>NC_140941.1:76076507-77276507 GCF_014529385.1 Adiantum capillus-veneris | reverse complement strand
GAAGTTATAAAATCCCGATTAGTTTTTGAGCTTGCCTTTAATAAAACCGGCAAATTTACACAATTTTTAGTGTAATTACCGGCAAAAGCTTCAAATATTGACCTAAAAACCGGGAGAATTTCAAGTTTCCCCTTATTTTGTTTGGTTAGGAAAAATGTATTTTTCTAGCCCTGTTTTGGAGATGAATTACTTCATTTCATTATTTTTAGACATAATTGTCTTTCTTTCCGAGGTAGTTTGTGACAATTACATGCTAATCACTCAAAAGCGGATCTCGATTGTAAAAAATTTGTGACAAATTACATGCTAATCACTCAAAAGCGGATCTCGACTGTCAAAAGGGAAAAAATATTAGGAAATCTTGAACAATTCGACCAAAATAGATACAAACGTTTTTTGGGAATTTTCACAAATTAGAGGAGTATTTTGGCAATTTTCCCTAATAATAATCGGGGCAAGGGATTTCGGCCCCCTCCTCTGGCCACGTGTAAGCAGGAAATTGATCGAGCCAGTGTCCCTTGGAGCTTAGCGACACAGGCGAACATTGCAGAGCGACCGATAGCAAGCATGAGACACTGCGTACGTGCAGTAGGGGGGGGGGGGAGAGAGAGAGAGAGAGAGAGAGAGAGAGAGAGAGAGAGAGGCTCAGAGCCCCCATAGATCTGTAGTCAGGAGTCTCAGTGTTAGGGAAAAATGCATCTCTCTCTTAATATCGTGTTGTTTTGCCGGTTCAGAGCAAGGGGAAAAGGAGAAATCTTACCTGGCCCAATAGAGAAAAACAACGCAAAAACCCGAAAAATCATGCCATTTTTGCCGGTTTAGAGCAAGGGAAAAAGGATAAATTTTGCCTGTGTTGTGAGTGCATTTGTGTGGTCCACTGTGGCACCGTGAGTGTGAGAGGGTGCGATTGGATCGTTGAGAGGCGTGGACACTGGACAATGGCAGTGGGCATTGTTTTGAACCCTCATCCCCAACATCCTTTCCACAGTGCACAAGCATTGAGCAATGAACATTGCCCCTGCTATAGACTAGCTCCAATCTAGCGTAGGCCTACTTAGCAACACTAAGGCAAGCGAGCAAGCCGCAAGCGTACGTTAGAGAGAGAGAGAGAGAGAGAGAGAGAGAGAGAGAGAGAGAGAGAGAGAGAGAGAGAGAGAGAGAGAGAGAGAGAGAGAGAGAGAAAGAGAGAGAGAACTCTGTCGAGCTCTCAGAACATATACAAAAATGCAAGCTGTCAACCTCCCACATAAAGGCACCAGCCCTGGAGCTTAGAGACAAGGGAGACTACATGACCATTGATGAGAGAGAGAGAGAGAGAGAAGACTCAGGAGCAATGTTCATGAAAAATGCATCTCAGCTTAATATCGTGTCGTTTTCAATTTAAAAAATGTCGGCACTGCATGGAGAGAGAGAGAGAGAGAGAGAGAGAGAGAGAGAGAGAGAGAGAGAGAGAGAGAGAACTCTTGCGAGCTCTCAAAACAAATACAAAACTGCAAGCTGTCAACCTCCCACATGTCGGCACTGGCCCTGGAGCTTAGAGACAAGGGAGACTACGTGACCATTGACGAGAGCGAGAGAGAGAGAGAGAGAGAGAGAGAGAGAGAGAGAGAGAGAGAGAGAGAGAGAGAGAGAGAGAGAGAGAGAGAGAGAGAGAGAACTCTTGTGAGCTCTCAAAATAGATACAAAACTGCAAGCTGTCAACCTCCCACATGTCGACACTGGCCCTGGAGCTTAGAGACAAGGGAGACTACATGACCATTGACGAGAGAGAGAGAGAGAGAGAGAGAGAGAGAGAGAGAGAGAGAGAGAGAGAGAGAGAAGAGTCGGGAGCAATGTTCGTGAAAAATGCGTCTCAGCTTAATATCGCGTCGTTTTCAATTTCAAAAATGTCGGCACTGCATGATGAGAGAGAGAGATAGAGAGAGAGACCAAAAGTAGATACAAGGGTATTTTGGGAATTTCCAAAAATTAGAGGAGTGTTTTGGCAATTTTCTCTAATAATAATTGGGGAAGGGATTTCGGCCCCCTCCTCGGGCCACGTGTAAGCAGGAGATTGATCCAGTTAGTGTCCCCTGGAGCCTAGCGGACACATGCGAACATTGCAGAGCGAGCGATAGCGAGCATGAGACAGTGCACACATGCAGTAGGGGAGAGAGAGAGAGAGAGAGAGAGAGAGAGAGAGAGAGAGAGAGAGAGAGAGAGAGAGAGAGAGAGAGAGAGAGAGAGAGAGAGAGAGAGAGAGAGAGAGAGAGAGAGGCTCAGAGCCCCCATAGATCTGTAGTCTGGAGTCTCAATGTTAGGGAAAAATGCATCTCTCTCTTACTATCGTGCCGTTTTGCCGGTTCAGAGCAAGGGGAAAAGGAGAAATCTTACCTGGCCCAATAGAGAAAAACAATGCAAAAACCCGAAAAATCATGCCATTTTTGTCGGTTCAGAGCAAGTGAAAAAGGATAAATTTTGCTTGTGTTGTGAGTGTGTCTGTGTGGTCCAATGTGGCACCGTGAGTGTGAGAGGGTGCGATTGGATTGTTGAGAGGCGTGGACACTGGACAATGGCAGTGGGCACTGTTTTGAACCCTCGTCCCCAACATCCTTTCCACAGTGCACAAGCATTGAGCAATGAGCATTGCCCCTGCTATAGACTAGCTCCAATCTAGTGTAGGCCTACTTAGCAACTCCAAGGCAGGCGAGCGAGCCGCAAGCGTACGTTATGGAGAGAGAGAGAGAGAGAGAGAGAGGAGAGAGAGAGAGAGAGAGAGAGAGAGAGAGAGAGAGAGAGAGAGAGAGAGAGAGAGAGAGAGAGAGAGAGAGAGCTCTCAAAACATATACAAAACTGCAAGCTGTCATCCTCCCACATAA
This sequence comes from Adiantum capillus-veneris, assembly GCF_014529385.1. Taxonomy (NCBI): domain Eukaryota; kingdom Viridiplantae; phylum Streptophyta; class Polypodiopsida; order Polypodiales; family Pteridaceae; genus Adiantum; species Adiantum capillus-veneris. The sequence continues at coordinate 77,273,649 of NC_140941.1, read as the reverse complement.
AGGCACCAACTGTGGAGGTTAGAGACAAGGGAGACTACATGACCATTGACGAGAGAGAGAGAGAGAGAGAGAGAGAGAGAGAGAGAGAGAGAGAGAGAGAGAGAGAGAGAGAGAGAGAGAGAGAGAGAGAGAGAGAGAGAGAGAGAGAGAGAGAGAGAGAGAGAGAGAGAGAGAGAGAGAGAGAAGACTTGGGAGCAATGTACGTGAAAAATGTGTCTCAGCTTAATATGGTGTCGTTTTCAATTTAAAAAATGTCGGCAATGCATGGAGAGAGAGAGAGAGAGAGAGAGAGAGAGAGAGAGAGAGAGAGAGAGAGAGAGAGAGAGAGAACTCTTGTGAGCTCTCAAAACAAATACAAAATTGCAAGCCGTCAACCTTCCACATGTAGGCACCGGCCTTGGAGCTTAGAGACAAGAGAGACTACATGACCATGGACGAGAGAGAGAGAGAGAGAGAGAGAGAGAGAGAGAGAGAGAGAGAGAGAGAGAGAGAGAGAGAGAGAGAGAGAGAGAGAGAGAGAGAGAGAGAGAGAGAGAGAGAGAGAGAGAGAAAGAGGGAGAAGACTCGCGAGCAATGTTCGTGAAAAATGCGTCTCAGCTTAATATCGTGTCATTTTCAATTTCAAAAATGTCGGCACTGCATGATGAGAGAGAGAGAGAGAGAGAGAGAGAGAGAGCATAGATCTGTAGTCAAGAGTCCCATTGTTAGGGAAAAATGTATCTCTCTCTTAATATCGTGCCGTTTCCGCCGGTTCATAGCAACGGGAAAAGGAGAAATTTTGCCTCGACATAGAGAAAAATAAGGCAAGAAACCCGAAAAATTGTGCCATTTTTGCAGGTTCAGAGCAAGGGGAAAAGGAGAAATTCCACCCCGAAATAGAGAAAAAAAATGCAAAAACCGGAAAAAATAACGTAATGTTATAAAATTTCCTCTTGGAAAATTCAAGGAAAGGAATTTTATATCTATACTAATAGATAATGGGGGAAGGGATTCCGGCCCCTCCCCCAAACACGTGGCGGAAGCAGCATGATCGGGCAAGTGTGCCCTGGCATGCGACAGCGGACAGACACTGCACAAAGAGACTCAAGAGAGAGAAAGAGCATGGCTGTGCAGGACCGCAGGTGGGTTACTAGAGGACCACGAATAATGCCGACGTTATTTTGGTTAATGAAGCGGGCTGTAGGACAGTGTGCCCTACGCGAGTTAGAGAGAGAGAGAGAGAGAGAGAGAGAGAGAGAGAGAGAGAGAGAGAGAGAGAGAGAGAGAAAGAGCATGGCCGTGCAGGACCGCAGGCGGGTTACCAGAGGACCACGAACAGTGCCGACGCTGTTTGGGTTAATGAAGCGGGCTATAGGACAGTGTGCCCTGCGTGAGTTAGAGAGAGAGAGAGAGAGAGAGAGAGAGAGAGAGAGAGAGAGAGAGAGAGAGAGAGAGAGAGAGAAAGAGCATGGATGTGCAGGACCGGAGGCGGGTTACCAGAGGACCACAAACAGTGCCGACACTGTTTGGGTTAATGAAGCAGGCTGTAGGATAGTGTGCCGTGCGTGAGTCAGAGAGAGAGAGAGAGAAAGAAAGAGAGAGAGAGAGGGGGCACTCCGTACTGCCCCTCGTGCGTGCACGTGCGCACGAACACACACAGAGAGACGAGTGGCCTTTGACGGCATTGCATAATTCTCTCTGACGGTGCTATGTTAATCATGTGGCAATAGCCCCGGGACCCACTGCCGCTCTAATTTGTGGAAATTTCCAAAATACCCCTCAAATTTCATTGTCTTAAATTTCATTGCCCTTCAAATTTTTCAAAGTTCCCCAAATACCCATGGTTGTGAGATTAAGCAGACTGATTGTCAATATAAGATGCTAAAACCAAAATTTGAGTTGGTTATGTAGGCTTTGTTGATGAATTACTTCATTTCATTATTTTTAGACATAATTGTCTTTCTTTCCGAGGTAATTTGTGACAAAGTACATGCTAATCACTCAAAAGCGGATCTCGACAGTAAAAAATTTGTGACAAACTACATGCTAATCACTCAAAAGCGGATCTCGACTGTCAAAAGGGGAAAAATATTAGGAAATCTTGAACAAATCGACCAAAATAGATACAAAGGTTTTTTGGAAATTTCCACAAATTAGAGGAGTATTTTGGCAATTTTCTCTAATAATAATCGTGGAAGGGATTTTGGCCCTCTCCCTCGGCCACGTGTAAGCAAGAAATTGATCCAGTCAGTGTCCCCTCGAGCCTAGAGACACAGGTGAACATTGCAGAGCGACCGATAGCAAGCATGAGACACTGCGTACGTGCAGAGGGGAGAGAGAGAGAGAGAGAGAGAGAGAGAGAGAGAGAGAGAGAGAGGGGAAAATGCATCTCTCTCTTAATATCGTGCCGTTTTGCCGGTTCAGAGCAAGGGGAAAAGGAGAAATCTTACCTGGAAATAGAGAAAAACAACGCAAAAACCCGAAAAATCATACCATTTTCGCCGGTTTAGAGCAAGGGAAAAAGGATAAATTTTGCCTATGTTGTGAGTGCATCTGTGTGGTCCACTATGGCACTGTGAGTGTGAGAGGGTGCGATTGGATCGTTGAGACACATGGACACTGGACAATGGCAGTGGGCACTGTTTTGAACCCTCATCCCCGGCATCCTTTCCACAGTGCACAAGCATAGAGCAATGAGTTTTGCCCCTGCTGTAGACTAGCTCCAATCTAGCGCATGCCTACTTAGCAACTCCGAGGTAGGCAAGCGAGCCGCAAGCGTACGTTGGAGAGAGAGAGAGAGAGAGAGAGAGAGAGAGAGAGAGAGAGAGAGAGAGAGAAATCTTGCGAGCTCTCAAAACAGATACAAAACTGCAAGCTGTCAACCTCCCACATAAAGGCACCGGCCCTGGAGCTTAGAGATAAGGGAGACTACATGACCATTGATGAGAGAGAGAGAGAGAGAGAGAGAGAGGGAAGACTCGGGAGCAATGTTCGTGAAAAATGTGTCTCAACTTAATATCGTGTCATTTTCAATTTAAAAAATGTCGGCACTGCATGGAGAGAGAGAGAGAGAGAGAGAGAGAGAGAGAGAGAGAGAGAGAGAGAGAGAGAGAGAGAGAGAGAGAGAGAGAGAGAGAGAGAGAGAGAGAGAACTCTTGCGAGCTCTCAAAACAGATACAAAACTGCAAGCTGTCAACCTCCCACATCCTGGCACCGGCCCTGGAGCTTAGAGACAAGGGAGACTACATGACCATTGACGAGAGAGAGAGAGAGAGAGAGAGAAAGAGAGCATAGATCTGTAGTCAGGAGTCCCATTGTTAGGGAAAAATGTATCTCTCTCTTAATATCGTGCCGTTTCCACCGATTCAGAGCAAGGGGAAAAGGAGAAATTTTGCCTCGACATAGAGAAAAATAAGGGAAGAAACCCAAAAAATTATGCCATTTTTGCAGGTTCAGAGCAAGGGGAAAAGGATAAATTCCACCCCGAAATAGAGAAAAATAACGTAAAAACCCGAAAAAATAACGTAATGTTATAAAATTTCCTCATGGAAAATTCAAGAAAAGGAATTTTATATGCTTGATAAAATGATTGGTTTAGATTGTGTGAGATGGTAAACGAGTCGCGCCTATGTTGTGAGTGCATTTGTGTGGTCCATTGTGGGACCGTGAGTGTGAAAGGGTGCGATTGGGCCGTTGAGAGGCGTGGACACTAGATAGTGGCAGTGTGCACTGTTTTGAACCCTCATCGCCAACATCCTTTCCACAGTGCACAAGCATTGAGCAATGAGCATTGCCCCCTTGTACAGTAGCTCCAATCTAGCCTAGGTCTACTTAGCAACTTTGAGGCAGACGAGCGAGCCGTAGGCGTACGTTAGAGAGAGAGAGAGAGAGAGAGTACTTTTCCTGATCTTGATTTATGAAATTTGTCAAGAGTGAGGAGCTTGAGGATAAGAGGAGCCATGCCGCCGCCAAAGGCAGCTCTGTTTTACTAGTACTATATATAATGCAGCTTAAAAATTTGAAGCAAGAAGAAGGCCTCCACATGCCATGCATTGGTTCACTTCACAAAAATCTAAACTAAACATGTAATGTAAAATGCAAAAGTGACGGATAAGATTTGAGAAGTGGAGGGAAATGAAAAGCTTTTCACAATTTTTACAATGTACAATGTACATTGTAAAGACAAAAGACTTTCAATTGTACATATAATAAATGTGTAAGTTGAGTTTCACTCCACCTAAACTAGACAAGTGAAGATAATTATGGTAGAGATTCTTTTATTTAACAAAAATATGATGTTTAATGATATATTTGCCTTTGTTTTATCAAGAGGCTTTTTTCAAGGCCAATGTTGATACCTTTTAGAAATTTGTGTAAGTTTTTATTTTTTACAACAGTTAAGAAAAAGAAGAAGGTTCGCATGTCTGCACATCAATTTAGGTCGTTCTCGCTTTGAGGGCATGCACACAAATATGAAAGGGGTTCTTATCTATACTCTTTATAATGGAGCTTAAATTTTGAGCAAGGAGAAGGCATCCACATGTCACACTTTGCTGCATTTCAAAGAAAACCTTAAGAAATGCAAAAATGAAAAGTAGAAAATGAGAAGACTTTTAGTCTTAGAAATGTAAAGTAGAAAACTTAGTACTTTGTCTATATTTATAATACTTTTAGTTCAAAGAAAACCTTAAGAAATGCAAAAATGAAAGGTAGAAAATGAGAAGACTTCTAGTCCAAGAAATGTAAAGTAGAAAACTTAGTACTTTGTCTATATTTATAATACTTTTAGTTCTAAGGAAGGCAGTGGAATTTGACTTCAGGCAGTGACTACTTTTGCTTTTTTAAGCCATTTGAAGGGTGGGTTTATTTTGCATTTAGAAGGAACTTTCCTCCATGTGTCATGTAAGCCTATGGTCATGCGAAGCTTAGTTGTTCGTTACACGAGCCGAAAATTTTCGTTAGTGTGTGGATTTTCATCGGCTTACTATGCCTAAAAGAGCATAATTTTCAAACTATGTCGGTTTCTTACCGATCAATCCTCTTTCTCTCTCTCTCTTGTTTGTGTCTCACTCTCCCTCACTACTTGCTGCTACCCGTGACGTTTTAGACTGTTGAGTCTATCTTAGTTAAAATTTTCGAGGCTTATAGACAACTAGGCTTTGTGTGGCCATGTCCTAATGAACCTCCTTTTGTAGGATTGCACAAACCTTCCATGTCGTAAATGATCTCTCTCTAGCCTTACTGCTCAAAGCTCAATAGTTGCACGCATGTATCCGTGTTTTGTCTGTATGTGTGTGTGTGTGTGTGTGTGTGTGTGTGTGTGAGAGAGAGAGAGAGAGAGAGAGAGAGAGAGAGAGACCCGTTGCCTTTGTGTGTGTGTGTGTGTGTGTGTGTGTGTGTGTATGAGAGACAGAGTTGACATGCCATTTCGTTGAGGTGTTGGAGCGTTGCAAGAAGGCCTTCCACATTTTCATTGCAATACTGAAGTGCATCGAGCTCAATGATTCAACAATAGGAGTCCAATGATTTTTTGTGGATGTCCTGCACACATTCTGTGTGTGTATGAGAGAGAGAGAGAGAGAGAGAGAGAGAGAGAGAGAGAGAGAGAGAGAGAATGCGACGTTATTGATTGCAAGATTTTGTGTGTGCTGAGAAATAGAGAATGGTCCATGTGATTCATCATGTGTGTGTGTGTGTGTGTGTGTGTGTGTGTGTGAGAGAGAGAGAGAGAGAGAGAGAGAGAGAGAGAGAGAGAGGGCTATCACACCAGCATGAGAGAGAGGGGGAGGGAGAATAAGCATTGGTCTTACAATCAGCAATCAATAAAGCGACGATCAACAGAATCCACAATCAAGAATCAAGAATCAACATTGACATCTACAAAATCGAGAATTAACATAATTGAAAAATTTTGATCGGACAAATCCAAGACAGAGGGCGTGTAAGACCAAGGCAAGAGCGGATCTCAATAGATAGCAAAGGCGGACGACAAGCGGCAACTCTGAAAAATCTTGGCTATTTTTGAGGTTTTTATGCTAGATTTCTTGCTCTTGCCTTGGGTTGACTCAAAATTCAAACATGAATCTCAAAAGTCACAGGTGGGATTGCACTAAGCCTAGGTTTTTGCAAGCGCTTAAAGACAAATTAGATTTTTTGAGGCAAATCTCAAAAATTTGTAAGGGGGGTTGCACTAAATTAAGGTGCATCTGTGCAAATTGTGGTAGCCTGCCAACTTCTAGTTCTCCATTGACAAAAGCTCAAAGAGCTAAGAATAGCTCGGGGTCTCCATATATTTTGGACATGATGGTGGTTCTAACTTCTGAAGACATGAAATCCATCAATTTGGCAATATTAAACAGCACCTTTTGGGCTTTAGTCCCTTGACCTAGGGAAGATGGGATCTCCATTTCTTTGATAGGTTCAGGTAGTGCCTCTGTAAACATTCTCTCCAACAAGAAGTGAGTACACCCACTTTCCCATGACTTTAAGTCACTTTCTTTTTGGATGACACTGGGTATGGTTGGACTTTGTGAGATTGTTGTTGTGTAGGGAACATTGTGTCTGTAATGTAGATCTACCTAGGTGCTTGCTCTACAATATTTTCTCCCAAAAACTCAAAAAGCTTACATATGAGAAATTTTAGGGGCAACTTTATTATATTTGAAGGCTATTACACTCAATTTCTTTACTTTGTAGGTTTTCTCACCTTCAAATCTAAAATTTAGAGATAAATTTCAAAATCTGTAGGTGGGATTACACTAAAGCGAGGACTTTTCAATCATTCAACTATACTATGTTTTTTCCAAAAACTTTACAAGCAAAATTTACTATATTTTATGGCTATTGCACTAACCTTCTTTGTAGCTTCTCTAAACTTTAATTTAGGTTCTTTGAACTTTGGAGATATTCTCACCTTGAATTTAAAATTTAAAGTTGTGATGTTACTTTGTTAGCCTTTTTGCATCCATGGATTTTTTGGAGCATGGGGATGTTGTATATTTATGTTTCTAATTCATTACAACTCACTCTCACAAGTGATAAGTGAGTGTTCGTACTTTTTTTTTATTTAATTAGAGATAAATCTCAAAATTTGTAAGTGGGATTATACTAAACCTATGTTTTTTCCTCCAATTGTTGTGGGTGTCCTAACGTTCAAATTATATCTTGCGAGTGTGTGGCCCATCCTATGGATGGACACACACACACACACAGGCCCTTTTCTTTGCGCCCAATCAACTCTCTTTCTTGCTTTGTCTTGGTCTCCAACTCTCATCCCCTCCAAGCCCTTTCCTTATGTCACGTGGCAGGGGCCTCCAAGGTGTATTAGATATAGTCAAGGAATTTGTAGGTGGGATGACACTAAACCTAGGTTTTTCTCGAGCAGTTGCGTATGCAATAGTTTTTTGCTATTATTCAATAGTCCATTATCTATAATCTTTATAATGGAGCTTGAAAAATTAGAGGAAGGTGAGGGTCTCCACATGTCACCTTTTGGTTGATTTGCACGGCATGTTGGATCAAAATTGAGTTGTTGAGTCCCTATTGGTTGTCCTCCTTGCTATAGACACATTAAAGAGCCTTCAACAATTACATGAAGTACTCCAAATTCAATGCAAATCAATTCTTTCCCACACGGTGATGGTGACACACACACAGTGCACACACGTATGCTTACAGACACACGCAAGCCGTGAGGCGTACAATTTTGGGTACTATAGTTTGCATGTTGTTGAAAAATGGTGGATTTAATTTGCACAATCTCTCTCTCTCTCTCTCTCTCTCTCTCTCTCTCTCTCACACACACACACACACACACACACACACACACACACACACACACACAAGTTAACACGATGTCAAGTGCACGATGTTGACTATTTCAAATTTGTAGGTGGGATTACACTAAACCTAGGTTTTTCTCAAGCCCTTGCATACACAATATTTATTTGCTATTATTCAACAGTCCATTTCTATACTCTTTATAATGGAGCTTGAAAATTTAGACGAAGGTGAGGGTCTCCACATGTAGCTTTCTGGTTGATTTGCACGGCATGTTGGATCAACACCGAAATTGAGTTGTTAAGTCTCTGCTAGTTGTCCTCCTTTCTATAGACACATTAAAGAGCCTTCAAAAATTACATGAAGTACTCCAAATTCAATGCAAATCAATTCTTTTCCAATGGCTTGAAATAGTTAAAATTGTACATCTGACATCGTGTTAACCTCTATGTGTGTGTGTGTGAGAGAGAGAGAGAGAGAGAGAGTGAGAGAGTGAAAATCCACCATTTTTCAACAACGTGCAAACTATAGTACCCAAAATTGTATGCCTAACAACTACATGTGTGTGTGTGTGCATACGCACGCGTGTGTGTGTGTGCCACCATCACCGTGTGTGTCAGAGACACACACACACACACACACACACACACACACACACAGAGCACTCTACCACTAGCAACTAGACAAAGAAAGAGAAAGAATGAGGTGGGTCACCAAAATTAGAACCAAGACCTTGATTAGGGTAGCTGCTGGTGATCACATATAGGTACGATAGGCCAAGCGGTGGTGCTGTGATATTTAGCAACAATAATTTGGTTGTGAAGCAGAGTTGAACAAGGAGAGGCACTGCTTTCTTGTGGGGAACGCTTGGTAGTAGCAAATGGGTGCTCAAGGCAATGGGTGTCCATGGGTTTGCTCAAGACACTGAGTGTTTAGGCTGAGGAAAGAGAGTTGATGGCTTAGGTGGGAGCACCTGCAGCCATGAGTCGACATACTGTGTATGTGTGTGTCGGGGTGTGTGTGTGTGTGTGTGTGTGTGTGTGTGTGTGAGAGAGAGAGAGAGAGAGAGAGAGAGAGAGAGAGAGAGAGAGAGAGGCTTTCCTTGGTAACCTGGTAGCCCTTCAAAAGTGACCCCAGAGCGTAGCACCAACCAAAAATTATCTTGCTTCAACCAATAGAGGGTCATGAAAAGCATGTTTATTGGCAAGTCATGGTTTTGATAGCATGGCACAACAAAATCAAGCTAGTAGAAATATGATACATTGTTGTTGATTGATTAGCAAAGAGATATGGGCACTTTGAAATTATTAGAAGTTGTGTAAAGAATGAGTCGCTCGCGATTGAGAAAAAGAAGGTGGATCGGGTTTTTTTAGTGCTATGGATCACCGTTTGAGGATGCGAGACAACTGGATATGGCTTCGACGAGATGAAATTTGGTATGACAAGACCGAATGGGTGTCCGACAAGCATGTGCGAGTAAAAAGCACCGATGCATGGGAAACAAAGACAAAAAAAGCCCTTTAGTTGTGAATTGAAAAAGAAAGGGAAAAGGTGGCTGGACTCAAGGAAGATAAAAGCTAAGTCCGAAAAGAGAGGTTTAAGTAAGAAAGCAAAAAGCCCAAGGCACAATAGTGCCGGGCCCTCCTGAGAGGGGTTTTTTTCCTTTGTTTTTTTCCTTGGGCTTGGGGGGAAGAAGAAAAGGAAGAGAATTGGGAGAAAGGAAAAAGGCTTCATGCACTCGAGGATGGAAGCATGCACGGAAGGCTAATCGCCGTGAAGAGGCTCAAAAGGGCGAGGGCTTTGTAGAAAAGAAAGTAAATGAAGGCTACCAAGAGGAAGCGATCCGTGCAAGCGATGGTCGAAGCAACATGCGGGAAGTCATCGAAGCAGTTGTGGAGCACCGCATAGTGGCTTGAGAAGGAGAGAAAATAAGAAGAATCGCCAAGATGCCTCTTTGCATGGGCGAATGTGGAAAGGTGAGAGCAGTTGAAGAACTTGTCGCAAAAGAAGTGTTCGGCGAGCAGCGAAGAAGCATTTTCGGAGCCTCCTACAAAGAGTGCCTGTGTAGTGAAAAGGTTTTTTTTTGGGAATAGCCATGGCCATGGTGTGCTGAAGGTTGTAATCAGTTTTTCTTGAAGCAAGATCAAACCCACTTTTTTCTTATCAAGTGTTGATTTTTCCTTCTCCCTTTCTCTTGCTCTGGCTCTCGTTCGTGTCATGTGGTGTCGATAGTGTGGAAGTGTGTGCCCCCCGAACCGACGACATGTGTGTGTGCACAGAGAGAGTGAGTAAGAGGAGTCGTATGGGTTGAGAGGGTCAAGATTAGTAGTAGAGTTGTGTGCGTGTGGGTGGGTGATCTTGTTGGTGGTAGGTGCATCGGGTAGAGTGCAGGCGAGGCCCTGCTAGTGAAAGTTGTTTTTTTCAAAGGTGTTTTGAGAGGACATGGGTGCTGTGAATACCCTGAGCTATATAGAGGCCATTGCGTGTGTGTCGGGTGTGTTCCCCATTTCCCCTCTCCAACGCCTGATAGAGAGCCTAGAAGTAAGGCAGTACAAATAGCCAAGAACACAAAAATTTAGTGGAGAGAGGGATGTGAGAAAGCATATCGAAGATATGCAATTCTCTAGGAGAACACAATGACTTGCATAAGAGTAATGCTTTAAAACTAACCTTAAGTGCGAAGACTGGGGATTGGTATAGAACCCTAAGGGTGGAAGAAAAAAAATCTACCCTACTCTTAGGAGACTGTTCTTGAAAGAATACATACGAGAGGGAGTGCTTTAGGGTGTAGCCTCTCAGCTCCAGAAAGCCCAACAAGAGGAAGAAGAGTCGGTGAGAGACTTTGTTAGTCGCTTGAAGCATTTGAATTCTTGTTGTAATCCAAATGAACACTTCAATAATAATCAATTCCTTGATAGATTCATTAGGGGATTACGACATGAGGATATCTACTATGGCCTAGTCATTAGAGGTATCACCACTTGGGAAGCAGTCACCACCAATGCAATCCAATTGGAGGATAATTTAATGATTCAAGGAGAAAGAGTGTTTATTGAGCCTAAATCTACTTGCTCGCAAGCATCGGGGCATCAGCCAATGACCCTAAAGCCTATTGCTAAGGAGCCAAAGATATCTGAGACGACTTTAGCAAATCTCACCAAGGCCATTCAAGAGAGTGTTAGAGACAATCGTGCTCCGCAAAACAATCACATGTATCCAAGAAGGGAGAAACAATGGTGCTCGGTATGCTCTGGTCCACATAGTACCAGTGAATGCCCTACTTTTAGAGTAAAATTCAATGGGAATTGCAATGCTTGTGGGAGGTATGGTGATCAAGCTAAGGATTTCATAGTATTTAAGTGCACGATGTAGAAACTCCTCATTATTATAGAAAAAACACACTGGTATTGGTGATAGTGAAAATCAATACACTATGTACATGCTGTCCTACCTGTACACACATGGGTCCCACGTAACCACCTGGCTTTGGAAAATGGGAAATTCTTTATTCGATGCACCATGCATGTGTATATACATATGCACAATCCCTTGCTCCAAAAAACTCCTAGCATAGTTTGCCCATCCCCTAGCGTGCTAGATCATTCATGATCAACAGCAGCAAAAAGAGATATGAGACTCGCCGTGTCACAAGTCTCCTCATCCCTCACAAATATTACTTACTCCACAGACAGCTCTCTTGCTCCACCATCATTAACCTGGCATGATATAATTTAAGATGCAATCCATTTACCCTTGACTTATGTAGAATCCCATCCAAGTTAACCAGTTGATATGTACCATTCAAAAAACACTCCACTACCTTGAAAGGGCCTTCCCACTTAATTTGAAACTTCTCTTGGAAGGTGTTGTCCAACTTACTGTTGTAACGAAAAACCAAGTCATGCTTCTTGATACCTTTACTTTTGACCTTTTCATTTATCTTTGCCAAAGCCTTGTCTTGCATCTGCCCATAATGTTCCAATGCGCACATCCTATCCAACTGAACCTCTTGTAATTGTAAGATCCTCTCTTTGAGTGCATCACTAGGCGGCCCAAGAAACTTCTCTAGCATCTTTACTGCAGGAAACTCTACCTCCACTGACAATAGTGCTTCCTTTCCATATACCAAATGAAATGGAGTAAACCCTGTACCTGTCCGCAGAATGGCAAAAATGCAACTTTTTTGTACCTAATTTTTTTTTCCAAAAAACAATTAGTGAGGTAAAAGCAACCATATGTTTTGGTCACCAACCCATTGAAGTTAACGAGGCATTTTATCTCATGTCCTACAAAAATGTCCACTCTTATTTATATGCAATCAACTGTAAGAAATTGCTGTTTTGGGCAAAATGCACTGGTCCATCAACTTTGGAGGCTTGTAGTGACCAAGGGATGAGAAAAATTACAAGTTTCTCATTTTTTCCATATGTAGTAGTTATTGAACTATAAGCTCATGAAAGGATTTTTCAAAATGAGTGGATCTACTATGGTTTTGGAAATTTTTCCCAAAACCCTGAAAGGACACTTTTATGTCCTGTTAGGTTACCATTCTAGTGTTAATAGAAAGATGGTCCATTTGACAACCCAAATGGCAATACCGTGTAGCAATGAAAGCCCCATGGCATAATGAAGGTTGTCTTTGTTCGGTTTTTAAAAGAAATCTTCAATTGAAAATAGCCTAGAAAACCATCATCACACACACTATACCTCTCATAACGTGCCACTGAATTCAAGATCTGATTAATGAATGGAAGAGGATATGGGTTCTTCTTAGTGGCTATGTTTAAAGATTTAAAATCTACACAAATCCTCCACTTCCCAACCTTCTTTGGATTGACTACTACTGGACTCACCCATTCTGTGGTTTCCACTGGGACCATGAACCCTGCCTTCAATAACTTGTCCACCTCTTCCCGTAAGGCTTCCATTTGCTCTTGACCCATCCTTCTTAGCCTTTGCCGCACTGGCTTAGCACCTTCTTTCAGCTCTATATCCATCTCTTCTCCTTTGAACCCTTTGATCTCTTCATATGGAGGAATGAACAAATCAGGAAAACTAGCCAGCATGTGAAAATATATCTCCTTCTCCATAGCTGAGAGGTCTCCACTTATCATTTGTGTCATCAATTCCTACTTCTTTGACAATTCAACCTTAGTTTGCATGAGCTCTTCAATCACTTGAAACTTCATAAGGCCCTTCACTTTCATCTTCAACCTCATTTGCAAATGTCACTGTGGAATACTCTTGATCACTAGACTCAAATCCATCCTCATAAGGCTCTTCCAATTGTTTCCTTGTGTCCATATTATATAGCGTCTTGGCACCTGTCTTTCCATAGAGGCTAGTTGTACCACGTTGCCAATCTTGAACAGCTCCCACTGCACGTAACCATGGTCTACCCAGTATAATAGGATATGCTCCCAACCCCGCTGGCATCACTTGAAAATCAACCACCGCCTTTATAACATACGCCTCCACTTCTAAGCTCTTTACAACACCCAACATTTTACTTTTTGATGGTTTTCCAATCTGATCCAAAAGCCTGACACCCCAGTCACTGTAAGACCCATTTTCTCAACGCATGAGTGTGTTATGACACATATTTGGGCTCCGTCATCAACATAACCTTACCGCAGATTTTTCTTTTTATGCCACACATTTACTATTGGAAAAATGTCTGGTAGCTCATCCATCGCCAACACCTTCACTAAACCTCTCTCTAGTTCTTTCTCCATTGGGTTAACCATGCTCTTCCACTGTCGCTTTAGCTTAGGCACCATATCTATAAGTTGCCCAAAAGTAACATCAGCTTTCCTGCTCGTCAGATCCTCCTTCAAGTCATACCTTAATTGCCCATCCCCTAGTGGAAAATCTGAAACATGAAGCTTGCAATGAGCCCTCCTTTTCCTCTTGGCCTTGACATCCTCGCCTTCATGGCTCTTTCCCTTATTCTTACTAGGACCCGGGGCACTTCTTCCTTCCTTGTTCTCTGTGGTCCTCTTCCCAATAGGCATCACTAATGTATCCTCTAACTTTGATGCCTTCTCCAAGGTGACTACACTTATCACTTTTGTCTTTCCCTTTTTCTCCTGGATTAATCCACTGGTTCCTTCTTCTCCCTTAATTTTGTTGCCATAATCATTTGACCTAGTTAGCACCTGTCTTGGCAATGGATACATGTCTCCCCCTATCCTTGGTGGCTTATCACATTGCGTGCTGATGTGGCCCAACTCTCCACAATTATAACACGTGGGCGTTTGCCTCCAAAACCTACCATTGCTTTGTCCAACACCATTCCTGGATTATTCTTCACCTCTTGACTGATTTGCAAACCTCCCTCAACCTTGATTATTTCCCACATTACCTAACATGTTTAGGCTGAGATTCTTCATTAAATCTACCACTTGCCTCATGTCTTGCCTTAGCCTATCATCTTGCACTGCTGTAGTGACCACTGCTGGCATAACTTGAGGAGTAATAGAAACCATTGGTTCATGATGAACCCTTGGCATGCGACCTTGCAAAGAGTCCATAGGCTGAAACTCAGACCTCCTAGGCAAATACTCAACCCCTAGCTGACTCATTTTCCTCAGCTTCCACTCTTTGATCCTTGCCACCTCCAATGCTTCTTTATATGTTCTAGGCTTCTTTAGATCCACTATCCAACGTATATTCTCCCAAAGACCAGCCAAAAACTTGTCCTTCTTCATCATATCAGATGGAGGTAGCTGTGGTGCTAAGGCCTTGCACATGCGCTCCCATGCCATTGAAAACTTACGTACGTATGCATCTACTGGCTCACCTTCCCTTTGCACCAAACCTTGTACTTGTTGCCACACTTTGTCAGGATCTTTTGTCTTCACAAACGCCACTTCCAATCCATGCCTTAGATTTTCCCAGCTCAATCTTACAGGTGGATCCATCGCACGCAACTCCTCTTCAAATGCTTTGGACCAAACTCATGCATCACTTTTCAAATAAATCTGGAGAAGAGGTAACATCTGCGCCCGGTCATGAATTTGGTTGCTAATGCAGGCAAGCTCCATATTTTCCAAAAAGTCTTCCACATCTTAATCAGTTATTCCATGAAATTCGGGATAAGAGAAAGTCATGGCTACCCAAGTTATGATGCTTTGAGAACCCCTTCGAACACACGTGCAAGAACCCAAAACTTTTTACTGACTCAATCCCTAGATGTGCATGTGTTTTTAGATAAGGACAAACACATGCACATCAAATCATAGTTAATCATCGGAATTACAACAGGCAAAGGGCATTCCAGTATCTCTCTTAATCTTCTTGGCCCAAACATAAAGACTATGCGCTGCCGGAAAAAAATCTTCGTGGACACATGAACATTTATTTGGATTCTTTGTGTTAAATGAAAAGGAGTGAGTTGAGGTCCGTTTTGATCATCCATTAAAGCCAACCATGTAGCTCCCAAGAAGGCACAACTGATTTATCCTCTGATTTTGCCAGAGTTTCAGCAACATAACAACATAAATGGCCTAAAAGACCAAAAAACCAACCATCACAACTTGAAATTTTTTTGGCAAAGTTTCCCCAGAAGTAGAGCAGTGAGAACCCAAAATATAGACTGTATATGTATACATAACTTGCCAACAATAGAACCCGAGCATCAAGTAGGAATCACTAGTATATAGCCTATGGCGAGGTCATGAAAAGGGTGCTCCAGTCACCTGTATCACCAAAAGGATTTCAGATTTGATAATACCCCATCTCAATAAAACCTCATGCTATCGACTCTCTCACGAAATTTTATGCAAATCTTGTATAGTCAAGTCTCAGAAATGACTATCTTCCATGCCAAGTCTCAGAAATGGCTGGGACTACCAAATAAAACCAAGTATGGCTCCACAAGGGCATACAATGGTAGTATCCACAAGTAACATACAATATAAGACAACGCACTCAAACATGTGCCAAATGATGCATACCCCCGACAACTGCAAGTGACTCTCACTTGCCAGTATATCACTCTACTCTAGCTACATGTACCTGTGTGAATCACCTGTACTTGTACCTATCCCTGTACCCTATAACTTGTAATCTGCAACCTGTAACCCTGAAGTTGAAGGTTCTCGAAGAAGATCCTCCGTGGGGGTGCCAAAAGAATGTGAGTGGGATGGAAACACACATAACGACTCTATAATCACCCGACACACACTCTTGGGATGATACACACACACACACACACACACACACACACACACACACACACACACACAGACACACACACACACACACACACACACACACACACACACACACTATATGACACCACTTGGCTTACACAACCCACCTTGCCGAGACAGGGAACACACCGATGGAGTGAGAGGAGAGAGACTACCCATTTGCCCACTCCGCACAGAGACACACACACACACACTTCCCAAAAAACTCAGCTCAAAAGAGGATAATTTTTGATGTTTAGATACAATTGATCTTGGGACAACACCAATGGGCCAAATAGCTCACACAATACGGGTAAAATATGCCAGATACAATCACAAATTGGAGCAGAAGCTTCGCTCATAGGAGAAACTTACACAACCAAAATAGGAGAAAAACATTGATAAATCTTGCAAAATGGATAGCACCATCGCGTTTGGAACGGCCCAAAACCACAGTCTACAATGTCAAAGTGCTCAAATCCGACCTTGGATGAGCAGTTTATGGCCAAAACAGGCTCCAAAAACAGCAAAAACTCAGTTACGGTTGTTCCTCCTCTTCTCTCCACGTTTTTTCTGGTCTTCTCTCAGGATTTTGAATTCCCACACTTAGCTTTATTACTTGGGTACCTTTGGCCTTTTAGTTGATCTCAAGCAGACCCCGAACAAGCCAAAAAGTGGCCACGTAGTGCATTTTTGTTACCTTTTTGCATCATCCGCACACCTGGCACTCAGCTTTTTTCAATAATGCATCCCACCACCACGTGAAGTGGCCCACAAATACCATTCTCATGATAACCTTTCTACATAATTATCACAAGAAAACACCCACGTTGTGTCCGTACTTATCTACGTTGGGATGGGGAAAATGGAACAACACACAAGACACAAACTCGATGCCTATCTATAGCCCAACAGGTATCCAGCACCCCAAGCCACACAGAAACACGTACACACACACACTATCCGCCAACCTTCACACCAAGGACTCACCTACGAGCAACTTCGGCTACACACAATCACCTTTACCGATGCACCCATCAATGCACCCATATATGTAAACACACTCACATTGGGAGACCTCGCAAGCCTCGACCGCATACAAAATCACACTCAGTCTGCAACCACAATGAATCTCTCTCTCTCTCTCTCTCTCTCTCTCTCTCTCTCTCTCTCTCTAGACACACACACCAAAGACCCGGAGCCACCGCAACTACGGACACTATGCACGAGACGAGATACTCGAGATGGAATAAGCAGACTTAGGTTGGGTTCACAGCAGGCGGCGGAAGGCAAAGCACGCACGCTTGCAACCAATCAGCTTGCGCCATGTCACCTGCTGCGTTCACATCGCGCGGAGGCAATGTTTGAAAAGGCTGCCAGCTCGCGGAAGAGAATGCAAGCTTTTCTTCCGACCCCCCCCCCCCCCCCCCCGCCCCAAAACTCTTCCACCCTCCACGTCTGCTGAAATCGCCACGCTGTCAATACTTTATCTTTTTGTATTATTTGATTAACCTACAAACCTTCGAAACAAAAGCTTTTTAGTGTTGCTTCCGCGGCCAGCTCGCGGAAGAGAATGCAAGCTTTTCTTCCGACCCCCCCCCCCCCCCCCCCGCCCCAAAACTCTTCCACCCTCCACGTCTGCTGAAATCGCCACGCTGTCAATACTTTATCTTTTTGTATTATTTGATTAACCTACAAACCTTCGAAACCAAAGCTTTTTAGTGTTGCTTCCGCTGGCCTCCGGTGTTCACAACAGGCGGCAGATGAAAATTAGCGAGCTCGGTACTTCCACTTCTGTGTGAATAGATGGGCGGAGGAAGAAGGCATTCGAAAGCTATTCCGGCTGGAAAATTCATCTTTGAGGTGTGATTGCTGCCGCGCCAGTGTAAACCCAGCCTTAGACATCACAAAATAACCCGGCAATGATTGCTATACTTTCATCAAAACAAACTCAATACACCATCTTCGAGAGACACACTCTCGAATCTTTTTTTCACCTGCTGGACAACCACCGAAGCCCTCGCTGGCCTCTTCTTGTCCAAAGTTCCTCAATAGATTCGCCTCTTCATCCCGCCCTCGTCTTTACTCCCCGATGATGGGCCCTTCAAGCTTCTTGCAGCCTCCCGTGACTCCAATCACCCTTGTCGCTCTCTTTTTACATGCTACCTCGCGGCTCCAATCACCTCCCATCGCTGTCTCCCGAGCCTGCTCACGGCCCTTCTTCTCAGCTCATGCAGCTCCTTTCCCCATGCCTGTACCGTCACCTCCTTCTACTCGCATGCAGCACTTGATGTTCCCTATGCCCCCCACACACCAGGCCAAGTTCTCCCCTACATGGGCTCCTCCAAGTGGTTGCCCTCTTTATGGATGGCGCCATCACTTGCCTGTTCCCAAGTGGCGCAACTTTCTTTTCTGACGGGCTGCAACTCCTCCTCCTCACATGGCCCTGACCTGCAGCCGAGCCACCCTCTTTGATGCAACAGGTGCAGCTCTCAACACCTCTTGGCTGCCCACTGGCGCCCCCTAACTGGCTCCTCCCCAGTGACCTTGTTGCCCTGCCCACCACAGATGGCGCCCTCTTTGGCCGCGCCTGCTCCACGAACTCCTTCTTCTGCAGCAGCGCTTGGCCTACCCACTCAGAGGCCACGCGCCCCGTACACCTTCTCGACCTGCTCCTCTTGCAGCAGCCCCGTCCTGGCCTCCCTTGCAGCTCGCTCGCTGCCTTCTCCCCCTGTGCCAACAACTGGCCCGCTTTCTCTCTTTCACAGATGGCCGCCTTCCTGCATGCTAACTGCCGTCCTCTCTCCGCATGCGCCACCTCTTCAAGCTTCCTAACTTGTGCTGCCATGCCACCAGACAGGTTGTGCCCCTTGCCCCCCAATTGGCGCCATCTCCAGTCGTTAGCACCACCCTGTTTTTGCATGGATCTGATTTTCCTCCAGGTTAAGCTCAGCTTATTTTTAGAAAGAAACTCTTCTTGGGTCCCCTTTCCCACGCCCTGTGCAGTGCTAGCTTCAGCACGCCGTAAATAACTATAATTGTACCTCATGTCACACCTTTGAATGCCTCCTTCAAACTCGAGCATAACGGCTGAGCGAGAGTTAATAGGCATTGGTGTCCAAACACCTAGAGAGCCTTGAACTCGTCGAACCCGAGGAAGTACTTTTGCACACATCATGGTACTATTGGCTGGAGATATACATCAACCTGTAGTATCCTCAAGCATTCCAATTAGCAAAGCTTTTGAACCACATTTGACCTGTTATATACCCCATTTGGCATACACATCACTGTGGGACCTATTCCCGGTTGCACCTGGTATTTGTCCAAGCCTTCTGCTATCACACTGTCTATTGCCCTTTACCTGTTGCTGACACTTTCCTTGGGCCGACCAAATCTGGCTGGACCATCATTGCCCAAACCCCTTGTTGAGCATTTATGCTCAACCATAGCATTATTTAGGTAATATATCAGTGCATAAGAAGAAAACTGATAGATATTATTTACATAAGCATTAGATAGATAGAGAGAGATATTCATCTGCTGTAGAGCCTGCCCGGGTCAACTGGAAAGCCCGGAGCTTTTCCAAGCGCAGTGTAGGCCCCACCTAAGTCAAATACATGGCGTCGAACACAACCATCTGTCTCTAGTACATGCATAATCAACCCCTTTTTTGCACCTGTAAGCCCAAAAATCAACCTCTGGTGCAACTTGACATAACATCGGGGTGAAAGCATAGAATGGTGTCTAAATACTTGGTGTCCATGGACACCAAGTATGATGCTATGGATGGCATTATAGATGGGTTTTTAAGTCAATAATTTTTAAAAGAATATAGATAAGATAACTGACTTCACGACTCCACTACTCGGATTGAAAGACATGGAGCGGTTAGCACGCGTGGACCTCTCCCTCTCTCTCTCTTTCTCTCTCTCTCTCTCAGATGGCCTCCAATGCCCATCTCCATCTCTCTCTCTCTCTCCTACTCTCCTGTTCAGAATATGGATGATGGAGACTCCCTTCCTCTTGCTTTGGTTCTAGCTCATACCTCCTCACAAGCAACAATGGAGCTTCTTGAACTCAACAATGCAGCACAACTGGATTTCAGTTCACTATTACAATCAGGAAGTTTTGTACGACTTCATTCATTTCAAACTACTGCAGACTGTTCCAGGATGGTGGACGACGGATTTTATGATGAGGCACATGGAATAGACACCATTCATACGCAGGTGCACTCCAAGAGAAAGGCTTGTCTAAATGAGGAAGAAATTATTGCAGTGAGGAAGTATGAAGCACAGGCTAAACGTGAGTACAGAAAGCGATGTCGTGCAAGAAAGCAAGTACAGCCAAGCGTCAACATTGGAGCGGAAGATTGTCATAGGGAGGACGTCGATGTACACACAAAGGAAGACAAGAAGCAACATACTATTCAGAATATTGTTCAGCACATTGTGAGACAGTTGCATAGTTACGGGAAAGAAGATAAGAATGCAATTCTTCAAGGTGTTTTCAATGATGATAGAATCTTGCCATTCTGTGAAGATTTGTATCTTCGTGCAAATAGCCTTATTTCTGCACTCAAGGTCTCCTTACAGGAATTAAAGATTCCAAAATCAGCTGACGAGATGTTTTTTAAACGAAGCACATTCAGCATGCTCGTGAATGGATTACTGCATGATAATGGGATCCAAGGTAGAGGTGTTACTCTACATAAAGTGGCAAAGCTATTAAATGTTCATCCAAAGAATTTATATTCAGCTTTGGGTAGACTTGACAGTGATCCTATGTCAAGTACACTGAGGTTCGACTTATGCAAAAGGAAGTCTGGAAATGCTGGGTCCGATATCGGAGGAATTGAAGCAGACAATTATTACATTTTGGATAGAGCACAGTAGGGTGTCTCCAAATAAGAAAGATATTTGTCGGAAACGATTGGGCAGAAAACATTATCAAGAGCATCCCATACACTTACTTGATGAATCTCAGGTAAACATGTCTCATTCTTACAATGAATAACTCTCAAGTGAAACGTCTCACTCTTATGAATAGCTACCCATTGCGTGTTATGGAGTTGTGTACATGCTACTATATGTGATATATAGCCAAGTAATGTGTCAAGATAGTCCATTGCCTCTACCTACGCTATTATGTGTGCTATATTGCACAAGTGTAGCCCAATGTCCCTGTTTATGCTATAGGTGTGCCATGTAAAAGGACTCTATTAATTGTAGTAAGATAGCAACATGTGTGCTATACAGTAAAAGTGTGTGTAAGAATAGCACAATGTTCTTGTCTATGATATGATGTGTGGTATGTGAAAGAGCTATATTACATATTGAGAACACTATGTGTGCCATATAGCGTTAGTGTGTGTAATAAGAGGCCAATGTCCCTATCTATGCTATTATGTCATAGTATTTCTTACAGTATGAGTGCTATATAGCATAGCTATGTGTAATAATAGCCCGATGGTCCTGTCTATGCTATTATGTGTGCCATGTAGCAGGACTCTATCAGAGTATGACAACATCATGTCTGCTATATAGCAATAGCACAATATACCTATCTATGGTATTATGTGTGCTATCAGATTTTATAATATTATGAGAGCACTATGTGTGCTACATAGCAGATGTTAGTGTAATAGTAGCACGGTATCCATGTCTATGCTATTATGTGTGTTATGTAGAGTGTGATATGTGTAATAATAGCACAATATCCCTGTCTATGCTCTTTTGTGTGTTATGTAGAAGAACTGTGTTATAATATGAGAGCACTATGTGTGCTATATAGCAAACATGTGTGATGTGTGTGTAATAACACCTAAAAATCCCTATCTATGCTATTATGTGTTATATAACAAAATTGAGCATGTAATGAAAGCTGAGTTATCTATCTATGCTATGTAGCATAGCTATGTGTATTTATACCAATGCATCTGTAGCTATGCTATTATGTGTGATATATAGAAAAATGTAATTCTAATGCAATTTTTTTTCAAGCAGACAGAGTATTTCTTGAAGTTTAAAGATAGCCACCCACATGTGACAATTGGGCAAAGGTCCTTTGAGAAGCTGAAGCCTTGGTTTGTGCGAAAGTTGAAAGATCGAAATACTTGCTGTTGTGTTTATCATATCAAACTGATGTATCTCAAAGATGCATTTAATGTTATGCGCTCATTTGCTTTTGGTTTTCATGGGAGGTCATGTACATGTAAATGCAATGTTTGCAAATCAGATGGGGTGAATGCAGAATGTCTTGCCGGTGAGCACTCGTTTTCAGGGATCACGAAGTTGTGGGAATCATGCGTATGTACAAAGGCTGAGGGGGATATGTTCCATAATCACACCTGCTTGATGGGCCAATGCAAAAACTGTGGTGTGGAAAAGCTCAGCCTTTGTCCACGAGAACTTGCATAGATGACAAAGACAGTTCCACTGCAAGTCTTCGAGGACATTAAAGTTCAAACTAAACATGGTCTAAGTAAGAGAAAGATGTTGTCACTCAAACAGGTGGCTTTAAGTGAGCTGATAGGGAGGATAAAAGACGACATCAGAATCTTTATCGAGCACAATTTCACTTACAGATGGCAGGCACATCAATAGAGAGAATGTTTGAAGGTGTTTCCTTCAGATACCATTATATCTGTAGTAGACTTTGCTAAAAATTACTCGTTCAAAGAGCAAAATGAAGTACAATCCATGCACTGGCATACAGATCAATTCACCATCCTTGTTCACATAACGTACATGCGTGACAACGAAGATGACAATATTATCAAGCATATGCATTTCTACATCTCCGATGATAGGCAACATGATACGCTATTTGTCCAGCATTGTTTTCTTCTTTGTGATCAGTGGCTTAAAGACCACAGGCTGAATTTCAAGAAGCACTGGGTGTGATCAGATGGTGCAGCCTCGCAATTCAAGGTTGCAAGGCCATTTTACTTTGTTTCTAGATATTACCAACTAACAGGTACAGAGATGACATGGAATTTTTTTGGCTCTAGCCTTGGCAAGGGGGAGCATGATGGCGCTGTGATAAAGAGAGCCCTTACACATGAACAACTCAAGAGTAATGGAGTTGTTCTTAGGCAAGCTGCAGACGTGGTTGCATTTTTGACGAGAACAATGTCCAATGCTGCATGTAGCTCTTATGCACAATCCACTAAAGCAGGTCCTACTATAAACAGGAAATTTTGGCTAGTAAAAGAGACAGAAGTGGACACGTCTAATCTATGGGGTTGTGAGAGAGTACCACGATCTCGATCACTCCATTGCATTTCAGGATTTTGTCGTCATGATCCTACTCAATTAAGGACCAGGCGGCTTTCTTGTTTTTGTGATGCTTGCATGAAGGTCCATTGGAGGACTTGTTCCAGCAAATCATATGCAAGCAAGTGGACACATAAGGCATTGAAACCACTCTCTGAGGTAGCAGAAGAGACTGAGGTACCAGAAGATGAAGCTGCAATGTTTGAGGGATCCCAGGATATGCTGAGTGAGTATCTCATTGAAGGTGATAACTTTGTAGTCAATGCAGACGCTGGCAATGCAGAAGGTGTAGAGTTCTTTCTTTTGAGATGTACAAAGAGAAAGTGGATGACAGATTGCATCTTAAGAGATAAGTGGAAAAACAAATGTGATAAAAACACTTATGTTGTCACAGGGTGTTATTATCAACAACAAGAGGGGGACCCAAATCACTACACTCTACTTGATGATAGGGGAGTTACTAACCTGTACTCTCACCTTGTTCGGGCAATCAAGTTTGACATGCCTTTGGTAGATGCTACCTGAAAGACATATTATTTATCCCCGGAACTACATGAAACCATTTACAATTCCATGCCCAATGAAGCAGCATGATACCTATTTAACAGGCTTATATTATGTTCTATATAGCATTCACCATTCAGTACCTCCTTACACATGTCCATTGTGCTATGTATCACATAGCACACAGAGCACATAGCATAGAATCACACACATTTCAGATAATGAGGTTACTTTTGTGAACATGTTGTACCTTGAAAAAATTTAGCCAAGATATTTGTCGGAAGTGATTGGGAAGAAAACATTATCAAGAGCATCCCATTCACTTTCTTGATGAATTTCAGGTAAACATGTCTCATTCTTACAATCATCTCACTCTTATGAATAGCTACCCATTGGGTGTTATGGAGCTGTGTACATGATACGATATGTGATATGTAGCCAAGTAATGTGTCAAGATAGTCCATTGTCTCTACCTACGCTATTATGTGTGCTATTTTGTACAAGTGTGTGTAATAATAGCCCAATGTCCCTGTCTATGCTATAAAAGGACTCTATTGTAGTAAGATAGCAACATGTGTGCTATACAGTAAAAGTGTGTGTATCACATAGCACAATGTTCCTGTCTATGATATGATGTGTGGTATGTGAAAGAGCTATATTACATATTGAGAGCACTATGTGTGCCATATAGCGTAAGTGTGTGTAATAAGAGGCCAATCTCCCTATCTATGCTATTATGTCATAGTATTTCTTGCAGTATGAGTGCTATATAGCATAACTATGTGTAATAATAGCCCGATGGTCCTGTCTATGCTATTATGTGTGCCATGTAGCAGGACTCTATCAGAGTATGACAACATCATATCAGCAAAATAAAATTACATCATATCACCAAAATAAAATTACATCATTCAATCATTAAGTTTAGAGAACTTTGAATAGGTCAATTTTTTGTATAGTAATCGCAAGAACATTCAGTGCACAAAATGTTGTATACATGATTCCATAACCACAATCAACCTTCCTTACATACTTCTCGTTGACTTCTATAGTGGCTGATGACACGAGCAGACACACTGTCCGAAGGATTTTCAAACTGGTTCATCTTTGCATAAGCATTAGGGCTGGGTGAGACTGTCCACTTGACTAACCAAGGGAACAATGTGCTAACCAGGTAAATTGGGGACTGACAAATATCGGCTGGTTCAAATGAAGTAGGACAGACACAAGTCCCGGGAGGGTTGAGCAGACACTTGTAGAGTGTGTCATCCACCACTAGTGTATTATCAGAGTTGAACTTAGGATGGTGCTTCCAAAAGTCTTTCAAACACTTGAAAAATATGGGCTTTGCGTTATCTCTACATGGAGGGATCCCAGGAACTTCATTTAGATTGAAGCTCGCCTCTCTACACCCCTCTTGACCGATAATATCGAGGAAATGTTGTTTGTTCAGCGTAGGAAAGCATGCACTCAAAGCAAGTGCTAGATTGTCTTGGGTCATGCAGCTCCATAGTGCAACTTGTGCTCTTTGCAGCAGTGCATGAAAAAAGATTGATGCATTGGGCCTAACCACATATTCAAATTGCATCTTTCCTGTAGCATTTGGCGCAGTTACTACCTGATACCTTGATCTTGCCCAATCAGGAATACTGCTTCTCGCTATTCCTTTGTAGAAGGAGACCTTATACCTCCTTATGAGAAGCCCATTCACATCCAGTATGATGCATAAATTGTCCCTTCTCTTCTTGTCCTCAAAAGATGCAGGAGGCAGTGCAACAATCTGTCCTGGCATTACCACAAGACACGGCCTCTCTTGCCTCTCATATTCATGTCCATTTTTGGCCTCTTTATCAGCATTCTTTGTACCTGCCTCATCTGTATCTGTAGCAGCTGCTCAACCCATAGGGACCTCTGGACTTTTACCTTTGGTATTCCCAACAGTGGGATCTGTACAAGACTCAGTTGTATCATGTGCAACTGCCTCTTTCGTGTCCACAACAGCCATGAAATGTTCTCCCATTGCCTCTCCCGATTGAGCAGCTCTATCAGTGGGCACCTCTGCGCCTTTCCCTGCCTCATTGTTTTGCTCTATACATGCCTCAGTTGTATTATGTGTATTTGCCTCTTTCATGTCCCTAGTAGCCACGAGAACTTCTCCCATTGCCTCTCCCGATTGAACTGCTCTGTCGTATGCCTCAACTGTGTCGGCAGAAGCCGCGACATCATCGTTACCCACTGCTGAGCCTATTCCAGGTACTCTCTTAGTGAGGTCCTCCTCACCCAAGCCTCCCATATCTTCAACAACGGTATTTGTACCCTTTGTCTCCTCTGCATCAACAATGTCATCAGCTGCATCACTTGGACAGACCACCTGGGCTTGAGCTGTGACATCACTTGCACCCACTCCCTCACGTGTTCCAGCTTCTCTCTCAATGAAGACCTCCTCACCCATGCCTCTGGTATCCTCAACAATGGCATCTGTACCCGTAGGCAAAACTGCATCAAGAAGGGCATCCATGACAGCATGAACAATACTTTCTGTTCCACCATCATTAACATTGCCATCAGTAGCAGCATCTGTGCTAGCATCAACTTCCATAGCATCCACAATGTCATTTGTGCAGGCATCAACTATCGTAGCATCAGCAATGGCATCTGTGCAGGCATCAACTGTGGTAGCATCATCAATGGCATCTATGCCAGATTCAACAGTGGCATCTGTACCCATAGTCACAACTGCATCAAGAAGGGCATCTATCATAGCATGAACAATACTTTCTGTTCCACCATCATTAATATTTCCATCAGCAACAGCATCTGTGCGAGCATCAACTTCCATAGCATCCACAATGTCATTTGTGCGGGCATCAACTATTGTAGCATCAACAATGACATCTGTGCAGGCATCAACTGTGGTAGCGTCATCAATGGAATCTGTGTCAGATTCAACAGTGGCATCTGTACCCATAGCCACAACTGCATCAAGAAGGGCATCTATGACAACATGAACAATACTTTTTGTTCCACCATCATTAACATTGCCATCAGCAGCAGAATCTGTGCGAGCATCAACTTCCATAGCATCCACAATGTCATTTGTGCAGGCCTCAACTAGCGTAGCATCAACAATGGCATCTGTGCAGGCATCAACTACCATAGCATCATCAATGGAATCTGTGCCAGATTCAACTGTGGTGGGGGTGGGTAATGTACCCTTTTCAAGTTTAGCACGGTCAACATCTGTATGCACATCATCATGCACAACCCGCACATCAACTGCATTAGGCACATTTGGAACAAATTCAGCAGTACTAGTAGGTGTGCAGGGATCAACTGTATCAAAAGACTCTTTTTTTCTGCCTGTAACCCCCCTGGAAGCTGTAGCACCCCCTCTTGGATTCTTCACAGGATAAGACTGAGCCAGTGAACCTACAGACCCCTCAATTGTATCAAAAGACACTTTTTTTTTGCATGTAACCCCCCTGGAAGCTGTAGCACCACTACAAGAGGTTGTGTGCTCTTGTGACGTTGTTAGCCACGGAAATACACTGGGTTTTTATAACCCCCGGCGTCGCTAAAACCGTCGCTACGAGAGCGTCGCTATATGCGTCGCTATAAGTGTCGCTATAAGCGTCGCTATATAGAGAAGCTCATAGCGACGCTCATAGCGACGGTACAGAGCCATAAATAGCGACGCCCGAGAGAATTTTTTTTTGGTGACAGGGCATTGAATGCCCTGCCACCCATCAACCATATTGTACTTGATTCACTTTTTAAAAAAAGTGCAAGGGTAGATAATAGACCCAAAATAGTCACCCACAAGACGCATTGTTTGCAAAATTGACAATTGTACACATCATAGGCAAAATGAATTGATTGGCAAATGTAATAATGACAATTGTACAACATCATAGGCATAAAGAATTGATTGGCAAAAGGAACTGCGGTGACAAATGTAATAATATACATGGTTCAAAAAGACGTATAAAATCCGTCTCATGATACATAAGCTATGAGAAACCCTAAACTAATGCTATCTAGCTACGGCTAAACTGACGTCGTCTAGTCAGACGTCTCATCGCGTCCAAGCGGCGTATCTGTCGGATTCTGCAAAAAAAGACAATAAGACAGCTTTCAGTAAGTATAAACATATAACGAAATTTATAAAACAATACAAAAAATAGAAAAGAGTAAACCCTAATACTAACCATGCCGCCGCGAGAACTGAGAATGTCCATCAGGGCGTTTAAGCCCTTCCTGCCTGCGTACTCGCGCTCGTACGGTGTGGGATCACGTCCTGTCATCGACCACTGTCAAAACATACAAAGATTTCATTATGTTAGAATTAAAAAACTCATAAACCCTAAACTATCGAACATAAAGAGCAATGTGAAAACACTTACCAAATCGACCTCAAATGATGCCCATCCACCGCTCCCCAAGTGGTGCGAGCTCCCTGCCTCTACTCGCGCTCTGGCTGCATCCTTTTGTTGCTTCCACTTGTCGGAATTCTCGCGCGCTGCTTTCTTCGCATTCTTCCAATCTTCTTTGGCCAGCCAATCTGGCCTGTTCCACCCATTCTTGATTGCTTTTTGCACTTCGGAACGCTTGTGTTTGCAGTATTTGCGCATTCGAATCTTCATCAGGTCTTCATTGAAGCGCTGATCCTGTGTTTGAACGGGAAACTCATCATGAAGTATGCTGATGACTCTGTTTTTTAAATCACTTGGTACTTCACTCCATTTGTTTAGTATGTAGTGTCTAAACAGCTGAGAGCAAAGACCACGCATGCGCGAGATCACCTTCTTGCCGTCATCATCCATGATGATGCCGTCGCTGAAGTCGACGGAGTAAGACAAGCCCTCTGGCCGGTGACGCGTGAACCTGGGTGTCCCGGCAGGGGTCTCTAGCGGCGTGTCGATGGGGGTACGGACGTCAGGTGTCTCCACCGGCGTCTGGGCCCCGAAGCGAGGAGTGTCGAGTGGGGTGGCTCCTGGCGTAGGTAGGTAGAGGTGTGTAGCTTCTAGGAACAGTCAGCCGTGAAAAACCTGGCGTAGATGGCGATGCTGTGGCTGGTGTGGGGGCGGGCAAAGAAGGGGAGGGTAAAGAGCCTCGTCGAACACGAGGCGGTGTGGAGGCATCGGTGGCGGAATCCCCACAACAATCGCCACCGCCACCACTAGAGCGCCGGTGTCTAGACGAGTGTGAAGCTCGTCTCGTCGACGCCGAAGCTTCGGAGCGCGCCGAATGCTCCGAAAGAGAGGGAGATGCGGATGGAGTAGGAATGCGCGATGATGCGCCAGAGCGATGACGCTCCATGTACCACTGTCTCTGGTGCGGTGACAAAGAAGAAAGAAACTCCTCATCATCCATACCTGCATTAAACACACGAATATTTAAACTTAATATTGAATGAATAGAGTAGACAATGACGCAAAGACCATTAAATACAATGACGTAATGACGCATATAAATACAATGACGCAATGAATTGAGTGATAGAAGAGGCAAGTCGAAAACTCAGAATTTTCAATCAAAAGATGTGAGCGCGAGTAGAAAAGAGCGTTATACACCATGGAAGGTACTTAGAGAGCCAGAGCTTTTACAACACAGAGCAAAATTGTTCAAATACAATATTTGTGGCTTTAAGAGATCTCTCTCTCATCCTCGCATAACTCAACATAACTTCCTATATCTATATAGAGCTCTCCGTTTAAACACATATCCTCTGTTTCATTTTGTAGCTCCTCTGCATGCACCCCATATACAGTAGTAGCATCTTGATGCTCGTCTGGCACCACTGCAGCGGCTTCTGATTGAGCATCTTCTTTGATCTCCTCCAGTGATGCCGTTGTGATTGGCACATGGTAGCCTTCATACGTCCTTGCACTACGAGGGGCTACCTCTATGACGTACCACTAGTTTGATGTAGACTTTGTAGGATGAAATATTACCTGTCAGAGCCACATAACTTACATGCGAGCTTTCAAGCACATAACTTGTAAAAGGGGGATGTTAACTATTTACATACTTAATTGTTCACAATGCTCGGGTAGTACGAAAGTGTCTCTTAGGTTAGTCCATTTCTTAGTAGAATCCACCTCAAGAAAACCAGACTCTCCTCTACGCACAGTAGCGTTGCGACCCTCCATGATTATCTTGAACCATTGCACGTCGAACAAGTCGACAAAAAATCCTCTGTAATCGATCCTCAAAATCTCTTGTAGCGTGCCGAAGTAAGTGAGTTCCGCCACCACAGGATCTGCATCAGAGGAACGTCATCGACTAGACTGTTCAAATTTTGCCATGATTCCACAATCTTGAGTAAAACGCTTTTTGTCGATTCGTTCCACCCTAAAATGTCGACCTTTACACCATGCTGCTGTGTATGACTTATACTACAACGAACAAAGATTATGAGTGGCCGTTCAAACGTTTATAAATAAAGTCACTTGCTAGTCGTACATTGCAAACTTACCTTGGTTGCGCAACCCCGAGAGTACTCCCACTCTTCCTCAGTCACTTCGTCACTGCATTGTTGTGCGCTTTTCAATTGGTTGTGCAACCATCTTAAGCTCATGAAGGTTGGTTGAAGCCCTGCATGTATACACATGATAATAGATCAACTATGGGAAAAAACAAGATTTACAGTGTCTGAGTGAGGAGTGTCAATAGATCACCTGAGCATTCTGTTAGCCCGGGATAGTCATGCATGGTCCACATTAGAATGCCTCTGATCAAAGCATTCCGTCGTCCTGTGTGTCGGCTCATATCCGCCACCTCTATGCCAATCCACAATTGTTGTAGCTCTTCCAATAGTGGACAAAGATACACATCCAGATTCCCCACTTTATATCGCCCTGGCACAATCAAGCTTAGCCATAGGTGCCCCTTCTTCGTAGTCAACCACGGGGGAATGTTGTAGTTGACGATGACAACGGGCCATACACTGTAAGATGTTGATCTTTGACCAAATGGATTTACGCCATCCATAGGCAGGCCTAAGCGCAAATTTCGAGCTTCCCTGGCAAAATCCGACCATGTTCCATCTATATGTTTCCAGGCTGCGCAATCTGCAGGAATTCGTAGCACACCATCCGAAGATTTATTCTCCTCATGCCATGATGGTAGGGCGGCCATGGACTTACATTCGAAGAAATGCTTGATGCGAGGAAGCAGAGGAAAATGTCGCAAAAACTTTTGTGGAATTTTTGTCCCGTGGAGATCTACTCGATATCTTTCGGAATCACATTTCGGACACTTCTCCATGTCTATGTATTCCCCTCTAAAAAGAATGCAGTCATTAGGACAAGCGTGGATAGAATTGTAATCCATCCCCAAGTTTCGCAAAATCTTTCTTGCTTCATCTCGGGAATCTGGCATCACATTGTCAGCTGGTAGTATGTGCTCTTTCAGCAATCTACACAACATAAAAATACGATACAGTCGTGTAAAAATCTATCAGATCATTATACATTTAGAGTTTTATTAAAGTAAACTAATTGTAATAGATCACCTGAAAAGCGTTGTGACTCTAGTGTCACTCCATCCAAACTTTGCCTGCATGTTGAGAAGAACCAGGAGTGCTTTCAATCTAGACATACGTGCTCCATTATACAATGGCGTATCGGCTTCACTTTTCATATCATCATAGATAAGCCTTTCTGAATCCATGATCGTCTCGATCATTTCATCAATCTCGGGCTCAAACATTGCCTCGTTGGGAATGTGCTCTGCATGATCATCCCCCGAGCTGTCAGAGGCTACATCTTGTGGCCTCACATATGCTGCTTGACCAAAGCGCCTGCGAACACGTCTATTGGGTTGCAAGATTGCTGCTTGTTGCCAGCGTCAGAGTCCGACGAGTTATAATTGGAAACAACTCGATCTATAATAGATGGATCGAACTCGCCAAATTCGCGAACGTGCTGCAAAGAAACACGTCTTGTCCGTCGCACAGCATGCTTGCATTGATTACAAGGACATAAGACCCTCGTTGAGAGATAGGTGTTTCGGTTGGACGGTCCCACATCCTCGTCACTACTCATAATGAGGATAAAAATCTTATAACCTGGACAACAAATGTAATATTCTATTGGCATTCTTCGTCTTATCTCTCTCTCTCTCTCTCTCTCTCTCTCTCTCTCTCTCTCTCTCTCTCTCTCTCTCTCTCTCTCTTTACCTCACATTCTCTAGTCATGTCCAATCCCCGCACACCTCGGTCTAGAGGTGCACGGAGATCAGAACCACCGGGTTATAATCTCGTCTTTATTGGTCAATATAACCTATATTTGTGGGTACAAGAAATCTACACACCCACGTCTACATGATACTGCATGTAGTGGACAAAACCCCTTTGCCTCTTCTCTAGCTATAGCACTTCACAACATCTTAACATCTTTTCACAGTAGATCTTTTCACTGTTCGTCTAACTCTAAACCCTAAACCGTAAGTAATTCTTGCGTGGACTCGATCTAACGTAAATAAGCGTAAATCTAAATAAACGTAAATCGAACTAAAAATAAACCTAAATCTAATTTAACGTAAGTCTACATCTAACCTAATCTTTAACGTCTTTTGGGATAGTTTCCTACGACGTTAAAACTCTCTTCTTCTTGTGTGTGTGTGTGTGGGTAAACCTAAATAAACCTAAGTCTAATCTAATATAACATAAATCTAAATCTAACGTAAATTATGTTATATTAAAAACAAAGAACTAAACTAGCAAGGATTATAAGAACCTTAAAACTGATTTAACACATAATTTTTCACATAACTCGGCAAGAGTTGGCATTCTCATCACTAAAGATGTGAGCGTTAACTTCCGGCGGTGACGCTGCCTCATCTCCATCCACATCTGACGACAGCAATTGGCCCTTTAGACCGTTCTTGCTCTTGTTACTAACTTTGAAGTTGCTGTTGAATGACTAGAGGTTGTCTAGATGGTCATTGTGTCGGGGATGTAGTGACTCTTGCCGCCCTGAAGATCCACCTTCTTCCCTATCTTCTGAAGACATTTCACCAGTACTTTTGGATCGACGGAGCCCACCATGAGTGAAGGCAGCAATACCCTATATTCCATTGAGGGCTTTCTTCACCCGCTTCATGCAAGCATCGCAGTCTATGGAGACCTAAATCTAATCTAATATAACGTAAATCTAAATCTAGCGTAAATAAACGTAAATCTAGTTAAAAATAAACCTAAATCTAATTTAACGTAAGTCTACATCTAACCTAATCTTTAACGTCTTTTAAGATAGTTTCCTACGACGTTATAACTCTCTTCTTCTTGTGTGTGTGCGCGTGTGTGGATGTGTGTGCCAATAAAAAGAGATAAATGGTATAACCTTTCTATCACCCATGCCAAGTATGATAGATTGATTATGCCATTTCCCTCTTGAATAATAGGTCTTGAGTTCAACTCCTCGTCGGCTAGATCTTTAGGTCTTTTAATTTTAATTAGTTTCCTACGACGTTAAATTAGTTTCTCTCTCTTTCTCTCTCAATGTGTGTGCGTTTTTTTGGATCGTATGCATGCTTTCTCTCTCTTTTCCTCTCTCAATGTGTGCGTTTTTTGTTTATGGATGTTCTCTCTCTCTTTTCCTCTCTCAATGCGTGCGTTTTTTGTTTATGCATGCTCTCTCTCTCTTTTCCTCTCTCAATGTGTGTGTGCATTCTTTGTTTATGTATGTGTGTGTGCGTTTTTGTTTTTGTTTGTACTCTCTCTCTCTCTCTCTCTCTCTCTCTCTCTCTCTCTCTCTCAAAAACACTATGTGTGTATGTGTGTATGTGTGTGTGAGAGAGAGAGAGAGAGGGAGAGAGAAAGAGGGGAAGGGAACATGAGAATGAGGAGAGGGAAGGAGCATACCTGGCTCTCCTTCCTCTCCTCGTGTGTGTGTGTGTGTGTGTGTGTGTGTGTGTGTGTGTGTGTGTGTGGAGAAGAAAAAGAGAGAGAGAGAGAGAGAGGGAGAGCGTTACCTGCTCCTTGCTTGAGGGCGCCGAAAAACTCAGATCTGAGATCTGAGTTTTTGGGCGCGCTCGGTTATTTTTTTAGCCCAGCCGGCGTCGCTATGAGCGTCGCTATGAGCGTAGCAAATTTCTTTGTAAATTTGCGATGCTCATAGCGACGCCGGGATTTTTTTTTTTGAGCGTCGCTAATATGAATAGCCTCTTGTAGTGCACCCCTTCTTGGATTCTTCACAGGATAAGATTGAGTCAGTGAACCTACAGACCCCTCATCTAGAAACCCTGAAGAGCGAGTGCGTCTCATGCAAGTTCCTCTTTTTTCAGCTTCTTGATTATCTACGACAAGAGAAAGTAGAAACATATTACTAAACATGTACAGAAAATAAATCAAATAGTTTGCAACTACTCGATGCAAAGAATTAAGAGACATGTCACTAAAAAATTCCAACACTTGATTCATCAATGAGCATGGATACAATAGGGGTGCAATGGATTGCACATGCCTTCTAAAGACATCTTCTAATTGCATAAAGTTACAAAAAAACACACTCATTGCTTTGCATTTGGTTTCTTTCTCTTCCTAAATGAATCAAGAGGTATATCCATTGTGGGACTTCCACCTAAGTTCTTGGGAGTCGATTTCTTGCGCTTTGGTGTTGGCTTCTTCCCCGCTGGAGGGGGTGTTGCTTTCACCGCATCTGCAACTGCCTCATCTGATGCATCTTCTCTAGTGTCCACACTTGGTGATGCTTTGGCACTCAACGGAGAACGCAACAGCCTTCTTGGAGTTAGTTGTTGCCTAGGTGATTTGACTGCAGAAGACTTTTCCATCAAGATGTCTTCAACTACTCCACGTACTGCATCCCCTACGGTAGACTCCGCTTCAAGGGCTGGCTGCATCCCGCGGGTAGACTCCGCTTCAAGGCCTGGCTGCATCCCTGGGGTAATCAGGCCATTCTTCCTTGTGGAATGCATCGTCTTGTTGGAGCAAGCATGCGATGATTGTTCTACAAAGCAAGCTATTTACAAAAATACACACATAAATACTGATTTTGGTACCTACCAGTGGCCTGCGTAGAGACTCTCTCTATTGTTTTCCTCAATGATTCTTGTATACAGGTCTTTGTTGCAATGTATGTACCTGCAAATGATTTCATTAAATGCAAGAGTTTAAACTACCAATGGAAAGTGGGCCTGCAATAGTAGTGACACAGTGACTACCTGCACTTGATTCTTTCATCTCACTCTTCACCTTCAGACCAATCATATGCTTAGCTCTAGGGGGAACAGACATGTTGCAATCTAGTGCAACACAATAGCCATAGTCCCTACATACATGTGCGAAGCATAGCATATGGTACACATGGGTGCAAGGCAGGGAGAATACATCCAAGCTTCTGGCATCGAACGGGAATCCACATCCTACACAATGGTAGAACCCATTAAGTGCCACCTCGCTAATGCTCTGCTTAAGATCCACATGAGGAAAAGGCTTCATCAAAATGGCTCCCAGGTTATGTGAAGTCCTCTCCATGGTAACACAAAATTTAAAGTGCTTTGATTCCTGTGCTATGTTGGTCTCTACTTCTGCAAGTAGTGCCTGTGAAACAAAGAAGACAACACATCGAATTTAAGTCTCAATAACCCAACAAAAGCAGATTGCTGAAAAGAATATGCAGCGTGAATCTTATCCCTTATTTGCAATACCACATATAAGACAAGCACTTACTCTATATGCTATAAACACAAGCTTGATGTGGTATATGATATGCACTGTGCTATATAGCACATAGCACAGTCCAAGTATAATGTGCTATAAGTGCTACATAGAGTATGCACTGTAGATCATAGCAGAGAGACTTTTTAAAATACCAGATATAGCCCAAACATTTTCTCTATATATGCTATATAGCACAAGCTTGTTGGGTATATGATATGCATTGGGCTATATGAGACATAGCACATAGCATATAGCACAAATATTGTGCTATGTAGCACATATCACAATTAGTGATGTGCTATGTAGCACATAGCAAAAATAGAGATTGTGCTATATAGCACAATTCACTATTCCACACACTCCAGGGCTATATTGTGAACATATAACACACAAAATGTGTTATTTAGCACATAGCACCTAAAAAGATTGTGCTATGTAGCACATATCAATATTTAACACACACTTTAGGGCTATACTATGAGCATATAGCATACAGGTATACTATATAGCACATATTACACATGTCCATTGTGCTATGTATCACATAGCACATAACCACACAAAGCACATAGCATAGAATCACACACATTCCAAATAGATGAGGGTACTATTGTGAACATGATGCACCTAGATTGAACTATAAAGCACATAGCACATAACCACACATAGCATATAACCACCCACTCCATGAAGATGATGGCTATGGTGTGACCATATAGCACATAGCAAATAACCACCCACTCCATGAAGATGATGGCTATGTTGTGGCCATATAGCACATATTTTGTGCTATATAGCACATAGCAGAAATAGAATATGCTCATACAGTACATAACCATATAATCCATAACACTCTAACCACATAACCACATGGAAGTGAACCACATACTCCAAAACAAAGTGAAGCACATGTAGGAGGGTATGCACCTTTTCTTTAGCCACATTGGCTTTTAATTCAGCAACGTTCTCTCTAGTAGTACTCGAGAACTGTCCAATCAAATCAATCAGGCATTGTCGAGCTACAGGGTCTTGCACGCAATCAATCTCCATTTGCAACTTTATGGCCAAAGTGTTTGAGCTTTGAGCACCCTCAACCCTATGCAATTCTCTAACTTGATCCTCTACCTGCTTCTTTGTACCCTCAAGTCTTGACTTATAGTCTTGCAATCTGGCCTCTACAATATTCTTCATTTCTGCAAGTGCCCTGCTATCCTCCTCTGCCAATTGTACCAGGCATCCTCCTGTAGGCACGCTTGACAATGGTACAGACGTACCTTCTGTTTGCAATGATGATCTGGTAGAGGCAGCAGTGGTTTTGGAACCTCTCCCTCTACCACTCATCTGCTCTTCCCACCTCTTGATCTTGTTTTGCAAGTTGTCTTTCTTCTGAGGCTCTCATTGCCCTCTCTGCAAAGATAGCCCAAGAAATTTGATGTTTGCCAGATTCACAGCAGTTTTCCAATGCAAAGGCCTTTGAAAATTGAGTCCCTACTTCATACATGAAGGGACCCTCCTGGTAGACATCGCAGTGTCTCCACACAAGCTTTTGTAAGAACTCCGACCGAGCATGGTATGACTTCACTTTCTTCTGGCTACCCGGAATAGGCTTTGGGCATATAAAGACAGCTTCCCAATCCTCCTCAGATATGTCATTGTTTCCTGTCAAGCTACGCAGATCAACTCCCTCCAATGGCAATCCACGCTCTATATGAAATTCCTCGGCAAGACGACAAAACTTCGTATGCAGAGGTGGTTGAATGTTCCTAACTAGACTGCTGCTTGCTTGAATCGGATGCTTTGAGGAAGGTGCCATGATGCAGTCTCAAGTGATATACCTGCACATCATCCAATGAACTCATGAGATGTGGTGTGCCCTCGCTTATCATCCGTGCTAAAAAGAAACAAGAACTTCATGGGCCTGCTCTTGTAAGCAGGGCATTCAAGGTGATGTGCTATGGGATTTGCCCCAAGATTTCATGTAGCTTGTGGACTAGCAAATTACCTCGGGAGCTCGCCTCTTGTTGCAAATGAGCAAGGTGTGGCACTCATGCAGCTCCAAATGCAGCTTAATGTAGCTAAATGATCCCAGGTGGGGCGCGCGTGCTCAAGGAGTAGAGAGTGTACATGTTCAATCGGAGATACATACCTCGAAGAGAAGAGGGCGGTTACTGCAATCATCCTTGAAGGAGCCAAGCTTGCACAGTAGAAGCTCTAAGCACAATAGACCTTGACCACGCACGTGCGAGAGAGAGAGAGAGAGGCGGGGGGTCGGGGGGCACGGTGTAAGAAACTGCCAACTATTCATGAAACAAAGTGGGTGTGTGAAGGCTGAATTTTTTAGTAAAACATTTTTTAGAATATAAATTTGGACATCTGAAATATGGCACCAGTGACCATACCCCCAATGTCATGCTATGCTATTTAATTATATCACATATATAGCTTTCCACCTATTCATGCTTTCACCCATCGACCTTCAACTTGTATCCATACGCTGGCTTCATATACAAAACAAGCGTGTACACCAACCTCAACCTGTGAAGCATCTGCCCCATACATCATTAGTCTCCCACTTTCTAGAGAGCTCTCTATAGCAGACCCCTCATCAAGAGAGCCTTGAAAACCATGCACAACTACCTGTAAAGCAGCTTTCAAAAGCATGTCCATCAATAGCACAATACCCACCTTTAGCAACCTGTTTTCCATTACCGTTGTTTTTGCATAGCCCAACCTACCTGTGTTCCAAGCATACCCTTTGTCGTGGATCGTTCAAATGGCATACATTCCATACCTAACTCACCTTGCCAAGCTTCGTCCACCATAGCCTTTGATGATTCATCTTCCACCACCTCATGCGGGAGCAAATTGGATTGCTCAACCACCTTTGCTTGCTCTTCAAGGACTTCATCTTCGACCACATCATTTGCTAAGAAAAAGAGAAGGCCATGATCTATTACCTCATTTTTTGATAGGTCGACATCATCAACACTTGGTGGAATACACTGCCGCTCTTCATTACATTGAATAGGGCAAGGTTGCCCAACCCCCGGGCTAGCTTCCTCCTGCACAGCTTCGACCATCGCATGGAAAACACCATCACACTTTTCTTGCGAGCTCTGATCCATAGCTTCCTTTGAGTCTTCATGCATACACTCTGCGGCTAGGACCTCATCCTTGCTAGCCGGACCAATAGACTCTTGTATAGCATCACACCAGCTTGGAGGCACAAATTGAAATGAAGAACTGAAACGGCTTACCAATGGCAAAACAGCTACCTCGTTGACGCTGACGTTTCTTTTGGCACATGATGAAGCTCCATTGTCGAGCTATATCCATAAATTGCAGGCTTCAACAAGCCCCCATCTCTAGCTTCTTCTTTGCTTTCCTACTCTTTGCCTTTGCCAAGCAAACCATTTGCTCATAATCCTCTGCACCACCACACTCGACCTTCTCTCTGATTCGCGGATGCAAGCATGCTAGAAACTGCTCTCGCTTGAAGTGGTCTCCATTTTTCACACATGTAGCAGCAGCTACGCTTTCCCAAATAGACTCAAATTTACCCAAAAACAAAGAAAAATCTTCACTTACATCCTGCTTTAGCTTGCTCAATTTCTCACCCAAGTCTGATGGAGAAGCCCCCTTTTGAAAAGCTTCAACAAACTGTTTGCGAACCTCGCTCATCGACTGACGATCTGCGATGTTCAAACCGTCCAGTCAAGCTTTGGCTCGCCCATGTAGAACCAATGGTAGGGCCTTCAATTTGGTTTCATGTCCACAAATTCTCAACTGCAACAGGTATAGCTCCAGATCGGAAAACCAATCTGCAGTCTCTTCTTCTCCAGCAATCACCAAATCAATTTCATGCATCATCTTCAGGCTTTAAAACTTCACCGAGGAGCAATCAGTCACATCCTCAGTGGGGGCACCACTGATGGGATGGGGGAAATGGAACAACACACAGGACACAAACTCGATGTCTCTCTATAGCCCAGCAAGTATCTAGCACCCCAAGCCACACAGAAACACGTACACACGCACACTATCCGCCAACCTTCACACCAAGGACTTGCCTACGAGCAACTTCGGCTACACACAATCACCTTTACCGACGCACCCATCAATGCACCCATATATGTAAACACACTCACACCGGGAGACCTCGCAAGCCTCGACCGCATACAAAATCACACTCACTCTGCAACCACAATCAATCAATCTCTCTCTCTCTCTCTAGAGACACACACCAAAGACCCGGAGCCACTGTAACTACGGGCACTATGCACGAGACAAGATATTCGAGATGGAATAAGCAGACTTAGACAACACAAAATAACCCAACAATGATTGCTATACTTTCATCAAAAGAAACTCAATACACCATCTTCGAGAGACACACACTCTCGAATCTTTTTTTCACCTGCTGGACAACCACCGAAGCCCTCGTTAAATAAACTCAATACACCATCTTCGAGAGACACACTCTCGAATCTTTTTTTCACCTGCTGGACAACCACCGAAGCCCTCGTTGGCCTCTTCTTGTCCAAAGTTCCTCAATCGATTCGCCTCGTCATGCATAGGTAGCCCCGCCCTCGTCTTTACTCCCCGATGATGGACCCTTCAAGCTTCTTGCAGCCTCCCGTGACTCCAATCACCCTTGTCGCTCTCTTTTTACATGCCACCTCGCGGCTCCAATCACCTCCCATCGCTGTCTCCCGAGCCTGCTCACGGCCCTTCTTCTCAGATCATGCAGCTCCTTTCCCCATGCCTGTACCGTCACCTCCTTCTACTCGCATGCAGCACTTGATGCTCCCTATGCCCCCCACACACCAGGCCAAGTTCTCCCCTACATGGGCTCCTCCAAGTGGTTGCCCCCTCTCTTTATGGATGGCGCCATCACTTGCCTGTTCCCAAGTGGCGCAACTTTCTTTTCTGACGGGCTGCAACTCCTCCTTCTCACATGGCCCTGACCTGCAGCCGAGCCACCCTCTTTGATGCAACAGGTGCAGCTCTCAACACCTCTTGGCTGCCCACTGGCGCCCCCTCACTGGCTCCTCCCCAGTGACCTTGTTGCCCTGCCCACCACAGATGGCGCCCTCTTTGGCCGCGCCTGCTCCACGAACTCCTTCTTCTGCAGCAGCGCTTGGCCTACCCACTCAGAGGCCACGCGCCCCGTACACCTTCTCGACCTGCTCCTCTTGCAGCAGCCCCGTCCTGGCCTCCCTTGCAGCTCGCTCGCTGCCTTCTCCCCCTGTACCAACAACTGGCCCGCTTTCTCTCTTTCACAGATGGCCGCCTTCGTGTATGCTAACTGCCGTCCTCTCTCCGCATGCGCCACCTCTTCAAGCTTCCTAACTTGTGCTGCCATTCCACCAGACAGGTGGTGCCCCTTGCCCCCCAGTTGGCGCCCTCATCGTTAGCACCACCCGGTTTTTGCATGGATCCGATTTTCCTCCAGTTAAGCTCAGCTTATTTTTAGAAAAAAACTCTTCTTGGTTCCCCTTTCCCACTGCCAGTGCAGTGCTAGCTTCAGCACGCCTTAAATAACTATAATTGTACCTCATGTCACAGCTTTGAATGCCTCCTTCAAACTCTAGCATCGATCTCTTTGATAATTCATCCCTATTTTGAAGCCACAGTCACCAACCATAACCGCCGAGCGAGAGTTAATAGCATTGGTGTCCAAACACCTAGAGAGCCTTGAACTCGTCGAACCCGAGGAAATACTTTTGCACACATCATGGTACTATTAAATTGGCTGGAGATATACATCAACCTGAAGTATCCTCAAGCATTCCAATTAGCAAAGCTTTTGAGCCACATTTGACTTGTTATATACCCCATTTGGCATACACATCACTGTGGGACCTATTCCCGGTTGCACCTGGTATTTGTCCAAGCCTTCTGCTATCACACTGTCTATTGTCCTTTACCTGTTGCTGACATTTTCCTTGGGCCGACCAAATCTGGCTGCACCATCATTGCCCAAACCCCTTGTTGAGCATTTATGCTCAACCATAGCATTATTTAGTTAATATATCAGTGCATAAGAAGAAAACTGATAGATATTATTTACATAAGCATTTGATAGATAGAGAGAGATATTCATCTGCTGTAGAGCACGCCCGGGTCAACTGGAAAGCCTGGAGATTTTCCAAGCGCAGTGAAGGCCCCACCTGGGTCAAATACATGGCGTCGAACACAACCATCTGTCTCTAGTACATGCATAATCAGCCCCTTTTTTGCACCTGTAAGCCCAAAAATCAACCTCTCGTGCAACTTGACATAACATCGACCTTCAACCTGTATCCATACGCTGGCTTCATATACGTAACAAGCGTGTACACCAACCTCAACCTGTGAAGCATCTACCCCATACATCATTAGTCTCCCACTTTCTAGAGAGCTCTCTATAGCAGACCCCGCATCAAGAGAGCCTTGCAAACCATGCACAACTACCTGTAAAGCAGCTTTCAAAAGCATGTCCATCAATAGCACAATACCCACCTTTAGCAACCTGTTTTCCATTACCGCTGTTTTTGCATAGCCCAACCTACCTGTGTTCCAAGCATACCTTTGTCGTGGATCGTTCAAATGGCATACATTCCATACATGACTCACCTTGCCATGCTTCGTCCACCATAGCCTTTGATGCTTCATCTTCCACCACCTCATGCGGGAGCAAATTGGATTGCTCAACCACCTTTGCTTGCTCTTCAAGGACTTCATCTTCGACCACATCATTTGCTAAGAAAAAGAGAAGGCCATGATCTATTACCTCATTTTTTGATAGGTCGACATCATCAACACTTGGTGGAGTGCACTGCCGCTCTTCAATACACTGAGTAGGGCAAGGTTGCCCAACCCCCGGGCTAGCTTCCTCCTACACAGCTTCGACCATCGCATGGCAAACACCATCACACTTTTCTTGCGAGCTCTGATCCATAGCTTCCTTTGAGTCTTCATGCATACACTCTTCGGCTGGGACCGCATCCTTGCTAGCCGGACTAATAGACTCTTGTATAGCATCACACCAGCTTGGAGGCACAAATTGAAATGAAGAACTGAAACGGCTTACCAATGGCAAAACAGCTACCTCGTTGACGCTTGACGTTTCTTTTGGCACATGATGAAGCTCCATTGTCGAGCTATATCCATAAATTGCAGGCTTCAACAAGCCCCCATCTCTAGCTTCTTCTTTGCTTTCCTGCTCTTTGCCTTTGCCAAGCAAACCATTTGCTCATAATCCTCTGCACCACCACACTCGACCTTCTCTCTGATTCGCGGATGCAAGCATGCTAGAAACTGCTCTTGCTTGAAGTGGTCTCCATTTCGCGCACATGTAGCAGCAGCAGCTAGGCTCTCCCAAATAGACTCAAATTTACCCAAAAACAAAGAAAAATCTTCACTTACATCCTGCTTTAGCTTGCTCAATTTCTCACCCAAGTCTGATGGAGAAGCCCCCTTTTGAAAAGCTTCAACAAACTGTTTGCGAACCTCGCTCATCGACTGACGATCTGCGATGTTCAAACCGTCCAGTCAAGCTTTGGCTCGCCCATGTAGAACCAATGGTAGGGCCTTCAATTTGGTTTCATGTCCACAAATTCTCAACTGCAACAGGTATAGCTCCAGATCGGAAAACCAATCTGCAGTCTCTTCTTCTCCAGCAATCACCAAATCAATTTCATGCATCATCTTCAGGCTTTAAAACTTCACCGAGGAGCAATCAGTCACATCCTCAGTGGGGGCACCACTGATGGGATGGGGGAAATGGAACAACACACAGGACACAAACTCGATGTCTCTCTATAGCCCAGCAAGTATCTAGCACCCCAAGCCACACAGAAACACGTACACACGCACACTATCCGCCAACCTTCACACCAAGGACTCGCCTACGAGCAACTTCGGCTACACACAATCACCTTTACCGACGCACCCATCAATGCACCCATATATGTAAACACACTCACACCGGGAGACCTCGCAAGCCTCGACCGCATACAAAATCACACTCACTCTGCAACCACAATCAATCAATCTCTCTCTCTCTCTCTCTC
This sequence comes from Adiantum capillus-veneris, assembly GCF_014529385.1. Classification (NCBI taxonomy): domain Eukaryota; kingdom Viridiplantae; phylum Streptophyta; class Polypodiopsida; order Polypodiales; family Pteridaceae; genus Adiantum; species Adiantum capillus-veneris. Next base: position 77,230,169 of record NC_140941.1, on the reverse strand, counting down.
TCTCTCTCTCTAGAGACACACACCAAAGACCCGGAGCCACTGTAACTACGGGCACTATGCACGAGACAAGATATTCGAGATGGAATAAGCAGACTTAGACAACACAAAATAACCCGGCAATGATTGCTATACTTTCATCAAAACAAACTCAATACACCATCTTCGAGAGACACACACTCTCGAATCTTTTTTTCACCTGCTGGACAACCACCGAAGCCCTCGTTGGCCTCTTCTTGTCCAAAGTTCCTCAATCGATTCGCCTCTTCATGCATAGGCAGCCCCGCCCTCGTCTTTACTCCCCGATGATGGGCCCTTCAAGCTTCTTGCAGCCTCCCGTGACTGCAATCACCCTTGTCGCTCTCTTTTTACATGCCACCTGGCGGCTCCAATCACCTCCCATCGCTATCTCCCGAGCCTGCTCACGGCCCTTCTTCTCACCTCATGCAGCTCCTTTCCCCATGCCTGTACCGTCACCTCCTTCTACTCGCATGCAGCACTTGATGTTCTCTATGTTCCCCACACACCAGGCCAAGTTCTCCCCTACATGGGCTCCTCCAAGTGGTTGCCCACTGGCGCCCCCTAACTGGCTCCTTCCCAGTGACCTTGTTTCCCCGCCCACCACAGATGGCGCCCTCTTTGGCCGCGCCTGCTCCACGAACTCCTTCTTCTGCAGCAGCGCTTGGCCTACCCACTCAGAGGCCACGCCCCCCGTACACCTTCTCGACCTGCTCCTCTTGCAGCAGCCCCGTCCTGTCCTCCCTTGCAGCTCGCTCGCTGCCTTCTCCCCCTGTACCAACAACTGGCCCGCTTTCTCTCTTTCGCAGATGGCCACTTTCCTGCATTCTAACTGCCGTCCTCTCTCCGCATGCGCCACCTCTTTAAGCTTCCTAGCTTGTGCTGCCATGCCACCAGACAGGTGGTGCCCCTTGCCGCCCAGTTGGCGCCCTCATCTCCAGTCGTTAGCACCACCCTGTTTTCCAGGTTAAGCTCAGCTTATTTTTAGGAAAAAACTCTTCTTGGGTCCCCTTTCCCACGCCCCGTGCAGTGCTAGCTTCGGCACGCCTTAAATAACTATAATTGTACCTCATGTCACAGCTTTGAATGCCTCCTTCAAACTCGAGCATCGATCTCTTTGATAATTCGTCCCTATTTTGAAGCCACAGTCGCCAACCATAACCGCCGAGCGAGAGTTAATAGGCATTGGTGTCCAAACACCTAGAGAGCCTTGAACTCGTCGAACCCGAGGAAGTACTTTTGCACACATCATGCTACTATTGGCTAGAGATATACATCAACCTGTAGTATCCTCAAGCATTCCAATTAGGAAAGCTTTTGAACCACATTTGACCTGTTATATACCCCATTTGGCATACACATCACTGTGGGACCTATTCCTGATTGCACCTGGTATTTGTCCAAGCCTTCTGCTATCACACAGTCTATTGCCGTTTACCTGTTCCTGACACTTTCCTTGGGACGATCAAATCTGGCTGCACCAACATGCAAATATTGGCCCCATTCGACCTCCTGACGCCACTAGATGCCATCTGACGTACCGGCTTACTTCATGTCATCCGCCCGCGGGAAGCTTCCTCGAGAAGTTTTACGCGCTACCAACTCCTCATTATTATAGAAAAAACACACTAGTACTGGTGATAGTGAAACATTTTGTCCTACCCGTACACATGTGGGCCCCACGTAACCACTTGGATCTGGAAAATGGGAAATTCTTTATTCGATGCACCATGCATGTGTATATACATATGCGCAATCCCTTGCTCCAAAATTGTCCTAACAATGGTTTCCTAGTAGCGGCCAAACCAAAAGCTAAGAGGTTATTTCTAAGCAGAGTCAAACGGCCCTAGACCAATCGAAACGTCCAATTGTTAAGTTAAGCCGATTGAAACATGCAACTAGCCAATGATAAGCGAAAAGTTCTAAACTAATTAAAATGATCAAACCCTAATACTTTTAACTAATCGTTTAGTCTAAAGAGACTAAAATGGTCAAACATATTAAACAAAATATGTTTTAATTTAAACATTAACAAATTAACAAGTGTTTTTGTTTAAGTATAAATGCTTTAAACGAAATCCAAATAACTTAATTAATCTTTTTCAAACTTATTCTTGTTACCATATTTATTATGTTTGATTGTGAATAATAATATTTATTCAAAACTTGAAAATAAAAAATTCAACTTTTTTTTAATCTTTAATTTTTTTATATGGTATGATATTCTATAGAAAAATTTATATGTGTGTGCGCACGTTGTCGTGTGCTAGCACGTCCATAATAGGAACATGTGATGAATACCACTATGATGCATGTATCTAGATGCGTGGAAAAATCCCTATAAATGTATATATGCATGCACAATATATAAGGTAAAATGATATACCTTATCTAATAAATTATTTTGAGAGTCATTTTTCTACCCTACCTTAATTTCTTTATGATAATTTGTCCTCATGTATATTTAGTATGAAAACACTGCAACATAAGCCAATGCATTAGTTTGTCTTTTTTCTACCATGCAGCGATGTTAAATTTATATTAATCCTCTCATCAATTCTAGTTAAGGGCTACATGGCATGATTACATCCGTGATGATGCGTCTACTTTTGGAAGCAAGTGACAACCTAAGAAAACCCAAGACTTATAAAAGCAAGAATCGGTTGAGAAAGGGCACGTGGCAAGAAGAAGACTTTTACTAGGACTAAAAGACCTCTAAAAGAACAAGTGTAGTCACCAACAAGGAGATATTTTGGAGAAGAAAATATAACTCAATTTTCTCACATGGAGGCAAAATTAGCTTGACACTTGTCCAAATGCTCCACAATATCTTCTTCTTAAGGAGGTCACCTCTCCTATAAATAGGACCGTTCCTCCTTCATTTGGGTATTGTATCACATTATATTGCATTGTATTGTATCAAGCCAAGCTAAGCCCTAGCCTCTCAACTGCACTTTCATCAAACATATCTAAGCTCTCACAAACCAAGCCCCTCTATGTCGCAAACCAAGCTCTTCCACTCTATCAAACCAAGCCCGTATTGTCATCACCACGTACTACTCTTGCCCTTACAAGTAACATTATAAACTCTCATATGCTCTATGTAATTGTGTCTTATTAATAAAGCCATATTATTGACCATCAAAGGCACGTGTATAAGGGAATCTCTTCTTACTCCGCCATTGGAACAACATGAAGCTTGCGGAAATTGAGTAATTAAAGGTGTGCCACACTCCTTATTTCACGCGCAAGGTTGTGCAAGAGCCATATGCTTCACTCGATTGTCAACAAGATTGATCAATTTCATGGGAGAAATATTATAGAGTATCTTCATCACTATGAAAAGGGGATGAAATTAAACAGGGTGCTAGGAATTAAAATGATGAGAAGTTGTGAGCTTATTGTATTGCCAAAGATCCTAGATCGTGTGAAGACCATAAGGGCTGAGCATGGTGAAGATTGGGAAGCTTTCAAGGTTTCTCTAAAGGAAGAATACTTCATGGAGGATGATCATAGGGTAACAAAAAGGAACTTCCTAGAGTGGGTTGCAAAGCCAAAAGAAGGGATTTCCATCAACAAATTATTAAGGGAGTTTGAGCTTTGCCATGCCCAATTATCAACAATAGAAAGATGTACCTTGGATAGAGAAAAGACAGAACTATTCCTGCAAGCTGTAGGGTTGGAGGTTCAAGAGAATCTTGAACTACTCTTAGAAGACAATGGAGACAGAATGGAAAGAAGTCAAAAATGCAGTGTCACTAATTTCCAAGAGACAACATCGGCAAGACAAAATGGTGGTGTCTAATGATATTTCTCTCTCTATCACACTAGAAAGACCATCAAAGACAATTAATTCAACTCCAGAAATGGAAGAATCCACACTAGATGAGTTGGTAAAGGGCATGCAAGAGATGAAGTTGAAACTGGCAAGGCTAGAAGAAAAGGGGTCAGGGCAACCAATCACGGCAAAGAACATCAAACAAGCAAGGCTTTGTAAATAGGTGTATATGGTGTGATAGCATTGAGTGCATTGTTTTAGCAAGCTTTTATTTCCGTGCTTTCTAACCAATACACAATTTTTTGAGCTTTTTAGAGTCGTTTTCTAGAGTAAATATACATGTTCTAAACAATGTCCAAAACCACCCGATAAGTTTACACACAAAAGAACAAATGGATTATCAACACAATAAGTGTCACAAACCAAAAATAAATACATACATACATAAATATACATACATATATATAAAGTGCTGCATCATTAAATAAAAAACTTGAGAGCGTACTACTTCACTAAATAGAAGGAGGGGCAAAATGGGGTTGCCTATTTTTGATGTAGAAAGTTATGGGTTCGTAGCACGGGGATTGCAATACGGGGTCGACTAAGTATGAAGGCAACATCCATCGTGGTCAATGTAGGTTGATGTATTACCATGTGCTCCTTAGGTTGCAGACCAAAGACATGCACATACACATAATTATACATGTGCTTACAAGCAATGAATGACTTTTGAGGTATAGCCCATCATAACAACTTTCAGTAAGTATATATATGAAACATAGCATGTTTCTTTTGAATCATAGAGACTTAATCTAAGAAGGTTCCAACCGTCACTATAGCTGCCTCAATCCTTTTTTGTGCTTCTTTTGAAATACCATGACTCCACTTTCATCGCCTACTACTTGAACCTCCTTATCCACATAGCGAGGAAACCCTATTTTCCTTGCTGTTTGGTGTGCTAATACTAGCCACTTGAAAACCTACCATTGTAAGACTAGCAAGCTCTTCTCTTGAGAATTTTGTTTCCCTTGCAATGGGCCAGATCATAGGGGCTATTGGTACCTCATTCACCCGCTTTTTAAGTGCCTTTGTGTACTGCTATACATCATGATTGCAAAACCATAGCCAATGATCTATGGTTTTATCTTTGTAGCATCTTTTTGACCAAAATCATGGTGCAACCAAACCTGTGCCATGACTATTAAACTGAATAGGAATTCTGCACAAGGCCCATTGTTCACGTGGAACATCATGTTCCTCTACATAGATTGACTGCTCTGTGCTGCATGTCAAATGTTCATTTTCAGGCATGTAATCTTTTTCAATCTTTTCTTCTTCACTATTTCTTGACTCCATGGTTTCAAATCTGATATGTTGTTGACAACACGAGCTTTGCATTGCTTTGACTCCATTACATATCTTGGACGATGAGAACTAATATCTTTTCTTATCTCTCTATTTTTTTGTTGTACGGTTTCCTTGTCACCATGCACTGTGGGCTCTTCATACATTGGGGTGCCTGCAACAACTCCTTGCACCACCCTTGCAATGACAGTTGGACTTGGAGTTTTATATCTCTTGACTATTGAAAGCATAGATCCAAGTGTGGACCCGTGCCTGTATAACGACCCCTCAAGAATACCAAACGCTTTGCACATTGTATATATACAAGTTTAAGACATCACTAACACATGCATCATATAATGAAATATTTCTTTGTCCTCCCGAGAGAGCCATCTAGCTAACATGAATGCTCTTAAGCAAGTTTATACTTGGGATTTGTGCCTGCTCACATGGACTTTTATTATCCTATCCACAAAATTGTAGTTGAATAATTGGACATGGATTTTCTTGGATCACAAAGGGATAAAATTTAAACTCACATTCTTGTTGATGTTTCCCAATTCTCAATTTGTTGTTCCCACCATTTAAACCATTGTTGAAGCTCCTCTAAGTTCTCTTTTGGGACATGAATCAGCCACCAATCAATGGTATGCCTTGCTTGAATTGTAGCCTCTTCTAAAGTTGTTGAGAGTCTCCATGCTTCACACATTCCAATGTGCTCATTTTGCTTTGGTGTAGGCACAAATTTTCTTGTGTACTTTTGCAAGCTCTGCTCTCAATGGAAAAGGCAAGAGTGCTCTCTACCTTCTATGATATTATGCGGGCCTCCATTGTGCACTATCCTTAGTGCCAACCAGTTTGCCCCTACCTCATCTGACATGAACCCTACAAAATTAGGTGGTTCTTGTCCACATTGAGCTATGGTAGCATTTAGACTTACCCAAAACAATACTTGAGACTCCCTTTCCTCCTCTTTTGCTTCATAACTTGCAATAACCTGCAACGCTCACATGCTGGCCAAATATGATGCAAATGTTAGGAAAAACCTTTTGAAGGATAAATATTTCATATTTCCAATTAGAAACAAACTTACCCTGGATCATACACAGAAAAGACATTGTTGCCCATCCATCTATCCTATGTGTATGATCAAAGTGAACCCAAGCATTCCTCAAGTCACCTTGCCCAATTTTTCTCATTTGATTTACTAGGTCCACATCTGATGCATAACCTTTTGTAGGAAAGGTATCATTTTTCTCTTCCATTGCCTTGTCCTGCGAATCTTCTACTATGGAGAAAGGAAAACATACAGCGTCGTTGTAGTTGCAAAATATTGTCATATTCTTCACCCATCAGAACAGATTGCTTCGCCTTTTCTTTGGTTATTAGACATTTAAATCTACATGCAATATCCGTATTAATGTGAATGACATGACATACAAAAAAAAAAGACACATGAATCCATGCATACCCATTGTTTTGTACTAGTGGCATCATCTCCTCCAAAAAACCAAGTAAATCTTGATTAGTTGTAACTTCCTCACCTTCTCTCATTAAAGATTCAAACAACATTTGTTGAGCTACCAGCTGTGCTAACCAAGTTCTACACTTTTGCTATATTGGCTCTTGAGGTGCCTGGTTGAACACTATGCTCATGATTCCCAATATGAATTACCAATCAAGTCATACTCTCATCCAAAGGGAAAACATAATAGATCATAGCCTTGCATACATCAATGCATGTCATGGTTTTCGACAATAGTGACAATAAGTTTTTGATTTACCTTCACCAACAGGAAGTTCTTATGGGAAATGGTGCTTTGGAATACTGATTTGAAGAGTATTGCTATCATGAAAAAGAGAGTAGTTTGGTGGCTATTTTAAACTATTGTATCAAAATTATATAAAAAAAGTACTTAAAGAGCTCTCCAATCATCCACTTGCAAGCAGATGACTAGAGAGCTTAAACATCTACTACACACTAAGAACCAATGAGGGATTAGTTTTCTTGGTTATTTGAAATTATTGTATCAAAATTAAATAAAACATAAGAGCTATTGAGCTCTCTGATCATCCACTTGCAAGCAGATGATCATAGAACTCAAACACCTACTATAAACTAAGTTCTTATGATAAATGGTGCCTTTGAATACTGATTTGTAGAGTATTGTTATCATGAAAAAGAGAGTAGTGGTGGTGGCTATTTTAAACTATTGTATCAGAATTATATAAAACATGATGCTTGTAGGATTCAAGCAAGAGACCCATAGTAGTAGAGACTTGGACGCACTTACTATGGCCTCTTCTACTAGGAGCATCAAGCAAGCGAGGGGAGTGCAGACATTGAAGCTAGTAAGGATGCCACAAAAGTTGCCTAAGGTACACATTCCAATGTGCAGACCACTCAAACAACCAATGGAGCTACTTCTACCCCTTTTGTTAGCATTTGAGACAAGAAAGGTAAAAGGCTTATGGAACCTCCTAGCACCTCAAGTGATCCAAAGTGGATTAATGTGATTGAAGTCTCTGTAGTGCCCACTACCTCATTTGTGCAGAGTCCTCTCTACACCGAGAGAGTTGGGAGAGACGACCTATGACTTGTTCTATTGGTGAGTTGTCTCAAATGAATTTTAATTTTAATTTTCTTGCATGTAAAGATTGTAAGAATGTTACCACTATAAATAATAATTTCAGGATTCTAGTATGAGACCTTTTTTGATGCTCTACTTGTTGATGTGACCCAAATTGATAGATTTGCTCTAACTAGGTAAATGATGCAACGATCATGAAACATTAAACTTAGTATGTTTTACGATATATGACTATGGAATGTTGTTTAAATAACATCAAAAAGTTTTTTACCACTTAAAAGACGCATCTTTATATCAAAGATGCTCATGTCGAGAGGTAGATCGATTGATATTTGCAAATTTCCTATGGGCTTATTGGTGGATGCCCTTGGTACTATCCCTTGGGATAAGTATACATGTGATTTTAAAGGATAACGGGAAAGTAATATGTCCTATTGACATTTTAATTTTTGTAGAGGGCATGACTTTTCCCAAGTGGAATACATTCTTGCTGGGTTTGGTAAAGGGTTGGATGGATCTCACTTGTGAGTATCTGGCCGATGAGGGCTTCTTGGTCACCTTGTGCATAGATGAGCACATGGGAGTTCCTTGTAGATGCATCAAGAGTGGGGCTTGTGCTTCATCCGACCTGGACACTCGTGTGTGACTCCAAGGCATATCGACATCACTAGAGAGGCGGTAAGGTCACTGATGTTTTAGTGAATCTTGTTTTCATTTATTCTATGTCAAGCTTCTTAATCTCGTAATATCATATTTACAATTTTCATATCCAAGTAGGTGCTTGATCTTACAATGTGTCTTTGGCATAGTGTTGGTCAAGCTGTTCCAAGCTACGACAGAGAGAGTAGGGAGAAGATTTCAGAGAGAATATTGTTTCCAGCATATCGTAGCTATATATTACATGATTGTGTTTTCCCCATAGAGGTTGATTTTGAAGTTGCTAGAGGTGGTGTGGAGAGAAGTAGTGTTTTTTTTAGTAAGTCACTAATCTTGTATGATGTTGATTTGAATAGTCCTTGTATCAATTTTGATACATTGTCTCCACTTGCAAGAGTAATGGTGTTTATTTCTATGTCAGGTGGTTGTTTGCAACATTCATAGAGATTTGCGACTATGTCTTGGATGTGTTTGTAGGGTGTGGTGGTTTGGGGAAGGCAAGGGTAGAGGACCTAAGACATTGCATGTGTTTAGTGCTATGATGTACTCTATGAGCAATGTCTTTCTCCCATAGTGTGTGGACCCGTGACAAGCTAAGTGGAGAGTTTTGTTTTTTGAGAAGATCCATACATTTTTGTCACGACTCACTATGATCTACGGATTATGTACTTCTTTGTCACAATTTTTTGGGTGGTAACAATGTGTGACTTCATGGTTCATGCCATACTTTTATTTTTTTTGGACGTCCTTAATTTCTTGTAGAGGCCTTTGTGATAAAGGTGGAGGGGTACTTTTTTGCATTTTTAAAGCTAGAACAAAGGAAACTTTGTCATTTTTTTAATTTTTTATACTTGGATATTTTGTTTTAAATTCATATTGTTTACGTTTAGTCTAAATCTTTGCACAAGTTTTGCCTTGGACAAGCTCATTCAGACCATGTTCCATTACAAAAGAACAAAAGGCAAATACTAATTTATTTGAAGGGATTTTGGTTAGTCTTTTTTTTAATTTTTTGGACGTCCTTAATCTCTTGTAGAGGCCTTTGTAATAAAGGTGGAGAGGTACTTTTTGGAAATTTTAAGCTAAAACAAAGGGTCAAATTATTCTGGTTTATTGTACTTGAAAATTTGGTTTTAAATTCAAATTGTTTACTTTTAGTCTATATTTGTGTACAATATTTGTCTTGGACAAGCTCATTTAGGCCATGTTGCATTGCAAAAAAACAAAAAAATAGTACTAATTACAAAATCACGAAACAAGAAGCTCGCAAAAATAAAATCCCTGATAGTATTGATGATACCAGGAGAGATTGTGACAGCTTTAAGGATTCTTTGATCAAAGACCTTGTGTTTTGCAAGGATGGAAAGATTCATCTCACAAAAACATGGATGATTTTGGGGGAACCAACTTTGGAAAAGGTGAAATTGCGAAAGCTAGTTGAAGACATGGTTACAAGACAAGCTATTGCTAGGGTTGAGGCAACTGCCTATGGGATGAAGATTGAACATGTATAAAGTAATAATGTAAGAAATGATGAGCAAGCATTTGATGAATTATGGACATGCGCTCTAGAGTCTACTTTTAAAAGGAAGGTAACTACAAAAATACTGCATAAAGCTGGAGATTGTATTCATGAAACAACAGGGTGGGATGATTCAGTGGATGCTTTGTCAGATCATGCATATATTACAAAATATCAAAATCATGAAGCTGTTGTAGAAGAAAAGCGCAAACACAGAAATGGAGATGAAAGAACCTCAAAAAGGGCTACCAAAAGTGGAGGAAACAAAATTTCACCACAACAGGTTCCACCACCAAAAATACCAATGGAGGATACATCACCCAAGAGGAAGATGACAAAGAGCAAAGCAAAGTTTCTTGCATATAAATTGCAATCAAATATAGAGGCTGCTACAAATGTGAAGAAGGTATTGAAAGAAATAGTTTTGAACAGTAAAGTTGAGTTTACATTTAGTGAGGTACTTGGGATTGTAAAGCGAGAGTTCCATGTAGAAATCATAGATATAATCAAGAGGAAGAGACATGCATTGGGTGAAGGGAATATTTCAAAGGCACAAGGAATACATGTATACATCAATGACCATCCATATGACGAAAGCATGGCAGGGTGCTACCATTCTATTGGAAGCACAAAACACATTTACTTTATGGATGCTGAGGATGATGATTCTATACACAGGAGTCATAATGCAAGGATCCATTGGACAATAGCCACCACAAAGAACTTGGTCAAGTTGGGATATCTAGATGAGCCTTATGTAGCCTTGATTGATCATGGCTAGAATCAACATCATGTCCAAAATTCTCTATATGAGGGGGAAGTGGCCAATTGACACAGATCATGGATGGATGATAAGAGCTACAAATGATTTCTCAGGGGATCTATATGGAGCTTTCCCTAATGTCAAAGTGACTATAGGATATGTAAAGGATGAGAAAAATTTCTTTGTGCAAGAGATGTCAACCTACTCACTCATCTCAGGGCAACCAATCATCACAAGTGTACAAATGGAGACAAAGGTAATTGATGATGGATCGGCTTACGCAAGGATAAAATGTAAAAACAATAAAAAAGATGTCCAATTCCTCAATGTGTGTGTAAACCATGAAAGAAACCATGATAGCATGTAACAAGGGAATTTAAAGATTACAGGGAAATGAGGCCTTTTTCCCAAGTACCATTGTAAAGCAAGAATGCAGTGGTACAAAGACTAATAGGCTCTTGCCTGATCCAGCTATGCATGAATATGTTTTCACAGGTTTTCATGGTTGATAGGGAATGGATCTGTATTCTTCACAAAAATTGAAGGAGTGAAGAGAAGTGCTCAACAGTATGTACATAATACACAATCAAGCTCTAAAAATATTGGGTTGCTAAAGAATAGTGAATACATTAGAGGTGTCTTTGAACTGCTTTCATTTGCAGATATAATGGGTGAGCTTAAATCCATAATGATCTCTAGTGACCAAGAAAAGCTACAAGTTATTGAAGTTTCTACTTTGGATATGTATAAGGTGACCAAGGCCTTTACATACAACTACCAAGCACTCAAAGTGCGTGTGGAGACAAAATACAAGACTGTGTCAAAGAAGGTTAAACCAATGGCCTTACCTCTACCTTCAAATTGCAGGGGGAAGATAGAGCAGGATTCCTTGTAGCCAAAACTTAGGAATCCAAAGCAAATTGGGCACAATCTTACACAAGAATCTTTGAAAGAGCTTCAAATTGATGTGGTGAGTTTTCAACACCTATTGAGAAAAAGTGCTTTGAGGAGATTCTTTCCAAACATGGTAACACTTTTTCATTTAAGCTAATTGAGATATGATGTGCAGACCTAAGCATTGTTGAACCTACATTAATTTTCACTATACCTCATGCAGCTTGGAACTTGCGACCATTTTCAGTTCCTAAAGCTCACCTACCAAAGTTAATTGATTTGCTTAATGAAAAGATTAAAATGGGAGTCTTGGAACCTTCTTGCACTCCATATTCAAACAGATGGTTCACTGTGCCAAAGAAGAATGGGGCCTTGCGCTTCATCCAAGACATACAACCAGTGAACAAGGTTACAATCTGAAATGTAGGTACATGGCCAATTGTGGATGAATTTGTAGGAAGAGCAATATACTCTATAGGAGATATATACTCAGTGAAAAAGGTTACAATCAGAAATGTAGGTACATGGCCAATTGTGGATGAATTTGCAGAAGAATTTGTAGGAAGAGCAATATACTCTATAGGAGATATATACTCAGGGTATGATCAGTTCCAGCTATCAATGGAATGAAGGGACCTGACCACCATGAAGACACCCTTGGGATTGGTAAGGATGTGTACGTACCATACCACAAGGAGAAACAAACTCAGTTGCACATATGATGAATGACATGAACAAAGACTTATGTGATTTCATACCCCAGATTACTATGCCCTTTCTAGATGATGTGCCAATTAAAGGATGCAACATACAAGACAAAGATGAGGCTTTGGATTCTAAGGGGTGTTGAAGGTTTGTAGAAAACCATAAAATTATGAAAGGTTATTATTCAGGCTAGAGGAAGTCAAACTTACCTTATTAGGAACAAAGTTTGTGTTTGGAATAAAAGAAGTCTTATTGTAGGGAATTTTTGTGGACCCTATTTTCCACAAAGGTTGATGCAATTCGAAGAATGAAGGAGACATGTGTAAATATTACTGGGGTATGAAGATTCTTAGGTGCATGTGTCTTCAATGTCATCTGGCTTCCACATTATGTGCATATAGTTGTTCCGCTTTATCAATTGCTAAGAAAGAACCACAAATTTGGATGGGGACATGTACATGTAGAAGCTATGAGAAGGGATACACTGAAATGGAGAAAGTGGTCTTTGCAATCTTGTTTGCGGTAAGGAAGTTTCGATCGTATCTTCTCCCTGTGCCATTTGTCTTTCTCACCTTAGAGCACAATCTACCATATGTAGTACAACACATGAGCCTCTCATCTAGAATAGCAAAGTGGGTGCTTGAACTCCAAGAATTTGAATACACTTTCCTTGTAGAAGATAGCACAAGAGCAAGACTTGCAGACATTCTCACCTACAAAGTGAGGGAAAGGGAAGGATCACGACTACAAAGAGAGGAAGGCTCAAAACAGTTCAAAGTAAAGGAGATTGATAATGCCCATACTTTATGCTTTGACGGAACTTATCAACGCCAACAAGACAAAGCAACAGAGGGAATCATCATTTTGAACCCACAAAAGGAGGTAATGGTTAGAAAAGGTATCACTCTACCCAGTGTTCACTCTAACAATGAGGCTGAGTATGCTGCTCTAACCCTTGGGTTAGAAGAATGCAAAGAATTAGGCATACAAAGACTTATTATAAAAGGTGGTTCTTTGCTAGTGGTCAGGCAAATCCAAGGGACTTGGAGGTGCAAGAATCGTACATTGTTTGAGTGGCTTAGTAGTGTAAGAGCTTTGATGAAGGGTTTTAAAGCAACACATGTACAACACATTGTGAGAACTCATAACAAGGAAGTAGACTTACTCGCAAATGAAAAGCTTCAAATGGCGGTAGGACGTGTGAAACTATATGAACCCAAATATCAAGGTCAAGAGGAGCTAAAAGACATTATCTTCTTTCTACAAGCAGGTGAGTGTCCCAAACACTTAGACAAGGTGCAAAGACATAGACTAGTTAAGAAGGCCACACCTTACCAGTTGATCGGGGATGATTTATATCACAAAGGGAAAGATTTGGTCTTGAGGAGAGTACCAGGTGTGCAAGAGATAGAGAAAATTCTTCTTTCATGTCATGATGACGTCTGTGGTGGTCACTTTTCTCAAGATATTACAAGTAGGATGATTTTACAAGCAGGGTTTATTTGGCCGAGCTTACATCGTGATGTCCAATATTGGTGTAAGACATGTAAGCCATGCCAAATTGCTGGGGATAGACGAATAACATATGAGCCTCGAGTCCCAATAATATCTTATGGCCCTTTTGAAACGTTGGGTGTGGATGCAATAGGTCCCCTACCTCGTACTTCTACAGGGAAGGTTTTCATCATCATGGGTGTTGACTACATGACACGATGGGCGGAAGCAACAAGCACAACCCGAATCACAGCTGAAGAGGTATCAAAGTTTTTTTGGATCATATTTGTAGTAGGTTTGGAACACCCCTAGAAATCTTATCAGATCGAGGCCCGGGTTTTAGGGCTGATCTTCTGAATGATCTCTTGAGGAGGTTAAAAGTGAAACACCTGCATTCCACACCCTACTATCCTCAATGCAATGGATTGGTGGAAAAAGTGAATGGAATGATATGTAAGATCATTTCTAAGCAGGTTGTGGACCAGCCTAATGATTGGGATCACCATTTGACGGCTTCTCTTTGGGTGTATAGGACATCTTTCAAGGTATCTACCCAATTCACCCCTTTTCATCTAGTTTATGGACAGCAAGCACTTCTCCCCATTGAGGTAGAGCTCTCAAGCTTGCGCGTTCTTGCAAGAGTGGCAAAGAAACCAAAAGAGGTTCTACATGAAAGGATCTTAGATCTCCAACGACTTGAGCTAGATAGAGAAGAGTCCATTGATCACTACATCACCAAAGCGACAAGCCAAAGGGATAAAATCAACAAGAAGCTCAAGGGGAAAGGATTGAAGGAAGGTATGTTGGTTCTTCGCTATTATAACCGACTTGATACTCGCCTTGACAAAAAGTTTTTGCAAAGATGGGAGGGACCTTTCATGATAAAAACAAAGTTTGGGAATGGTAGTTACAGATTAACAGATTTATCAGGAAAACTCCACAAGACCAGAGTCAATGGATGGAGATTAAAGCCCTACTTTCAATGTATCAATCCGTTGATAGGCAGTCATTTGCCTACATCGTCTAAGCTCCAAATTGACATGGCTCCCTTTGGCTTGGCAAATTCTCCACCTATTTTTAAAGCTTTGATGTGCAAAGAAGAACCAGCATTGGAATCTGAACATACCCAAGGCAACCCTCCCATCTCCGATTTATGGGATTGAGGTAATGAAAAGCAGGTCTAATGGAGTAAAAGAGTGCATGACACTCCTCCTATTGAAAAAAAAAAAAAGTGGAAAAGGAAAAATGACAAAAAAAAGAGAAAAAAAAGAAGAAAAAGAAGCAACACCGTCCTCCTAAAGATATGAATATCTCTAAGCTTGGGGGAGGGCTAATATGCGTGGCATAAAATGGTAACCATCTTTTTTCAACATTTGCCAGCCTACTCAACGTCCTCTTCCTCATATGTGTATATATTTTTCTACGCTATTAAGTTAACTAGAGTAAATTCCCCTTGTTCGTTTAACCTTTGTGGCGATATATACATTATACTCTTCCCAAAAATGTCACCTTAGTCATATATTTATATTACCACCCTTTTCTTTTTTGCTTTGTAAATAGAATAAGCATACAATAACCAACTATATACCCCCAAACTTTCTTACCTCTTGTGAATTAGTAGTAGAAAAATAATATATCCATCTTTCACCCCATAGAGATAAATTCCCATGGAAATCAACTCTCCACTTGTCTTTACCAAAGATTATGGTCCCTCTCTACAAGTCTTCTATGTCCCCTACATAGGTGGCCTAATATCTCTTAAGAATATACATATAGTTTCTCTCCTTTCAAAAAGACTCCAATTGTATATTCTTTTCACAAGCAAATAATATTGGGCCCTCCTCTATTTGTTTAAGCATCATAGCCTTTTGAAAAAGCATGATTCCCCTTGGATGCATACAAGCAAAGGGCCCATACAAGAAGACTTGGAAGCAAAAGGTTCCCTAGCCTAGTGTGGACCTTCCAAAACGAATTCCTTGGTGCATGGGGGTGAAGAATAGTCCAAATTCATATCAAACATGTTGAGAAGGTCAATTTTGCCTTTTGAAGCATGTCATTCCGAGCTACAGATAAAAAGTTATGGTCAAAATAGTGTAAATCTGTCAGATTCGCAGCAAAAGGGAACTATAAATCAAGTAAATCAAGAGGGTGAGATCTTATTTTCCCCCTACTCATCTTTTAGAAGAGAAATGAGTGTTCAAGGTCACTTGCATGTGATGGGACCAACCTAAAGATGCTTTCTAAATGCCAAGACAGACAAGTTGAGATACCCCGCAGGAGCCACCCGTAAGGCCTCATGGTGGGGCCCACCTACATTATGCACCCCTATGGAGCCTTCACGGTCTAAAATGATATTTTTGGTGAATAAATAGTCCCTTTTATGTCCAATATTCAATGAGTGGTCAAAGGACACTTAATTAGGTCTAATCACTTACTCTAATTAAGTGTGGCATAATCCCACTCCTACACAACTATAAATAGCTCCCCTTGGAGAGACTCAAGGACACACACCTATATTTTCAACTTCATGTTGTTTCTTGATCAATAGTAGAGAAAACCCTAACTCTCCCTCTTTCACATCCTCTCTCCTAACCCTCCTCTTTGGAGGAAGTGCAACTCTATTCTCCACTCTTTCCATTCTACAATCTCTTACTCCATCAACCCAATAAATCATTGGTAGCACCTGAATAATTTGTAAATACATCATGATCTCTCTCATGGTTATGTTAATGATCATGAAATCATCTTCAAAACTTTCAAGTGTCGCAATTCGTGATGGTTAGCCAGCGTCTGTGCTCCCCTTAAAAGGTGTGCGAGAAATCAAGTAAGTGTTCTATTCTCAATTTACCATTGGTTTGTTTCTCCACACTTATTCAATTGGTCTAAAGAAATTTCTCACTCCAACTCTCTTTTTCTTCATTACATATGCATGTGGCTACCTCTCATGGTGATTTTATTTGTTTCACGGCATTGCATAGATGGAGATGAGCTCTCTATGCAAAGTGTGTTAGTTTGATGTAAGTGATTCTCTTGTGTGTTTGAGAGGCAAGTCTTGTGCGCATGATTTTTGGATGAGTGCTTGAGAGAGGAAGAGTTTGGATATATTATGGGTATTCTTATGGGGAGAAGGTGAATGCTATTCCACAAATTGCATATTTCATTTTGATGCACGGCATTGGGTTGCATAATCGTTGATGTTGTTCAAGTGTCCAAAGTGTATATAGAGTAAGGGGGTTTTCAAAGTGTGTTGGTTGAGTGGGTGAGTGAAAGTGTTATTTTGATTGGTTTCCTTCTCCACTCCCAAAAGAAGGTGGTGCCCCAAGTAGTGTGCGTACCTCTTTACGAACATTTTGTGAGGGTAGGCCCATTGGTTTGGGTTTAGAGGCCCCATTTCAAAAATCTCGCCCTCATAAAGTGGTGCCCCCACTGAGGAACATAGTTCCAAGTTTCCCTGAAATTTTTTAGTGATGAACAATGGAGTTCCCATCTATCCATTTCATTTTGCACAAAACATTAGAGTAAATTTTCACATAGATAGAAAAGTCTTTTTCTAGCAACGCATTGTTTTTATGTTTGGTGCAGAAAGACTTAGAGAAATACTGGCATCACCCAATCCAATTATACTTCCAATCATCAATTATGAAACTTCTTTTGATGTTCACGTTTTCATTTTGTTTTGAAGGCAGGAACAAGGAGTGGTGAAGGGGTGCTCAAGGGCCATATGAAGGAACGAGGTCTTCAAACCAACAACGAGGAGTAGCACATGAATCACGATCCAAACAATGAACCTTTTAGGCCTATTGCTCGGCAATCCATTCATATAATCATTGCAACTAAGTTTAGGTTTCAATCTATCTTAAGGAGGATATTTGGATCCACTCGCCTCAATGAAATCAATTAATCCATTTATTCTACCTATGATAAAGTACGAATTAACAATGGATGTGTACATCTTCATTTTAATGTAATCAGATTTATAGTGTCAACGATCTTGTGCGGCCCGTAAGAGAAAAGTTTCTTTAAAAAAAAGAAATTTCAAAAAGTCTAAACAAAATGTCAAGTTCTTTTCCCACGTTCTATGCAAGAAGTGGGGAAGATGCGCAAGAGTTTCTTGACAACTTGGAGATGGCACATCTCATATCCGGGAGAGATGAAGAGGAAGTAAAGTTACGAGCCTTCCCGTTGGTTCTAAAAGCAGAAGCTAAAGCATGGTATGAGACCTTGCAACCCCAAATCAAGTCCAATTGGGAGAGACTGCGAGCAAGCTTCCTCTCCAAGTTCGGGCAAGGTGATACTTCTGAAGGACTATGGAAATTTCTTATTGGACATAAGCAGGTATCCCTTGAAGACTATCCCTCTTATGAAGCAACCTTTGTCAATCTATGGGGTAGGTGGGAGGCTACATTAGAAAATCATGGTGGTGCACCTAACTTTCTAAAAAAAGAGAGAATCATGGTTGGCTTGTATCCACTTTTAAAGGCTAAAGTAGAGCTAAAATTCCCATCCACCTTCGAAGAAGCACGTGAGGTATCTATCATCAAGTTTAAAAAACTACACTTCCAAGCACATAGAGCAAGGGGTTTGAATGAAGTGAGTGAGAGGGAGTCTTCACAAACCATGGAAGCACCAATTAGGGCCCCTCTTGCACAATCTTCACAAATAGGAGATAACTCTCAACAAGAGGTTTTACAAAGGCTAACTCAATAGCTTGAGAACCTCACTCTGAATCTAGTACAAGGCCTACCTCAACAACGACAACCAAGAGAAGGGAATCACAGTCAACGAAGACAAGCTCAAGAGTTGCGATGTAGGAATTGCAATGAAATGGGCCATGGCATGTACAATTTTCCACATCCAAGGCGACTTCCGGGAGACATATATCCCCCCAGACCGCCTCCTCTTACTGTGCAGCAAGAACAAGCTCAAGGCCCAGAAATCCTTCGTCAACCACCACCACCAGCAAATATACCTCCCGTCCCACATGAGGAGGAAGAAAGAGGAGTCAACATCATCAAGCTAGAAGAGGTAATAGATGAGCATACTCTAAACTTTGATGTTATGCCGGCAGAAAAACGCACAAGAGCACATGATAAGGATGAAGACATGAGAAGTGAAGGAACAAATTCAGCCAGAAGGGACAAGAAGAAGAAGTCAAAGATGGAAGAAGCTGAAAGTAGCAGGAAGAAAAGATCAAGGCGAAGGGAAATTGGTATCAACGACTTCCCATTGGGAAAGGAGCTAGAGCCCTACAACATCCTGGAGGATTTACAAACCCAAAAGCCAAGCATTTCATGGCCTCAACTTCTACACCTATCAGCCAAAGTAAGAAGGCAATGGCCAAGGTTGGTAAGTACAAGAATTCCAAAAAAGAAAGCAAATCTTTCCATTAAGGTTGTGGCCTCAAAGCTACAAAAAGATGTGGAACCCATTGTGGATGCTTACATAAGGGGTAAAAAGGTGTCTAATGTATATGTTGATGGTGGAGCTAAAATGTGTGTGATCACGGAAAAATCAATGAACAGGTTAGGGCTTGAAATTACAAAGTCCTCTAATTCTCAAGCTAGGCTAGCCAACAACTCAAGTGTGAAGTGTTTGGGGATCATTGAAAATGTAAAAGTCTCTGTATGTAACATAGATGCACGAGTGGATATGTATGTCATGCCAACTAAGGGGGAGGGCTATCCCATCATCCTAGGGAGGCCTTGGCTCATTGCTGTGAATGCAGATAAAAAATGGGGAAGTGGTCGTTTGATTCTTAAGAAGGGTGAACCGGTGGTGTATGATTGGCGAGAAGGAAAGCAACTAGATATCAACTATGAAACCACGGCAGATGAAGAGAGCGAGGAGGAGAGTCCTTACTCAAGTGATGAGGAAGCATCAACCAGTGAAGAGGAGTCTTCTTTGGAGGTAATGGGAATTGTATTCAATGCCAACACTCAAGATGTTCCAGTAGAAGAAAAGCCAACAGACAATCACACACGAGGGGATGAAAGACGCCACCACCTTGAAGAAGGATTTGAGAAGATGCTTGCAAAAGATCTTACTTGTGAGGAGAAGAGGTCCTACATCAATATGTTAAGGAGGTATCCCAATTTGTTTATCACTGACTACTCACAAATAAGAGGTGTAGATGTAATAGAGCATCGAATTGAATTGAAACCAGGGACCAAACCCGTGGCTCAAAAGCTAAGGCAACTAGGATCTGTGCAACAAAAGGCTCTTCTACAAGAAGTGAATCGACTCTTGAAGGCTGGCTTCATCTATCTAGTATCCAACTCCAAATGGGTATCACCTATTGTAGTCACTCCCAAGAAGAATGGTAACTGGACGGTCTGCGTGGATTACAAACCCCTCAACGCTGCGACAAAGAGGGACCACTTCCCTCTCCCTTTCCAAGATGAAATTTTGAATGAAGTAGCAGGTCACGAATGCTACACTGTGTGTGATGGGTATTCAGGATATTTTCAAATTAGAATAGCAGAAGAGGACCAACCAAAAACCACCTTCATCACACCTTGGGGATGTTTTGCATTCAGAGTAATGCCTTTTGGGCTCACCAATGCTCCTAGCACCTTCATGAGATTCACAATATTTGTATTTCAGCCATTCTTTGGAAAATCTATAAGAGTCTTTATGGATGATTTCTGTATTTATAGTTGTAGATCACTTCATTTCCAAAAGGTTGAAGAGGGGCTTAAGAGGCTCCAACAATTTGGGGGACAACTCAACCCAGAGAAGTGTCATATCGGTGAATCTCAGGTGGTTTTGCTAGGCCATGTGGTTTCTTCACAAGGAATTCAAGTGGATCCCTCTAAAGTAGAGGCCCTTTTGTCATTATCTCCACCAACAACAACTAAGGAGCTAATGACCTTCAACCATAAAGTGAGGTACATGTCTCGCTTCATCCATCTCCTAGTAGAAGCCATCGCCCCTTTGCATAGGTTGGCAAGCCAATCTACATTTGAATGGGGGAGGGAACATGCAAAATGTTTTGAGGAAGTGAAGGGCATTCTTAGCTCTCTCCCAATCCTAATGCCACCAGATCCAAAGGAGACCTACTATGTCACTCCAAGTGTAGGTTTCGAAGCAATTGGTGTTGTTTTGATGCAAAAAGATCCTACAACATCATACATGAGGCCGATCTATTTTGCAAGCAAGGTGATGACTCCGGCCGAGAAGGGATACACTGAAATGGAGAAAGTGGTCTTTGAAATCTTGTTTGTGGTAAGGAAGTTTCGATCGTATCTTCTCCCTGTGCCATTTGTTTTTCTCACCTTAGAGCACAATCTACCATATGTACCACAACACATGAGCCTCTCATCTAGAATAGCAAAGTGGGTGCTTGAACTCCAAGAATTTGAATACACTTTCCTTGTAGAAGATAGCACAAGAGCAGGACTTGCAGACATTCTCACCTACAAAGTGAGAGAAAGGGAAGGATCACGACTACAAAGAGAGGAAGGCTCAAAATAGTTCAAAGTAAAGGAGATTGATAATGCCCATACTTTATGATTTGACGAAGCTTATCAACGCCAACAAGACAAAGCAGTAGGGGGAATCATCATTTTAAACCCACAAAAGGAGGTAATGGTTAGAAAAGGTATCACTCTACCCAGTGTTCACTCTAACAATGAGGCTGAGTATGCTGCTCTAACCCTTGGGTTAGAAGAATGCAAAGAATTAGACATACAAAGACTTATTATAAAAGGTGTTTCTTTGCTAGTGGTTAGGCAAATCCAAGGGACTTGGAGGTGCAAGAATCGTACAGTATTTGAGTGGCTTAGTAGTGTAAGAGCTTTGATGAAGGGTTTTAAAGCAACACAGGTACGACACATTGTGAGAACTCATAACAAGGAAGCAGACTTACTCGCAAATGAAAAGCTTCAAATGGCGGTAGGAGGTGTGAAACTATATGAACCCAAATATCAAGGTCAAGAGGAGCTAAAAGACATTATCTTCTTTCTACAAGCAGGTGAGTGTCCCAAACACTTAGACAAGGTGCAAAGACATAGACTAGTTAAGAAGGCCACACCTTACCAGTTGATCGGGGATGATTTATATCACAAAGGGAAAGATTTGGTCTTGAGAAGAGTACTAGGTGTGCAAGAGATAGAGAAAATTCTTCTTTCATGTCATGATGACGTCTGTGGTGGTCACTTTTCTCAAGATATTACAAGTAGGATGATTTTACAAGCAGGGTTTATTTGGCCGAGCTTACATCGTGATGTCCAATATTGGTGTAAGGCATGTAAGCCATGCCAAATTGCTGGGGATAGACGACTAACATATGATCCTCGAGTCCCAATAATATCGTATGGCCCTTTTGAAAAGTGGGGTGTGGATGCAATAGGTCCTCTACCTCGTACTTCTACAGGGAAGGTTTTCATCATCATTGGTGTTGACTACATGACACGATGGGCGGAAGCAACAAGCACAACCCGAATCACAGGTGAAGAGGTATTAAAGTTTATTTTTGATCATATTTGTAGTAGGTTTGGAACACCCCTAGAAATCTTATCAGATCGAGGCCAGGGTTTTAGGGCTGACCTTCTGAATGATCTCTTGAGGAGGTTAAAAATGAAACACCTACATTCCACACCCTACTATCCTCAATGCAATGGATTGGTGGAAAAAGTGAATGGAATGATATGTAAGATCATTTCTAAGCAGGTTGTGGACTGGCCTAATGATTGGGATCGCCATTTGATGGCTGCTCTTTGGGCGTATAGGACATCTTTCAAGGTATCTACCCAATTCACCCCTTTTCATCTAGTTTATGGACAGCAAGCACTTCTCCCCATTGAGGTAGAGCTCTCAAGCTTGCGCGTTCTTGCAAGAGTGGCAAAAAAACCAAAAGAGGTTCTACATGAAAGGATCTTAGATCTCCAACGACTTGAGCTAGATAGAGAAGAGTCCATTGATCACTACATCACCAAAGCGACAAGCCAAAGGGATAAAATCAACAAGAAGCTCAAGGGGAAAGGATTGAAGGAAGGTATGTTGGTTCTTCGCTATGATAACCGACTTGATACTCGACTTGACAAAAAGTTTTTGCAAAGATTGGAGGGACCTTTCATGATAAAAAAAAAGTTTGGGAATGGTAGTTATAGATTAGCAGATTTATCAGGAAAACTCCACAAGACCAGAGTCAATGGATGGAGATTAAAGCCCTACTTTCAATGTATCAATCCGTTGATAGGCAGTCATTTGCCTACATCGTCTAAGCTCCAAATTGACATGGCTTCCTTCGGCTTGGAAAATGCTCCACCTATTGTTAAAGCTTTGATGTGCAAAGAAAAACCAGCCTTGGAATCTGATGCCATCTCCGATTTATGGGATTGAGGTAATGAAAAGCAGGTCTAATGGAGTAAAAGAGTGCATGTCACTCCTCGTATTGAAAAAAAAAAGTGGAAAAGGAAAAATGACAAAAAAAAGAAGAAAAAGAAGCAACACCGTCCTCCTAAAGATATGAATATCTCTAAGCTTGGGGGAGGGCTAATATGAGTGGCATAAAATGGTAACCATCTTTTTGCAATATTTGTCAGCCTACTCAACGTCCTCTTCCTCATATGTGTATATATTTTTCTACGCTATTAAGTTATCTAGAGTAAATTCCCCCTCTTCTTTTAACCTTTGTGGCGACACATACATTATACTCTTCCCAAAAATGTCACCTTAGTCATATATTTATATTACCATCCCTTTCTTTTTTGCTTTGTACATAGAATAAGCATAGAATAACCAACTATATACCCTTAAACTTTCTTACCTCTTGTGAATTAGTAGTAGAAAAATAATATATCCATCTTCCACCCCATATAGATAAATTCCCATGGAAATCAACTCTCCACTTGTCTTTACCAAAGATTATGGTCCCTCTCTACAAGTCTTCTATGCCCCCTACATAGGTGGCCCAATATCTCTTAAGAATATACATATAGTTTCTCTCCTTTCAAAAAGACTCCAATTGTATATTCTTTTCACAAGTAAATAATATTGGGACCTCCTCTATTTGTTTAAGCATCATAGCCTTTTGAAAAAGCATGATTCCCCTTGGATGCATACAAGCAAAGGGCCCATACAAGAAGACTTGGAAGCAAAAGGTTCCCTAGCCTAGTGTGGACCTTCCAAACCGAATTCCTTGGTGCATGGGGGTGAAGAATAGTCCAAATTCATATCAAACATGTTGAGAAGGTCAATTTTGTCTTTTGAAGCATGTCATTCCGAGCTACAGGTAAAAAGTTATGGTCAAAATAGTGTAAATCTGTCAGATTCGCAGCAAAAGGGAACTATAAATCAAGTAAATCAAGAGGGTGAGATCTTATTTTCCCCCTACTCATCTTTTAGAAGAGAAATGAGTGTTCAAGGTCACTTGCATGTGATGGGACCAACCTAAAGATGCTTTCTAAATGCCAAGACAGACAAGTTGAGATACCACGCAGGAGCCACCCGTAAGGCCTCATGGTGGGGCCCACCTACATTATGCACCCCTATGGAGCCTTCACGGTCTAAAATGATATTTTTGGTGAATAAATAGTCCCTTTTATGTCCAATATTCAATGAGTGGTCAAAGGACACTTAATTAGGTCTAATCACTTACTCTAATTAAGTGTAGCATAATCCCACTCCTACACAACTATAAATGGCCCCATTGGAGAGACTCAAGGACACACTCCTATATTTTCAACTTCATGTTGTTTCTTGATCAATAGTAGAGAAAACCCCAACTCTCCCTCTTTCACATCCTCTCTCCTAACCCTCCTCTTTGGAGGAAGTGCAACTCTATTCTCCACTCTTTCCATTCTACAATCTCTTACTCCATCAACCCAATAAATCATTTGTAGCACCTCAATAATTTGTAAATACATCATGATATCTCTCATGGTTATGTTAATGATCATGAAATCATCTTCAAAACTTTCAAGTGTCGCAATTCGTGATGGTTAGCCAGCGTCTGTCCTCCCCTTAAAAGGTGTGCGAGAAATCAAGTAAGTGTTCTATTCTGAATTTACCATTGGTTTGTTTCTTCACACTTATTCAATTGGTCTAAAGAAATTTCTCAGTCCAACTTTTTTTTGCTTCATTACATATGCATGTCGCTACCTCTCATGGTGATTTTATTTGTGTCACGGCATTGCATAGATGGAGATGAGCTCTCTATGCAAAGTGTGTTAGTTTGATGTAAGTGATTCTCTTGTGTGTTTGAGAGGCAAGTCTTGTGCGCATGATTTTTTGATGAGTTCTTGAGAGAGGAAGAGTTTGGATGTATTATGGGTATTCTTATGGGGAGAAGGTGAATGCTATTCCACAAATTGCATATTTCATTTTGATGCACGGCATTGGGTTGCATAATCGTTGATGGTGTTCAAGTGTCCAAAGTGTATATAGAGTAAGGGGGTTTTCAAAGTGTGTTGCTTGAGTGGGTGAGTGCAAGTGTTATTTTGATTGGTTTCCTTCTCCACTCCCAAAAGAAGGTGGTGCCCCAAGTAGTGTGCGTACCTCTTTACGAACATTTTGTGAGGGTAG
Source organism: Adiantum capillus-veneris (assembly GCF_014529385.1). Taxonomy (NCBI): domain Eukaryota; kingdom Viridiplantae; phylum Streptophyta; class Polypodiopsida; order Polypodiales; family Pteridaceae; genus Adiantum; species Adiantum capillus-veneris. The sequence continues at coordinate 77,204,880 of NC_140941.1, read as the reverse complement.
GCCCATTGGTTTGGGTTTAGAGGCCCCATTTCAAAAAGCTCGCCCTCAACATGATTACATCTGCGATAATGTGTCTACTTTTGGAAGCAAGTGACAACCTAAGAAAACCCAAGACTTCTAAAAGCAAGTATCAACTAAGAGAAAGGGCACGCGGAAAGAAGAAGACAAGTTTACTAGGACTAAAAGACCTCTAGAAGAACAAGTGTCATCACCAACAAGGAGATATTTTGGAGAAGAAATTATAACTCATATTCCTCACATGGAGGCAAAAGTAGCTCTACACTTGTCCAAATGCTCCACAATATCTTCTTCTGAAGGAGGTAACCTCCCCTATAAATAGGGCTCTTCCTCCCTCATTTGGATATTGTATTGCATAGTATCATATCAATCCAAGAAAAGCCCTAGCCTCTCAACCACACTTTCATCAAACCTATCCAAGATCTCACGAGTCAAGCTCTTCTACTCCAACAAGCCAAGCTCCTCTACTCCAACAAGCAAAGCTCTCACGAGCCAAGACCCTCTATCTCTCAAACCAAGCTCTTCCACTCTATCAAACCAAGCCCATACTACCATAATCACGTACTACTCTTACCCTTACAAGTAAAATTATAACTTTCATATGCTCTATGTAATTATCTTTTATTAATGAATCCATATTATTGACATCAAAGACACTTGTATACGGGAATCTCTTCTTACTCCCTCATTGGAACAACATCAAGCTTGCGGAAATTGAGTAATTAAAGGTGTGCCACACTCCTTATTTCACGCGCAAGGTTGTGCAAGAGCCATATAGTGTAGTTTTTCTTCTTTTCTCTTCCAATACCTATATTTCTTTGTTCCTAGGACATAAAGGTCTCTTGTTTTCTTTACCTACGTTAGCTCACTTCCAAAAAAAATTAGTGTTTCTTACTGAGCTCAAATAACTATGAGAATTTCTCTTTCCTTTAAGAATTGAGCCTCTACTTGGTTTCTCTATGAACCAATATGCACAGCTTGTCCCAATTGCTAAGAAAAAGATATATATATGTCATGGTGAGTACTAAACTAGAGTTCCAAAGGACAATTTGCTAGGATGTTTGGGCCATAAAGATTAGCTACCATTAACGCATCATTAGCACCTTTCATTCACCCATGATTAGATATGAATTGAGCTTGGATGGCTTTATTTTTGTCTTGCTTTAAGTAAGGCATTTTTTATATATGTGGGTGTACAAGAGAGCTCCTCTCCACTCAAAGATTTTATCTTTAACTAGTAAGTCACAACTTGTCAAAGTATCCCTTTTTTTTTTGCAAACTCTCACAGCCAGAAGCCCCACACTTTCTTGTGGCTCCTGTGGCTACACTCAAAGACTTTATCTTTAACTAGTAAGTCACAACTTGTCAAAGTATCCTAATTTTTTTTGCAAACTCTCACAGCCAGAAGCCCCACACTTTCCTCGTAAGAACGCCCACTTTTTGACAACGTAGTGTGTTAAATTTTGTGTAAATTTATATGTATCTTTACGTTTATATGTGCGTGTGTGTATGTAGGTAAAGAAAGGGATAGCGTACTCACAAGTAGCCCAATTGAGCACAAAATGCTTGAGAAGATGTTGCCAAATCTACACACACACACACACACACACAAACCAAAAAATCTACCATAAATCTATGCAATAATCTCACCTTCTTGTTGGCGGCAAGTGTATGAGTGGAGATCTAAATCTCGGGAGATCCCACAACAACAGATTTGAAGCAAAGGAGAAGAGGAGAGCAAGAGAGTTTTGAAAAACATGGGGCAAAATAGGAGAATATAATTACGGTTCTATTTTTGCAGGTTGCATTAGTACAAGTGTCGATATGTCCGTTGGTATACACGTCGGTAGGCACATCCAAAAGCGCATCAGAATAGCCATCGGTAAGAGCATCAATAAATGTGTCGATAATTCAAATTTTAATTTTTCTAAAAATTTGATCTCCCTTCAGGTATAGCAATGCGTATACTTACGCCCCCCTAGTGACGTTGTTAGGAGTTTTTTGGAGCAAGGGATTGCGCATATGTATATACACATGCATGGTGCATCAAATAAAGAATTGCCCATTTTCCAGAGCCAGGTGGTTACGTGGGGCCCACATGTGTACAGGTAGGACAGCATGTACATAGTGCATCGATTTTCACTATCACCAGTACCAATGTGTTTTTTTAATAATAAAGAGGAGTTGGTAGCGCGTAGAACTTCTTGAGGAAGCTATCCGCGGGCCGACGACATGAGGTAAGCAGATGCGTCAAATGGCATCTAGTGGTGTCAAGAGGTCGAATGGGGTCAATATTTGCATGTGGATAAGTACGAACACAACGTGGGTGTTTTCTTGTGATAATTATGCAGAAAGGTTATCGTGATAATTGTATTTGGGGGCCACTTCACGTGGTGGTGGGATGCATTATTGGAAAAAGCTGAGTGCCAGGTGTGCGGATGATGCAAAAAGGTAACAAAAATGCACTGCGTGGCCAATTTTTGGCCTGTTCGGGGTCCGTTTGAGGTCAAATAAAAGGCCAAAGGTGCCCAAGTAATAAAGCTAAGTGTGGAAACTGCAAAACCTGAGGACTAGAAAAAACATGGAGAGAAGAAGAGGAACATCCGCAAGTGAGTTTTTGCTGTTTTTGGAGCCTATTTTGTCCATAAACTGCTCATCCGAGGTCGGATTTGAGCACTTTGACATTGTGGTCTGGGGTTTTGGGCCATTTCGAACGCAATGGCACTATCGTTTTTGCCAAAATACTCACTGTTTTTTTGCTATTTTGACCGTGTAAGTTTCTCCTATGAGCGAAGTCGTTGCTCCAATTTGTGATTGTATCTGGCATATTTTAACCATATTGTGTGGGCTATTTTCCCCATTGGTGTTGGCCCAAGATCAATTTTATCTAAACATCAAAATTCTTCTCTTTTGAGCTGAGTTTTTTGGGTGTGTGTGTGTGTGTCTCTCTCTGTGTGGAGTGGGCAAATGGATAGTCTCTCTACTCTCACTCCATCAGTGTGTTCCCTGTCTTTTAGGCCATTTATGTTGTTATGCTGCTAAAATTCTGGCAAAATCAGAGGATAAATCACTTGTGCCTTCTTGGAAGCTACTTGGTTGGCTTTAATGGATGATCAAAACGGATCTCAATTCACTCCTTTCTCATTTAACACAAAGAATCCAAATAAATGTTCATGTGTCCAGGAAGATTTTTTTCCAGCAGCGCATAGTCTTTATATTTGGGCCAAGAAGATTAAGAGAGATACTGGAATGCCCTTTGCCTGTTGTAATTCCAATGATTAACTATGAAAATTCATTTGATGTGCACGTGTTTGTACTTATCTAAAAACAAGCTCTATTGAAGTTTCTAGGGATTATGTCAGTCAAAAGTTTTGGATTTTTGCACATGTGTTCGAAGGGGTTCTCAAAAAATCATAACTTGGGTAGCCATGGATTTCTCTTATCCGGAATCTCATGGAAGAAGTGATGAAGATGTGGAAGACTTTTTGGAAAAGATGGAGGTTGCTTGCATTAGCAACCAGATTCATGACTTAGCGCAAATGTTACGCCTTCTCCAAATATGTTTGAAGAGTGATGCACGAGTTTGGTCCAAAGAATTTGAAGAGGAGTTGCCTGCAGCGGATCCACTTGTAAGATTGAGTTGGGACAATCTAAGGCATGGATTGGAAGTGGAGTTTGTGAAGACAGAAGATCCTGACAAAGTGTGGCAATAAGTACAAGGTTTGGTGCAAAAGGAAGGTGAGCCAGTAGATGCGTACATACGTAAGTTTTCATTGGCATGGGAGGGGATGTGCAAGGCCTTAGCACCACAAGTACCCCCACCTGACATGATGAAGAAGGAGAAGTTCTTGGCTAGTCTTTGGGAGAATATATGTTGGAGAGTGGAGCTAAAGAAGCCTAGAACATACGAAGATGCATTGGAGGTGGCAAGGAACAAAGAGTCGAAGCCGAGGAAAATGAGCTAGCTAGGGGTGGAGTCTTCTCCTAGGAAGCCTGAGTTCCAACCTATGGACTCTTTACAAGGTCGTGCCAGGGGTTCATCATGAGCCAGTGGTTCCTATTACTCCTCAGGTTATGCCAGTTGTGGTCACTACAACAATGCAAGATGATGGCCTAAGGTAAGACATGAGGAAAGTGGGAGATTTAATGAAGAATCTCAGCCTAAACATGTTAGGTAATGTGGAAAATAATCGAGGTCGAGAGAGGTTTGCAAATAAGCCAGGAGGTGAAGAAAGGCCCAGGAATGGTGTTGGACAAAGCAATGGTAGGTTCTAAAGGCAGACACCCACATGTTATAATTGTGGAGAGTTGGGACACATCAGTCCTCAATGTGATAAGCCACCAAGGATGGGGGGAGACATGTATCCATTGCCAAGACAGTTGCTAACTAGGTCAAATGATTATGGCATCAAAATTAAGGGAGAAGAAGGAACCATTGGATTAACCCAAGAGGAAAAGGGAAAGACAAAAGTGATAAGTGTAGTCACCTTGGAGAAGGCATCAAAGCTAGAGGATACATTAGTGATGCCTATTGGGAAGAGGACCACAGAGGACAAGGAAGGAAGAAGTGCCGCAGGTCCTAGTAAGAAGAAGGGAAAGAGCCATGCAGGCGAGGATGTCAAGATCAAGAGGAAAAGGAGGGCTCGTCGCAAGTTTCATATTTTAGATTTTCCACTAGGGGATGAGAAATTAAGCTATGACTTGAAGGAGGATCTGACGAGAAGGAAAGCCGATGTTACTTTTGGGCAGCCTATAGAGATGGTGCCTAAGCTAAAGCGACAGTGGAAGAGGTGGTTAACCCAATGGAGAAAGAACCAGAGAGAGGTTCAGTAAAGGTGTTGGCGATGGATGAGTTAGACATTTGCCCAATAGTAAATGTGTGGCATAAAAGAAAAATCTGGGACAAGGTTATGTTGATGGCGGAGCCCAAATATGTGTCATAACACACTGATGCGTTGAGAAGATGGGTCTTACAGTGTGAGTGGAGTGTCAGGCTTCTGGATCAGATTGGAAAACCATCAAAAAGTAAAATGTTTGGGTGCTGTAAAGAGCTTAGAAGTGGAGGCATATGATGCAAAGGCAGTGGTTCATTTTCATGTGATGCTAGTGGGGTTGGGAGCATATCCTATTATACTAGGTAGACCATGGTTACGTGTAGTGGGAGCTGTTCAAGATTGGAGACGTGGTACAATTAGCCTCTATGGAAAGAGAGGTGCCAAGAAGCTATATAATATGGACACAAGGAAACAATTGGAAGAGCTTTATGAAGATGAAGATGAGTCTAGTGATGAAGAATATTCCACAGTGACTGATGAGGACAGTGATAGTACTACCAGCAGTGATGAGGATGTTGATGTTGCATTTCTTTTGATGGACAAAGAAATCCAATAATCTGGTTTAGTCACATTTGCAAATGAGGTTGAAGATGAAAGTGAAGGGCCTTATGAAGTGATTGAAGGGCTGATGCAAAACAAGGTTGAATTGTCAAAGAAGCAGGAATTGATGACACAAATGATCAGTGGAGATCCTCAGCTATGGAGAAGGAGATATATTTGTACATGCTAGCTAGTTTTCCTGATTTGTTCATTACTTCATATGAAGAGATTAGAAGATTCAAAGGAGAAGAGATGCATATAGAGCTGAAAGAAGGTGCTAAGCCAGTGCGGCAAAGGGGCCATTTTGCTCTAAAAATCACCTTGCATAAGATCTTGCAAGAGGGCTATGTATGGCCTAGTTTGCACAAGGATATTCACCATTGGTGTAGGTCTTGCAATAGGTGTCAAGCATTTGGGAAGGGAGAGTTGAATTTGGAGGTACGAAAAACCATTATGACGCGGTTTGATGTGTTTGAAAAGTGGGGGATTGATGCAATAGGCCCGTTACCTATCACAAGCAGGGGCAAAAGCTATATTTTGACTGCAGTGGACTATCTCTCTAGATGGGCAGAGGCTATAGCAGTAAAACAAATCACTGCAAAGGATGTGGCAAAATTTGTGTATGATGAAATATGTTGCAAGTTTGGGGTGCCATTGGAGCTACTTTCAGATAAGGGGCCAGGATTTAGAGCTAAACTGCTAGATTTTTTATGCGCAAAGATGAAGATTAGGCACCAATATACCACTCCTTATTACCCGTAGTGTACTGGCTTAAATGAAAGATTCAATCATGAGTTGGTACAAATTCTTTTGAAAGTGACAGAGCACCAAGGAAAGAATTGGGATTTGGAATTGCCTAGTGCATTATGGGCTTACCGTGCTTCAGTGAAGACAGGTACAGAGTTTACTCCATTTCATTTGGTATATGGAAAGGAAGCACTATTGCCTGTGGAGGTAGAGCTGCCTGCAGTAAAGATGCTAGATAAGTTTCTTGGGCCGCCTAGTGATGCATTCAAAGAGAGGCTCTTACAATTACAAGAGGTTCAATTGGATAGGATGTGCGCATTGGAACATTATGGGCAGATGCAAGACAAGGCTTTGGCAAAGATAAATGAAAAGGTCAAAAGTAAAGGTACCAAGAAGCATGATTTGGTTTTGTGTTACAAGAGTAAGTTGGACAACACCTTCCAAAAGGAGTTTCAAATTAAGTGGGAAGGCCCTTTCAAGGTAGTGGAGTGTTTTTTGCATGGTACATATCAGCTGGCTAACTTGGATGGGATTCTACATAAGTCAAGGGTAAATGGATTGCATCTTAAATTATATCATGTCAGGTTAATGATGGTGGAGCAAGATGAGCTGTCTGTGGAGCAAGTAATGTTTGTGAGGGATGAGGAGACTTGTGACGCGGCCAGTCTCATATCTCTTTTTGTTGCTGCTGATCATGAATGATCTAGAAGGCTAGGGGATGGGCAAACTATGTTAGGAGTTTTTTGGAGCAAGGGATTGCGTATATGTATATGCACATGCATGGTGCATCGAATAAATAATTGCCCATTTTCCAGAGCCAGGTGGTTACGTGGGGCCCACATGTGTACAGGTAGGACAACATGTACATAGTGCATCGATTTTCACTATCACCAGTACTAGTGTGTTTTTTTCTATAATAATGAGGAGTTGGTAGCACGTAAAACTTTTTGAGGAATCTATCCATGGGCCGATGACATGAGGTAAGCAGGTGCGTCATATGGCATCTAGTGGTGTCAGGAGGTCGAATGGGGTCAATATTTGCACGTGGATAAGTACGGACACAACATGGGTGTTTTCTTGTGGTAATTATGCAGAAAGGTTATCGTGAGAATTGTATTTGGGGGCCACTTCATGTGCCAGGTGTGCGGATGATGCAAAAAGGTAACAAAAATGCACTGCGTGGCCAATTTTTGGCCTTTTCGGGGTCCGTTTGAGGTCAACTAAAAGGCCAAAGGTGCCAAGTAATAAAGCTAAGTGTGGGAACTGAAAAACCTGAGAGAGGACCATAAAAAATGTGGAGAGAAGAGGAGAAACAGCTGCAAGTGAGTTTTTGTTGTTTTTCGAGCCTGTTTTGGCCATAAACTGCTCATCTGAGGTCGGATTTGAGCACTTTGACATTGTAAACTGGGGTTTTGGGCCGTTCTGGACGTGATGGCACTGTCCATTTTGCCAAATTCCTCAATTTTTTCTGCTATTTTAGCTGTGTAAGTTTCTCCTATGAGCGAAGCTGCTGCTCCAATTTGTGATTGTATCTGGCATATTTTACTCATATTGTGTGAGCTATTTGCCCCATTGGTGTTGGGCCAAGCTCAATTGTATCTAAACATCATAAATTCTCCTCTTTTGAGCTTTGTTTGTGGGGTGTGTGTGTGTCTCTCTCTTTGTGTGGAGTGGGCAAATGGATAGTCTCTCTCCTCTCACTCCATCGGTGTGTTCCCTATCTCGACCAGGTGGGTTGTGTAAGCCGAGTGGTGCCCTATAGTGTGTATGTGTGTATCATCCCAAAGAGTGTGTGTTGGGTCATTATAGAGGCGTTGTGTGTGTTTCTATCCCGCTCACAACGTCAGTAATGAAGCCATGTCTTGTAGTGATATCACCATCATCCGTAGGCCTCATGATTTTGTCACTTATTTGCATACACAAGAGAATCTTGGAAACGTATGATGGTTCTATTGGGGACTCATGATGTGATTGAAATGTGACTTAGCACTCAGAGTAACCAAAAAATGACTAAAATGAACAAGCTTGTTGAAACATTTTAAACTTTTGAGAGTTTTCAACTGTGAATGCGATGTTAGTGGTAGAAGTAGCATGAGGAATCATAGCACCGTCTTGAGGCTCAAGAGAAATGTAGGCAGTGCTTGAAATGTGTGGGGGCCCATTGACTATCAACCAACATGGAAGCAATAGGAATGGGCTTGAGCAAGAGATGATAATGGCATCACAATTTGAATTCTTGATCAGAATACTACAAAAATAGTCGTGAATCTTGCCTAAATATAGTGGATAAAGTCTAGCAACGACAAGAAAGATAGGATCACCTGTTGTTTCAACCGCATGTAGGGCTCAAGAGTTGGTAGTGAAAGGAGCAAGAGAGACATTCAATTGCATTGCCACGTCTCTCTCAGTGCTACACACTTTAAGCTTTTGTGTGTATTTGTAAACAATTATTTCCTAGTTGATTGGGTTGATCCTTGATCAAGGGTTACTATTGCATTTAAAAATTAATGCGCTAAATGCTATGCGTAACGACTAGTTGCATGAGGGGGTGTAAGAATTGTAGTGTCGCAAAAGACTCGGCATGCAAGTAGGTGAGGAGTCTCCAACATTCATTATTGAGGCTACACCAAAACGACCAAGGAGAAATGTAAACGGCTTGGATGTGCAAGCACGTAAGACAATAGTACCTGTAGCAAAAAGAACACTATAATGAAAATGGACTATGAACTTTGAGAATAGCGGAATTAAGAGAATTAGAGTGAGCATTTTCATGAGACTACTTTGAGAACATATAGAGGGTGAATTTACTTAGTGGTAGCAACATAACCATTATAATTAATTAACTTGGCATGGACAATACTTTTGTAAGAGAGAGAATAGGAGAACATAACAATAGTTGAGGACCAGATTTTATGTTGCGCCGATACCGCCTCCAATAGGCTTTTGTATCATAGATTCTCCCATAAAAAGAGACTTGGTACAACAAAATTTTTGTGTTTATTGTGACCTAGGTGATGCAATGAATATGGAAAGCTTCGTGCATCATGAGCATAACATAAACTTTGTAAAATCATTAAACATCCCCGGCCTCAGTCAGTGGAGAGAGCTAGCAGGGAATGAGGGTAGGGAAGAGGAAGTAACATACAAGAAAATGATAGCGGGGAATGAGGGTAGGGAAGAGGAAGAAGAAGTAATATACAAGAAAAAGATAGCTCCTCACTTATCATCACCCTTCTTGCATAGCATAGCATAATATCAGAATAATGATGAGAAGATGACAAGCTTAAGCATTGGAGCATGTATCTTTGTTGGATTTCAATTCATGGCCAAGAGTGTTGGTGTAGGCTCTCAACTTCTCAACAAGCTTGGAGAAGGAGATGGAGCTCTTGCACTTAACATAATGAGTGTGTGTGTGTGTGTGTGTGTGAGTATATCTTGCAAGCAAGCCTCCTAGATGCTTGGTTAGACCCCTCATTCTAGCTCATGTTTTGTGCTCATTGGCCCTCTCAAGCCTATCCAATCACAAGCATAGGTCAAGTCAAGCGGTAGAGGTAGTCTTTGGACAAGTGTCCTCCTTTCCTCTTTGAGAGAGAGGGCTTGATAAATGCCTAATCAAGGAAATTAATTAGCTAAATCCTCATTAAACCTCTCTAAGGATCAACCAATAGGCTTTGGACACTCGTTGAGGGCAACCTAGTTAGGGGCTTGACATGTGTCCGTTTTGCCTCTTGAGCAAGGGGAGCCCTTTGGGAGAGAGAGAAGTCGTCCAACCACCTCCACTACTTGCATGGATCGCCCCCTCCTTTGTAGGCTTGCATGTTGACTTTCAAGCCCAAGAAACTTGGCCCCCTACATGCTTAAGCACCTAGTCATCAAGCATATGGTTAATAAGAGTATGGGCTCCCTCTCTCTCATGCCCCTAGCTTCAAGGGCTTGCCCCCCTTTGTGGGGGTTAAGTTTGACTTCAAGCACATGCCTAGGTTGAAGCATGCATCTTAGTTATTAAGCATCTCATGAATTTTAATCATCAACCACCTCAAGCATATGCCTAGCTTTAACCTCAGGTCTAAGTACTTTTAGCACTAACTTTTGGAGGTCTTTGATGAAGCTAACCCTAAGTTCTTTAAGCTCCATTCTAGCTTTTCTCTTTGATAGACCATCTCTCATTTGGACCCTTTGACTCTGTCCCCATGTTGACATAGATACATAAGCACATGTCTATATTCTAACCCTTGTTCCCATTTACTCTCCCACATTTAAATGATTAGTTTAATATGAGAAAATCATATGGGGTTGGTTAGATATTAGATATTATGACATTACCTCTTTGTTGAAACCATAGTCGTCCTTGACTATGAGGTAGAAGAAATAAAGCCTTAGTCATTAGTTGATGTTTCTTAGCGGGTAGAGGATCCCTTTTTACCCTACGACATCATTCAAAGATGGATGAATAATCCATTTGGGGCTTGGGAGACTTAGCTACCACAAGCATGTTTGCTCTTGAGTGCATTTCATTGTCCCAAAGTAGAGTGACAAATTCTACTTGGTGTTTGAGAGACATCATCATCACAAACATGAGTCTAAGCATGCATACTACTTAAATTTGTGCACAAGAAAAAGAATTATTCTTATAAGACAAAAAACATTGATCATTTAAAAGAATCATGTACACTTGCTTACTCTAATGTAGCATTTTAAGCATTGAAGAGGTTCATACTATCCTTAAGCTGTATTCCTTGCATCCATCTAGCATCTTTAAAAGGATAATTTTTGTACTTAATAATATACCGTCGGATAATCTTACCATGTCATAGTACCTTGTCCTCATGCCGAAGGATAGCTTTGGGTTGTAGCACCTCTTCTTGGTCTTTGATTTCTAGAGGATCTTCAATAATTGGCTCTCTTGGTGGCTCTCCTTTGTAGGGCTTGAGTAGGCTCACATGAAAATAATTGTGTATGAGCCCAATGGTTGGTCAACGTTGTCAGGAGTTTTTTGGAGCAAGAGATTGTGCATATGTACATACACATGCATGGTGCATCGAATAAAGGATTGCCCAATTTCCATAGCCAGGTGGTTACGTGGGACCCACATGTGTACAGGTAGGACAGCATGTACATAGTGCAGCGATTTTCACTATCACCAGTACCAGTATGTTGTTTCTACAATAATGAGTTTATAGCGCCTAAAAATTCTCGAGGAAGCTATCCGCGGATCGACGACATGAGGTCAGCAGGTGCGTCAGATGGCATCTAGTGGCTTCAGGAGGGCGAACGAGGTCAATATTTGCACGCGGATGAGGACGGACACAACGTGGGTGTTTTCTTGTGAGAGTTATGCAAAAAGGTCATCATTAGGACCACTTTTTGGGGCCACTTCACGTGGTGGGGAGATGCATTATTGGAAAAAAGCTGAGTGCCAGGTGTGCGAATGATGCAAAAAGGTGACAACTATGCACTGCGAGGTTAGTTTTTGGCCTGTTCGGGGTCCGTTTGAGGTCATCTAAAAGGCCAAGGGTGCCCAAGTAATAAAGCTAAGTGTGGGAACTGAAAAAACAGAGAGAAGATCAGAAAAAACGTGGAGAAGAGAGGAGGAACAGCCGCAAGTGTGTTTTTGCTCATTTTGGAGCTTGTTTTGACCGTAAACTGCTCATCCGAAGTCGGATTTGAGCACTTTGACATTATAGACTGGGGTTTTGGGCCATTCCAGACGCGATGGCGCTGTCCATTTTGCCAAATTCCTCACTCTTTTCCTGCTGTTTTTCTGTGTAAGTTTCTCCTATGAGCGAAGTTTCTGCTCTAGTTTGTGATTGTATCTGGTATCTTTTACCCATATTGTGTGAGCTGTTTGCCCCATTGGTGTTGGCCCAAGCTCATTTGTATCTAAACATCAGAAATTCTCCTCTTTTGAGCTGAGTTTTTTGGGTGTGTGTGTGTGTCTGTGTGGAGTGGGCAAGTGGATAGTCTCTCTCCTCTCACTCCAGAGGTGTGTTCCTTGTCTCGGCCAGGCTGGTTGTGTAAGCCGAGCGGTGCCCCATAGTGTGTGTGTGTATCATTCCAAGAGTGTGTGTCGGGTCGTTATAGAGGCGCTGTGTGTGTTTTCATCCCATGCACATTCTTTTGGTGCCCCCACGGAGGATCTTCTTCGAGTACCTTCTGGTTCGAGCTTCGAGCTTCGAGCTTCGGGATTACAGGTTGCAGGTTGCAGATTACAGGTTACATGTTACAGGTTACAGGGACAGGGACAAGTACAGGTACAAGTGATTCACACAAGTACAGGTAGCTGGAGTACAGTGATATACTAGCAGTGATGTCACTTACAGTGGTTGTGGGTATGCATCACTTGGCGCCTATTTGAGCGCATTGTCTGTTGGATTGTACGTTACTTGTGGAAACTGCCATTGTACGCATTTGTGGAGCCATACGTGGTTGTATTTGGCAGTCCTAGCCATTTCTGAGACTTGGTCTGGAAGATAGTCATTTCTGAGACTTGACTATACGCGATTTGCATTAGCCTTCGTGTGAGGGTCGATAGCGTGAGGTTTTTATTGAGCTGGGGGATTCTCAAATGTAGAGATCCTTTCGGTGATACAGGTAGCTGGAGCACCCTTTTTGTGACCTCGCCATAGGCTATGTACTAGTGAGTCCTATTTGATGCTCGGGTTCTATTGTTGGCAATTTATGCATACAGATACAGTCTATATTTTGGGTTCTCATTGCTCTACTTCTGGGGAAACTCTGTCAAAATTTTTCCAAGTTATGATGGCTGGTCTTTTGGTCTTTTGAGCCATTTTATGCTGTTATGCTACTGAAATTTTGGCAAAATCAGAGGATAAGACAGGTGTGCTTTCTTGGGAGCTTCATGGTTGGCTTTAATGGATGATCAAAATGGCCCTCAGTTCACTCCTTGTCATTTAACTCAAAGAATTCAGATTAATGTTCATGTGTCCAGGAAGATATTTTTCCAGCAGCGCATAGTCTTTATGTTTGGGCCAAGAAGATTGAGAGAGATCCTGGAATGTCCTTTGCCTGTTGTAATTCCGATGATTAACTATGAAAACTCATTTGATGTGCATTTGTTTGTCCTTATCTAAAGTTGAGCTCCATTGAAGTTTCTGGGGATTGGGTAGTGAAAAGTTTTGGGTTCTTGCACGTGAGGGGATGGGCAATTAAGCTATGACTTGAAGGAGGATCTGACGAGCAGGAAGGCAGATGTTACTTTTGGGCAGCTTATAGAGATGGTGCCTAAGCTAAAGCGATAGTGGAAGAGGATGGTTAACCCAATGGAGAAAGAGCCAGAGAGAGGTTCAGTGAAGGTGTTGGCAATGGATGAGCTACCAGACATTTGTCCAATAATAGATGTGTGGCATAAACGAAAAATTTGGGACAAGGTTATGTGGATGGTGGAGCCCACATATGCGTCATAATACACTCATGCGTTGAGAAGATGGGTCTCACAGTGGCTGGGGTGTCAGGGTTTCTGATCAGATTGGCAAACCATCAAAAAGTAAAATGTTTGGGTGTTGTAAAGAGCTTAGAAGTGGAGGCATATGATGCAAAGGCAGTGGTTGATTTTCATGTGATGCCAGCAGGGTTGGGAGCATATCCTATTATACTGGGAAGACCATGGTTACGTGCAGTGGGAGCTGTTCAAGATTGGCGACATGGTACGATTAGCCTCTATGGAAAGACAGGTACCAAGAAGCTTTATAATATGGACACAAGGAAACGATTAGAGGAGCTTTATGAAGATGAGGATGAGTCTAGTGATGAAGACTCTTCCACGGTGACAGATGAGGACAGTGATAGCACTACCAGCAGTGATGAGGATGCTGATGTTGCATTTCTTTTGATGGACAAAGAAATCCAGGAGATTGGTTTAGTTGCATTTGCGAATGAGGTTGAAGATGAAAGTGAAGGGCCTTATGAAGTGATTGAAGGGCTGATGCAAACCAAGGTTGAGTTGTCAAAGAAGCAGGAATTAATGACGCAAATGATTAGTGGAGACCTCTCAGCTATGGAGAAGGATATATTTTTGCATATGCTGGCTAGTTTTCCTGATTTGTTCATTACTTCATATGAAGAGATCAGAGGGTTCAAGGGCGAAGAGATGCATATAGAGCTGAAAGAAGGTGCTAAGCCAGTGCGACAAAGGCTAAGAAGGATGGTTCAAGAGCAAATGGAATCCTTGCGGGTAGAGGTGGACAAGTTATTGAAGGCAGGGTTCATAGTTCCAGTAGAGACCACAGAATGGGTGAGTCCAGTTGTAGTCAGTCCAAAGAAGGATGGGAAGTGAAGAATTTGTGTGGATTTTAAACCCTTAAATGCAGCCACTAAGAAGAACCCATATCCTCTTCCATTCATTGATCAGATCTTGGATTCAGTGGCAGGTTATGAGAGGTACAGTGTGTGTGATGGTTTTTCAGGCTATTTTCAATTGAAGATTGCTCTTAAAGACCGCACAAAGACAACTTTTATTACGCCATGGGGCTGCTATTGCTACACAGTATTGCCATTTGGGTTGTCCAATGGACCTTCCTTCTATCAAGAGAGAGCAAATTGGGTGTTGGAACCATTCATTGGTAGTTGTGTTAAAGCTTTTATGGATGACTTCTGTGTCTATAGCAGTAGGGCTGATCACCATGAGAAGCTGCAGATGGTATTGGCTCGATATGATGAATGTGGAGGACAACTAAATCCAAAGAAATGTCATCTAGCATAGCCAAGGGTGAAGTTATTGGGCCACATGGTGTCAGAAAATGGCATTGAGGCTGATCCAGACAAGGTTAAGTCTATTATTCTTCTTCCATCACCTACGAGTACGAAGCAATTGGAAACCTTTATACACAAAGTGAAGTACATGGCATGGTTTATTCCATTGTCTTCGCAGCTTCTTTATCCATTACAGCAAGTGGCAAAGCATGATCCATTGCAATGGGATGACAAGGGTGAAGAAGTGTTTCAAGAGGTGAAAGAGGTGTTAGGGAGGTTGTCAGCCATGTAGGCTCCTGATTGGGAGAAAGTTTTTTATGTAAATCCATCAGTAGGGGATGATGCCATTGGAGCCATGCTATTGCAAAAGGGGAAGGGCAGCCATTATATGAGGCCAGTGTATTGTGCAAGCCGAGTGAAGTTGGTAGCGGAGAGAAAGTTATCGGAAGTAGAGCTAGTGATGGCTAGTGTAATATTTGCTTGTCGACGATTTCGTCATTACTTGCTACCACGGCCTTTTGTTTTCTTGACGAGTTATGCCTTTTTGCCACAGTTAACTAATTTTACTAACTTGTCAAATGTGGTGAAGAAATGGGTCACTGAGCTGCAAGAGTTTGAGTTCTCTTTTCTAGTGGAAGATAGTACAAGGGCTACCCTAGCTGATTTGTTGACCTACAAGGAGAATCCCCTTATTGTTAAGGAAGAGGTGGTGAGAAAGGTAGTTGAAGAAGTGCCACAGATCAGCAATGCACATGTGTTGTTCTTTGATGGTTCATACAGAAAGAGCCACGATGCAGCTTCAGGGGGTATAGCACTTTATGATCCAGAGGGGAAGCTAGTATGCAAGAGAGGGTTCAAATTGGATGCTCATAGTAACAATGAGGCTGAATACGCTACATTGGAAGCCGGATTACACATTTGTTTGAAGTATGGGGTTCGAAGGTTGAGCATAAAAGGTGATGCCTTGTTAGTGGTGAAGCAAGTGCTGGGTGTGTGGAAGAGCAAGAACACCTCATTGAAGGAAATGTGCTTCAGAATTAAAGGCCTGTTAAAAAAGTTTGAAGCATGGAGCATCAGACACATTGAACGTGCTCTAAATGGAGAGGCACATGAAGCAGCTCAAGGCATGATTGGGGAGCTATTCGTGTTGAGGACCACTTTACCTCTTTATCATGGCCGGGAAAGTTTGGCTCAAGAAGAGGAGTATGGCTAAGAAGAGGAGATTCAGAAGTCTAAGAAGTATGGCTTTGTGCGTAGAGCATACAGGTACAAATTGATTGGTGATGTCTTATACATGAAAGGGGCTGATCTCGTGTTGAGACGTGTACCTTGGCAGGAGGAGCTTTACAAAGTGTTGGAAGAGAATCACGAAGGTGCATGTGGTGGCCATTTTGCTCTAAAGATCACCTTGCATAAGATTTTGCAAGAGGGGTATGTATGGCCTAGTTTGCACAAGGATGTTCACCATTGGTGTAGGTCTTGCAATAGGTGTCAAGCATTTGGTAAGAGAGTGTTGAAGCCAGAGCTACGAAAAACCATTATGGCGTTTGATGTGTTTGAAAAGTGGGGGATTGATGCAATAGGCCCGTTACCTATCACAAGCAGGGGCAAAATCTATATTTTGACGGCAGTGGACTATCTTTCTAGATGGGCAGAGGCTATAGCTGTAAAATAGATCACTGCAAAGGATGTGGAAAAATTTGTGTATGATGAAATATGTTGCAAGTTTGGGGTGCCATTAGAGCTACTTTCAGATAAGGGGCCAGGATTTAGAGCTAAACTGCTAGACTTCTTATGTACAAAGATGAAGATTAGGCACCAGCATACCACTCCTTAAATGAAAGATTCAATGGTGAGTTGGTACAAATTCTTTCTAAAGTGACAGAGCACCAAGGAAAGAATTGGGATTTGGAATTGCCTAGTGCATTATGGGCTTACCGTACTTCGGTGAAGACAGGTACAGGGTTTACTCCATTTCATTTGGTGTATGGAAAAGAAGCACTATTGCCTGTGGAGGTAGAGTTGCCTGCGGTCAAAATGTTAGAGAAGTTGCTTGGGCCGCCTAGTGATGCATTCAAAGAGAGGCTCTTGCAGTTACAAGAGGTCCAGTTGGATAGGATGAGCGCATTGGAGCATTATGGGCAGATGCAGGATAAGGCTTTGGCAAAGATAAATGAAAAGGTCAAAAGTAAGGGTATCAAGAAACATAACTTGGTTTTGCGCTACAACAGTAAGCTGGACAACACCTTCCAAAAGAAGTTTCAAATTAAGTGGGAAGGCCCTTTCAAGGTAGTGGAGTGTTTTCCAAATGGCACATATTAGCTGGCTAACCTGGATGGGTTTCTACATAAGTCAAGGGTAAATGGATTGCGTCTTAAATTGTATCATGCCAGGTTGATGATGGTCGAGTAGGATGAGCTGTATGTGGATCAAGAAGTGTTGATGAGGGATGAGGAGACCTGTGATGCGGCGAGTCTCATATCTCTTTTTGCTGCTGCTGATCATGAATGATCTAGCAGGCTAGGGGATGGGCAAATTATGTCAGGAGTTTTTTGGAGCAAGAGATTGCGCATATGTACATACACATGCATGGTGCATCGAATAAAGGATTGCCCAATTTCCATAGCCAGGTGGTTACGTGGGGCCCACATGTGTACAGGTAGGACAACATGTACATAGTGCATCGATTTTCACTATCCCCAGTACCAGTATGTTTTTTCTACAATAATGAGTTTATAGCGCCTAAAACTTCTCGAGGAAGCTATCCGCGGATCGACGACATGAGGTCAGCAGGTGCGTCAGATGGCATCTAGTGGCTTCAGAGGGCGAACGAGGTCAATATTTGCACGCGGATGAGGACGGACACAACGTGGGTGTTTTCTTGTGAGAGTTATGCAGAAAGGTCATCATTAGGACCACTTTTTGGGGCCACTTCACGTGGTGACAAGATGCATTATTGAAAAAAAGCTGAGTGCCAGGTGTGCGAATGATGCAAAAAGGTGACAACTATGCACTGCGAGGTCAGTTTTTGGCCTGTTCGGGGTCCGTTTGAGGTCATCTAAAAGGCCAAGGGTGCCCAAGTAATAAAGCTAAGTGTGGGAACTGAAAAAATAGAGAGAAGACCAGAAAAAACGTGGAGAAGAGAGGAGGAACAGCCGCAAGTGTGTTTTTGCTCATTTTGGAGCTTGTTTTGACCGTAAACTGCTCATCCGAGGTCGGATTTGAGCACTTTGACATTGTAGACTGGGGTTTTGGGCCATTCCGGACGCGATGGCGCTGTCAATTTTTCCAAATTCCTCAATCTTTTCCTGCTGTTTTTCTGTGTAAGTTTCTCCTATGAGCGAAGTTTCTGCTCTAGTTTGTGATTGTATCTGGTATCTTTTACCCATATTGTGTGAGCTGTTGCCCCATTGGTGTTGGCCGAAGCTCATTTGTATCTAAACATCAGAAATTCTCCTCTTTTGAGCTGAGTTTTTTGGGTGTGTGTGTGTGTGTGTGGGTGTGTGTGTGTGTCTGTGTGGAGTGGGCAAGTGGATAGTCTCTCTCCTCTCACTCCAGAGGTGTGTTCCCTGTCTCGGCCACAGACTGGTTGTGTAAGCCGAGTTGTGCCCCATAGTGTGTGTGTGTGTATCATTCCAAGAGTGTGTGTCGGGTCGTTATAGAGGCGCTGTGTGTGTTTTCATCCCGCTCACAATGTGAGTTGATAAGCCATGTCATTGATTGGCTTCAAGATTTGAAAAGGACCATAGTATCTTTCTGCGAGTTTAGCATAATAGTTTTGATGGACCAGAAGATGTTTGCTCATTGTTTGCCTCAATCAAGCCTTGGGAAACTTAAGTAAGACCCAATAATTTTCTTTGAATGTGAAAGCCCTTCTGTGCTTGTCAGTAGAAACTTTTTTCCTTTGTTGAGAGATGGATATAGCCTCTTTAATCTTTTATAAAGATTCGTGTAGGTCATGGCTATACTCATTGGCAACGAAGATCTTCCCATGTACTTTAAGTAGCAAGGGACTTTTAGGTCTTCCCTCTAGATGATTTCAAAAGGTGCCTTTCCCGTAGTACTATGGTCAATATTATTGTACGTATACTCTAGAAGGGGTAAGTACTCTTACCATTGTGAGCATTGATCTACTTCTATAACATAAGTCTTTAGTAGATCAAGTATCATAAGATTGGCTATCTCACTTTGGCTATCTGTTTGTGGGTGATAGGCCGAGGAGAAATTCAATCTTGTACCTAGATTTTCAAAGAGACCTTTGCAAAAATTATTGGTCATTCTAGGATGTCTATCTAATACAATGGATGTTGGAAATCCATGTTGTTTAAAAATTTGAGATATGAAGACTATTGCCATTTGGCGTGTCTTAATAGTCATCAAGAAGAGGATGGTGTGTGGGAGGGCCTCTTTATACTTAATGACCTTATGCAGGGGATTAACATTTTGACAAATATTTGTACACCATGTGTGCAAGAATGGTGGGTGTGTAAGAGATGTGTAAGAGTGGTCAAAGAATGTACTTCCCCCCCCACAAAAGAGGTGGAAGATTTCATGATTTTTGGCCTTTCATAACTCCCGCATATGATCTCCAATTTGAATGGAGACTATAGATCTGCAAT
Source organism: Adiantum capillus-veneris (assembly GCF_014529385.1). Lineage (NCBI taxonomy): Eukaryota > Viridiplantae > Streptophyta > Polypodiopsida > Polypodiales > Pteridaceae > Adiantum > Adiantum capillus-veneris. Next base: position 77,185,412 of record NC_140941.1, on the reverse strand, counting down.
CTACACGTCGAGCTCTTTCCATAGATATGCTACATGATATGGTTTTACCTGCTAGATTTTAAATTCCATTTTGGGGGGGAAATTTGAATTCAAATAAACTAGCTGTTTTGCCTGTGTGAATTCAAAAGTTGTCCCTTGATTACTTTCTTAATAGGAAAGCTTTGACTTCCTTAAACTGCCAAATAAAGAGGCCCTCCTAGACCCCATTCTCTTCCTAATGCATTTTGACAGGAATAAAGTATGCTTGCTTGCTAAACCTGTCGATATTCTCGTATTCCCATGGATAGACTTGGGTAATCCAAAGGTAAAATCCATGGATATACTCTCCCATGGTGAATTAGGAATTGAAAATGGATGGAGTAATCTAGATTGCTTCCCTCTATCATACTTGGTTTTTTGGCATATCACACATTTTGAAACATACTCTTGTATGTCTACTTTTATGGTAGGCCAATAGAAGTACATCTCTACTCCTCGGAGAGTAGGTTGAATGCGCCTCCATATCCCGCATAGGGAGGAGCATGGGATTCATACATGACCTTTTTTACAAAGGGAGTGGGTAACACATAGCCTATTGCCATGGAGTAGATAACCATCCTACAAGGCGAATGGTTCTTCTTTCTTCCCCAATGCAAGGGATGACATTATGTCTCGAAAGTTGGGTTCAATAGAATACTCATCTATCATAGAAGATAGATCATTGTGAGTTTCTATAGACACCGCATTAACTCTTGGTCATCGTGCAAGTGTATCGGCCACTTGATTATGCTTACCAACAATGTGAGCAAAATGAAAATAAAATTGCAAAAGAAAATTTTCCCACCTCATTTGTTTGTCGGAAATCTTGGTAATTTGTGTCATGAAATACTTGAGACTTTGGTGGTCCGTTTGCAAAATAAATGGAATCCCTAATAGATAGTGCTTGCATGTGTCTAGGACATGTAGAACAACGAAAATATCTTTTTCATATATGCCCAGGACCCGTTCATCGGCATTGAGCCTTCGGCTCTCATATGCTATGGCATGCCCTGCTTGAAGCAAGACTACTCCAAGGCAATCACCACAAGCATCACATTGGACCTCAAATGGCTTTGAGAGATCCAAAAGCATAAGCACTGGTTGGGAGGTAAGATTCTCTTTGAGCTTGTCAAAAGCATTTTTCTCTTTAGTAGTCCATGAGTACTTAATGTTCTTCTTTGTAATGGTCATGTTATTTGAGAGAATTTTGCTACTATGAAGCATCTATAATATGCACACATACCAATAAAGCTTCATAGCTCATGTAGATTCCTTGGATAAGGCCATGCCGTTATTACCTCTAACTTAGATGGATCCATGCGGATACCATCCCGAGAGATAGTATGACCTAAGTATTGAATCTCTTGAAGGAAAAAATCCCTCTTTGTATGATTGATAAAAGATTGTTCTCTCTCAAGGTTAGCGAGGAATGAGGGTAGGGAAGAGGAAGAAGAAGTAACATACAAGAAAAAGATAGCTCCTCACTTCTCATCACCCTTCTTGCAAAGCATAGCATAATGTCATAATAATGATGAAGAAGATGGCAAGCTTAAGCATTGGAGCATGGATCTTGGTTGGATTTGCATTCCATAGCCAAGAGTGTGTGTGTGTGTGGGCGAGTATATATTGCAAGCAAGCCCCTTAGTTGCTTCCGTCGACCCCTCATTCTAGCTCATGCTTTGCGCTCATTGGCTCTCTCAAGCGTAGCCCATCACAACACTGGGTCAAGTCAAGCAATAGAGGTAGTCTTTGGAAAAATGTCCTCCTTTCCTCTTTTTGAGAGAGGGCTTGATAAATGCCTAATCAATTAATTTGATTATCTATATCCTCATTGGACCTCTCTAAGGATCAACCAATAGGCTTTGAACACTCCTTGAGGGCAACCTAGCTAGGGGCTTGACATGTCTCCCTTTTGCCTCTTGAGCAAAGGGTGCCCTTTGGGAGAGAGAGAATTCATTCAACCACCTCCCCTAATTGCATGGCTCGCCCCCTCCTTTGTAGGCTTGCATGTTGACTTTCAAGCCCAAGCAGCTTGGCCCCCTACTTGCTTAAGCACCTAGTCATCAATCATATGGTTATTAAGAGTATGCTCTCTCTCTCTCTCTCTCTCTCTCTCTCTCTCTCTCTCTCTCTCTCTCTCTCTCTCTCTCTCTCTCTCTCTCATTCCCCTAGCTTCAAGGGATCGCCCCCTCCTTGTAGGGATTAGGTTTGACTTCAAGCACATGCCTAGGTTTAAGCATGCACCTTAGTTATCAGGCATCTCATGCCACTACAAGAGGTTGCTTAAATTGTGACGTCAGATTACTAATGTCAATGGCGAGCATCGGTATATGTGTAGGTAAATCTTGAGGGAGATCAAGTTAAAAAATTAATTAATTTTTGAATTGACGATGCTTATACGAGTGCACTTTTTGGTGTGTATATCGATGTGTATACCGGCGTGCATATAGCCGCCTGTATCTGTGCACATACCGGTACCTATACCGACATATTTAATTTGCAAAAATAGAATTGTGGGTTTTCCATGCACATTTCACTCCTTTCTTCCCTTCGTCTCTTGCCCTCCTCCTCCTCACTTGCTTCAAATCTGTTGCCGCACGACTTGCCAAAGTTGAGATTTTCACTCGTAGGCTGCTCGATCCTCATCAACAAGGTAAGCTTCTTTCCAAGTTTCCTTGTAGATTTGTGCACTTTTGTGTGTGTGTGTGTGTGTGTTTGCAGGTTTGAAGAGATTTTTCTAATTGTTTCTTGCTCAAATAGGCCGCATGTGAGTGCTCTAAAATTTTTATTTGTAACATACACACATACACACACACACACATTCACATAAACATGCATGCAAGTAAATAAAAATGCACACTAAACAATATAAACACACTATATACGACGCACATACACATTTTTCAATTCAAAAATAAATAAATATTATTTTATAAATAATATTAATTAAAAATAATCATTAACTAAGAAAGATAATGACATTTTATCATTAAAAGAAATATTTATTTTGTTTTATGCTATTTTATAATTAGTTTTGTTGTTTTTGTGTAAATAAGTTTAGAAATTAGAAAATTATATTGTTCTTTTTGTAATTCATGTGACTTATCGTAGGCTATTTGCTTAATTAGGTTCAGTACTTTAACACTAACCGTTCAAGTAATATGTGGTTTCATCGCTTAGGATTGGTTCGCATTTAGATCGATGAAGGTTAGCTGCTTTATTAGAGTGCCTAGACGCTTACATATTGAATCGTTAAGCCGAGTCTGCTTAATCCAACACACAACTTGGCTAGTTTTGTTATTTTGTCACTACTCAACGACTTAGGGCTAGTCATGTAGGTTTTATCGATATTCAAACAATTATTAGGGCTTCTCCCATAAAGGTTACCACTTACGTATTTAGTCGCTTACCACTCAGGAAGGGACTACTCCATATTTAGGCCATTAAAGGCTACACTCTTAGGGCTAGTTGCTTAGTGCTAGCCGCTCAGTATTAGCCACAAAAGGACTTTGACAAACGAAGTAAAATAACACAATCAGACTTCAATAGCACACACAGACTTCAAAAATGATAACAAATTTAAAAAATAGACTTATGTCAAACCACCCTAATATATAGGCATTGACCAATAAAGACGAGATTATTACCCGATGGTCCTGTTCTTCGTGCACCTCTAGACCGAGGTGTGAGAAGATCGGGCATGGCTAGAGAATGTGAGGTTGTTAGATCTAGCGACAAATGGTAGAAAAACCACAAATGGACTTGAGAAATGCAACAGTCTTCAAAAGTGACCTGTGACGTACTTCAAAAATGCAAACGGACTTCGACAAAAATATAAAATATTGCAATCAAACTTCAATAGCGCGCGCACACAGAGTTCAAAAGCGCAAACAGAGGTATGTCAAACCCTAATATATAGGCAATGACTAAAAAGATGAGATTATTACCCGATGGTCGTGATCTCCCTACACCTCTAGATCGAGGTGTGCGAAGATCGGACAAGGCTAGGAATGTGAGGTTGTTAGAGCTAGTAGCAAATGGTAGAAAAATTGCAAACAGTCTTCAAAAATGCAACAATCTTCAAAAATGACTTGTGTACTTAAAAAATATAAATGGAATTCTACAAAAAATAAAGTAAAATAACGCAATCGGACTTCTATAGCGCACACAGACTTCAAAAACCCTAATATATACTCATTGACCAATAAAGAGGAGATTATTATCCTGTGGTCCTGATCTTCGTGCACCTCTAGACCGAGGTGTGCGGGAATCGGGCATGACTAGAGAATGTGAGGTTGTCATGTACTTAGTGGTGTGTACTTATAACAAGAGTTATTTCTTTATTTGTTGCATCATTGGTAGATAAAGGATGGCATGTCCTTGTGCGCATTGCAAGCATCAGGTCTTTCAAAAAAGAAAAAGCTGCGATCATCACATACACAATAATGGTCTCTTTCCCATAGAGCAACTACAGGACCTACGTTATCGATCTCATGGTCTGGAGGTAGTAGATCAACCTATGCAAGTAGATATTTCTCTAACTTCATCCCAGAGAAGACAATTTTCAAACAAATAGCCATCAATCGAGTCCACCCCACCAATACCAGACTCCATATTTTAAGATGTAGAGATGGAGCAGATGTTGCGTTCGTGGACATAGATCCCATCATTAAAAACCTAGAATGTGACAACCTTAGTCATCCCATCCATATTGACGGCATGATAGCAACAATAAAGAGGATGAGATGATACAAAATCTTGCACATATGCATCTTTACAATGGTGTGAAAATGTCAACTCTCCATACCACTTTGGCAATGCTTAATTTGCAATCTGTCTATGGGTGGTCTAATGCCTCCGTCATAGAGATTTTCAGGTAAATATGTTGTATCCTAAGCATGCCAAAGCGCAAATTACTGTTCAATAATATGATCGTTGTGTTCACTTGTTGATGTAATGGCAGGTTGCTCAATGAGAAAATCTTGCCAAAAGGCAATCACATGTCCCTATATGTCTAGCCGCTAAAAAAATTCTTACTAACTTGGGCTTGGATATCACAAAATACATGCATGCCTTGATGATTGTATACTCTTTTGCAATGAGTATGAAAATTTGGAACAGTGTCTCCATTGTGGATCAAATAGGTATAGAGAGGACACACAAGGAAAATTTATCCCTGCAAAGGTCCTTCGACACTTTCCTATCATTCCAAAAATAAAGAGCATGTTCAAGTGCAAGTCTATGGCCACTTGGATGACATGACACTCAAATACTAGATCGAAAGATGATGTGATGCGGGTACCTGCTGACTCTCATGCATGGAAGCACATAGAGGAAAGATGGCCTACATTTAAGGATGATCCTCGATGTATCGATTTTGGTATGTCAATGGACAAAGTAAACCCATTTGGATTACGGAGTTCGTCATGGAGCACATGGACTATTTTCTTGGTTAATTATAATCTTCCACCATGGTTAGCTATCAAGAAGGGTTGTCTGTTGTTGTCACTAATCGTCCTAGGAAAGTACAAAGCAAAGAACATGGACATCTATCTGGCACCACTTATAGAAGAGCTCCAAATCTTGTGGACAGCAATCGATGTGGTTGATATGTCCCAACCAATTGGACAATAAAATGTGTATGTGCAAGGCATTCTCATGTGGACCATGCACAATTGGCCAGGCTTCGGTGAGTGTCAGGTCAGTATCTTTGAAACCCTCACATACATGCTATTCTTGGCTATGCCAATGCTTTTATATTTTAATTTATGATGTTTTCAGGCTTTAGTTACTCGGGCAATCATGCATGTCGGAAATGTGGTCCTCGACTTGGCTTCCTCCGCTCTGATCATTTGAGCAAGACAATTTACAAGGAGCATGGTAGATTTTTTCCTGAAGGACATGAGCTACGTGGACCAAACATATGCAAACATGACATGCATCCACTAAAAGTGAGCAATTGAAAAAGCATGTGACTGGAGAGGGGAGATTTCATGCCACCCATATTGGAGTGACCTACCGATTAATCATCTGCTCGAACCAATGCACATCTTCAAGAATGTGGTGGAGATAATATGGAAAACCATCACTCGAAAAAGGGAGAGCAAGTCCCAAAGAGATGACCTACAGGCTGTGGGGGTTGAATGCCAAAGATGTGGCCTCAACTTAACCCAATGGAAAGTTTGCTATACCAAAAGGTCCATGGGTTTTGAGTCGTGCAAAAGAGCAACAAGTGAAGAAAACTATATCTTCATTCAAGACTCCCACTGGGTGCCAATGCGATGTTTAAAAAATTTCTTTTACTAGAGATGACAATCTTAGTGGTAGTCCCACAATTGGCACAAATTTTGATAGTTTATCTTATGAATTGCCATAAAGGATTGTCTAATAGATGACATTAGAAGAAGAATCTATCAAATTGGTGAGTTGGTAAGCTAGATCAATTCAAAAGAGATAAGAAAAGAGAGCATCAATGTAGAATACTTAAATGCCATTGAAGCAGTGTGTATGGTGGAGAAGTACTTTGAAACAAAGATTATTACCATATCCAAATGCATCTATTTGTCCATGTGGTCGATGAAGTTTCAATTTCTAGGGTAGTCCATAGCAGGTGGATGTTCTTCTTGGAGAGATTCATGAAGACTTTAAAGGGGTTCATTCGTCAAAGAGCTCGCCCCGAGGATAGAATGGCCAAAGGATGGCCTGTACAAGAGTCTCTTGTTCTCATTAGTGAATTTTTTGTCTCAATTGATCTAGAGATGCCCCAAATGTGGACTATTGGGATCAACATCAATCTGAGAGGGTCTGACTGCAGGGACAAGGCATCATTAGGAAGATGGATATCACAATGCAAGAAAAGGTTATGAGATTTGGCCTTCTCAACTTAAACATTATGCAAAAGTGGCTAGAGAGGTACGAAGGAAAAAAGCAACAATTCTTGACAGATTGCGTGCAATTCAAGCGCAAATGTGCCACTAGAATCCTTCCTTTTCTAGATCATCTTCAAAAATTGCATGAATTTCCAACTCGGTGGTGGTTAGATGCGACAATCTCAGAGGCAAAGAGGAAGGGAGTGTTGATTACAACAGAGAAGAGATGTAAAGGGGTTGAAATTAGCATGAAAATTTTCACAACTTCCTTTTCGAGATCCACATGATCTTATTACTTTAGTAACTTTTAAGTTTATTTCAATTTTGTGGCTGCAGTATCACAAATATGGATCTTTGTGGTCACATGGGAGACACTTTAGAGTGAAACGGATAGACAAACAAAGGGCTACCTTTGATAGTGGTGTTAGGGCAAGCTTCATCCAAGAAAGAAGGAGTAGTACCAGAGATGGGAACACAGAGACTAGCCAGCTTGAATACTTTGGCTACATCCAAGACATCTTGAAGATTAGCTTTAGGAAGTTTGATATTTTTATCTTTGATGTCAAGTGGTTCAAAGTTATTACCACCGGCCTAATGCAACTGTGTGCAAAAATAAAAGTGGATTGATTCAAGTAAACTCTAGGCAAGTGTGGGAAAAAATGCAGAATACGTTCGTACTTCCATAGCATTGTGAACAAGTTGTGTTCAGAATAGATCTAGTATGGAGAGAAAATGATAAAACATATCTGTCTAAACCACAGTCCCTCTAAGTTGTTCAAGTTTCTGCATGAAACAAGCAAGCGTGTGAAGGATTGGAAGTTGAGGTCGAAGAGATTCATGAACAAAGTGCACGGCCGACGGATGCCTGAACCTAGAAATGAGCTTTCAAATATTGAAGTTGATATAGAGAGCGACGAAGAAGTGGATTTTGATGATGAAGATGCAAAAGTACAGATTGAGATAAACACCTTTGGTGCATCATCTCTCATAGAAGATGAGAGATTTCCTACTTGGGGATCAAACGAGCATGATCCTAGCAAGGTGTACAAGAGCAAGGATGAGGCTATTGTGGCTGATAGGGTTGAAAAGACCATGCGATAAAGGATTTGACAGCTCTATACAATTCAATCTGGCCACTTTGTGAAGGATATTTGGGATAAACAAGATGATGAAAGGAAAAATTACATCGGCAAGGCCATTCACAGAGAGTATAGGCTGATAGAGGGATATGATCCAATCTCAAAGGACTGGATTTTGGGCGTGGTAATTGCCACAATGTCACACCATCATTCAGAGGCAAGAGACATGTACATGGATGACAATCCAAAGCCAGCATGGTTGGACGTAGAGCAGTGGGCGGGGATTGCATAAGAGACACAAGACAATCCTGAGAGATTTCAGCAGTAGAGAGATGCAGCCAGAGCACGTTCAGAGTCTATTGGAGCATCACATATGGGGAGTGGAGGCTACGACACACTTTGGCATGGGTTTGTAAGTATCCTACATATGCTTTAAATTGTCACAAATGTATATTTTATTTGAAGATTTATCTTATTGGAGGAAGCTGCTGTGAAGCACCCTCCGACACGCTGAGAGGAGAAGTATGGGTAGAAGCATGGAATGGTAGCCCTTTTGACCTAGCTGTAGGAGGAGGGAGAGGCCGTCAACTGGGAGGCATTACCATGAGGGTGACATCCTCCATATATGTTTTTGTTTGTAGCTGTGGTCTTCTTGATACAATTGTACATGTAAAGTTTCATGCTTATGTTTATGGTTTTACATTTCGTTTACGAATATGATTATGGTATGACAATCAGGTTATGGTTATGGTTTTGCAATAAGTATGGCAATCATGTAAAGGTTATGGTATGGCACATAGGTTATGGTTATGGTTTTGCAATGATGGTATGGAGCATGCGAAGGGGAAGCCCGAGAATATCGGGAATGTTTAGGCCTGCTTTAATAGAGTGGGATGGCGCCCAGAGCTGGCATAGTAGGTAGAGCCAAGAAGTGATGTCAAAGCCACACCCCACTCGATTAAGAAGTTGCCCGCATGGAGAGATTTGATGCGCTGTCGCTTACGCTCCTCTCACTGCTTGCGGTGGGCGCAGCGGTGGTGAGCATGCGGGGAGGGGCTGCAGAGCCGTTGTAGGACATATGTGTCGCGGATTTGAACTGAATGGTGAAGGTGAACGGGTTTGTGTGCAAGGCGGCCGATTTGCAGATAGTGGATGACTTCTCCTCCACAGTCATCAGCAAGCCGGGAAACATCAGTAGCAAGATGGGCGCGTTGGTGATGCTGCCCAATGTGGCCAAATTCCCAGGACTCAACACCTTCCGAGTGTCCATGGCCAGGATCGACTACGCGATGAGCGGCCTCAACCCTCCACACATCCATCCGCGCCCCTCTGAACTGCTCTTCATAGAGAAGGGATCTCTCTATGTCGGATTTGTCACCACCGAGAACAAGCTCTTTGCCAAGACTATCGTGCAGGGCGACCTCTTCCTCTTCCCCAAGGGCCTCATCCACTTTTAGCTGAATGTGGGTGATGAGGCTGCCGTGGGAATCACCGCACTCACCAGCCAGAATCCTGGCACATCACAGGTGGCGCTGCACTGTCTGGGTCCCACCATTACTCGCTATCCGCAGAGCCCAACCATCTCTGCAATGTCCCATGTTTGTGACCTCACCCTCAGGTCCTTGCTCACGAAGAAAACTCAATTTCCGAGTGCTCTCCCTTGCAAGCATCGCTTCTTTGAATACCCTCAACCCCACAGGCAGACTATTGCCTCCATCCTTTTCCTCCTCTCAGCAGCAAACATGGGAGTCAGTGCGTGATTAGCAATTTATACGTGCACCCCTATACTCTGGTTTGAGTGTGCGATGAGTGAAATTATGGCTCCTTCCAAGGGCACTGCATCATCTGTGAGGTGCCGGAATTTATGATGCTTACTACTGCAAAGAGTGCACCCAACAAGACAAGGATAGAGATGGTTGCCCCAAAATTGTGAACCTTGGCAGTGCCAAAACTGATCTGTTCTATGAACATAAGAAGTATGGTTTCAAAAAAAGATAGGTCAATGCACTCTCGCAACCTTTTTCTTTGTCGTGCCTTGTGAGGTTGGGGGGTGCTGCATACGTACAACTGAAATGTGTCATGCTTATTGTGGGTTATGATGGCGTGTTCTTGTAGATGTAAGAGTGCAAAGAATGACACTTTTTTCGCGCGCTTCAGTGATCATGTCCGCCTACTCGTCAACCTCTTATGATTCGCCATGGCTGCTCGTGAGTGCCCGCTTGCCCCACGTATGCTGAGAGAGACTCTCTCTCTCTCCCCAAAAAAAAATTCAACTCTCTCAAAGAGCGCCCGCCCGCCCGTGGTCTTTGAGAGAGAGAGAGAGAATCCATCACTTGCATTTGTGCCACCTCTAGCAAGGTATTCACTAGCAACAAGGGTCTGGCAGTGCTGCTTCTTGCCATTCTTTTGGTGATGGGGTGGTGACCTCTTATGATTTGCCATGGCTACTCGTGAGTGCCCACTTGCCCTGCGTATGCTGAGAGAGACTTTCTCTCTCTCTCGCCAAAAATAAATTCAACTCTCTCAAAGAGCACGTGTCGACGTGCGGTCTTTGAGAGAGAGAGAGAGAGAGAGAGAGAGAGAGAGAGAGAGAGAGAGAGAGAGAGAGAGAGAGAGAGAGAGAGAGAGAGAGAGAGAGAGAGAGAGAGAGAGAGAGAGAGAGAGAGAGAGAGAGAGAGAGAGAGAGAGAGAGAGAGAGAGAGAGAGAGAGAGAGAGAGAGAGAGAGAGAGAGAGAGAGAATCCATCACTTGCATTTGTGCCACCTCTAGCAAGGTATTCACTAGCAACAAGGGTCTGACACTGTTGCTTCTTGCCATGCTTTTGGTGATGGGGTGGTGAGCCTCGCGAACGCAGTAGTAGCGATGAAGAGGATGCGGGAGAAGAGAGAGAGCCAGGTTTCGGCCTGCAATGGCCCTTGGAGTTGACCTCACCAGACACTCAGCATGCCAGGTATAACCCAGCGATGGCAGACCCATATATGAATCCCTTGTGAGAGAAAGCACGGTAAGTTCCTCTCAGGAGGATGTTTTGCAGTGCATTCTTGGCTGGGAAGAGAAGGGGGTGCCTGCTTTGTCTCCATCGCAGGAAGATCAACCCCTTTCTACGCTCTGCGGCACCTGATCTGGCAACGGGTGGGGACAAGGGCCACTATGGCGGCAAGGGTAGCGGTGGTTATGATCAGCATGGCGGTCAAGGTGGCAAGGCAGCTATGGTGGCAAGGGCGGCTATAACAACAACCATGGAGGCAACCAGGGCAAGGGCCATGGCGGCAGCTGTGAGAAGGGGCATGAGGTCATGGTGGCACGACCTGCAGGCCTAGCTCGCTAGATTCCACCTAGCTATAATTCACAAGAAGTTTTGGATGAATTTTCACAATAATTCCCACATTGTGACTTACCTTAACATCACAAGCTTCTGTGAGGGAGGCACCGCATACCTAGCTAGATCTCCACGACGAAGACGGTCAAGCGCCACAACGGTGGACGTAACAAGCATGGAAGAGGCCACACCAACCCCATCAAGAGCTACAACTGTGGGTGATGTGTGCCCAAGGACAAGGCTATCCAGCGATTTCTTGTAAGTAATATTGTTGAACAAGCTGCTCTGTGAGATGTGCATGATGCTTTCGTTTATAATGGGTACACACTTCCCAAGCTTTATGCCAAAATACAGTACTGTGTTTTATGCGCCATTCACTCTCACATTGTCCGTGTAAGATCCCACACAACAAGAAGAGTTAGGGAGCCACCACAGAGGTTTATAAGACGCAAGGAGGATATGCAGAACCAGAATTAGTGTACCAATGTTCCTGTTGTTAGGAAGTGAAGAGGTGTCTAATTAGTGCTTAAGCCAAGAGAGGAAGAAGGCTCATGAATTTTGACTTCTATGATAGAACTCTTAGAAGACACATGCTACGAGCATTGCCACTATGGTTGAAGCCATCAATAAGATGGGCGTTGAGGGACTTTTGAGTCTTTTGGACGGGCTTGTATCTGATGTTTTTGAAATGTCTTTCTAAAGTTTTTTCCGAGAGAGAGAGAGAGAGAGAGAGAGAGAGAGAGAGAGAGAGAGAGAGAGAGAGAGAGAGAGAGAGAGAGAGAGAGAGAGAGAGAGAGAGAGAGAGAGAGAGAGAGAGACTCACTTGCTTGTGAGACTGAAAGTGTGTGGCAGAGAGAAGCCCTACGAGTGAACAAGAGACACGACACTGAAAATTCACTAAACTTGGCTGCTGAGAGTGAGTGACCAGTGCTCGAAAAATCCTTTTTTCTAGAAACTTGTCAAACCTACACGTTAGAAACAATAGAGGTAAACTGACTAAATCTGAAGGTTTTAATACCAATTTACACTAAAGTTTTTCAAATTTTGGAGGTTTTCTCACCTTCAACTATAAAATTTAGAGGTAAATCTCAAGATTTGTAGGTGGGGTTACACTAAACCAGCTAGGTTTTTTCAAGCATTGTGAGTGACTTATAGAGGTGACGCTGAGTCTGAGAGGAGAGAGAGAGATAGAGAGAGTATAATTGGCTAGATTGGTTGAGAGCATGCAGACCCCTTCCATGTAGAGCTCGCTGCTCAATGGCAGAGTCAGGCCCACTTTTGTGGAACTCAACCATGGCTAGGTACATAACCATATATGGACGACAATGTGGCCACAAGATTGTTCTTATGTTTGACAATAGCATGTATGCACTTTCTATATCTTTTGTGATACAACGTTATGAATAAATAATGCATTCAATTTGCATCCATTAGCTCTAATGGGAGAGAAGGTGACAATAAAGGCTATTGAACTTGCTAGTGGTGAACAAATCTTGCTTCTCAATCATGGCCAATGTCAATTCTAGAAGGTTTGCATTCCTATTGAAAGCACACAAGGCATTGGAATGAAGGACACACTAGGAATAGTCCGATGGTCCCTCCAAAGTAGTTGGTATACTACATGCAATGCCTTCACAAAGCAGCCTACACATGGCACTCAAGCAAGCAATGGATATCATTCAAGTTCAAGAGCTACCTATGCATTATGATGGACATGTGGCATTTGAGTTACCATCTTTTGATCTATTTGTGCACGAACTTATGAAAATTGCAACATGTGAATTTACCATGGTGAATAAGTTTGCACAAGTAGAGTTTTGGAATATGCTCAGCAAGATGGTTCTGAAGCAAGGATATGAATGTGTATGAATGTGTGTGTGTGAACACATTAAAGGAAGAGTATGGCTCTTTTGTTTGAGATTATTTGAGATGCAACATGGTTACTTTGCTACACTATCCTCTATAGAGTGACTCTTGAGATCTTGATCTAATCTTTTTCATTGCTTATGCTCGCTCGGTTTCTTGTCCGCTTCGGAAGTACTCGCTTGAGGATTGGGATTCCTCTAGGTGGAGTGCGGTTGCTTGTGCACTCTTCCTTTGGACAGAAAGGAATGTTTCGTGCTACTATAGTACATGCAACATCAGTTCCCAACCCTCTCTGCCCAATTTCTTTTTTGCAGGTTTTGCCCTAATGCACCTCTCAATATAGACGTTAGTATGGAGAAATTAATTTTTGACGTCTATTGGAGCACAAATATGGGCATGTGTTCCATTGCGTGTTTTGATGGTGACTATACCGGTGCATATACCGATAATGTGATGCTGATGGTTATTTCTACGCTTATTCTAGGGCTTTTTACTTTTAAGCTTTGAGTCGTCGTAAGAGGATTATCAAAAATCTATTCTAGTAGCAAGCAATGTAGCGAACAAATTAAGCCATGAACAAATAAAAGGAGAACAATGAGGTTGGCAAACTGCCCTTCATGGTGGAGCTCTACATCAAATTGATTGGCTTGTGAAACATTTAGAAGCTATCGATCGACTAATCTCACGGCTATGTCCTAACTGAAATAGAGGAAAGACCCCAAGCACACAAATGGAATGGTAGGTAGGTGCAATGAGTGAGAACTAATGTAATCAGGCTCTATTTAAAATTCCATCACTAAAAAAAGAAGGTGACAATTAAAAAACCTAGGTTCTATCTACCAAACCCGTGAACTCCACCAATGTGGTACAAGTGTGTGTACACAAGAAGTGAGAACCTACATTAGAAAGAGGAGAATTGATTACAAGGAAGTTCACGCCATGGCCTACATACCACAATATCTCTTGTAGGAGGACATCCTGAGAGACTAGAGTTAAGCTTTTTGTTTTTTCAATTGGATATTTACATTTGTCGTGCAACTGTCCGATATCCGTCATTCAAAAGGTTTGTACAATCACGTCATAGTTTGTCATGATGCCACAAAGGTTATGGTTATGGTTTTGCAATCAAGTTATGGTTATGGTCTTGCAATGATGGTATGGAAATCATGTTATGGTTAGGGTTTGGCAATCAAGTTATGGTTATGGTTTTGCAATGATTGTATGGCCATTAGGTTATGGTTTTGCAATGATGGTATGGCAGGTTATGGTTATGGTATGAGAAGCAAGTTATGGTTATGGTTATGGTATGGCTAGCAGATTATGTTTATGGTACTCCAATACAATTTGGCAATCATGTTATGGTTATGGTTTGGCATTCAGGCTATGGTTATGGTTTTGCAATGATGGTATGGCTATTATGGTTATGGTATGACAAGCACGCTATAATTATGGTATGGAAAGTAGATTATGTTTATGGTTTTCCAAATACGGTTTGGCAATCATGTTATGGTTATGGTTTGGCATTTAAGTTATGGTTATTTTTTTGCAATGATGGTATAGCTATTATGGTTATGGTATCACAAGAAGACTATAATTATGGTATGACAAGCACGTTATGGTTATGGTATGGCAAGTGGTTTATGTTTATGGTTTTGCGGTTTTCAAGTCATGTTTTAATTTAATTATGGCTAGATAATCTTCATACAATTGTGCCTATGGTTTGGGAGTCCACATTATGGTTATGCTTTTGGAAACTTGGCATGTTTAAGATTTTGATTTTGTGGTTTTGTTATGCTTATAATTTTGCTAATCTGTACTCACTCACTCTTCAACGTCAAACTGTAGGTGGAGTGCGGTTGCTTGTGCACTCTTCCTTTGGGTAGAGAGGGTTGTTTCGTGCGGATGCAACATCAGTTCCTAGCCCTCTCTATCAAAAAAAAAAAAATTGCAGGTTTTGCCGCCGGTACAGGTATTGGTATACGTGGTATAATGTACCTCGGAATAGACATCAATATGGAAAAATCAATTTCCAACGTCTGTTGGAGCGCCAAATACCGGTGTGTGTTCCATTGCGTGTTTCAATGGTGACTATACTGGTGTACATACCGACGATGCGATGTCATGGTTATTTCGACACTTATTGTAGGGCTTTTTACTTTTAAAACTAGCTTTGTCGTCGGTATCCGCGTCGATTTTCGTGCGGCGTGTTGTAGTGTGCATTTTAATCATCAAAAGCACTTGAAGCATAGGCCTAGCTTTAACCTAAGGTCTAAGGAATTTTAACACTACCCTTTTGAGATCTTTAATGAAGTCAACCCTAGGGTTTTAAGGTACATTCTAGCATTGCTCTCAGACAGACCATCTCTCATTTGGACCCTTTGACTATGGCCCCGTGTTGAAATAGATCCATAAGCACATGTCTATATTCTAACCCTTGTTTCCGTTTATTCTCCCACATTAAATGAACAGTTTAATATGAGAAAATCATTTTGGGTTTGTTGTTTATGACAAACACATTAAATGAAAGTTCAATAGTAGAACCAATACGCCCAATTCTTGTGAAGCTCAAGAATGCAGTGCGAGGATTATCAAAAAGCTATTCTAGTAGCAAGCAATGTAGAGAACAGATTAAGGCATGAACAAATAAAAGGAGAACAATGAGGTTGGGCAAACTACCCTTCATGGTGGAGTTCTACATCAAATTGATTGGCTTATGGAGCATTTAGAAGCTATCGATATATCAATGAATTTCACAGCTATGTCCTAATTATAACAGAGGAAAGACCCCAAGCACACAGAGTGAGAGCTAATGTACTCAGGCTCTATCGAAAATGCCACCACTAAGAAAAGAAGGTGACAATTAACAAACCTAGGTTTCTATCTACCGAACCCATCAACTCCACCAATGTGGTACCAATGGTGTACGCAAGAAGTAAGCACCTCTATTATAAAGAGGAGAATTGGTTACACGGAAGTTCACACCATGGCCTACACACCACAATATCTCAATATCTGTTGTAGGAGGCCATCGTGAGAGAGTACAGTTAAGTTTTTTATTTTTTCAATTGGATATGTACATTTGTCGTGGAACTGTCCGATATCCGATAACCGTCATTCAAAAGGTTTTGTATAAATTAGGGAATTAGTGCAATTAAAGCAAAGACTCAATTACATTAGAATATGGGCGGAGGCAACTCTCAAGTCGTGCTTGTCATGATGGCGGCGGTGCTGATGGGATGCTCCATTCACCGGCCTACTTACGCCGACATACTACTCGACAACTATCCTCCTCAGACGCCGTCTGACACCATGTCATGGTGCGTGGCTAATCCCGCCGCCGATCCGAAATTGTTACAGGAAGCGTTGGACTTTTTCTGCTACTTCGACCCGGATTTCTGCAAGCCTTTCCAGCCCGATCAGCCCTGCTACGAGCCCAATAACGTGGTGGCGCATGCGTCGTTTGCCTTCAACTCCTTTTGGCAGGATCTCCGACGTACCTATCTTACTGTCCCCTGTGATTTTGGCGGCCTTGCCCTCGTGGCTGTTACGAATCCCAGTAATTAGAGCTCTCCCTCTCTCTCTCTCTCTCTCTCTCTCTCTCTCTCTCTCTTCCCCCTGCGTGCGTTAGTAACTGACTTTTGTCTTTGCTACGTAGGCTACGGTCGGTTCTGCAGGTACGTCGATACGCTAATTCCCCAGAAGCGCCCGCCCGCCAGTAAGATGTGGTGCATGGCCAAGCCCTCCGCTGACCTTGCTGTGGTTGAGGCAGGGGTTTTTACTGTCTGTGAGCATGACCGACGCTTCTGCGCGGCCATCCAGCAGTCCGACCAGCCCTGCTTCCAGCCAAACACTACACTAGCGGCGCGTGCCTCCGTCGCCTACAATTCCCACTATCAGGCTACCAAAGACTGTCATTGGTTCGGTACTGCTTTTTATACAATCACGGATCCAAGTAAGCTAGCTCGCTCTCTCTCTCTCTCTCTCTCTCTCTCTCTCTCTCTCTCTCTCTCTCTCTCATCAAATAATAACCCATCTTTAATTGCCTCCACCAGGCTTTGCTGGATGCCATTACGATTGATCCATTTCTGCAGCCTGGATTTTGTTATAAGCCTGGGTTTGGTTATAATATTGTTTAATTTGAACCAAGCTCTCTCTCTCTCTCTCTCTCTCTCTCTCTCTCTCTCTCTCAAACTCTGCTTCTATATTACATTTTATTACATCTTTACGTCATGATGAATTCCATCATCTTAACCTGCTGTCGACAGGCCGTGCTACACAATCTTCTATCAGTTTGTCTCTAATCATAGTCCAAGGCAAAGTTTCTCTCTAATTATAGACCAAGGCAAATTAAGTAAAACTGTGGAAAGTATGTGGATCAAATAAAGCTTAGTTTCTAGCATTCCACAGAAAGGATAACATCCATACTCCTAGAGAAGCAATACATAGGTCTAGACCTTCAA
Source organism: Adiantum capillus-veneris (assembly GCF_014529385.1). Taxonomy (NCBI): domain Eukaryota; kingdom Viridiplantae; phylum Streptophyta; class Polypodiopsida; order Polypodiales; family Pteridaceae; genus Adiantum; species Adiantum capillus-veneris. The sequence continues at coordinate 77,167,801 of NC_140941.1, read as the reverse complement.
CACCAGTTTTAGTAGTTCCAAAGAGCAAACTTACTTGGAGATTTTGACTTTCCAATGCATCATGATACATACATTATACAAACATTACCACCATGAGTGTACATTTGGGCATTTCCAAAATAAGTGCCTTATATGTTCAAGTCGACCACATCCGCGACATTTCCCATCGGACATTCTTTTTCTGGCCAGTAGCTCACCTATGGGGAGGGCCCTTGTTAGTATCCTCCACAAGAATACCTTATGCTTGAATCTCGCTAATGAACACCATACATCTGACAGCTTTTTTAATCACCAGCTTTGAGAGTAATTGAATTTCCACATCGTGTTGCATCTAATTTGGATTTGAGGATGTGAAATCAAGTGCAGATAAAACTTTTTAGTTGATAATGACCAAGAGTTTGTTGTATTGTCTGGCAACTCCCGGTCTTTGAATCTGTAAGTGACATCTTGGTTGTATGGAACCCTCATTGAAATGAATGCATGAGCCTACAACACCCCCCAAGTAATTCTAAGGCCATGTCCCAGTCTGAATCTTCTCTAGGCCACCATAAAAGCAATAAGATTGTTGTTAGAGTTAGCAATTTAATTGATTGAGCTTAAGCCTCTTTCAAGGAGGATAAATGCATTCTTGCCCAAGAAAACAAAGTGACATCCTGGTTGTATGGAACCCTCAAATTGAATGCATGAGCATACAACATCCCCCAAGTAATTCTAAGACCATGTCCCTGAATCTTCTCTAGGGCACCATAAAAGCAATAAGAATGTTGTTAGAGTTAGCAATTTGATTGATTGAGCTTAACCCTCTTTCAAGGAGGGTAAATGCATTCTTGCCCAAGAAAACAACAGGTGTTTTTTTAAACACAAAAAACTCCAAAAGCAAGATTCAACTCCTAATGATTTGCTTGTACATCTGGCTCTTCCCTCCCAAATCTCTCTCTCTCTCTCTCTCTCTCTCTCTCTCTCTCTCTCTCTCTCTCTCTCTCTCTCTCTCAAACTCTGCTTCTATATTACATTTTATTACATCTTTACGTCATGATGATGAATTCCATCATCTTAACCTGCTATGGAGAGGCTGTGCTGCACAATTATGAGTTTGTCTCTAATCATAGACCGAGGTAAAATAAAACTGTGGAAAGTATGTGGATCAAATAAAGCTTAGATTCTAAAATTCCACAGAAAGGATAACATCCATACCCGGAGAGAAGCAATACATTGGTCTAGACCTTCAGCACCAATTTTAATAGTTCCAAAGAGTAGACTTACTTGGAGATTTTGACTTTCCATTACATCATACATACATTACACAAACATTACCACCATGAGTGTTCATTTGGACATCTCCAAAATAAGTGCCTTACAGTTTCAAGTTGACCACATCTGGCCCACACTTCCCATTGGACATTCTTTTCCTAGCCAGTAGCTCACCTATGGGGAGGGCCCCTGTCAATATCCTCCACAAGAATACCTTATAATTGTTATGGAATTGATATCTAATTATTTATTGCAGCTGTACAGGTGGAAAAGGCTTGACCGAGCTAATTAAGCTATTGCAAAAGGATATCATATTTTATGTACACTTTATTATTCAAGTACTCTTTATGAGCTTTGGCCATTTATGACCGGTCGGCCAGTTTGTACTCACTTTGACCATTCAAGAATCTATAAATTAAATACGTGCAAGAGGGAAATGGTCACTCTTGCACGGGGGGAGATTGCACCCAGTGCTTGCGTTGTTCTTCTCTCCTCTTCCCTCTTCTCTCTCGCCGTGCCGGCGTAGCACTCCGCTCTAGGAGGTGCGCATGCACGCGTTCTTTCACTCTCTCCATCTCTCTCTGTTTGCATACGTCGTGGTTATGTGCTATGCGAGTCGGCAGGTACATAGATTTGGTCGTTTATGTCTTGCTATGTGCTATTTTCCAGTATTTTGCAGGGCGCTCTACGCTTCCGACTATAGCAGTGGTATCAGAGCAAAGGTCGACGTCCTTGGTGATCCACAAATGGTTTCTATGGAGGATTCTATTTTTTGCAATATTGATACAGCTAAGTTAGTTTCTAATTTTATCTGCCTCTTTTCTCCCTTTGTGTTTATGGACATTGATTTTCTATATTCATGCGAAGCACTTGATGTATGTATTGAAGGAGTTCATGGCTTTTGTATATTTCAAATGGGGGCGTACAACTCATAAGAGACTTACCTTACAATAAAATGATTTTAGTTAAACACACAAAAGAAAAATTTTGTAAACATATGTACATCGATTGGTGGAAATATCTCTGTAAGCTGGTAAATTAATTTGTATTAGACAGTTGATAAGAAGAAGATATGGACTGAACTCACATCTCATGGGAAGGAAGAAATTGAAAAACAGAGATGGGATTTTGATCATGAACACCATGCAACCCTCCGCTTAGGACCAAGGGGTGAGAGTTAAGGGACCTTGTTCCCAAGCAATGAATGGTCACTGTTGTGGGACACGATGCAAGCAAACCATTCAAAGGAATTTGTTTTCCTTTCTTTTGCATTAGAGAGGTGCAGATGATGGTTATGAAATAGGGCAAGGGGAGCGTAGCCTTCATCTGTGACATTGGATTATATCAATCGTCCAACGGCAGCACGATAGTACAGTCGCATCTGCATGGCATGTTGAAATTGGTGAGAGTTGTATGCACCACCCACCCGCACTGTCAATCTCTGCTGCTTAGTCTAGTCAAGTTTAGCTTGGCTTACAACCATACTGCGACTCTCGAGCTTCCTTCATTCCCACGGCTCACAGGCCTGCACCATGCAAGGAACTACTGGTGCCGTCATACACCGTTTGTTCACGGCAGCTGCACGTACCAACCATTTCATGCATGCATAGTACCACACTCCTTTGAGTAAACTTTGCGGCGCAGTTTTTTTTAAACTACTCACGACCACACCATGGCCATCGTCAACTGGCAGCTATACACTCCCACTATCACTAGCGCCTGCCAACCCTTTGTCATCCGTTGCATGGCTATCACTCGAACCACCCGCCCCACTTGCATGTAGTGGCTGACAGTTATCTGCACACTCCTCCCTCCATAGCTACCCTTGCATCCTTGTTTTCCCCCACCGCAAAACTCTTGCAGACCCCACCCAATATCCTGTAGATGTTTTCCTTGCAGCTAGCGGGCCTCCTTAGTCCACCAAGCTCCTGCATTCGAGATGCCAAAGAACACACCGCTACATCAGCCCCCACCCTTCTCTCACATGAGGTGACAAAACCTCTCTCTCTCTCTCTCTCTCTCTCTCTCTCTCTCTCTCTCTCTCTCTCTCTCTCTCTCTCTCTCTCTCTCTCTCTCTCTCTCTCTCATACACACAGATGCACACATACTAACACGATAAAGCCCTATACTCATTAAGATCTTGCTACCCTGTAAAGGAGAAACTCTTCCCGTTCTGATAAAATTTGTGAAGGGAAGTACGAGAGTGGATAAACTTCCAAACTCCAAGGAGCTAATACAAAATTATCCGATAGTGCTCTGGAGAGAGATCATTGTTGGCTTTGACAATGCGGTGCAAATCAGATTCCATAACCTCAAAGACCACCTATATATCTTTCAACTCCCTCGATGAAGGTGGTAATATGATGTGCTTCATCGCGATAATGCTGGGATGCCGCAAACACCTAAGAAGCCTGATTTCACGTAAAAGGAAAGTCTTCAGTTGGGTAGAGATTCTCGATGGCAAACCCATTTCCAGCAACAGGGCTAACTTCAACCTTGTCTCCTTTCTTGACGTCACATAAGAAGCCGGCAGACTGGCCCTTTACATTCTTGATAAGAAACTCGAGCGATCCGGAGGCTGCAGTACTTGGGGGGCATGCAATCGACATGTACGCAGGTTTGCTACCACTGCCAGCAACTCGAAGCTGCACATACTGGCGGGCCGAGTGTGGCCTTTGATGAGAGCAGGGCTAGCGCTGATGTCGAGCACAATAGAGTAGATTTGTTCAGCTGCTAGTTCGATGCTAGTGAGAGGAGCCTCGACGAAGGATATGTCAAGGGCGAATGCGACACCAACATGCGTTCTTTTGGGAGGGTAGCAACGGTGGCGGACTTGAAAGCTCTGCTGCAAAGAATGCCGATGGCGAGCAAGAGAAGAATTAGGGTTGATGAAGCGAGCCACGCGGGTGGCTACGCAAGCCATGGCTACCTTTGCCACCCACATCTTGAACTACAGAGGAGAGCTGCACGCTCTCTCCACGAGAAGAGGTAATCTACGACATCTCTTCATGGACTCTCACTATCTTCCTCGCCCTCGCGACTCTCTGTGAAGCTAACTGAATGCCAAGAACAGGCTAATTAGCCTTATCAAAACTCACTCTCTATCTCTCTCTCTCTCCCGCGTTGACTTGGTACAAAAGCGGACCTCGACGAAGGTTTTCCAGACTCTCAGCGACAACAGGCCGCTATCGGGCATCCTCGGGCAGTGACGACGACGACGACGACGATGATGATTTCAGCCTGAAGATTTTTTTTTATTTTTCTTATTTTATTTTTTTACTTTACTTCATTTTATTTTGTATCCAGAAATTGTATTAAATCCATAAAGGTTGTCTGAGCTTGTCCCATAGGACTTTGAAGACGCGTGATATAACATTTCATTTTGCTATCCTCTTCCCCCTCCCACTATGACTCCTTCCGATCCGACGATAGACATTGAGGATGCTCTTCGACGCCCACGGCAATACTTTCTCCAATGTCGGAGACCCACACACATTGTCGACGACAATATTGCTTTCCATCACAACTTTAGGCTATGGCTACTATGGCTAATGAAATATCTGTATAATGTGACCAATATCTCTGATATATGTTGTTTTTAAATAAGGGTTTTCTTCACATTCTCTTTATTTGGCATAAAGGTTGCGCTGCTAAATCAATTTTCCCTTAGAGCTCAAAATACGAAACCGGAATTAGAAGACATAAGTAATTCAAATTTCCCTTCGCACCTGAACCCAATGGCTCGTGTAGCCCATAACTCTTGAACAAAATTTGGTTTGAAAACATAGCTATATAATAATAAATATATTTATTCATTTTATTTTTCTTGTAATGAATGCTCTCTAGAACATATGATGGTGCCATTGTTCATAAAAATCTTTCCAGAAAAGCACGATAAGCTACCAACTAATTGCCTTCCTAAGAGAAAGGTAATAGACCATGAAGTTAGTGGTACTTAACCGCTTGCATATTTCTAGAGTTTCTCATGAATATCGATGTTCCATACCTCAGTGGCTTGTGAATTTTAAACTCTACCCGGCTCAATGTAAACAATAATTTACTTCTCATGAGTCATGTGCCTCTTAACTTATTTTGATACTATCTTGCCCTACATTGTCACCAATTATCAAGTATAAACACAAAAATCTCTCTCTCATCTTTATTTGCAGATCCCAACATTTTCAATTGTTTTTAGTGCTTTGTTTTTTTTAAAATAAAAGTTATGCAGATAAATCTAACTATAATGGTCTCATATCAAAATCCAAGTATGACACTCCTTAATGCATTCTGATTAATACCCCTCTTGAAACATTATTACAATGCCAGTGCAACTTTCTATTATTTGTGCCTATTCCCTCCACACACACACTGGTATATATATGTTCAAAAACAGTATACACTCCTTGTATGTACATGAAATACATTCCTCTTTTCATATTTCATTTCTCGGAATTGTGTTCTAAGCTGCATACTCAAACATGACTTCTAACGGTATTGAAAGGAAGTTTTTCCTGAGCTCACTTGTCCATAAGCTATGCAGCTACTCATGCGAGCTAAGGTGCTTTGGGATACTAGAAAAATTGTTTGTAAGTACTTTGTCACATAAGCATACTCCAATTTTGTGTCAAACAGGTAGTAGATGTTTTGTTTTTATGCCTTGTCTAGTCCATTGGTCATAAGCACACAGATTCGCCGATTTAGGCAGTGTGTAGATACTCATCTTGGTGCAGATCCGCCGATTTAGGCAGCACATTGAACATTACAGTTTCATGATTTTTAAACAATATCAAATGTGGATTCGCCGATTTAGGCAACATTAGTGCAGATTCGCCGATTTAGGCAGCACGTCAGGTGTAGATTCGCCGGTTTAGGCAACACCGATCACAAAATCATGCTGCAGTGACTGGCCACCACTGCAACTAGTATGATTTTGTTACCCGGGTACATAATGAAAGTGATTTGGATTTGGACTTATAATTGTGGAATTGGAATTGGATTGGGATTTGGTATCTGGTGATTATTATGGCAATGTTTATGTGATGAGACTTGACATTATGAGATTAATGATGAGTGTGACCAATGATATCCTGATTCATTAGGGTATGAGTACATATACTGCTTATTCTAGTGGTATGGGACACTAGAATAGGTAGTATGTGGATGACGGAAGGCATAAGCTAATGTTGTTTAGTTTCATATTTTTTTTTTTCATTATGTGATGTTTTTGACACAACATACTAATCACTGTTTTTGACAAGTATTGTTTGCAGATTTTTATCTTCGCAACTGAGGACAATTGCTTTCCAACAGAGAGGTATGTTATGGAATTGATATCTTATTATTTATTGCAGCTCTACACGTGGAAAAGGCTTGACCGAGCTAAGCTATTGCAAAAGGATATCATATTTTATGTACACTTTATTATTAAAGTACTCTTTATGAGCTTTGGCCATTTATGACCGGTTGGCCAGTTTGTACTCACTTTGACCATTCAAGAATCTAAAAATTAAATACGTGCAAGAGGAAAATGGTCACTCTTGCACGGGGGGAGATTGCACCCAGTGCTTGCGTTGTTCTTCTCTCCTCTTCCCTCTTCTCTCTCACCGTGCCGGCGTAGCACTCCGCTCTAGGAGGTGCCCATGCACGCGTTCTTTCACTCTCTCCATCTCTCTCTGTTTGCATACGTCGTGGTTATGTGCTATTCGAGTCGACAGGTACGTAGATTTGGTTGTTTATGTCTTGCTATGTGCTATTTTCCAGTATTTTGCAGGGCGCTCTACGCTTCCGGCTGTAGCAATAATTGAATCTTACTAATGATCACCATACATCTGACAGCTTTTTTAATCACCAGCTTTGAGAGTAATTGAATTTCCGGTTTAGTTGATGATGACCATGATTTTGTTGTACTATTTGGCAACGCCCGATCTTTGAATCTTTAAGTGACATCCTTGTTGTATGGAACCCTCAAATTGAATGCATGAGCATACAGCAACCCTCAAATTGAATGCATGAGCATACAACATCCCTCAAGTAATTCTAAGGCCATGTCCCAGTCTGAATCTTCTCTCGGCCACATAAAAGCAGTAAGATTGTTGTTAGAGTTAGCAATTTGATTGATTGAGCTTAACCCTCTCTTAAAGAGGGTAAATGCATTCTTGCCCAAGAAGACAACAGGTGGTTTTTTAAACACAAAACTCCAAAAGCAAGATTCAACCCCTAATGATTTGCTTGTATATCTGGCTCTACCCTCCCAAATCAGCAAAGCAAATACATTTTTCCAAGACTAAACCAACATGTTAGTAGTATTCCCACAAAATTTAACAAGAGCTGCATAAAATAGTTTATTTCATGAAATCATATCCCATACCTCATGAAAGTACACCAAAAATTTATCCATCAATGCCCACAGTATTCTCGCCCAGCATGTATAAGAGAAAAACATGTGTTTTAGCAGAGTTGCCCTCTTAGCTGTTGAGCTATATATAGTATCTCTATGTATAGCTCAGCATTAGCTAGCATATGCATTTTCAGATTAAGGATTTCCTAACCTCCAAGATAAACATGCAATGCTAGGTAGTCCGATGCCAACGAAGTTGTAGCAGGTGAACCAAAAAATAAATTCAACAGTTTAGATTTAAATCTTGCTATGATTATCAAACGAGTCCAACAAAGGCAAAAATACAACAAATAGGGAATCAAAATAGCCTGTACTATCCTTAGCCTAACATGAATGGGCCATTCAGTACGATGCTAGGAGGCCATTTTGAATTGAATTCTCTCTTCTACCCATTGAGTGAGTTGATTAGCAGATCCATATACTCCAAGGCGGTAACCCAAATGCTTGAAAATACTTTCCCTAGGGATTCTCTTACATTGCCTTATCAAATTATGAAACTAATCTACAGATACATCAATCAAGTGAGACTTACCAAGATTCAAATATAAACCACTTGCAAGTGAATACGGATGCAAATATGACATACATTTCCCAATATTAGCATTCTCTGCATGCAAGAAGGTAATAGTATCAACAAAAAACCCTAAGGCGAGAATATGTTCATCCCCTACCAGCAACCCTTATAGATTTTCATTCCTTGCTTGACCATGAAAAAAATAGAATAGAGGATGGGTAGCAACAACAAACAAAAGGAGGATGAGGGGACAACCTTTCCTGACTTACCTTCTCACCTTGATGGCATGAGATAATCTCCCATTAACTATAACTCTAGAGATTGCCCCAAAGCCCAATAGTTGAATGCAGGTTGCTATTCTTTGACCAAACCCCATTATCTTCATTACATTCACCACAAAGTCCCAAATGAGTATGTCAAATGCTTTGGCAAAGTCTAGCTGCAACAACACAACTTTTTGCTTACACTTTTGTGCAGCCTCCATATAAAGCATCAATGTGTAGATGTTATCTAGGATTGACCTTCCCCCAATGAACCTTGATTGTGCCTCATGTATGCATTTTCTTAGAAAAGGTTATATTCTTATGGCAATTGCTTTTGCCAACAACTTGTACAGTATTCCCATAATGGTTATGGGTCTCCATTTAGATAGAGAGGTTTGAAAAGTCTTCTTGGGTAGAAATTTAATGATGCCCTATTTTAGCAATGGATCCATGTGTTGAGCTAGCCCGATGTTATTGATAGCTAAGCTAATCAGATCTTTCAACTAGTCCCAAAATTCTACCAAGAATTCCTAGGTTAATCCACATATATGAAGAGTTTTGTCATTTGACACCGTTTAAAAAGCAAATTGTAGCTTTTGTTGATCAAATTGTTTTTCGAATCTTGTGGTATTGCTTTCCTCAGCACAAGGATCCACGACAAAAAGAAGAATATCAACAACTTGCTGTCTTTCAGTAGACTGATCAACCTCCCTATTTAGAATGCTCTCGAAATATTCCTTACATTCTACCAAAATTAGCTTAGATATGGTAACCATGGTGCCATCTTCTTTTACAACTTTGGATATACATTCACTAGAATACTTAGCCCTAAGCCTACTAAAGAAGAACTTTGATAAACACTATACATCTTGGAGCTCAAATTATCTACAGAGGAACCTAGCCTTGATGGCCATGTTAGAGTCAAAATCTTTTAGGGTTTACCTTACTACACCTAGGTTTTCCAACTCCGGTACAGTTAGCCTGAACACATCTTGAGTTAAAAAAAAAATTATGAAATTAGATGCATTTGTTACTTGTTGATATTTCTTTTTAGCCACTTGTTTCCCAGCAGTTTTGATACATTGTTGCAAGTTTGCACAAAATAAATGCCAAGTATTAACTTGATCATTACCTTTAAACACATCATTCACCTGCTGAATCACAGAGAGTTTAAAAACTTGATGCTTTAATAATGAATTTTTGACCATGAGAGGGTGGGATATACCCACTTTCTTTATGTTGGAATTAGGGTTGCAAAGAGACACACATAGCTTCGAGAAGACGAAGGAAGCTCAAGGCACACAATAGAGAGTGTGTTACTTAGTGTGCTATGGAAAGATGGATAGCCCTAGAGTGATGGGCGTATATACAATGCTCGGGGAAAAAACCTCCTAAAGAGGGAAAAAATGCCCCGGCGGTCCTAGTGTGTTCACACACATCACTACCACATGTATATGGTAACAAATCCCCCCTGGAGTGATGCAGTGAACAAGAACTGGCACATGAGTAAATGGAAGTGCCATGCCCTAAGGACATGATTAGTCCACAAAGGGGACTAAGCCCAAATCTTTGTGGAAAGCTTCAAGCTTCTCACAAGACAATGCATTTGTGAAAAGATCTGCAAGGTTGTCCTATGTTGGTACATAAGCCAAGCTGATCTCTCCTGCTGAGAGCCTCTCCCTAACATAGTGGTAATGCACCTCAATGTGCTTTGTGCGAGCATGAAAAGCTGGGTTCCTTGCAACTGCCAATGCGCTCTGACTATTAGTGTAGATAGTGTTAGCAGTGTCCTGCCAAACACCCAAATCAGCCGTAAGGCGTCTGAGCCATAGACACTCAACCGTAGCTGTGAAGACTGCCCTGTACTCAGCCTCACAACTTGAAGTTGCCACAATAGGTTTCTTCTTGCTCAACCATGATATACATGAACTGCCAAGCATGAAACAAAAACCATTTGTGGACATTCGCATGTCAAAACAACCAGCCCGATATGAGTCCAAAAAAGCATGTAAATCTAGCGGAAATAATCCCCCCTTGGGATAAAACAAGCCAAGATGTAAAGTGCCACTAAGGTAGCGGAAAATCCTCTTGACAGCTTGCCAATGCTTAGACCCTGGGCTATGCATAAATCTGCTGACTTGTGAGACTACAAACTAAATGTCCGGCCTCGTGTTGCATACATAAATGAGGTAGCCAACAACAGTTTGGTAAAGAGTGACATCAGCAGGATCGCCAGAAGCATGTAGACTTAGCTTCAAACCTGTTTCCATGGGAGTGGTAATAGGTTTGCAGTCCTCAAGTCCAAATTTACATAGCAATGTCTCTATGTAACTTTTCTGACACAAGGAAATACCACCATCACACTACTTAAACTGTATACCCAAGTAATGATGCAATAGCCCCAAATCTTTCATTTTGAAAGTAGCATTCAAGTCAGCCTTAAATTCAGCAATATGTCTCTCATTTGGTCTAGTGATCAACAAATCATCTACATAAAGAACCACAATGAGAAGTACATCACCCTCACACTTAACATACAATGTGCTTGCTATTGGACTATTACGAAAGCCTTGTTTGACCAAATGAGTGTCAGCTTTCTTGTACCAAGCATGAGGAGATTGCTTCAACCCATACAAAGCCTTCTTACATCTGCACATTTTGTCCTCTTGTCCTTTTATGACAAAACCGCGAGGCTGTGTTACATAAACTTCCTCAAATATGTCACCATCCAAGAAATCAGTAACAATGTCTAATTGATGTACATCCCAACCAAAATGAGCTGCCAATGCACATAGAAAACGCACAGTAGTCATACGACAAGCGGGAAAAGTCTCTTCATAATCTATGCCTTTTTGCTGTGCATAACCCTTTGCAACAAGTCGAGCCTTATGGCGATCGATCTCATCATCAGGCTTGCGTTTCAACTTGTAAACCCACTTCGTACCAATGGCCTTTTTGCCAGGAGGCAAATCACATAAAGTCCATGTGTGATTTTCTATAAGTGCATCATATTTTGATTGCATGGCAGCCATCCAATTTTTTGAATTATGTGCTTCATCAAACGACAGAGGCTCCTCAACATCATGTAAGCTAGACACAGCCAAAGCATACGAATATGATGCATAAGATGCATGGTGAAAGCCTGAATGAGTACGATGACAAAGGTGCATTTAATTTACTGTCATGCAAAGTGTGCACCAGCCATTTTGGCATACCTCTAGCCTGCTCATTTTCAGCCCTTTCCTCATCAAGTACATCATGTACATCTGCATCACTAATAGGCTGATCTATAACATTTTCAAAAACCCCCATAGGCTATACATTTTTCTCATTGGAACTTACATTCGTATTTCCACCACCGAAAAGAGGCAACAAAGTTTCATAAATGTCATTATAGCTTACATTACTGTCTCTAGTACATGATAGCAAGGGCTGAACAGAATCTTCCACAAACACTACATCCTGGGAAACCAGAATACGTTTTGTTTGCGGATGATACAACCTGTAACCTTTGCTTTCAGCACTATAACCAACAAAAATACATTTGACAACCTTATCATCCAATTTTCTGCGTTGTGTTCACTACAAGAGGTTGTGTGCTCTTGTGACGCTGTTAGCGACGGAAATACATTGGGTTTTTATAACCCCCGGCGTCGCTAAAACCGTCGCTAAGAGCGTCGCTACGAGAGCGTCGCTATAGGCGTCGCTATATAGCGACGCCTATAGCAACGCCTATAGCGACGTTTACACAGATGACTATAGCGACGCTTATAGCGACGCTACAGAGCCATAAATAGCGACGCTTATAGCGACGCCCAATAGATTTTTTTTTGGTGGCAGGGCATTGAATGCCCTGCCACCCATCAACCATATTGTACTTGATTCACTTTTTAAAAAAAGTGCAAAGATAGATAATAGACCCAAAATAATCACTCACAAGACGCATTGTTTGCAAAATTGACAATTGTACACATCAGAGGCAAAATGAATTGATTGGCAAATGTAATAATGACAATTGTACAACATCATAGGCATAAAGAATTGATTGGCAAAAGGAACTGCGGTGACAAATGTAATAATATACATGGTTCAAAAAGACGTATAAAATCCGTCGCTTGATACATAAGCTATGAGAAACCCTAAACTAATGCTATCTAGCTACGGCTAAACTGACGTCGTCTAATCAGACGTCTCATCGCGTCCAAGCGGCGTATCTGTTGGATTCTGCAAAAAAAGACAATAAGACAGCTTTCAGTAAGTATAAACATATAACGACATTTATAAAACAATACAAAAAATAAAAAAGAGTAAACCCTAATACTAACCATGCCGCCGCGAGAACTGAGAATGTCCATCAGGCCGTTTAAGCCCTTCCTGCCTGCGTACTCGTGCTCGTACGGTGTGGGATCACGTCCTGTCATCGACCACTGTCAAAACATACAAAGATTTCATTATGTTAGAACTAAAAAACTCATAAACCCTAAACTATCGAACATGCATAAAGAGCAATGTGAAAAGACTTACAAAATCGGCCTCAAATGATGCCCATCCACCGCTCCCCAAGTGGTGCGAGCTCCCTGCCTCTACTCGCGCTCTGGCTGCATCCTTTTGTTGCTTCCACTTGTCGGGATTCTCGCGCGCTGCTTTCTTCGCATTCTTCCAATCTTCTTTGGCCAACCAATCTGGCATGTTCCACCCATTCTTGATTGCTTTTTGCACTTCGGAACGCTTGTGTTTGCAGTATTCGCGCATTCGAATCTTCATCAGGTCTTCATTGAAGTGCTGATCCCGTGTTGGAACGGGAAACTCATCATGAAGTATGCTGATGACTCTGTTTTTTAAATCACTTGGTACTTCACTCCATTTGTTTAGTATGTAGTGTCTAAATAGCTGGGAGCAAAGACCACGCATGCGCGAGATCACCTTCTTGCCGTCATCATCCATGATGATGCCGCCGCTGATGTCGACGGAGTAAGGCAAGCCCTCTGGCCGGTGACGCGTAAACCTGGGTGTCCCGGCAGGGGTCTCTAGCGGCGTGTCGATGGGGGTACGGACGTCAGGTGTCTCCACCGGCGTCTGGGCCCCGAAGCGAGGAGTGTCGAGTGGGGTGGCTCCTGGTGGAGTAGGTAGAGGTGTGTAGCTTCTAGGAACAGTTAGCCGTGCAAAACCTGGCGTAGATGGCGATGCTGTGGTTGGTGTGGGGGCGGGCAAAGAAGGGGAGGGTAAAGAGCCTCGTCGAACACGAGGCGGTGTGGAGGCATCGGTGGCGGAATCCCCACAACAACCGCCACCGCCACCACTAGAGCGCCGGTGTCTAGACGAGTGTGAAGCTCGTCTCGTCGACGCCGAAGCTTCGGAGCGCACCGGTAGATTGTGTTACGGATGTCGAGAGACAAACATCCCTCAATGGCAACTGGTAAAATAAACTGTATAGTATGTGCAGCAATGATATTAAAGTCCACATTTTATGCAATGATATTAAAGACCACTATGAACGTACCTGACACATTTTATGCCAATCGTGTGACTTCAAACCGGTAAGCTTTCCTTCTTTAGTAAAACACGTTCGGAGCGAGTGCATTACGCCAGTGGGGGTCCGCAAAGATTGAATGGCCTCTTTTACTTTGCGTTCTTGGGCTCCTGTGAAAATCCATGGTGCTTTAGGGAGTTTTATCGATCCATCAGACGCTGTTTGCGGCCAATATTGCTCCATACGATCCACATTTCTAAGATCAAATCTGGCTCCCAAAGTATCTTTCTTGCCGGTCAAATGGTCCCATAGTAGATTACCCACATTCTTAAATATGTGCATTGGATCGAGCAAGTGATTGATCATGAGTCGGGGCCAGTATGGTAACTCGTACCATAGAGATAGTCTCTTCATCCCTGGAGGCAATCCGTCATCGCACATCTCCTTCTGCTCTAACCATGCTTGTGCAGACATCCTTGGTGGCTCTCTTCCCAAAAAGCCGTCGCGTAACACATGATTCTCTGGAAGATACGCTTGATGACCTTCGTAGATTTGCTTCTTCAGTGAGGGTGCCCTACGTGCATTCAGTCTAGGTCCACATGTGACACATGCTCTATATCCGCTTGTTTGAAGCCCTGCATGTATACACATGATAATAGATCAACTATGGGAAAAAACAATATTTACAGTGTCTGAGTAGTGAGTGTCAATAGATCACCTGAGCATTCTGTTAGCCTGGGATAGTCATGCATGGTCCACATTAGAATGCCTCTGATCAAAGCATTCCGTCGTCCTGTGTGTCGGCTCATATCCACCACCTCTATGCCAATCCACAATTGTTGTAGCTCTTCCAATAGTGGACGAAGATACACATCCATATTCCCCACTTTATATCGCCCTGGCACAATCAAGCTTAGCCATAGGTGCCCCTTCTTCGTAGTCAACCACGGGGGAATGTTGTAGTTGACGATGACAACAGGCCATACACTGTAAGATGTTGATCTTTGACCAAATGGATTTACACCATCCATAGCCAGGCCTAAGCGCAAATTTCGAGCTTCCCTAGCAAAATCCGACCATGTTCCATCTATATGTTTCCAGGCTGCCCAATCTGCAGGAATTCGTAGCACACCATCCGAAGATTTATTCTCTTCATGCCATGATGCTAGGGCGGCCATGGACTTACATTCGAAGAAATGCTTGATTCGAGGAAGCAGAGGAAAATGTCGCAAAACCTTTTGTGGAATTTTTGTCCCGTGGAGATCTACTCGATATCTTTCGGAATCACATTTCGGACACTTCTCCATGTCTGTGTATTCCCCTCTGAAAAGAATGCAGTCATTAGGACAAGCGTGGATAGAATTGTAATCCATCCCCAAGTTTCGCAAAATCTTTCTTGCTTCATCTCGGGAATCTGGCATCACATTGTCAGCTGGTAGTATGTGCTCTTTCAGCAATCTACACAACATAAAAATATGATACAGTCGTGTAAAAATCTATCAGATCATTGTACATTTAGAGTTCTATTAAAGTAAACTAATTGTAATAGATCACCTGAAAAGCGCTGTGACGCTAGTGTCACTCCATCCAAACTTTGCCTGCATGTTGAGAAGAACCAGGAGTGCTTTCAATCTAGACATACGTGCTCCATTATACAATGGCGTATCGGCTTCACTTTTCATATCATCATAGATAAGCCTTCCTGAATCCATGATCGTCTCGATCATTTCATCAATCTCGGGCTCAAACATTGCCTCGTTGGGAATGTGCTCTGCATGATCATCCCCCGAGCTGTCAGAGGCTACATCTTGTGGCCTCACATATGCTGCTTGACCAACGCGTCTGCGAACACGTCTGTTGGGTTGCAAGATTGCTGCTTGTTGGCCAGCGTCAGAGTCCGACGAGTTATAATTGGCAACAACTCGATCTATAATAGATGGATCGAACTCGCCAAATTCGCGAACGTGCTGCAAAGAAACACGTCTTGTCCGTCGCACAGCATGCTTGCATTGATTACAAGGACATAAGACCCTCGTTGAGAGATAGGTGTTTCGGTTGGACGGTCCCACATCCTCGTCGCTACTCATAATGAGGATAAAAAACTTATAACCTGGACAACAAATTTAATATTCTATTGGCATTCTTCGTCTTATCTCTCTCTCTCTCTCTCTCTCTCTCTCCCTCTCTCTCTCTCTCTCTCTCTCTCTCTCTCTCTCTCTCTCTCTCTCTCTTTACCTCACATTCTCTAGTCATGTCCAATCCCCGCACACCTCGGTCTAGAGGTGCACGGAGATCAGAACCACCGGGTTATAATCTCGTCTTTATTGGTCAATACCTATATTTGTGGGTACAAGAAATCTACACACCCACGTCTACATGATACTGCATGTAGTGGACAAAACCCCTTTGCCTCTTCTCTAGCTGTAGCACTTCACTTCATCTTAACATCTTTTCACAGTAGATCTTTTCACTGTTCGTCTAACTCTAAACCCTAAACCGTAAGTAATTCTTGCGTGGACTCGATCTAACATAAATAAGCGTAAATCTAACTAAAAATAAAGCTAAATCTAATTTAACGTAAGTCTAATGACTAGAGGTTGTCTAGATGGTCATTGTGTCGGAGATGTAGTGACTCTTGCCGCCCTGAAGATCCACCTTCTTCCCTATCTTCTAAAGACATTTCACCAGTACTTTTGGATCGACGGAGCCCACCATGAGTGAAGGCAGCAATACCCTATATTCCATTGAGGGCTTTCTTCACCCGCTTCATGCAGGCATCGCAGTCTATGGAGACCTAAATCTAATCTAATATAACGTAAATATAAATCTAGCTTAAATAAACATAAATCTAGTTAAAAATAAACCTAAATCTAATTTAATGTAAGTCTACATATAACCTAATCTTTAACGTCTTTTAAGATAGTTTCCTACGACGTTATAACTCTCTTCTTCTTGTGTGTGTGCGCGTGTGTGGATGTGTGTGCCAATAAAAAGAGATAAATGGTATAACCTTTCTATCACCCATGCCAAGTATGATAGATTGATTATGCCATTTCCCTCTTGAATAATAGGTCTTGAGTTCAACTCTTTGTCGGCTAGATCTTTAAGTCTTTTAATTTTAATTAGTTTCCTACGACGTTAAATTAGTTTCTCTCTCTTTCTCTCTCAATGTGTGTGCGTTTTTTTGGATCGTATGCATGTTTTCTCTCTCTTTTTCTCTCTCAATGTGTGCGTTTTTTATTTATGCATGTTCTCTCTCTCTTTTCCTCTCTCAATGCGTGCGTTTTTTGTTTATGCATGCTCTCTCTCTCTTTTTCTCTCTCAATGTGTGTGTGCATTCTTTGTTTATGTATGTGTGTGTGCGTTTTTGTTTTTGTTTGTACTCTCTCTCTCTCTCTCTCTCTCTCTCTCTCTCTCTCTCTCTCTCTCTCTCTCTCTCTCTCTCTCTCAAAAACACTATGTGTGTGTGTGTATGTGTGTGTGTGAGAGAGAGAGAGAGGGAGAGAGAAAGAGGGGAAGGGAACATGAGAATGAGGAGAGGGAAGGAGCATACCTGGCTCTCCTTCCTCTCCTCGTGTGTGTGTGTGTGTGTGTGTGTGGAGAAGAAAAAGAGAGAGAGAGAGAGAGGGAGAGCGTTACCTGCTCTTTGCTTGAGGGCGCCGAAAAACTCAGATCTGAGATCTGAGTTTTTGGGCGCGCTCGGTTATTTTTTTACCCCAGCCGGCGTCGCTATGAGCGTCGCAAATTTCTTTGTAAATTTGCGACGTTCATAGCGACGCCGGGAATTTTTTTTTGGAGCGTCGCTGTGTGAGCGTCGCTAATATGAAGAGCCTCTTGTAGTGGTTTGTGGCACCAAAGCATATGCCAAACATCCAAAAACATGCATGTGCTCAATAGAAGGCTTTCTATCATGCCATGCTTCATATGGAGTAATAGACTGCAAAGCTTTTGTAGGACACCTGTTTAGTACATAAGTAGCACACATGATGGCCTCAAGCCAAAAAGAATGCGGAAAAGGTTGACTTTTGACCATACATCGTGCCATTTCCGTAAGTGACCTGTTTTTCCTCTCAGCAACACCATTTTGCTGAGGTGTATAAGGCACTGTACATTGGTGTTCTATCCCACGACTAGGCAGAAATGCATTGAATTCATGAGACATATACTCCCCCCCTCGATCGGAACGGAGGGTGCCCATAGTACATTTCAAGACAGTTTTAGCCATAGCCAAAAATCGTTTGAAGCACATAAAAACTTCGGACTTCGCTTTAAGTGGAAATACCCATGCATGCCTAGAGTAATCATCAATGAAAGTCACAAAGTACAGGTAATTGCCCAAGGATGGAGTTTGCATGGGCCCACAAACATCACTATGCACAAGCTGCAACCTGCATGTGGCCCTAACTGAACCATCCTTTGGAAACTTAGAACACTGCATTTTACCCAAAATACAACCTTCACAAACATGTTTTGAGAGGTGCTTCAAGAGGCGGCAAAGAAACAACCATATCAGATTTCTACAAACGCAGCAAACTGGCAAAATTCAGATGACCAAAACGTGCATGCCAAAGTTTTGCATTTGAAATAGCCCTTGAATCTGCAATAGCATTTGCAAAAAAATTTCCACACTTTTCATACAAAGTGAGCTTATACAGCCCACGTCATAAAAGGCCAGATGCAACAATTTCATCACCAAAACTGAGATCATGAACTGTACATCTGTCATCCACAAATTTGACTACAAGTCCAAGTCTAGCAAGTATGGATACAGACAAGAGATTCTTGTTGATCCCAGGTACATAAAGTGCATCAACAAGTGTGAAAGAACTGCCATTAGCAGCAGTAAGCACAATCTTTCCAACTCCCTGAACCGGATAAGAGGCATTGTTGCACAAGTGACTGAATTCCCATGAGGGACAAACTCAAGAGAGGTGAACATGTGAGGTAATGTGCTTTGTAGCACCACTGTCAAAATACCACACATGTGAATCTGCAGCAATTGACAAGCATGCATCATGGATAACAGGATTGTAAGTACACTCTGTGCTAAAAGACCATTCTACATCAACATCAGCATTACAGTCTCCTTTTACAAAAGACTCAACAATGGCTACATTTGTAGTGGAACCAGCGTTTGCAATGGAACCTCCCTCTTTCTTCTTAGCCTCTTTGGCCTTCAACTTAGGACACGACTTGATCAAGTGATCATTAGCTTTACAATAATGGCAATGCATCTTCTTTTTCCCTTATCACCAGAATTTCCAGATGAATTGCTGCCAACAGAAGCATTAGGAACAGAAGTTTTGCCACTCGCAGCAAAACCATAAGAAGTGGCTGCATTGCTGTTACCACCCTTTCTTTGAAAAGAAATAAAAGCTTGTTCAATTGCACGCTGCCTAGTCCTGTTTTTTCTGGAAAGTGACTCTTGCAACATCAATGTGCATAATGCATGAACTTGACAACTTCAGGATTTCCTTGGGTCATCAGTCTCCAAGTGCTAGCAAAAATCTCGTAGGAATTTGGTAAGGCATCAAGAACAGTGTGCACAAGGGAACTGTGTGAAATGACTTCACCTGTAGAAATAAGTTTCTCATTGATATCCTTGACACCAACAAGGGAAGTGTCCATATCATCTTCCTCATGCATAATCTTCGACTCCAGCTCTTTACGCAGCAAAGCAATTTTAGCCTCATTGCGGCTTGCATAAAGACCAGCCAATATATCCCAAGCCTGTTTTGTAGATTTTGTTGAACGGATGTAAGGAACAATGGTGCGCTTCACAGACAATGCAATCAATGCATGAGCCTGCACATCCTTTACATCCCAACGAGCTTGTTTTGATGTATACAAAACAACTCTAATAGCAGCAAGACCTGCAACATCCTCAACATCGCCTGCATCCTCAGATGCAGGACGTACATCAATGCCCTGCACAATATTCCAGACGCCCTTCGACACAAGAACATGTTGCATCATGTAAGCTCAGATAGGGTAATTGTCCCCATCCAACCTGTCCTCAGCAGCAAACATCTTGAACACATCTGTGTTGTTGTCAGCCATGGTAAATGTTACACTTGATGTGAAAACAAGGCCCAAAATAGGAGAAACAGAGCGGGAACAACATGTGCTATATAGCACAAACCGTAGAAGACTATAAGGTACCTGTTATGCAGAAAACGACACTGACAGAATTGCTCAAATGACAAAATTGCCTATTCAAACCTGCCTGTAGTGGAAATGGAGGTCGAAATGAGTCCGAATCAAAAATCTAAGTAGGGACAGCTCTACGAGCTATCCCAAAATATTTTTTGACCTACGAACGCTCGCCAAACCTCACTGTAATCGGAGAAAGTGAGGAGGCGTGTGTTGGAGTAGCTGGAAACTAAGCCCGGGAGGATGTGACCTGATCTGATACCAATTGTTGGAATTAGGGTTGCAGAGAGACACACACAGCTTGGAGAAGATGAAGGAAGCTCAAGGCACACAATAGAGAGTGTGTTACTTCGTGTGCTATGAAAATATGGATAGCCCTAGAGTGATGGGCGTATATACAATGCTCGGGGAAAAAAACCTCCTAAAGAGTGAAAAAATACCTCGACAGTCTTAGTGTGTTCACACACATCACTACCACATGTATATGGTAACACTTTACATGTGGCTCAACTGATGCATCTGATAGAAAAAGCACAACTTGGAAATGATCTCATATAGAACATTCAAAATCCACAAACATTTCAACATTAGAAGGTAGCCAACCCGGTAGCCAATGAGTATTCATAAAGTATATAAGACTATTCAGTCTAGACCAAGATGACATGTGAGATTGAGAGTGAAAAGTGAACCCTTGATTTTGGTGAGAGGACAGACCCTCTTTTCGGGAGCAAAAAGCACCTAAAATGTTCAAAAAAACCCCTTTATAGGGAGGGAGCATCCATTTTTGGCATTTTTTGTCATTTAACGACACTTGGAAACATGCTTGCACGGTCTTTTCTCTCTCTGGCTCACTGTTCGCCATCTGCCGCGAGAACCCCTCCCCTTAGTGAGCAATAGCGAGCTTGCTATTGGGGGGGGAGCTTGCCCTCAAAAAGGTTTTGGCCCGATTGGCGCTGGTTCAAGCCCTTACGAATTGCCACATCATCATACCGCTCCACCACCTGCCGGCCACCGCCGTACCGCCCTCTCTCCAAAACCAGCCGCTTGGACGGTGGTGCCACTGCGCTCGGGTCAACGCGCAACCACATAGAGCACCCTACTGGGCATGCCATTGCCAGGGAGCTCACACTCTACTCCATGCTCTACAAACGGCTTATGCCCCACGTCATATACCGCAGGCTCTTGAGGCCGCCCTTCACATTTGAGAGTAACCTGTGCCAAGTGGCGCTCTCCTGTTCAAGGCACCCTTAGGGGTTTTCATATTTTACCCAAAACACCCATTTGAAATGGTTTTTTTTCCACCTTTTGAATGCGTGCCATATCTTGCTCAGTAACCCAATGACCGGAGCAGAAATTCCACTCGACCATCTTGATCCTCGGCTTTAATTTCCCTCGTGCTCGCCAAACTTCAACTTTCTTGGGCCCGCGATCCGAGGCGATCAAAACTTTCAAAAATCATCTGCAAACACTTCCCTTTTAACTGCTCCAGGCTTCCCCAGGCCGTAACTCGACGCTCGAGACTCAAAATCACAAGCCGTGGCTTCTTGCTGATTCCACTCATCATGTACGATCTGCTTGAACCCTATCAAGGCCTTAAAAATGCCAGATGGGATGTTCTTCAATGCGGGAAAGTGGGCACAGACCCGACCCCCAAAAAATCTTCCACTGATCATAACTTGCTATTCAGAGCTCCGATCCACAGTCCGAGAAGATAGATATGCTCCATAATCTGAGTTCTACACATGCATCCACTAACATCAGCCTGGCCTACCTGCCCCCAACTGGCGTACCCGTTGGGGATCTGTAACGCCGCACCGGGGCTCCGTTTGACGAGTTGTCTAGATCGGCTTCCAAAGAACACTAAACTCTACATTCTAGAGCATTGACTCAACACTTTGGGCATCTTCACCTGCTATCCCAATTGAGCCAACTTGGAGTTGTTTTAGCCTAAAAAGATGCATTGAGCATACATGTCTGCTTCCCTTTGGCTACCCAAGACCTTGGTACCTGCCCTAGCCTTATGCACTGCACCTGTCTGCAGCCTTGGCTTGGCATAGACCGCTTTCTAGCTCGGACCAACCTTGGTTGCACCGTCATTGCCCACCTCCTCGTTGAACATTTTTGTTCAACCACATACAGGCTTATTGCGCCAAAAAACTGCACACTAAACACAAACTCTCTGCACACCACAAAGCACCTAACATATGTACAAAACCTGGCATCTATCACCCGCCACCTTTGCTCATGCGGGTTGCCCGACCCCTTGCATCTCTTGTCATCATCCCCCTGGGTCAAACACTTACCTGTGATCATCACCATCCTTCTCTAGCAGCTCCGTATAGTATTGTATCCATGCACATATCCAAAGGTGCACATGAGAGAGAGAGAGAGAGGCAGATGAAATGCACCTTGTCAAACGCTTTTGATTTACACAGTAAAAGATTCTGCTTCCTGTAATGTTGAAGCCCTGAGTGTGATTGCCTTTGTTGTGCTATTCACGCTTTGTTTTTCACATGATGTGGTCCCTCTATGCGCGCAAGCCAAAAGTCCCTCCTTTGAATGCAATGTTGCCTCTATTGTGCTGCGTACAACCTATTTTGCATGCGCTATGATTTTGTTGTGTGCACGAGCAAGAAAACCTTCTCTTCGTGCGATAAAGAATCTCCCATGTTTCATTTGTGTTTTGTTTGGTTCATTGTGTCTTTCTGTGCTAGGGTTATCTAAAATTCCACGTGTACTTTAAAACTTAAAACTCGGCTCAACCCTCGGGGGGTTCACTATGTGTAAAACTACCATATCACGTGCATTCAAGACATGTTTGTAAAACCCCTTATCTGTGAATTCTAAAAAATATATAATATACCCTTTTCTTTTAAAATTTGTAAGTTTTTTTCAAATTTGAAAAAATAATACCCTTTTGTATATATATTTCTGTAAGTCTCAAGAACTTTAAATACCCTTCTATTGAACTCACGTGATAGGTTACATTTCTATTAGGTGACCTCCCCTGGCCTCAACCTTTTGAGCAATTTTCTTTCATATTTAACGTTTTGGCCAACCATGTTTTATTTAAAATAGCAAATTTGGCATACTGTACAAGTAAAAATTCTTGTCTCCTAATTTTGAGACTCTTTGGAGTGCTGTTTTAAGTGTTGTTCACCAAAATTGCTCTAACTTTTGATACACAACTCAGATTTAAGTCAGGTAAAGCCAGGATAAAAGCTTGTGCATGAGCAATACAACACACCAGAACCGTGTGAAGGAAAGGAGTTTTCATCATGTTTATACGTGGGTTGTGTGTCTGTGCAAAACATCCATATATATGTGTGTGTAAGAAAACAACGCAGAGAAAGAGAATTGTTTTGGATTCTTGGAGAGCAAAACATAAAGATAGAAACCTGATGTAGATGGAGAGAGAGAGAGAGAGAGAGACAGAGAGAGAAAGAGAGAGAGAGAGAGAGAGAGAGAGAGAGAGAGAGAGAGAGAGAGAGAGAGAGAGAGAAGAAGAAGAAGAAGAAGAAGAAGATGCAATGCACCTTCTCAAACACTTTCGATTTAGACAGTAAAAGATTTTGCTTTCTGTGATGTCAAAGCCCTGAGTGTGATTTCCTTTATCATGCTATTCACGCTCTGTTTTTCACGGGATGTGGTCCCTCTATGCACGCAAGACAAAAGTCCCTCTTTTGAATGCGATGTTGCGCCTATCGTGCTGTTTACAACCTGTTTTACATGGACTATAATTTTGGTTGAGCAACAAATCCCTCTGTGGGTGCGAGAAATAATCTCCCCTGTTTCATCTGTGTTTCGCTTGATTCGTTGTGTGTTTCTGTGGTAGCGTTATCTAAAATGCCACGTGTACATAAAAACTAAAACTCATCTCAACCTTTTGAGCAATTTTCTTTCAAATTGAGCATTTTGACCAACCGAGTTTTTTTTAAAAATAGAAAATTTGGCATACCGTACAAGTAAAAAAATTTGTGTCCTAATTTTGAGACTGTTTGAAGTGCTGTTTTAACTGCAGTTCACCAAAATTACTCTAACTTTTGATACACAACTCAAATTTGATTCAGGTAGAGCCAAGATAAAAGCTTGTGAGCAATACAGCACACCAAAACCATGTAAAGGAAAGGAGTTTTCATCATTTTTATGTGTGGGTTGTGTGTGTGTACAAAACATCCATGTATATGTGTGTGTAAGAAGGTAGCACAGAGAAAGAGAACCGTGGTTTCTTGGAGAGAAAAACATAAAGACAGAAACCAACTGTAGAGGAAGAGAGAGAGAGAGAGAGAGAGAGAGAGGGAGGGAGGGAGGGAGAGAGAGAGAGAGGGAGAGAGAGAGAGAGAGAGAGAGAGAGAGGGAGATGAAATGCACCTTATCAAACGCTTTTGATTTACACAGTAAAATATTTTCCTTTCTGTGATGTCGAAGCCCCGAGTGTGATTGCCTTTGTCGTGCTATTAATGCTCTGTTTTTCACGCGATGTGGTCCCTCTATGCGCGCAAGCCAGAAGTCACTCTTTTGAATCCGATGTTGCCCCTATCGTGCTCTGTACAACCTATTTCGCATGCACTATGGTTACCTTGTGTGCACAAGCAAGAAATCTCTCTGTGCGTGCAAGAAAGTATCTTCCTTGTTTCGTATGTGTCTCGCTTGGTTTGTTGTGTGTTTCTATGGTAGGGTTCTCTAAAATGCCACGTGTATTGTAAAACTAAAAAACTCATCTCAACCTTTTGAGCAATTTGCTTTCGAATTGAGAATTTTGACAAATCGAGGTTTTTAAAAATAGAAAATTTGTTATACGGTACAAGTAAAAATTCTTGTGTCCTAATTTTAAGACTGCTTGGAGTGTTGTTTTAAGTGTAGTTCACCAAAATTGCTCTAACTTTTGATATACAACTTAGATTTGACTCAGCTAAAGCTAGGATAAAAGCTTGTGAGCAATACAACACACCAGAACTGTGTGAAGGAAAGAAGTTTTCATCATGTTTATGTGCAGGTTGTGTGTGTATGCAAAACATCCATGTATATGTGTGTGTAAGAAGGCAGCAGAGAGAAAGAGATCAACTGTTTTGGTTTCTTGGAGATCGAGCAAAACATAAAGACAAAAACCTGATGTAGATGGAGAGTGTGTGTGTGAGAGAGAAAGATGAAATTAACCTTGTGAAACTCTTTTGATTTACATAGTAAATTTTTTTTCTTTTTGTGATGTCAAATCCCTGAGTGTGATTGTCTTAGTTGTGCTATCCACGCTCTGTTATTGACGTGATGTGGTCCCTCTATGCATAGAAGCTAGAAGTCCCTCTTTTGAATGCGATGTCACCCCTATCGTATGGTTCACAACCTATTTTGCATGCACTATTGTTTCTTTGTGTGTGTGAGCAAAAAAATCCCTCTATGCGTGCGAGAAAGAATCTCCCCTGTTTCCTTGTGTTTCGCTTGGCTCGATGTGCTTGGTTGGTTCTATGTTTACGTGGTAGGATTATCTAAAATGCCACATGTACTTTAAAACTTAAAACTCATGTCAACCTTTTGAGCGAATTGCTTTCAAATTGAGCATTTTGACCAACCGAGTTTTTTTTAAGTAGCAAATTTGGCATACTGTACAAGTAAAAATTCTTTTGTCCTAATTTTGCGACTGTTTGGAGTGCTGTTTTAAGTGCAGTTCACCAAAATTGCTCTAACTTTTGATACACAACTCAGATTTGATTGTGGTAGAGCCATGATAAAATCTTGTGATCAATACAACACACCAAAACCATGTGAAGGAAAGTAGTTTTCATCATTTTTATGTGTGGGTTGTGTGTGTGTGCAAAACATCCATGTATATGTGTGTGTAAGAAGGCAGCAGAGAGAAAGACAACCGTTTTGGTTTCTTGGAGAGCAAAACATAAAGACAAAAACGTGATGTAGATGGAAGGTGAGAGAGAGAGAGAGAGAGAGAGAGAGAGAGAGAGAGAGAGAGAGAGATGAAATTCACCTTGTGAAACTCTTTTGATTTACATAATTAAAGATTCTGCTTGTTGTGATGTCGAAGCCCTGAGTGTGATTGCCTTTGTTGTGCTATTCACTCTCTATTATTCACGCGATGTGGTCCCTTTATGCACGAAAGCCAGAAGTCCCTCTTTTGAATGCGATGTCACCCCTATCGTGCGGTTCACAACCTATTTTTCATGCGCTATGGTTTCCTTGTGTGCACGAGCAAAAAAATCCCTCTGTGCGTGCGAGAAAGAATCTCCCCTGTTTTGTCTGTATTTTGCTTGGTTCGCTGTGTGTTTCTGTGGTAGGGTTATCTAAAATTCCACGTGTACATTAAAACTTAAAACTCATCTCAACCTTTTGAGTGATTTTCTTTCAAATTGAGGGTTGTGACCAACTGAGTTTTTTTCACCAGCTGAGTTTGTTTCAAAAATAGTTAAATTTTGCATATTGTACAAGAAAAAATTCTTTTGGCTTAATTTCTAGACTGTTTGGAGCGTTGTTTTAAGTGGAGTTCACCAAAATGCTCTAACTTTTGATACACAACTCATATTTGATTCAAGTAGAGCCACGATAAAATCTTGTGAGCAATGCAATACACCAGAACTATGTGAAGGAAAGGAGTTTTCATCATTTTTATGTGTGGGTTATGTGTGTGTACCAAACAACCATGTATATGTGTGTGTAAGAAGGCAACACAAAGAAAGAGGACCGAGGTTTCTTGGAGAGAAAACATAAAGGCAGAACCAGATGTAGAGGAAGAGTGAGTGAGAGAGAGAGAGAGAGAGAGAGAGAGAGAGAGAGAGAGAGAGGGAGGGAGATGGAGATGAAATGCACCTTGTCAAACTCTTTTGATTTACATAGCAAAAGATTTTCTTTTTTGTGATGTCGAAGCCCCTAGTGTGATTGCCTTTGTCATGCTATTCACACTCTGTTTTTCATGTGATGTGGTCCCTCTATGTGCGCAAGCTAGAAGTCCCTTTTTTGAATGTGATGTCTCCCCTATCGTGCTCTGTACAACCTATTTCACATGCACTATGGTTTCCTTGTGTGCACGAGCAAGAAATCCCTCTGTGCATGCGAGAAAGAATCTCCCTTGTTTCATCTGTGTTTCGCTTGGTTCGCTGTCCCGGGGCAGTCACTTATCAAAAGACCCATATATCACGTGCGTTCAAGAGGTAATTAATAATACCCCAATATACATACTATACTTACACTGTGAGCCTATTTAAAAAACCCCCCACCCCCCTCTGTATGTATACATTTTTATACATTTTGGTCTTTTAATAATCCTCTCTGGTTAACTCACGTGATATCATACACGTTCTAAAAAGTGACCGCCCCGGGTTCGCTGTGTGTTTTTGTGGTAGGGTTATCTAAAATGCCACGTGTATTGTAAAACTTATAACTCGTCTCAAACTTTTGAGTGATTTGCTTTCAACTTCAGTGTTTTTGACAAATTGAATTTTTTAAAAAATAGAAAAATTGTCATACTACAAGTAAAAATTATTGTGTCCTAATTTTGAGATTGTTTAGAGTGTTGTTTTAAGTACAGTTCACCAAAATTGCTCTAATTTTTTATATACAACTCATGTTTGAGTCAGCTAAAGCTAGGATAAAAGCTTGTGAGCAATACAACACACCTCAACCATGTAAAGGAAAGAAGTTTTCATCATGTTTATGTGTGCGTTGTGTGTGTGTGTGCAAAACATCCATGTATATGTGTGTGTAAGAAGGCAACAGACAGAAAGAGAACCGTTTTGGTTTCTTGGAGAGCAAAACATAAAGACAGAAAACTGATGTAGATGGAGAGTGAGACACACACACACACACACACACACACACACACACAGAGAGGAAGATGAAATTCACCTTGTGAAACACTTTTGATTTACACAGTAAAAGATTCTGCTTTTTCTGAAGTCAAAGCCTTGAGTGTGATTGCCTTTGTTGTGCCATTCACACTCTGTTATTCACGCGATGTGGTCCCTCTATGCATGAAAGCCAGAAGTCCCTATTTTGAATGTGATGTCGCCCTATCGTGCGGTTCACAACCTATTTTGCATGCGCTATGGTTTGCTTGTGTGCGTGAGCAAAAAAATCCCTCTGTGCGTGTGAGAAAGAATCTCCCCTCTTTTGTATGTGTTTCTCTTGGTTCGTCGTGCTTGGTTCGCTGTGTGTTTTTGTGGTACGGTTATCTAAAATGCAACGTGTACTTTAAAACTCAAAACTCATCTAACCTTTTAAGCGATTTGCTTTCAAATTGAGCATTTTGACCAACCGAAATTTTTAAAAAATAGAAAATTTGGCATACTGTACAAGTAAAAATTCTTTTGTCCTAATTCTGAGACTGTTTGGAGTACTATTTTAAGTGCAGCTCACCAAAATTGCTCTAACTTTTGATACACAACTCATATTTGATTCAGGTAGAGCCAGAATAAAACCTTGTGAGAAATACAACACACCATAACCATGTGAAGGAAAGGAGTTTTCATCATTTTTATGTGTGGGATGTGTGTGTGTACAAAACAACTATGTATATGTGTGTGTAAGGAGGCAGCACAGAGAAAGAGAACCGAGGTTTCTTGGAGAGAAAAACATAAAGAAAAAAACGAGATGTAGAGGAAGAGTGTGTGTGTGTGTGTGTGTGTGTGTGTGTGTGTGAGAGAGAGAGAGAGAGAGAGAGAGAGAGAGAGAGATGAAATGCACCTTGTCAAACACTTTTGATTTACACAGTAAAAGATTTTCCTTTTTGTGATGTCAAAGCCCCGAGTGTGATTGCCTTTGTCATGCTATTCACGCTCTGTTTTTCATGTGATGTGGTCCCTCTATGCGCGCAAGCCAGAATTCCCTTTTTTAAATGTGATGTTGCCCCTATCGTGCTCTATACAACCTATCTCGCATGCACTATGGTTTTCTTCTTTGCACGAGAAAGAAATCCCTCTGTGCGTGCGAGAAAGAATCTGCCTTTTTCCTCTGTGTTTCGCTTCGCTCGATGTGTGTTTCTGTGGTAGGGTTATCTAAAATCCCACGGGTATTTTAAACCGTACAACTCATCTCAACCTTTTGAGCGATTTGCTTTCAAATTGAGTGTTTTTGACAAATCGAGTTGTTTAAAAAATAGAAAATCAATCATATCGTACAAGTAAAAATTCTTTTGTCCTAATTTTGAGACTATTTAGAGTGTTGTTTTAAGTGCAGTTCACCAAAAGTGCTCTAATTTTTTATATACAACTCATATTTGAGTCAGCTAAAGCTAGGATAAAAGCTTGTGAGCAATACAACACACTAGAACCGTGTGAAGGAAAGAATTTTTCCTCATGTTTATGTGTGGGCTGTGTGTGTGTGCAAAACATCCATGTATATGTGTGTGTCAGAAGGCAACAGAGAGAAAGAGAACTATTTTGGTTTCTTGGAGAGCAAAATATAAAGACACAAAACTGATGTAGATGGAGAGTGAGAGTGAGAGAGAGAGAGAGAGAGAGAGAGAGGAGAAGATGAAATTCACCTTGTGAACGCGTTTGATTTACACAGTAAAAGATTCTTCTTTTTGTGAAGTCAAAGCCATGAGTGTGGTTGCCTTTGTTGTCCTATTCACGCTCTGTTATTCAGGCGATGTGGTCCCTCTATGCATGAAAGCTAGAAGTCCCTCTTTTGAATGTGATGTCACCCCTATCGTGCGGTTCACAACCTATTTTGCATGCACTATATATGGTTTGCTGGTGTGCGTGAGCAAAAAAATCCCTGTGTGCGTGTGACAAAGAATCTTTTGTCTATGTTTCGCTTGGTTTTTTGTGCTTGGTTCGCTCTGTGTTTTTGTGGTAGGGTTATCTAAAATGCAACGTATACTTTAAAACTCAAAACTCATCTTAACCTTTTAAGCAATTTTCTTTCAAATTGAGCATTTTGACCAACCGAGTTTTTTAAAAAATAGCAAATTTTCCCTAAGTGTGATTGTCTTAGTTCTGCTATCCACACTCTGTTATTGATGTGATGTGGTCCCTCTATGCACAGAAGCCAGAAGTCCCTCTTTTGAATGCAATGTCACTCCTATTGTACGGTTCACAACCTATTTTGCATGCACTATTGTTTCTTTGTGTGCATGAGCAAAAAAATCCCTTTGTACGTGCGAGAAAGAATCTCCCCTGTTTCGTCTGTGTTTCGCTTGGTTTGATGTGCTTGGTTGGCTGTGTGTTTACATGGTAGGATTATCTGAAATGCCACGTGTACTTTAAACTTAAAACTCATGTCAACCTTTTGAGCAATTTGCTTTCAAATTGAGCGTTTTGACTAACCAAGTTTTTTTTTATATAGCAAATTTGGCATACTGTACAAGCAAAAATTCTTTTGTACTAATTATGAGACTGCTTGGAGTGTTGTTTTAAGTGCAGTTCACCAAAATTGCTCTAACTTTTGATATACAACTCAGATTTGATTCAGGTAGAGACATAATAAAAGCTTGTGATCAATACAGCACACCATAACCATGTGAAGGAAAGGAGTTTTCATCATTTTTATGTGTGGGATGTGTGTGTGTACAAAACATCCATGTATATGTGTGTGTAAGAAGGCATCACAAAGAAAGACAACCGTGGTTTCTAGGAGAGAAAAACATAAAGATAGAAACCAGATGTAGAGGGGGAGTGAGTGAGAGAGAGAGAGAGAGAGAGAGAGAGAGAGAGAGGGAGAGAGAGAGGGAGATGAAATGGACCTTGTCAAACGCTTTCGATTTACACAGTAAAAGATTTTCCTTTTTGTGATGTCGAAGCCCTGAGTGTGATTGCCTTTTTTGTGCTATTCACGCTCTGTTTTTTAACGCGATGTGGTCCCTCTATGCGCGCAAGCCAGAAGTCCCTCTTTTGAATGCGATGTTTCCCCTATCGTGCTCTGTACAACCTATTGCGCGTGCACTGTGGTTTCCTTGTGTGTGCGAGCCAGATATCCCTCCTTGTGTGCGAAAGAATCTCCCTTCTTTCGTCTCTGTTTTGCTTGGTTTGTTGTGTGTTTTTGTGGTAGGGTTATCTAGAATGCCACATGTATTGCAATTAAACCTTAAAACTCATCTCAACCTTTTCAACAATTTGGTTTCAAATTGAGTGTTTTGACAAATCCAGTTTTTAAAAAAATAGAAAATTTGTCATACAGTACAAGTAAAAATTCTTCTGTCCTTATTTTGAGACTGTTTGGAGTGTTGTTTTAAGTGTAGTTCAAAAAAACTGCTCTAACTTTTGATACAGAACTCAGATTTGAGTGACCTAAAGCTAGAATAAAAGCTTGTGAGCAATACAACACATCAGAACCCTGTGAAGGAAAGAAGTTTTCATCATGTTTATGTGTGCATTGTGTGTGTGTGAAAAACATCCATGTATATGTGTGAGTAAGAAGGCAGCAGAGAGAAAGAGAACCATTTTGGTTTCTTGGAGAGCAAAACATAAAGATAGAAACCTGATGTAGATGGAAAGTGTGTGTGTGTGTGTGTGTGTGTGTGTGTGTGTGTGTGTGTGTGTGTGTGTGTGTGTGTGTGTGTGTGTGTGTGTGTGTGTGTGTGTGTGTGTGTGTGTGTGTGTGTGTGTGTGTGTGTGTGTGTGTGTGTGTGTGTGTGTGTGTGTGTGTGTGTGTGTGTGTGAGAGAGAGAGAGAGAGAGAGAGAGGAAGATGAAATTCACCTTGTCAAACGCTTTTGATTTACATTTTGCTTTTTGTGATGTTGAATCCCTGAGTGTGATTGCCTTTGTTGTGCTATTCACGCTCTGTTATTGAGGCGATGTGGTCCCTCTATGCACGGATGCCAGAGGTCCCTCTTTTGAATCCGATGTCGCCCCTATCGTACAGTTAACAACCTATTTTGCATGCGCTATGGTTTCCTTGTGTGCGTGAGCAAGAAATCCCTCTATGCGTGCGAGAAAGAATCTCCCCTGTTTCGTCTGTGTTTCTCTTGGTTCGTTGGGCT
Source organism: Adiantum capillus-veneris (assembly GCF_014529385.1). Classification (NCBI taxonomy): domain Eukaryota; kingdom Viridiplantae; phylum Streptophyta; class Polypodiopsida; order Polypodiales; family Pteridaceae; genus Adiantum; species Adiantum capillus-veneris. The sequence continues at coordinate 77,135,828 of NC_140941.1, read as the reverse complement.
TGGTTCACTATGTGTATTGTAGTAGGGTTATCTGAATTCCACGTGTACTTTAAAACTTAAAACTCATCGCAACCTTTTGAGCGATTTGCTTTCAAATTGAGCATTTTGACCAACCGCGTTTTTTCTAAAATAGCAACTTTGGCATACTATACAAGTAAAAATTCTTTTGTCCTAATTTTGAGGCTGTTTGGAGTTCTATTTTAAGTGCAGTTCACCAAATTTCTCTAACGCTTGATACACAAATCAGATATGATTCAGGTAAAGCCATGATAAAAGCTTATGTGCAATACAACACACCGGAACCGTGTGAAGGAAAGGATTTTTCATCATGTTTATGTGTGGGTTATTTGTGTGTACAAAACATCCATGTATATGTGTGTGTCAGAAGGCAGCACAGAGAAAGAGAACCGTTTTGGTTTCTTGGAGAGCAAAACATAAAGACAAAAATCTGATGTAGATGAAGAGTGTGTGTGTGTGTGTGTGTGTGAGAGAGAGAGAGAGAGAGAGAGGGAGATGAAATGCACCTTGTCAAATTCTTTCAATTTACATAGTAAAAGATTCTACTTTCTGTGATATCGAAGCCTTGAGTGTGATTGCCTTTGTCGTGCTATTCATGCTCTGTTTTTCACGTGATGTGGTCCATCTATGCGCGCAAGCCAAAAGTCCCTCTTTTGAATGTGATGTTGTCCCTATCCTGCTTTGCACAACCTGTTTTGCATGCGCTATGGTTTCCTTGTGTGTGCGAGCAAGAAATCCCTCTGTGCATGCGAGAAAGAATCTCCCCTGTTTTGTCTGTGTTTTGCTTCAAGTTCGTTGTATATTTCTATGGTACGGTTATCTAAAATGCCGAGTGTACTTTAAAACTTAAGACTCATCTCAAGCTTTTGAGCAATTTGCTTTCAAATTGAGCGTTTTGACCAACCGAGTTTTTAAAAAAAAAGGAAATTTGGCATACCGTACAAGTAAAAATTCTTGTGTCCTAATTCTAAGACTGTTTGGAGTCTTGTTTTAAGTGCAATTCACCAAAATCTATAGAGATCAAAGACAAAACATACAATTTTTCACATTTCCTTGCATTCATCATTACCTATAAACCACATTCAAACATATACTATAATATACATATTGAAGAAGGAAACCATTATGAAAAACTACACTCAAAGAGGGCCATTTCAATTGAAACTTTGGAGGCATTGGAAAAAGGCCTAATGTGACTAAGCTTAATTGAAGCATGACAAAATTGAAACAAACCCTACCACTTGTCCAAGTAATGCTTGGTAAGAGGTACACCACTTGTCCAAGCTAAATTCTATTTAGCCATAGATATTGGAAGAAAGTCAATCACTTGTCCAAGCTCAAGTCCACTTCTTCTCCATCATTCTTTGAATCTACCTCTCTCTATTGTTCTCTCTCTCTCTCTCTCTCTCTCTCTCTCTCTCTCTCTCTCTCTCTCTCTCTCTCTCTCTCTCTCTCTCTCTCTCTCTCTCTCTCTCTCTCTCAAAATCACACTTATAACGGATACACACGGCGGCGCCCCACGTGTCACTATAAATTAGAGTATATTTGCATGCTGTCACACGTGTGGTCATTATTGAGACCGTATACTTTTGTACGTCATATAAAGAGGTCAAGAGAGAGAAAAACCACACCTCGTGAAAGAGAGTGAGTGAAAGAGAGAGAGAGAGAGAGAGAGAGAGAGCAAGAGCCGTCGTCTGCGTCAACGACAGCAGGCCAACCCATCGACATAACGAAGGTCTGCCTCTCCCTCTGCCTTTGCCTTGATCTCTCTATCTCTGTTTCTGTCACAGTACAAGCACAGTCTTAGCAAACAACCCACACAAACAGTCTCACACACACACACACACACACATACACACCCACACACACACACACACACATCTTTAAAATACAAACACACACACACACACACACACACATACACACAGACACACATATATAACTTACACACACACACACACACACACACATACACACAGACACACATATATAACTTACACACACACACACACACACACAAACAGACACACACACACACACATACTCTCTCTCTCTCTCTCTCTCTCTCTCTCTCTCTCTCTCTCTCTCTCTCTCTCTCTCTCTCTCTCTCTCTCTATACCAAAGGCGCGCGTAGAGAGGCATACCCGTAGTGCATGTCTCTATGCGCGCCATTAGTACTGTACATTGACCCGAGAGAGAGAGAGAGAGAGAGAGAGAGAGAGAGAGAGAGAGAGAGAGAGAGAGAGAGAGAGAGAGAGTATGTGTGTATTCTTTTACCCTATACTAATGGCGCGTGGAGGTGTTTGTTGTGGTAAAAACGTGCTCCGCGCGCGCCTTTAGTGTCTCTCTCTCTCTCTCTCTCTCTCTCTCTATTTAAATATGCTAAGCTATAGAAAGGAGAGAGAGAGAGAGAGAGAAGGGGATTGAGACTCTTCTTTTGGTGTACAGTGAGATGGCTAGAACAAAAGCCACTGCAAGGAAGGCAGGCAAGGGACCAGGATTAGCATCTAAAGCAAGTAGCAGATCTGCAACCCCAAAGAAAAGACCTGGAAAACCAAATAAAATTCTGAAAGGTCCAAGGATGAAGAAGCTGCAAACCTGCATGGGACTTTTCAGAGAAATCAGAAAGGCACAGAAATGTGTAGATTTATGCATACCAAAGCTGCCCTTCCAGAGGATGGTGAGGTCCATATGTGATGAAGCTACCTGGGGCACCAAAAGGTGGAAGGTGGTGGCATTAATGGATCTACAGGAAGCAGCAGAGGACTTCCTACTGGAGTACTTTAGTGACTTGACCATTGTTGCAGCCCATGCCCACAGGGTTACTATAATGGACAAAGATAGTGAGACACTGAAAAGAATAAGGTGGAGGTAAGACAAACTACTGGTCCCCAATGTCTGCAAGGATAAGAAAATGAGGGAAATTTTGTTATACCCCCCGGAGCTAGTGCCACAACTCACAGTTGTAGATGTCACACATGATGTGAATACAAGGGCAAGGGCAGAGACTATTGCTCGCCAAACAGAGGACATGAGGGAAGCAGAGCTTAAGGAGAAAGCAAAAGTAGCAGTGGAGTCCCAGAGGCAAACAGAGTGCAATGTGACCCTGTCCATAGAGGCAAGCAATCAAGAAACTCTACTTTCAATGAAGGATGGTTTGCTTGCAGAGATACCATTTGTAGATGGAGCCAGAAAGCTAGCTCTGGAAAAAGTGGACATTAATTTATTGCAGAATCCAGATGCTCAGATTTCAGACACAATTATCTATGCTTGTCTTAAGTAAGTGTTACTATCTTGCTAGCTTTGAAAACTCAGATAATAGGTTTGCTAACTCAGGTAGAGTCTCTGTAGCCTGATCAAAAGTTAACTCCCACTGCACACTCACACAGAGGTGTTCTTCTTGATCCACAAATGTCAGTGATTATTAGACAAAAGAACAGTCCATCTGGGACCTTTGAGAGTTGGTTTCTCCATTGTGCTATGCTGGAAGTTACTGTGATCATCTTTCCATATGAGAACAACCATCACTGGAGTCTCATATGCCTTGATGTTGACCAACCAGCAGTGTGGGTGTTCAATTCAATAAAAGGAACCCACCCTGAAATTAGGTTGTAAGTGTTTTGTATCAGAAAGTGTTTCTTATAGATATCCATGTAAATTTGAAGCCTCATGCTAACATCTTGACATTGCTTTGTGCAGTTGTATAAAGAGGTTGTTGCTTGCCTATGGCAAGCTATGTGGAAGGTATGAACTATACAAGGCCCCAATCAAAGAAGTACCTGTCCCAAATCAAACCGATGGAAATTCTTGCGGCTGGAGATGTCTTTTCCATGCAAAATATGTCCTGCAAAGCTACTTTGCATTAAAACCTTTCATGACTAAGGTACCCATTTGGCAATGCATTCAGTTAGTTTTGGTTTAGTCTATAAAAGAATTCTCACCATGTGGTCTTTCAATTTTGCAGAGTGCTTTAAAAAACTACACATATGATTATTTGCAAAGATACCGGGTAAGTTTAATACAACACCTGCTTACTATGTCTAGCCCTAGAGAGCTTGAAGATAGCGGCTTGGATGAGCGCACGATTGATCTTACAAAACATGACATGCCACCACGACAAACCCCTACATCCGATACAGTGGAATCACAACGGGCCGAGGGGGTCATATCAGCAGAAGATGAAAGAGCCGAGGATGAGGAAAGGTCAAATGAGCATATGGAAGGTGCTAAGGTACAACCGGAGGAGACAATGAAAGAGCCAAGTCAGCCAGTGGAGAAGCCAAAAGAGCCTATGGCTGAAACCCAAGATGAGGAAAGCAGGCCTATAGATGAGCAAAAGGATATGGATGAGGAAAGCAGGCCTAGGGATGAGCAACATGATATGGATCAGGCAAGGATGTATGAGGCAAGCCGATCAACCGAGGGAGACGAAAAGACCTTGGAGGAAACCTTGAATGAGGCAGAAAGAGCCATGGGGGAGACCCCTGATGAAGATGTGAATGATGACTATGAAGATACAGCGGAGGAGAGCAACAACGACATGAACACTACAGAGACCCAGTATGGACCCTTGCTACCTGTAGATACGGTTGTTCCGGTAATGTCTATTCAAGTATGGCAAAATATGTTCAGCTTCTAACTACTTATATGTACTTGTCAACTTTTACAGAGGTTGATTATCTTGGACGTCAATGGATTGCTGCTGATGCGGGTGCCTCTCGGTGACAGAGGACCCTTTGAGGATTTGCAAACGTTTTGGATGGGAACTTGTCGAGTCGTGGTTCGTCCAGGAACCAAGGAATTTATTCAGTTTCTTCTTCCGCGCTTCAGAGTTACCATATGGTCTTCAATGCAAAGGCAAAACTTGTCGCCACTAATTGCAATAGTTTGCAGTGTATGCCACGCTCACACGTCAGATTTTTCCTTTTTGTATGATCAAAGAAAATGCGTTACCGTTGAGGGCCACTACCACCCTAAAAAACCACACTTACCTCTTTTGTACAAACCGTTTAGCCAAATCGGTGTACCCTTTGATGCAACTAATACACTACTAATTGATGATACTCCTGAAAAGGGAGAACTAAATCCGCCGGGAACAACTGTCTCACCACGTTCTTTCAAGGGGCATTCCTTCGATTTTTACCTTGAAGACATTCTGATTCCATACTTACAGAAATTGTATCTCAGTCCATTGTTCACGGACGAGTTTGTACTTTCTAATGAATTAAGATGATTCTTCTATCATGTCTTTGTCTTGTCTAACATATATATATATATATATATATATATATATATATATATATATATATATATATATATATATATATATAGAGAGAGAGAGAGAGAGAGAGATTTGACGTGGTAAAGAAATGTATTTCAAGCACACTTTTTCACAGGGCACAATTGAAAAATGAGATAAAAAAACTTCATGTCTTGAAAGTCATTTGTATACACTTGGGTTCACAAGAATATCTGTTACATTGACACTACTTCAACCCGACCATCCAACTCTTTGCACAAAATATCTTTTTCCCTTCGCCGCATCACCTTACGGCCAGCTAGGAAAAAGGAAAAATCTGATAGGTCCTTGTCCATTGACTCTTCAATGATGTCATTTCGCAAATGCTGAAGACTGCATAGCTCCCTTATTGTAACCACCAATAGTAGGCCATGCTCTTTATCAATCACTTCCACATCCACAGTAGGATTATCTTCCAAACCTGCAGAAACCTGGTCCATAGGAATGTACTTACCGTTTAGCATTTGTGATCGCATATACCAAAATGAGAGTAACAGTGATTGGCTTGCAATCATGTACTTGACAACTAGAGTATCAAGCGCGACCTCGCACCGTAAACCAATCTCTTCCTTTGCATACCATCCTTTGTCAAGAAGTTTGTCACAGGATGACTGCTGAAATGACTTGCACATGAACATAGTTTTTGTAACTCGGATGTTGTAGCTATGAAACAGCTCTATGAAGAGTGCAACAGGACAAAAGTTTGCAATTCTAACCAGTTTGGTAGGAATAGAGCTACGTAGAGACCTTTGTATATCCTTGTAGAGCTTACTTCGCATTGCCTCCACCATTGTTTCCTCGGGAACTGGCCAGTCCACAGTGTTCCAATCGGTTGGTAGAGGCACTTTCACCAACATGCCATTCTTATTCCCTGAGCTGAGTTGGTAAAAGTGGTCATAAAAAAAGATTCCCTCATCAGCCAGTCTTTTGCTGCTCCTCTCTGAGTACTGCAGAGAACCAATGTGGGCATGAACAACATGGAAGAGGCCTATTATGCACTCCACAGGCTCCCATTGCTCATAAGAAGAGGGATAAACATCTGCAGTATATATAAGAAGAGTTAAACTAAGAGTATCAATAAGTACAAATGACAAATCTAATGTAATTGAGCTGTGAAGAATGGAGACATTACTCATAACAAGCGGGAGAAACATTGCAAAATATATAAGAAAAGTTATAATGAGAGTATCAGTAAGTTCACATGTCAAGAGTACTTACAATTGCAACGTGGTTGATGTATATCTGATACATTTCCACCGTTTGCTATCACCTCAGGATGGGTAAACACATGCTGAACAAGAACTTCCTTTACAGATCTTTTGCCGATTTCAACTTTGAAATCCAACACTCTGGCCTTCCATGCTGAGCGGTAAACATTGATACCACTAGACCTCTTGGGTCTTCTTGGTTGCATGAGGACCCATGAACCTTTGTTTATCCTTTGTCCAACCCATTGGTTCTCTGCACTTATTGAAGCTGGTATTGTAATTGAGGATATGCTACTACTTGGCCTTCTAGGCAAAGTGCAATTGTTGGTTGTTGGTGTGAGAGACAGTAAACACCTGGAGGCTCTTGGGCGAGAAGACGTGGACGCCATAGCTCTCAGAGAAAAGCTTTAGTGGAGGGAGATTCACTTTCAAAGCATTCTAATGGAGGGAAAGTGTTTTAGAATTCCAATATTTTGTGCGGGCTTAATGGTCACCCTCCAGTACGTTAATGACCATAAGAGAATATCAGAAGTGGGACCACATGCAAGCACCTAAAAGCTCGGTAAAAGGAAGGAAATTACTATGCTACAATCCTAGTTTCGTGAAAGTTTTATGCTATTTTCCTATTTTTTGAGTCTTTCCACGTACTTTCCTACGTAACGTAGCCTTCATGCTCATTGGACGCGCTCTATTTTTCTCTCTCTTCATATGGCCCTCCAAATGACCTCTGAAATTTCCTAATGCCTATGTAGGGGGCATAGAAGACTTGTAGAGAGGGACCATAATCTTTGGTAAAGACAAGTGGAGAGTTAATTTCCATGGGAATTTATCTATATGGGGTGGAAGATGGATATATTATTTTTCTACTACTAATTCACAAGAGGTAAGAAAGTTTGGGGGTATATAGTTGGTTATTGTATGCTTATTCTATTTACAAAGCAAAAAAGAAAAGGTGGTAATATAAATATATGACTAAGGTGACATTTTTGGGAAGAGTATAATGTATGTGTCGCCACAAAGGTTAAACGAAGAGGGGGAATTTACTCTAGATAACTTAATAGCGTAGAAAAATATATACACATATGAGGAAGAGGACGTTGAGTAGGCTGACAAATGTTGCAAAAAGATGGTTACCATTTTATGCCACTCATATTAGCCCTCCCCCAAGCCTAGAGATATTCATATCTTTAGGAGGACGGTGTTGCTTCTTTTTCTTCTTTTTTTTCTCTTTTTTTTGTCATTTTTCCTTTTCCACTTTTTTTTTTTTCAATAGGAGGAGTGTCATGCACTCTTTTACTCCATTAGACCTGCTTTTCATTACCTCAATCCCATAAATTGGAGATGGGAGGGTTGCCTTGGGTATGTTCAGACTCCAAGGCTGGTTCTTCTTTGCACATCAAAGCTTTAAAAATAGGTGGAGCATTTTCCAATCCGAAGGGAGCCATGTCAATTTGGAGCTTAGACGATGTAGGCAGATGACTGCCTATCAACGGATTGATACGTTGAAAGTAGGGCTTTAATCTCCATCCATTGACTCTGGTCTTGTGGAGTTTTCCTGATAAATCTGCTAATCTGTAACTACCATTCCCAAACTTTGTTTTTATCATGAAAGGTCCCTCCCATCTTTGCAAAAACTTTTTGTCAAGTCGAGTATCAAGTCGGTTATCATAGCGAAGAACAAACATACCTTCCTTCAATCCTTTCCCCTTGAGCTTCTTGTTGATTTTATCCCTTTGGCTTGTCGCTTTGGTGATGTAGTGATCAATGGACTCTTCTCTATCTAGCTCAAGTCGTTGGAGATCTAAGATCCTTTCATGTAGAACCTCTTTTGGTTTTTTTGCCACTCTTGCAAGAACGCGCAAGCTTGAGAGCTCTACCTCAATGGGGAGAAGTGCTTCTTGTCCATAAACTAGATGAAAAGGGGTGAATTCGGTAGATACCTTGAAAGATGTCCTATACGCCCAAAGAGAAGCCGTCAAATGGCGATCCCAATCATTAGGCCGATCCACAACCTACTTAGAAATGATCTTACATATCATTCCATTCACTTTTTCCACCAATCCATTGCATTGAGGATAGTAGGGTGTGGAATGCAGGTGTTTCACTTTTAACCTCCTCAAGAGATCATTCAGAAGGTCAGCCCTAAAACCCGGGCCTCGATCTGATAAGATTTCTAGGGGTGTTCCAAACCTACTACAAATATGATAAAAAATAAACTTTGATACCTCTTCAGCTGTGATTCGGGTTGTGCTTGTTGCTTCCGCCCATCGTGTCATGTAGTCAACACCCATGATGATGAAAACCTTTCCTGTAGAAGTACGAGGTAGGGGATCTATTGTATCCACACCCCACTTTTCAAAAGGGCCATAAGATATTATTGGGACTCGAGGCTCATATGTTAGTCGTCTATCCCCAGCAATTTGGCATGGCTTACATGCCTTACACCAATATTGGACATCACGATGTAAGCTCGTCCAAATAAACCCTGCTTGTAAAATCTTCCTACTTGTAATATCTTGAGAAAAGTGACCACCACAGACATCATCATGACATGAAAGAAGAATTTTCTCTATCTCTTGCATACCTGGTACTCTCCTCAAGACCAAATCTTTCCCTTTGTGATATAAATCATCCCTGATCAACTGGTAAGGTGTGGCCTTCTTAACTAGTCTATGTCTTTGCACCTTGTCTAAGTGTTTGGGACACTCACCTACTTGTAGAAAGAAGATAATGTATTTTAGCTCCTCTTGACCTTGATATTTGGGTTCATATAGTTTCACACCTCCTACCGCCATTTGAAGCTTTTCATTTGCGAGTAAGTCTGCTTCCTTGTTATGAGTTCTCACAATGTGTTGTACCTGTGTTGCTTTAAAACCCTTCGTCAAAGCTCTTACACTACTAAGCCACTCAAACAATGTACGATTCTTGCACCTCCAAGTCCCTTGGATTTTCCTGACCACTAGCAAAGAATCACCTTTTATAATAAGTCTTTGTATGCCTAATTCGTTGCATTCTTCTAACCCAAGGGTTAGAGCAGCATACTCAGCCTCATTGTTAGAGTGAACACTGGGTAGAGTGATACCTTTTCTAACCATTACCTCCTTTTGTGGGTTCAAAATGATGATTCCCCCTGCTGCTTTGTCTTGTTGGCGTTGATAAGATCCGTCAAACCATAAAGTATGGGCATTATCAATCTCCTTTACTTTGAACTGTTTTGAGCCTTCCTCTCTTTGTAGTCGTGATCCTTCCCTTTCTCTCACTTTGTAGGTGAGAATATCTGCAAGTCCTGCTCTTGTGCTATCTTCTACAAGGAAAGTGTATTCAAATTCTTGGAGTTCAAGCACCCACTTTGCTATTCTAGATGAGAGGCTCATGTGTTGTACTACATATGGTAGATTGTGCTCTAAGGTGAGAAAAACAAATGGCACAGGGAGAAGATACGATCGAAACTTCCTTACCGCAAACAAGATTTCAAAGACCACTTTCTCCATTTCAGTGTATCCCTTCTCGGCCGGAGTCATCACCTTGCTTGCAAAATAGATCGGCCTCATGTATGATGTTTTAGGATCTTTTTGCATCAAAACAACACCAACTGCTTCGAAACCTACACTTGGAGTGACATAGTAGGTCTCCTTTGGATCTGGTGGCATTAGGATTGGGAGAGAGCTAAGAATGCCCTTCACTTTCTCAAAACATTTTGCATGTTGGGCCTCCCCCATTCAAATGTAGATTGGCTTGCCAACCTATGCAAAGGGGCGATGGCTTCTGCTAGGAGATGGATGAAGCGAGACATGTACCTCACTTTGTGGTTGAAGGTCATTAGCTCCTTATTTGTTGTTGGTGGAGATAATGACAAAAGGGCCTCTACTTTAGAGGGATCCACTTGAATTCCTTGTGAAGAAACCACATGGCCTAGCAAAACCACCTGAGATTCACCGATATGACACTTCTCTGGGTTGAGTTGTCCCCCAAATTGATGGAGCCTCTTAAGCCCCTCTTCAACCTTTTGGCAATGAAGTGATCTACAACTATAAATACAGAAATCGTCCATAAAGACTCTTATAGATTTTCCAAAGAATGGCTGAAATACAAATATTGTGAATCTCATGAAGGTGCTAGGCGCATTGGTGAGCCCAAAAGGCATTACTCTGAATGCAAAACATCCCCAAGGTGTGATGAAGGTGGTTTTTGGTTGGTCCTCTTCTGCTATTCTAATTTGAAAATATCCTGAATACCCATCACACACAATGTAGCATTCGTGACCTACTACTTCATTCAAAATTTCATCTTGGAAAGGGAGAGGAAAGTGGTCCCTCTTTGTCGCAGCGTCGAGGGGTTTGTAATCCACGTAGACCCTCCACTTACCATTCTTCTTGGGAGTGACTACAATAGGTGATACCCATTCGGAGTTGGATACTGGATAGATGAAGCCAGCCTTCAAGAGTCGAGTCAATCCTTGTAGGAGAGCCTTTTGTTGCACAGATCCTAGTCGCCTTAACTTTTGAGCCACGGGTTTGGTCCTTGGTTTCAATTCAATTCGATGCTCTATTACATCTACACCTCTTATTTGTGAGTAGTCGGTGATAAACAAATTGGGATACCTCCTTAACATATTGATGTAGGACCTCTTCTCCTCACAAGTAAGATCTTTTGCAAGCATCTTCTCAAATACTTCTTCAAGGTGGTGGCATCTTTCATCCCCTCGTGTGTGATTGTCTGTTGGCTTTTCTTCTACTGGAACATCTTGAGTGTTGGCGTTGAATACAATTCCCATTACCTCCAAAGAAGACTCCTCTTCACTGGTTGATGCACTGGTTGATGCTTCCTCATCACTTGAGTAAGGACTCTCCTCCTCGCTCTCTTCATCTGTCGTGGTTTCATAGTTGATATCTAGTTGATTTCCTTCTCGCCAATCATACACCACTGGTTGACCCTTCTTAAGAATCAAACGACCACTTCCCCATTTTTGATCTGCATTCACAGCAATGAGCCAAGGCCTCCCTAGGATGATGGGATAGCCCCCCTCCTTAGCTGGCATGACATACATATCCACTCGTGCATCTATGTTACATACAGAGACTTTTACATTTTCAATGATCCCCAAACACTTCACACTTGAGTTGTTGGCTAGCCTAGCTTGACAATTAGAGGACTTTGTAATTTCAAGCCCTAACCTGTTCATTGATTTTTCCGTGATCACTCACATTTGAGCTCCACCATCAACATATACATTAGACACCTTTTTACCCCTTATGTAAGCATCCACAATGGGTTCCACATCTTTTTGTAGCTTTGAGGCCACAACCTTAATGGAAAGATTTGCTTTCTTTTTTGGAATTCTTGTACTTACCAACTTTGGCCATTGCCTTCTTACTTTGGCTGATAGGTGTAGAAGTTGAGGCCATGAAATGTTTGGCTTTTGGGTTTGTAAATCCTCCAGGATGTTGTAGGGCTCTAGCTCCTTTCCCAATGGGAAGTCGTTGATACCAATTTCCCTTCGCCTTGATCTTTTCTTCCTGCTACTTTCAACTTCTTCCATCTTTGACTTCTTCTTCTTGTCCCTTCTGGCTGAATTTGTTCCTTCACTTCTCATGTCTTCATCCTTATCATGTGCTCTTGTGCATTTTTCTGCCGGCATAACATCAAAGTTTAGAGTATGCTCATCTATTACCTCTTCTAGCTTGATGATGTTGACTCCTCTTTCTTCCTCCTCATGTGGGACGGGAGGTATATTTGCTGGTGGTGGTGGTCGACGAAGGATTTGTGGGCCTTGAGCTTGTTCTTGCTGCACAGTGAGAGGAGGCGGTCTGGGGGGATATATGTCTCCCGGAAGTCGCCTTGGATGTGGACAATTGTACATGCCATGGCCCATTTCATTGCAATTCCAACATCGCAACTCTTGAGCTTGTCTTCGTTGATTGCGATTCCCTTCTCTTGGTTGTCGTTGTTGAGGTAGGCCTTGTACTAGATTCAGAGTGAGGTTCTCAAGCTGTTGAGTTAGCCTTTGTAAAACCTCTTGTTGAGAGTTATCTCCTATTTGTGAAGATTGTGCAAGAGGGGCCCTAATTGGTGCTTCCATGGTTTGTGAAGACTCCCTCTCACTCACTTCATTCAAACCCCTTGCTCTATGTGCTTGGAAGTGTAGTTTTCTAAACTTGATGATGGATACCTCACGTGCTTCTTCGAAGGTGGATGGGAATTTTAGCTCTACTTTAGCCTTTAAAAGTGGATACAAGCCAACCATGAATCTCTCTTTTTTTAGACAGTTAGGTGCACCACCATGATTTTCTAATGTAGCCTCCCACCTACCCCATAGATTGACAAAGGTTGCTTCATAAGAGGGATAGTCTTCAAGTGATACTTGCTTATGTCCAATAAGACATTTCCATAGTCCTTCAGAAGTATCACCTTGCCCGAACTTGGAGAGGAAGCTTGCTCGCAGTCTCTCCCAATTGGACTTGATTTGGGGTTGCAAGTTCTCATACCATGATTTAGCTTCTGCTTTTAGAACCAACGGGAAGGCTCGTAGCTTTACTTCCTCTTCATCTCTCCCGGATTTGAGATGTGCCATCTCCAAGTTGTCAAGAAACTCTTGCGCATCTTCCCCACTTCTTGCATAGAACGTGCGAAAAGAACTTGACATTTTGTTTAGACTTTTTGAAATCTCTTTTTTTAAAAGAAACTTTTCTCTTACGGGCCGCACAAGATTATTGACACTATAAATCTGATTACATTAAAATGAAGATGTACACATCCATTGTTAATTCGTACTTTATCATAGGTAGAATAAATGGATTAATTGAAGCATTGATTTCATTGAGGCGAGTGGATCCAAATATCCTCCTTATGATAGATTGAAACCTAAACCTAGTTGCAATGATTATATGAATGGATTGCCAAGCAATAGGCCTAAAAGGTTCATTGTTTTGATCGTGATTCATGTGCTACTCCTCGTTGTTGGTTTGAAGACCTCGTTACTTCATATGGCCCTTGAGCACCCCTTCACCACTCCTTGTTCCTGCCTTTAAAACAAAATGAAAACGTGAACATCAAAAGAAGTTTCATAATTGATGATTGGAAGTATAATTGGATTGGGTGATGCCAGTATTTCTCTAAGTCTTTCTGCACCAAACATAAAAACAATGCGTTGTTGGAAAAATACTTTTCTATCTATGTGAACATTTACTCTAATGTGTTGTGCGAAATGAAATAGATAGATGGGAACTCCATTGTTCATCACTAAAAAATTTGAAGGTAACTTGGAAATATGTTCCTCAGTGGGGGCACCACTTTATGAGGGCGAGCTTTTTGAAATGGGGCCTCTAAACCCAAACCAATGGGCCTACCCTCACAAAATGTTCATAAAGAGATACGCACCACCTTCTTTTGGGAGTGGAGAAGGAAACCAATCAAAATAACACTTGCACTCACCCACTCAAGCAACACACTTTGAAAACCCCCTTACTCTATATACACTTTGGACACTTGAACACCATCAAGGATTATGCAACCCAATGCCGTGCATCAAAATGAAATATGCAATTTGTGGAATAGCATTCACCTTCTCCCCATAAGAATACCCATAATACATCCAAACTCTTCCTCTCTCAAGCACTCATCAAAAAATCATGCGCACAAGACTTGCCTCTCAAACACACAAGAGAATCACTTACATCAAACTAACACACTTTGCATAGAGAGCTCATCTCCATCTATGCAATGCCGTGACACAAATAAAATCACCATGAGAGGTAGCCACATGCATATGTAATGAAGCAAAAGAGAGTTGGAGTGAGAAATTTCTTTAGACCGATTGAATAAGTGTGGAGAAACAAACCAATGGTAAATTGAGAATAGAACACTTACTTGATTTCTCGCACACCTTTTAAGGGGAGGACAGACGCTGGCTAACCATCACGAATTGCGACACTTGAAAGTTTTGAAGATGATTTCATGATCATTAACATAACCATGAGAGAGATCATGATGTATTTACAAGTTATTGAGGTGCTACAAATGATTTATTGGGTTGATGGAGTAAGAGATTGTAGAATGGAAAGAGTGGAGAATAGAGTTGCACTTCCTCCAAAGAGGAGGGTTAGGAGGGAGGATGTGAAAGAGGGAGAGTTGGGGTTTTCTCTACTATTGATCAAGAAACAACATGAAGTTGAAAATATAGGTGTGTGTCCTTGAGTCTCTCCAAGGGGGGCTATTTATAGTTGTGTAGGAGTGTGATTATGCTACACTTAATTAGAGTAAGTGATTAGACCTAATTAAGTGTCCTTTGACCACTCATTGAATATTGGACATAAAAGGGACTATTTATTCACCAAAAATATCATTTTAGACCGTGAAGGCTCCATAGGGGTGCATAATGTAGGTGGGCCCCACCATGAGGCCCTACGGGTGGCTCCTGCGGGGTATCTCAACTTGTCTGTCTTGGCATTTAGAAAGCATCTTTAGGTTGGTTTCATCACATGCAAGTGACCTTGAACACTCATTGCTCTTCTAGAAGATGAGTAGGGGAAAAATAAGATCTCACCCTCTTGATTTACTTGATTTACAGTTCCCTTTTGCTGCAAATTTGACAGATTTACACTATTTTGACCATAACTTTTTACCTGTAGCTCGGAATGACATGCTTCAAAAGGCAAAATTGACCTTCTCAACATGTTTGATATGAATTTGGACTATTCCTCATGCCCATGCACCAAGGAGTTCGGTTTGGAAGGTCCACACTAGGCTAGGGAACCTTTTGCTTCCAAGTCTTCTTGTATGGGCCCTTTGCTTGTATGCATCCAAGGGGAATCATGCTTTTTCAAAAGGCTATGATGCTTAAAAAAATAGAGGAGGGCCCAATATTATTTGCTTGTGAAAAGAATATACAATTGGAGTCTTTTTTAAAGGAGAGAAACTATATGTATATTCTTAAGAGATATTGGGCCACCTATGTAGGGGGCATAGAAGACTTGTAGAGAGGGACCCAATATGGGTAAAATATGCCAGATACAATCACAAATTGGAGAAGAAGCTTCATTCATAGGAGAAATTTACACAGCCAAAACAGCAGAAAAACAATGAGTAATTTGGCAAAATGGACAACGCCATCGCGTCCAGAATGGCCCAAAACCCCAGTTTACAATGTCAAAGTGCTCAAATCCGACCTTGGATGAGCAGTTTAGGGCCAAAAGAGGCTCCAAAATGAGCAAAAACACACTTGCAGCTATTCCTCCTCTCTTCTCCACGTTTTTTCTGGTCTTCTCTCTGTTTTTTCAGTTCCCACACTTAGATTTATTATTTGGGCACCCTTGGCCTTTTAGATGACCTCAAACGGACCCCGAACAGGCCAAAAACTGACCTCGCAGTGCATAGTTGTCACCCTGCTGCATCCATGCGCACACCTGGCACTCATTTCTTTTCAATAATGCGTCTTGCAACCACGTGAAGTGGCCCCAAAAAGTGGTCCTAATGATGACCTTTCTGCATAACTCTCACAAGAAAACACCACTTTGTGTCCGTATTCATCCACGTGCAAATATTGACCCCATTCGCCCTCCTGACGCCACTAGATGCCATCTGACGCACTTACTTACCTCATGTCGTCGGCCCGCGGATAGCTTCCTCGAGAAGTTTTACGCACTACCAACTCCTCATTATTATAGAAAAAACACACTAGTACTAGTAATAGTGAAAATCGATGCACTATGTACACATTGTCCTACCTGTACACATGTGGGCCCCACATAGCCACCTGGCTCTAGAAAATGGGCAATCCTTTATTCGATGCACCATGCATGTGTATGTACATATGCGCAATCCCTTGCTCCAAAAAACTCCTGACAACGCTAACACCACCTCCATCCCAATGGTAGAGCTAATGTCGAAAGAAACACCAAGCCGGCCTAAAAAGTAGGACAACATTCAATGAGACTAACGACATCTCCAGCCCAAGAGTAGAGTTGATGCCAAAAGAAACATTGAGCTAGCTTAAAAATCAAGGCACCATTCGGTGAAACTAATGACACCTCCAGTCCAATAGTAGAGCTAATGCCAAAAGTAGCACCAATCTAGCCTAAAAGCACATATATCACACACAAAACATAGAAAGCAGTATATTAGCCATTGACTGCACTAGCATATATCCGGTGTTTGGCTACCCATTGACTGCACTAGCCCTTATTCTTTATTAACATAGAAGAATAAGGAGTGACGACCTTTGTACCACTCTGCTCCACCACACACATTTTCTCTCCTCTTCCCCTCTTGCACCATGGATGCTATCAAGAATTTATATGATGAGCATAAAGCCATTAGATCATGCCAAAACGCTTGCTAACTAGCGTCATGTATATATGTGTACATAGTGCTTCGAGCCTTGACAGTGACCATGTAAAAATTCACGTACAAAGGTTTGGTTTTGCAAGCTTGTGTACTAGTTTTTTTGGGTTGTTACAATCCCCAGAACATGGTTTTCAATAATTATTTTTAGTCTTTCTTTATAGCTTGTGAATCGGACTTGTACATCATAAGTTATGTGCATCCAAAGTGGGCAGTCTCGACTCAGAAAGTGGTTGTAGATGCATGCACCAAAGGCAATTGGACCAACTTGATGATCTAAAATTAAGAATGCTGAGATTTTTAATTTTTGGAGATACTTGAAGCAATGGGCTTCGAGTCGTGCTTTACAGCATCGCATTTGGTGGCCGGAGCGGTGCATTATGCCCTTGGGAAGTTGGTCCTGAGAAGGGGTCAAGCTAGAAATTTTCTATGGGAAGGAGGGATTTGGAGAAGTGTGGAAGGAATTTGTCATGTGGCAAAGAAATAGTCCCCCATAGGGGAGCTTGGGCTCAAATCAAGGGGTATAAGAGCGGGAATGGGTGCCCATTTAGGGTGTATCAAAGGAGAGAGGAGCTTGGGAGGAGCTTTGAAGGAGGCTCGTGGAAATTTGGGGGAGAATGGGGTGCCATTTCTTAGTTCCCACCTACTGCCCAATAGGAGCATGGTCATCCTTTTGGTTCCCTAGACCCTTGGCTCAAAAGTCATCGGCTGCCCATTTCTTACTCAAATGAAGCCAAAACTAGACCAATTAAATGAAGCCTTGCAAGAGATCCTTGTTGGCTTAGGAGAAAGAAGAAATATCTTAGAATAAAAGATAAAAGAGGTCCCATTTATAGCTGCAACACCTGCAAACTTTCCAGAGAGCTCAATTTTGAGCAAGAGAGAGTACACCCCCAACTTAGAATGGCCATATCTCTCTCATCTTTTATCTATTTATAGCCTATGGATACTCTACGAACATCTACTCAAGACGAGCTACATCAATATGTCCTTGGTGGTTTATCCTAATTTCAAATGTGCTTCATGCTAGAAGGGTTCTTCATAAATCTTTACACGTGCTTATCATAGGTTTTTTGGGCGGTGCAATAGTTCTTCCTTCCGAGGGTGTGACTCGTGCAAGGCTATAGAGGCACTCATTTTCTTTGTTTTTTGCACATTAACATCATTTTGGTGCCCCCACCCAAGGATCAAGTGCTCATGTGCTCCAATTCTTGTGAAATATGTATATTCTACAAGCAGAGAATGTAAAGGGGATGTGGGTCCTTATGGACAACCGCCTATGTATGTACAAATTTTGGACAACACTTGAGGCGGTCTTGTAATTAGATGTAGCCTTTGGAGGGTCGTGAGGTTTTGTGAAGCCAAACACTCGGTGTTGGGTTACCCAATGTGACGTGGATTAGGTACTCGAGCAATCCATCGACATCCCTTGAACTTACGACGTCGCATGTAAGTGTTTTTATGACAGTCGAACATGGTGGATGAGTTTCCACAATTTCATGGATGCCTAATGAGAATGCATTTACTTTTATCAAGAAATTGGAAGTTAATTGCTTACTGCAAAATATACTAGATCAAGTTATATTGTTGTGGTTGCTGCAATACAATTTACAGGATGAGGCAAAAGTTTGGTTACAAAAAATGAAGAGGTGGTACAGGCACAAACTCCAAGGGTGGTTTTGGCCTACAATCATGTGAAGTAGGCTTTTTTTGGCACAATATGGGAGCATTGAAGGACTTGATGAAGTTTGGCATGAAATTTTGGGGTACACTAAGAAGGCTAATCAAAGTGACGATGATTTTTTCATGCAGTTTACCCGTTTATGGGATAAATTGGCACGAGCGTTGGGAAATGAAATCCCTCCAGCCATGTTAAAGAAGGATCATTTTGTGGAAAACTTAAAGGAAAGTCTAAAGTTCAAAGTTGAGTTGAAAGGGCCCGCTACTTTTGAGGAAGCAGTTACTATCGCCGGGGAGAAAGAATGGAAATCTCAAATACTCAATGAGTATGGGAAAGCAATCCATGTGCAAGGTAATGGTGGCCAAAATAAGGGAAATCATAATGCTAATGTGGGTCTTGGAAAAGGTGTCTTTGAGCCACAAAGGAGTTTCATCCCTACCTGTTATTAGTGTGGTGAACTTTGTAAATATTGTCACTCATTGTCCAAGGCCAACAAGGATGGGAGGTGATATATTTCCACTTTCTTAGCAGATTCCTAACAGGGCTAATGATTATGCAGTGGATATACTAGGAGATCAAGGTATTGAATAGGAAAATTAGGCCTCAACCTCTCATTGTCATGTGAGTATTGTGCGGGTTGAAAAGAAAGAAGCAGATATGATGCCCATAGGCAAAAGAGAGAGGGAAGGCTATGCTCCTTTGGGTCCCATTAAGAAGAAAGGGAAAGAGAAGAGGGTGAAGATGCAAAATTTAAGAGGAAGAGAAGACCTCATAGAAAATTTGAAGTAGCAGGTTTACCTTTGGGAGAAGCCCAAATAGCTTACTATTTAAAGGTCAGTCCTGATTGGGAGGAAAGTAGATTGTACTTTTGGACAGTTGATGAATATGGTGCCCAAACTTAAGAGGTAGTGGAAGTCATTAGTGAATCCAAAAAAAGAAACGAATCATGGACAAGTCAGAGTGTTGGTTGTGGGAGAGTTTCCTGACATTTGTCTTGTGGTGGTGAACGCTTTCCACAAAGATGTGGGCATGGGAGAGGCCGACATTGATGGAGGTGCTCATGTTTGTGTGATCACACAATCATGTGTCAAGAGACTAGGTCTCATTACATGCGAAAACTCTGGGTTCAGGACTCAAAACCATGCCAAAGTGAAGTGTTTGGGACTGATTAAGAATTTGGAAGTTGAAGTCTTCAATGTGAAGGTTAAAGTAAACTTTCATGTTATGCCATCTCGCCTGGGAGATTTTCCTCTCATTTTGGGATGACCTTGGTTAAGAGTTGTTGGTGTTGTGCAAGATTGGGGCAAGGGTACAATCTATGTGTATGGCAAGAAGGGTGAAAGGAGGGTGTTTGATATGACTACCAAGCAACCTTTGGAACTAGAAGATGTGAGTGAAAATGATGAATCCGAAGTTACCAATGAAGACAGTTCTGATGATTCAGAAAGTAGCACTACATCTAGTTCCAGTGATGAGGGTGAAGTGTCATTCTTGCTGTTGGACGAGGAGAAGAGACAAATTGATGAAGTATTGCAAGTGTGAGGGGATATAAATGCTTCAAGTCATTTAGAAGAACAACTTGAGGAGTTAATGCATCCTAAACAAGAATTTCTAGTGAAGAAAGGGTTGATTCAGAACATGCTAATGAGTACTGGTTTGACACAAGGAGAAATAAGGGAGTACTTAACAATGTTGGACACGTTTCCAAATCTTTCATCACTTCATATCACTAAATAAGGGGTTTTGTTGGAGATCCTGTAAAGATTGAACTAGTTGAAGGGGAAAAACCAATAAGACAAAAATTAAGAAGGATGGGTAAGGAGCAAATGAATGCTTTACAGAAAAAAGTGGATAAACTTTTGGATGCAAGGTTCATTGTCCCAGTTGATAATGTTGAATGGGTGAGCCCTGTAGCGGTCACTCCAAAGAAAGATCGGTGTTGGAGACTTTTTTTTAATTATAAGCCATTAAATGCAGTGACCAAGAAAGATCCTTATCCTTTACCTTTCATTGATCAACTTTTGGATGCAGTGGCTGGCTTTAAAAGATACAGTGTTTTGATGGCTATTCAGGGTATTTCCAACTTATCAAGACCGGAAAAAGACTACTTTTATCACCCCATGGGGTTGTTTCTTCTTTTGTTGCCTTCCTTTTGGGTTGACAAGTGGACCTAGAGTTTTTGAAAGAAAAGTGGATTGGGTCCTTACCCCATTCCTTGGGAAGTTTGTCAAAGGGTTCATAGATGATTTTTTTGTATACAGTTCAAGAAAAGAGCATGTTCAGAAGCTCAAAATGACTTTTGCAAGGTATGATAAATGCGGGGGTCAGCTGAATCCTAATAAGCGTCATTTGGCGCAGCCACCACGGGTGAAGCTTCTTGGAGATGTGATTTTAGAAAATGAAATTGAAGCAGATCCAAAGAAAGTAGAAGCCTTGTTATTTTGCTGCCATCTCCAAAGGATACAAGATAGTTGGCCACTTTCATACAGAAGGTTAAGTATCTGTCTCGATTCATACTGAGGCGGTCCGGGGCGGGCAACAAGAGAGGCGACCTCTAAACACCCCTCAAGGCTCCCGTGCTGCTCAATTGGGACTGGGGGCAACCACAAGCACAACACAACCATGAACCCACAACCAAACCCAAACAAGATAGGGGCACCACCTAGTTAGAGAGCGAACTAGGACGCAAAAGAGGAGAATCCCTTAGCAATACAAGCGAGAAGGAAGGGTACACTATCACTAATTTAAATGCTACAAATACACGCACCAAACACACACACACACACACACACACACACACAAAAAGAGAGAGATCTTTGTGCAAGAATTTAGCTTCAATTTTAATGATTGACGTGGGTGTATGCACAGCTTGGAGGAGTGTTAAGAGACACAATTAAGTTTGATGATGTTGCAATCTACACATTATCTTAGGGTTATGGGAGACCTCTCACCATACAACCCTCTTATAATGTCTTCCCAAGCAACAAAAACAAAGACAAGAGCTCTTGAGTCACATATAGGCACATACTACAAAAGAATCTCAAAATGAAAACGCGTCACCTTAAACCAAACGAGATGAGGTTGCCAAGCGTGAATTGGAGAGACTCAAGAGAGTTTTGATCCGCGATTTGTACCCAACTTATTGATTAAATTGATACACAAGAGTAGGTACAACTTTGATTGGAAGTTATGAATCACTCACATGTTACAACTAGCTCAAAGAAGATTTCCTATACACCACATGTAATGGTGCATAGAGAGCTCACTCTCACTCCCTAAAACTAAGATGGTGTATGGCACCCTCAAAGTAGTGAACAATATTGTAGGGATCCTTGCCATTTACAAAGGGAGAAGGGCTCTATTTATAGGTGAGGAGAGCCCTAATTAGGATTATACCTAATCAACATTTTCATAGAAAACCATGTTTATGAATTTTTTTATATGTTCTTATGAGAGTGGGGCTCTCTTGTCTCTTGAGTCACATGGATGTAGGCTCAAGAGGAGAGAACTATTGAGGTGAAATAGAGAAGATTCTAGAGAAGTGAGTGATTTTTTGTGTGAGGTTGCCTACTCCACGGTAGAGTAGAGTGGGTGCAATTTACAAAAAAAAGGTTAGCAGTTAGTGTTAGTAGTTTGAAGTTAGTAGGATGGGGTAAAATTACATGGCATATGCACTCAAGGTGCATTATATGATTTATGCAATGATAAAAAGTAAGAGAAGAATGAGAATATACACAATTTGGTGGAAACCACAAGATGTAAATGAAATTTTTCACCTTCTCCTCCAGTGAATGAATCGGTTGTAGAACTTTGTCAGTGCAGTTCTTGTGACCACGGGGAAGTTGAATTATCCATGATCAAACTCCTCCTTTTGCAGGGCTTGAGATTGGTTATTTGCTGATTTTTTCTCTTTTATGAAAGGATGAAGAGGTTATGGTAATATGAATTTGATTCTAGAGAGAGAAATTGAGCTATATGTGTGTAGAGATAATAATCTTTTGAGCTATGGTGTAAGGAGAGATGGAAATGGTGAAGAAGATGAAGTAAGCCATGAAAGTTGCAGGTTTGAGTGAGGGATGGAGAGGAATGAGTGTATGTGTGTGGAAGTGGGAAAGGAGGTGAGAGAAGACTATGGGTTACTTTGTGAGAAAAGTGGGCAGACTGGGGTCCACTGAAAAAATCATAGCTCATCGGTGGTTGCTCCAAAACTCACCAACATTTTTCAGGTGATTATTCAGCTTTTTTTCCACATTTTCTCTTTTGACCACCGCTCCAAATTCAGAGTGGAGATGGGTGCCAAAAATCTCACCAAAAAGCCTGTTTTTTATGCCTGCAAAAGTCTTTTAGTGTCCCCCTTCTTTGTTGAATTTGTACAATGCATCCAAGAGTGAGCCCCTCCTTTGTCATATCATAATACAAAGCATCCAAGTTGCCCTTTACACATGCATGGAGGAGGATTATTGGTGAATAAAGCAATATATACATGGTGGGACTAGTGTATGGACTATTCATGGATTTTAGCTCAATGAGCACATGGTGTTAGAATATTGAGTAAAAAATAAATAAATAAATATGGAAGAATTATGGATATGAAAAGATATTGGAATCATATGATATGGTCCCTCTTTGTATTATCTTGGGTGAAAGAGGAAAAGGTATGCAAGTAAATGAAAATAATATAATAAACATGACTAAGAAAGTAGAAATCAATTGTTTTGTTTTCACGAGGGTGAGGGTGAAAATGTGGGGGTGATTTGTATAAAAGAAAAATATGAGGTTAGAGTATGTACACATTGGCAAAAAATACACTTACGATGCAAGAGGATGAAAGAAGGCATACATAAGTTTAATAAAACACACACCTAGGTATAAATATTTAAATAAAATATCAAAATAATTATAAAAATCCCTATATTTAGGCCATATATATAATGAAATATTTACACACAAAGAGGCCATAATATACCTTTTTTAATTATTTTTTTATTTTTTTGGCTCAACTAGCCCAGTGACTAGCTAATTGAAGGTTTTTAAGAAAATACGAGAAAAGTCCCCTAACTCACACACGCCTATATACAGTGAAATGGTAGGGATAGCCATAGTGTTTGGGTGAATTTGGTAGGGTGAGGTAGCTCACTATGACAATTTATAATAGCCAAAAAAATGGCTATCATTAGCCCTCCCCCAGGATGATGGTATATTCATGTACCATCATAGAGCATCTTTTCCAAAGAGAGTGCTTCAGAGTCCTTGACGAGATCTTCATTGTTTGGCCCCTTAGAAATTTGGCTGGAGTTACACTCATGCTTCATGTAACAATACTTACATGAGACAGCGGCCTTTGGACAAATCTTTGGTAGATCCTTTGGTAGAAGGCGACTCAAATAGGGCTTCAAACGATACCCATTTACCTTCCTAGAGTGCTCTTTCCCATTCAAATCCATAAGTTGATAGTAAATTGAATTGAAAGCCTTCTTAACTATGTATGGCCCCTGCCATCTAGTTTCAAATTTGGCATCAAAACGATTATCGAGTCGATTGTCATACCTTAGCACAAGATCTCCTTCATTGATGCCTTTGTCCTTTAGTTTCTTATCAAGCTTTTCTTTCGCTTGCGTAGATTTCCTCTTGTAGCACTCGTAAGCTGCTTCTCTTTTCCACTCAAGCTCCACTAACGTAAGAAGTCGATCCATCCATACCTCTTGATCGTCTTGTGCACCTTTGCCATGAAGCCGCATTCTTGGAATGTTGAGCTCGATAGGCTGCAAAGCCTCTTGACCATAGACCAAGTGAAATGGTGTGAACTCCGTGGCTTTCCTATATGTGGTTCGATATGCACACAAGGCACCATCCAAGAAGTCATCCCATAACTTTGTTTTGTTTTGCACCATCTTTCTAATGATGCCTACAATGACATCGTTAGCCTTCTCCACCAAACCATTTGACTATGGGTAGTATGATGTGCTATGACGATGTAGAATGTGAAGCTCTTCACAAACTTCTATGAGTAAACCCTTCTTGAACCTCGCACCATTATCCGAAACAATCTCTAGAGGTGTGTCAAATCTACAACAAATATTAGTGTAGACAAACTTGCTCAGTGTTTTCCCATTTACCCTTGCCACACTTTGTGCTTCCACCCACCCAATCATATAGTCTACATCCACTAGAATGTAGAGTTTACCATTTTTTGTCCTAGGTAGAGGACCCATAGCATCAATGCCCCACTTTTCAAAGGGTCCATTTGCAAGCACTATCTGCCTCGGGCCATGTACCAACCTTCTATTTCCATTTATCTGACAATTGTGACAGCTTTTACACCAATGTTGAACATCCACATGCAAACTTGGCCAAACATACCCCGCAAGCAAAATCTTCTTCACAGTTAATTCTTGGGCAAAATGACCACCACATGCCTCTTCATGCAAACCTTTTAGAATGGCTGAAATTTCCTCGATAGTTGGTATTCTTCTACACACTTGATCCTTCCCTCTTTGATAGAGGGATCCTTCTAGGAAGAGATAGAAACTTGCCTTCTTCATGAGTCTCCTTTTCTGAGCTTTAGTGAAGTCTTGTGGAAACGCGTCCTCCAAAATGTAGCCAATAATGGGAGTCAATGACTCCAATCCCTGGTATCTTGGTTGCTTGACAGCTGCTGCCACCATGATGACCTGCACTTCTTTCTCAACACATGTAACTGCTTGTTGTGCAAGTAAATCGGCATCTTCATTTTTTTTCCTAGGAATATGATATAGTTGCACTTCTTCAAACTGATTAAACATCCTACGAATGGCATGAACTTTTGTCCTTAAGATTTCACTCTTGCATGCCCAAATGCCTAAAATCTGTTTAACAATGAGAAGTGCATCTCCCTTTACCATGAGACGTTGTATTCCTTGGCCAATGCACATCTTCAAACCATGAAGTAGTGTGTCGTATTCTGCTTCATTGTTGCTAGTTGAGCCTGGTAGATTGACCTTCTCTTTCATGACCACCTCTCCACTTGGGTTGAGCAACACTAGCCCTCCCCCTGCTTTCCCTGTGGCTCGTCGAAAAGCTCCATCAAAGAACAAGGTAAAAGCATTAGGAATACTTTTTGGTGGTGGCAATGGTAGGGTCTTTACTTGAGGCACCTTAATTTCCTTCTCATCTACCCTATAAGTGAGAATCCCTGTCAATTGTGCATGCACAATATCTTCTACCTTGAAAGAGTATTGGAACTCTTGCAACTCCATAATCCACTTTGAGATCCTAGTACTAAGATTCATTTGAGATAACACCCAAGGGAATAAATTTTCTGAAGTGAGAATTACAAAAGGTTTTGGTAGCAGGTAGGATCTAAACTTTCTCACCACAAACATGAGAGAAAGCATCATGAGTTCTGCTTTTGTGTAGCCTCTCTCCAAAGCATTCATGACCCTACTAGCAAAGTAGATGGGTCGCATCCTGGTACTGTGGGTATCTTGTTGTAGCAACACAGCACCAATTGTTTCCCTTCCAACACTAGAGCTAACAAAGAATGTGTACTCCCAACAAGGAGGCATGAGTGTTGGTAGCTCTGACAAAATGACTTTAATGTTACAAAAGTACTCTTCAAGCTCATCAGACCATGCAAATTCTACTTGTGTCAACTTTTGCAAAGGATGAAGCAACTCCGAAGCTAAGTGAATAAAGCGTGACATATACTTCACCTTTTGAATGAATGAGATGACCTCTTTGAGATTCTTGGGTGATGGGAGCTCAATAAGAGCCTTTGCCTTTGAAGGATCCACCTCAATGCCTTTATAGGAAACCTTGTGACCAAGCAAGATCACTTCATCCTCACCTATGTGACACTTGTCGGGGTTGAGTTGACCTCCCATGTCATAGAGCTTCTTTAAACCTTCTTCTACCCTTTGTAGATGCAGTGATTTTGAGCTATAAATGCAAAAATCATCAATAAAAACCCTAATGGACTTTCCAAAGAATTCTTGAAACACCATGTTCATGAAGCGTTGGAAAGTTGCAGGAGCATTTGTCAGGCCAAATGGCATGACTCTAAAAGCATAACAACCCCAAGGAGTGATGAAGGTTGTTTTCAATTGGTCCTCCAATGCAATCCCTATTTGAAAGTAACCTGAGTAGCCATCACACACAATGTACTTATCATGACCAGCTACCTCATTCAGTATCTCATCCTGAAATGGGAGGGGAAAGTGATCTCTTTTTGTTGCCTCATTGAGTGGATGGTAATCCACACACACCCTCCACTTGCCGTTTTTCTTAGGAGTGACAACAACGGGAGAGACCCACTCTGAATTCTCCACTGGATAAATGAAACCTGCTGCTAGAAGCTTTCTTACCTCCTTGAGTAAAGCCTACTCCTTGATGACTCCTAGCCTTCGTAGCTTCTGAGCCTTAGGTGTGGCCTCTGGCTTCAACTCAATTTTGTGTTGAACAGCATCTACTCCATGCACATCGGTGTAGTCTTTAGCAAAAAGCCTAGGAAATTTCATTAACACACCTTTGAGCTCCTCTCTTTCATAATTTGTAAGTGTTGTAGATAAAATACCTTCTAGCATTCTTTCATCTTCCAGTTTTTGGCTCTCTTGGGAACCTACCTCTTCCAAACCTGGGCAAGAGGTCTCCTGGTTGTTTGGCTTAAACCTTACCCCCATGACTTCGATGGAAGACTCCTCTTTAGTAATGCCGCCGCTACTTTCTCCTTCTGAAGTGCTATCGGTCCAGCCTTCCTCCGTCTCACTTTGAGATGATTCTTCATGGAGCTCCTCTTGGCGTTGCTCCTTCATGTCAAAGAAAACCTTCTTATGATTGTCATTCCTGCAAATTAGCTTTCCACTCTCCCAATCCTACAAAGCTCGCATTTTCATTAGCCATGGTCTCCCTAGGATAAATGGGTAACCATTTTCTTTGGTAGACATGACATAGAAATCCACTGCCTTCTTAATGCCAAAGGCCTCCACAAAAACATTTTTACAAATGCCTACGCACCTAGCCTTGCTATTGTTTGCCATCTTGACTTTAATTTCAGGTGTCTCATGGATGTGCATGCCTAGTCTTTGCATGAGTCCCTCTGTCATGATGCAAATTTGTGCACCCCCATCCACTAGACCTTTCCTAACCAATCTTCCTTTGATGTAACAATGTAGCACAGGTGTAATATCCTCATTCATTTTAGCATGTGCAATTTTTACAACAGGCACACTCTCTTTTACCTTTCTCCTAGTGCTAACTGCCTTTGTTAAATCCCTCCTAACTTGTGGGCATAATGCAAGAAACTGAGGCCATGAGATATCAGGACCCTTACCTCTCATGTCTTCCAATAGGTTGTATGGAGCCATACCATGTCCAAGAGGGAAATCTTGGAGGTTGATATGACGTCGAGTCCTCTTAGCTTCCTTGGTCTCCTTTGCCTTCTTTTCTCGTCCATGGTCACTTTGTGATGTGACACCTTCTTTCTCTTTACCTTTTCCTTGGCCACGCTTAATGCCATTTGCTTCCATGTCAACCTCTCTTGAATTTGTCACCTTTACCACATGCACATTTGGGTCTGGCAAAGGTGGAACTCCTTCCACTCCTTGTGGAGGTGGTCTTGCTCCATTTGGCCTTTGTAGAAGTCGTGGTTACTGACTAGTTCCTTCACCTGCATTCATCACTGGTTAATTCAAGTTAGGTCTCCCTGGCTCCCCACGGGGCCAAGGACAATTATACATCCCATGTCCAGACTCACCGCAATTCCAACATTGCAAGACTCTCCTAGGTCGTGGATCTTGCTCTTCAGACTTCTTTGCTTGTCCCTTTGGACCTACAGCTTGTGCAAGGTGAATTTACAAGCTGCTTAAAGATTCATTTAACTTCTCAATCACTTCTGCTGTTACCTCAGGAATCTCCCTAGATGTTGATGCTTGTGACTTACCTTTGGGTCTAAGACCTTCTATTGGAACCTCCCCCCTTAAGCACTTGAGTTTCCTATATTTCTCAGCAGCCCTAGTTTCAGCTGCATCAAAGGTAGCAGGTGCACTCGCCTCAACATTTACCTTAAGGTCAGGAAAGAGTCCGGCTATGAACCTCTCCTTATTTAGGAACTCTGCACCATCACCAGGGTTAGCAACATTTCTCACCCATACAACCCAAAGACGTAGAAACTCTTGCTTGTACAAGTAGTAGTCATCTAAGTCTTTTTGCTTATGAGAAACAATGTCTTGCCATAGTTTTTGAGTGTTTTGGGGATCAAAGAAGTATTTCTTGAAACGATTCAAAACTTCTGTGTAATTCCCCTTAACTTCCTCGGGCAAAGAGTCAAACCAAGTGCTAGCATCTTTCCTAAGGACCACCTCAAACATTTCTACACGTTCTTGATCAGTTACTATCCTCTTGAAATTTGCCAAAAATAATTCTGCATCCTCTCCAGGCTCTCCAAAGAAAAGAGGATTTCCAAACATTTGGCGTTGGCTCTCCATTGAATTGATTCCAAAGTGACGCACGCTTTTGTTTTTTCAATAATATTTTCTAAATTGCAATCTATTCTACAAAAAAATAAAAATATTCACATCAAATGACCTATGATAATCAATTAGAAGTAGGATGACAGGGTTTGGTGACGCGAGAATTTCTCCTACTCTTTGGGCACCAAACATGAACACCATACGTTGTTGAAAATGGATTTTTCTATTAATTGCAATGTTTACTCTAATGTGTGGAGTGAAATGGAAGGGGAAAACCTCTATTCCTTGGCCATTATCCATGGTCTATGCATGACCTAATTCTTAAAACAAAACAAAAATATAGACATCCAAACTAAGGTCGTACCTAATAAGAGGCAAAATAAAAGGATTTACTGAAGCGTTTATCTCAGCCAACCTACGAGGGCCCAAAATTCTACGAATTACTCGTTGAAATTTTAACTTAGTACTAACAATTATGTGCACCTTTTGCCTTGCAATGGGAATAAAAGGATCATACAAATTCTCATGATTCATGCAAGCTACTTGATTATACTAAAGGTTGAGCCTACACAAAACATACACTAGCCGTCCTCCGTGGGGGTACCAAAATTGAGGCGGTCCGGGGCGGGCAACAAGAGAGGCGACCTCTAAACACCCCTCAAGGCTCCCGTGCTGCTCAATTGGGACTGGGGGCAACCATAAGCACAACACAACAATGAACCCACAGCCAAACCCAAACAAGATAGGGGCACCACCTAGTTAGAGAGCGAACTAGGACGCAAAAGAGGAGAATCCCTTAGCAATACAAGCGAGAAGGAAGGGTACACTATCACTAATTTAAATGCTACTAATACACACACCAAACACACACACACACACACACAAAAAAGAGAGAGATCTTTGTGCAAGAATTTAGCTTCAATTTTAATGATTGACGTGGGTGTATGCACAGCTTGGAGGAGAGTCAAGAGACACGATCATGTTTGATGATATTGCAATCTACACATTATCTTAGGGTTATGGGAGACCTCTCACCATACAACCCTCTTATAATGTTTTCCCAAGCAACAAAAACAAACACAAGATCTCTTGAGTCACATACAAGTAGATACTACAAAAGAATCTCAAAATGAAAACGCGTCACCTTAAACCAAACGAGATGAGGTTGCCAAGCGTGAATTGGAGAGTTTTGACCCGCGATTTGCACCCAACTTATTCATTAAATTGATGCACAGCACCACCTAGTTATAGAGCGAACTAGGACGCAAAAGAGGAGAATCCCTTAGCAATACAAGCGAGAAGGAAGGGTACACTATCACTAATTTAAATGCTACAAATACACACACCAAACACACAAGAAAGAGACAGATCTTTGTGCAAGAATTAGCTTCAGTTTTAATGATTGATGTGGGTGTATGAACAGCTTGGAGGAGAGTCAAGAGACACGATTAAGTTTGATGATGTTGCAAACTACACATTATCTTAGGGTTATGGGAGACCTCTCACCATACAACCCTCTTATAATGTTTTCCCAAGCAACAGAAACAAACACAAGAGCTCTTGAGTCACATACAAGCAGATACTACAAAAGAATCTCCAAATGAAAACGCGTCACCTTAAACCAAACGAGATGAGGTTGCCAAGCGTAAATTGGAGAGACTCAAGAGAGTTTTAACCCGCGATTTGCACCCAACTTATTGATTAAATTGATTCACAAGAGTAGGTACAACTTTCATTGGAAGTTATGAATCACTCACTCCCTTGCAATGTTACAACTAGCTCAAAGAAGATTTCCTATGCACCACATGTAATGGTGCATAGAGAGCTCACTCTCACTCCCTAAAACTAAGATGGTGTATGGCACGCTCAAAGTAGTGAGCAATAGTGTAGGATCCTTGCCATTTACAAAGGGAGAAGGGCTCTATTTATAGGTGAGGAGAGCCCTAATTAAAATTATACCTAATCAACATTTTCATAGAAAACCATGTTTATGAAATTTTTTATATGTTCTTATGAGAGTGGGACTCTCTTGTCTCTTGAGTCACATGGATGTGGGCTCAAGAGGAGAGAACTATTGAGGTGAAATAGAGAAGATTCTAGAGAAGTGAGTGATTTTTTGTGTGAGGTTGCCTACTCCACGGTAGAGTAGAGTGGGTGCAATTTACAAAAAAAAGGTTAGCAGTTAGTGTTAGTAGTTTGAAGTTAGTAGGATGGGGTAAAATTACATGGCATATGCACTCAAGGTGCATTATATGATTTATACAATGATAAAACATAAGAGAAGAATGAGAATATACACAATTTGGTGGAAACCACAAGATGTAAATGAAATTTTTCACCTTCTCCTCCAGTGAATGAAGCGGTTGTAGAACTTTGTCGGTGCAGTTCTTGTGACCATGGGGAAGTTGAATTCTCCATTATCAAACTCCTCCTTTTGCAGGGCTTGAGATTGGTTATTTTCTGATTTTTTCTCTTTTATGAAAGGATGAAGAGGTTATGGTAATATGAATTTGATTCTAGAGAGAGAAATTGAGCTATATGTGTGTAGAGATGATAATCTTTTGAGCTATGGAGTAAGGAGAGATGGAAATGGTAAAGAAGATGAAGTAAGCCATGAAAGTTGCAGGTTTGAGTGAGGGATGGAGAGGAATGAGTGTATGTGTGTGGAAGTGGGAAGGTGAGAGAAGACTATGGGTTACTTTGTGAGAAAAGTGGGCAGACTGGGGTCCACTCAAAAAATCATAGCTCACTGGTGGTTGCTCCAAAAATCACCAAAAGTTTTGAGGTGATTATTCAGCTTTTGTTCCACATTTTCTCTTTTGACCACTGCTCCAAATTCGGAGTGGAGATGGGTGCCAAAAATCTCACCAAAAAGCCTGTTGTTTATGCTTGCAAAAGTCTTTTAGTGGCCCCTTCTTTGTTGAATTTGTACAATGCATCCAAGAGTGAGCCCCTCCTTTGTCATATCATAATACAAAGCATCCAAGTTGCCCTTTACACATGCATGGAGGAGGATTATTGGTGAATAAAGCAATATATACATGGTGGGACTAGTGTATGGACTATTCATGGATTTTAGCTCAATGAGCACATGGTGTTAGAATATTGAGTAAAAAATAAATAAATAAATATGGAGAAATCATGGATATGGAAAGATATTGGAATCATATGATATGGTCCCTCTTTATATTATTTTGGGTGAAAGAGGAAAAGGTATGCAAGTAAATGAAAATAATATAATAAACATGACTAAGAAAGTAGAAATCAATTGTTTTGTTTTCACGAGGGTGAGGGTGAAAATGTGGGGGTGATTTGTATAAAAGAAAAATATGAGGTTAGAGTATGTACACATTGGCAAAAAATACACTTACGGTGCAAGAGGATGAAAGAAGGCATACATAAGTTTAATAAAACACACACCTAGGTATAAATATTTAAATAAAATATCAAAATAATTGTAAAAATCCCTATATTTAAGCCATATATATAATGAAATATTTACACACAAAGAGGCCATAATATACTTTTTTTATTTTTTTTTGCTCAACTAGCCCAGTGACTAGCTAATTGAGGGTTTTTAAGAAAATACGAGAAAAGTCCCCTAACTCACACACGCCTATATACAGTGAAATGGTAGGGATAGCCATAGTGTTTGGGTGAATTTGGTAGGGTGAGGTAGCTCACTATGACAATTTATAATAGCCAAAAAATGGCTATCAATACCTTTGGCATTACAGTTATTGTATCCATTGCAGCAAGCGATTAAGAATGATCCATTGGAATGGACACGTAATTGGGAAGGTGTTTTTGACAAAGTCAAAGAAGTTTTGACTACACTACGCATTATGCAAGCTCTTAACTGGGAAAAGGAGTTTTATGTTAACCCATGAGTGGGAGATGATGCCATTGGGGCTATGTTGTTGCAAAGAGGGAAGGAATCTCAGTATATGAAACTCGTGCATTATGTCAATAGGGTGAAGACTCCCCATGAAAGGTATTACTCAAAACTCGAATTAGTGATGACTGGTATGGTTTATGCTTGCAAAAAATTTAGACATTATCTGTTGCAAAAGTCGTTCACTTTTCTCACCAGTTATTCATTGTTTCCTTAGTTGTTTAATAATTCAAATATATCAAAAACAGTGATGAAATGTGTTATTGAAATTCAAGAATTTCAGTTCACTTTTTTAGTGTAAGAGAGTACTCGGGCTACCCTAGCAAATTTACTCACTTTAAAGAGACTCTTGTTTTTGTTAAGGAAGAGGTGGTGCAAAGGAAGAAGGTCAAAACTCTTGCCACATCCAATGCTTCACTGTTATGTTTTGATGGCTCTTATCAAAAAAGTCATGATGCTGCTTCTGGAGGACTTGTCATTTGTGATGCACAAGGAAAACTTGTAAGGAAACAAGGGCTAAACCTTGATGCAAAAAGTAACAATGAAGTAGACTCTACATGGCTCTTGAAGGTGGCTTGCACATCTGTCTACATTTGGGAGTTAGACTTCTACAAATCAAAGGAAACAAGGAAAACTTGTAAGGAAACATGGGCTAAAACTTGATGCAAAAAGTATTAATGAAGTAGAGTACATGGCTCTTGAAGGTGGCTTGCACATCTGTCTACAGTTGGAATTAGACGTCTACAAATCAAAGGATATGCCTTGTTGGTTGTGAAGCAAGTATTGGGAGTATAGAAGAATAAGAATCCTAAACTAAAAAATTTATGCTTTAAGGTAAAATCGTTACTCAAAATTTTTGAAGCATGGAGTCTGTAGCATATTGAAAGGTCTCAAAATGAAGAAGCTCATGATGCTGCCCAAGAAATGATCACTTGTGTGTTTGTCTTGAAGGCTAATGCCCCTTTATATCATGAAAGGGAAGTATTATCAAAGGAAGTGGATTTTTTGTTGACTGGTGTTTTACCTGAGGGTCTACCATCCTCCAAAAAGTATGCTTTTATAAGAAAATATAGAAAGTAGAAAATAATTCCTGATGTGCTTTACATGAAAGGAAATGATTTAGTATTGCATCGTCATGTGCCTTGGAAAGAGAAAATCTACAAGATTTTGGAAGAAAATCATGAGGGATCTTGTGGAGGCGATTTTTCCATGAAGATCATGTTGCATAAGATTTTGCAAGAAGGTTATGTGTGGTCAAGTATTCAGCGGGATGTTAACCATTGGTGAAAATCTTGTTTGTCTTGTCAAAAAATGGGAAATAGAACTTTGAAGCCTACATTAAGAAAAACAATTCTAGCTTTTGATGAGTTTGAAAAATGGGATCTTGATGCTATTCGACCCTTACCCATGACTAGAAAA
Source organism: Adiantum capillus-veneris (assembly GCF_014529385.1). Lineage (NCBI taxonomy): Eukaryota > Viridiplantae > Streptophyta > Polypodiopsida > Polypodiales > Pteridaceae > Adiantum > Adiantum capillus-veneris. Next base: position 77,101,525 of record NC_140941.1, on the reverse strand, counting down.
AGGAATGCTTACATCTTGATAGTAGTGGATTGTTTGTCACGTTGGGAAGAAGTTAAAGCTGTCAAACAGGTTACCAGTAAGGAAATGGAAAAGTTTGTATATGAACATACTGATAGCATTTTTTTGGCTATCGGAAATTGCCATAGTGAGCTACCTCCCCCTACCAAAATCACCTAAACATTGTGGTTGTCCCTACCTTTTCATTGTACATAGGCGTGTGTGAGTTGGGCTTTCCCCATATCTTCTTACAAACCCTCACTTAGCTAGTCACTGGGCTAGTTGAGCCAAAAAAACAAAAAGCCAAAGTATATTATGGCCCTTTTGTGTATAAGTATTTCATTGTATATAGGGCTTAAATATAGGGATTTTTATTTATTTAAATATTTCTATCTAGGTGTGTGTTATTTACTTAAGTATGGTATGTATATTTACTCACCATTACCAAGATCTTTCTTACCTATGTATTCTATAAAAAATCATTTCATGCAAGCTTCTCTTATTTTTGGTGTGAATCTACTCCAAGGAGAAACCTCAAAAATACCTTTCACCATCAGTCATTGCCTTTCACTAAATTCCTATCTTCTATAGGTATTCTTTCTTACCTCTTTTAAATAAATATATATCAATAAAAAAAATTGAGGGTCCCCTCATTTAATTCCTTATATTTTCATATATCTCCTTTTGCATTTTATATTTATATATACCTCACACTATTCTAAATTCCACATATTGTTTATATACTAATCTGTTTTTTTATCATATCCATATATTATATTTATGCATAATCCACAACCATGCATATTTTCAAACCCCTAAGAATCAATTAGGTCATTCTCTCATGCAAGGAGGGGCTCACCTTTGGAGCCATATGAAAATTCAACAAAAGGGGGGCCACTGAAGACTTTTTTGTGAAGAAAAACGGGTATTTTGGTGGGATGTTTTATATCCATCTCAACTCCGAATTTGAAGTAGTGGTCAAAGGAGAAAATGTGGACCAACAACTGAATAATCAGCTCAAAACATTTTCTAGTTTTTGAAGCAACCATTGGTGAGATAGTATTGTTTGAGTGGACCCCAGTCTGCCCACTTTTCTCACAAAGTAAACCATAGTCTTGTCCCACCTCCTTTCCTACTTCCACCACACACACACACTCATTAATCTCCATCCTTCACTCAAACCTGCAACTTTTATGGCTTCTTTCATCTTCTTCACCATTCCCATCTCTCCCTTACTTCGTAGCTCAAAATTATCATCTCTACATACATTAGCTCAATTTCTCTCTCTAGAATCAAACTCATATTACCATAACCTCTTCATCCTTTCACAAAAAGAAAAAAAAGCAGCAAATAACCAAGCTCAAGCTCTACAAAAGGAGGAGTTTGATCATGGAAAATTCAACTTTTCCATGATCACAAGAACTACACCGACAGAGTTCTACAGCCGCTTATTCGCTGGAGGAGATAGGTGGAAAATTCCCTTTTCATGTTGTGGTTTCCATCAAATTGTGTATACTATAATTCTTCTTTTACTTTGTATCATTTTATAAATCATATAATGCACCTTGAGTGCATATGCCATGTAATTCTACCCCATCCTACTAACTATAAACTACTACACTAACTACTAACCTACTAGCACAATTACCCATTAACTCAACTCTAAAAAGATACCTCACCTCAAGCCTACATGTGCATAGTAACTCTCTCTCTCTCTCTCTCTCTCTCTCTCTCTCTCTCTCTCTCTCTCTCTCTCTCTCTCTCTCTCTCTCTCTCTCTCTCTCTCTCTCTCCTTCCTTAAAACTCTACTTTCACTTTATCTACCATCAATAATGCTCTCTTTTGAGCTCACATCCATGACTTAAGCAGACAAAGAAGGCCCGCAATGTTTTGATATTAAAAAAAAATCATAATCCTGATTTGTTAGCTTGTAAATTAGGATTTCCAATAATCTTAATGAGAGGTCTCCAACCTATAAATAGGCCCCTCTCCTTCTTGTAAATGACCCCCAATATCTCACATAGCACCTCAACAGTCTATGCATGAGGAGAGCCTTAGGCGTAGCAACCAATTTTGTGAGCTTCATTTTTGGTGTGAGAGAATCTTTCAAGCTACACTTTGCAAGTGAGAGAGCATGAGTTCAAAATCTCAAAACCATTATTGTATATGTTCTTCCATCATCAATAAATTGAGGGTTGTTGCATCAAAGGCGTGATTCCACATTCAAATCTTCGTCCTTCCATTTGTGCAATACAGTTTGGTGAATTCAAGATGACTTGTGTATTTTAAGTTTCTATCATTTGATCTTGTTTGAGAAAGTGTGTTAGTGTGTTTTCATTGCCACCCTTGTGTCCATTGTAAGAGGATATTGTGCTGAGAGATCTCCCACACCCTCCTAAGACAATGTGTGTGTGTGTGTTGGCAATGTTTATCATTCACTAAGCATTGATTTAGTTTTGTATAATCTCTACGATAGCATCATAACAAACCATCTCCATTTGCAAGTCACAAACAATATATTACACAAGTTCCATTCCTCTCTCTCTTCCCTTTGCTCTAGCTCTCTCTGCTCCATTTGGTGTGTCTTGGTGATAGATTGCATGTGTGTTTTGTGGCACATCTTCTTGGTTGTGACAAAATCTCTCTTTTGTCCTAGTTCGCATACCATAACTAGGTGATGCCCCTTCACTCATTTGGTTGTGGGTTTGTTGTTGTTGTTCCTTTCTTGTGGTTGCCCCAGCCCCAATTAAGCAGCATGGGAGCCTTGAGGGGTGTTTAGAGGTTGCCTCTCTTGTTGCTCGCCCCGGACCACCTCAATTTTGGTGCCCCCACGGAGGAGGGCTTATGTACATTATTGTGAATACTCAACCTTTAGAGTAATCAAGTAGCTTGCATGAATCACAAAAATTTGTATGACCCGTTTGTTCCTATTGCAAGGCAAAAGGTGCCTATCATTGTAAGCACAAAATTACAATTTCAACGAGTAATACGTAGAATTCTGGTGCCTCTTAGGTTGGCTAAGATAAACGCTTCAGTAAATCCTTTTATTTTGCCTCTCATTAGGTACGGCCTTAGTTTGGACGTCTATATTTTTGTTTTGTTTTAAGCATTAGTTCATACATAGACCATGGATAATAGCCTAAGAATAGAGGTTTTCCCCTTCCATTTCACTCCACACATTAGAATAAATGTTGCAATTAGTAGAAAGATTCATTCTCAACAATGTATGGTGTTCATGTTTGGGGTGCCCAAAGATTAGGAGAAATTCTTGCGTCACCAAACCCTGTCATCCTGCCTCTTGTTGACTATCAGAGGTCGTTTGATGTGCATATTTTTATCTTGTTGTAGATTAGATTGCAATTTAGAGAACATTATTGTGTAAATCTTTTTAAGAAAGAAAAACAAAAATGTGTTGTCACTTTAAAATTGATTCAATGGAGGCCCAACCCCAAATGTCAAGATATCCTCTCTTTTTTGGAGAGCCTGGCGAGTGTGCCGAGCTATTTCTAGAAAATTTCAAAATGGTCTGCCGCATAAAAAGAGTGATGGAGATGAGGAACGCTTAGAAATGTTTGAAGTAGTTCTGAGGAAGGATTCTAGCACTTGGTTTGACTCTCTATCTCAGGAGGTTAAGGGAAACTATAACAAAGTCGTTGATCATTTCAAGAGATACTTCTTTGACCCCCAAAACACTCAAAAGCTATGGCAAGACATCGTTTCTCATAAACAAAAAGACTTAGATGACAAAAACATGTATAAACAAGAGTTTCTACGTCTTTGGGCTGTATGGGTGAGAAATGTGCTAACCCTAGTGATGGTGAAGAGTTCCTAAAGAAGGAAAGGTTCATGCAATCTCTTTCCCACACTCAAAATAAAATTTGAGGCGGGTGCACATGCTACCTTTGATGCAGCTGAAACTAGGGCTGTTGAGAAGTATAGAAACCTCAAGTGCCTAAGGGGAGAGGTTCCAATAGAGGGTCCTAGACCTAAGGGAAAATTGCAAGCATCAACATCAAGAGAGATTCCTGAGGTAACAGTGGAGGTACTTGAAAAGTTAAATGAATCCTTAAGCAACTTGTCAATTCACCGTGCACAAGCTGAAGGTCCCAAGGGACAAACAAAGAAAGCAGAGGAGCAAGAGCCATAACCTAGATGACTTTTGCAGTGTTGGAATTGCAGAGAGTTTGGACATGGGATGTATAATTGTCCTTGGCCCTGTGGGGAGCTAGGGAGACCTAATTTGAATTACCCAGATGAATGCAAGCGAAGGAACTAGTCAACAACCACGGCTTTTGCAAAGACCAAATGGGGCAATACCACCTCCACAAGGAGTGGAAGGAGTTCCACCTTTGCCTGACCCAAATGTGCATGTGGTAGAGGTGACAAATTCAAAATAGGTTTACATGGAAGCAAATGGCATTAAGCGTGGCCGAAGAAAGGTAAGGAGAAAGAAGGAGTTACGTCACAAAATGACCATGGACAAGAAAAGAAGGCAAAGGAAACCAAGGAAGCTAAGAGGACTCGACGTTGTATCAACCTCCAAGACTTCCCTCTTGGACATGGTATGGCTCCATACAACTTGTTGGAAGACATGAAAGGTAAGGTCCTGATATCTCATGGCCTCAATTTCTTGCATTATATCCACAAGTTGGGAGGGATTTAACAAAGGCAGTTAGCACTAGAAGAAAGGTGAAAGAGAGTCTGCCTGTTGTAAAAATTGCACAAGCTAAAAGAATGAGGATATTACACATGTGCTAGATTGTTACATCAAAGGAAGATTGGTTGGGAAATGTCTAGTGGATGGGGGTGAACAAATTTGCATCATGACAGAGGGACTCATGCAAAGACTAGGCATGCACATCCATGAGACACCTAAAATCAAAGTCAAGATGGCAACCAATAGCAAGGCTAGTTGTGTAGGCATTTGTAAAAATGTTTTTATGGAGGCCTTTGGCATTAAGAAGGCAGTAGATTTTTATGTTATGTCAACCAAGGGAAGTGGCTATCCATTTATCCTAAGAAGACCATGGCTAATGAAAACGTGAGCTTTGCAGGATTGGGAAAGTGGAAAGTTGATCTATAGGAATGACAGTCATAAGAAGGTTGTCTTTGACATGAAGGAGCAATGTCAAGAGGAGCTCCATGCAGAATCATCGCAAAGTGAGATAGAGGAAGACTGGATTGATAGCACTTCAAAAGAAGAAGGTAGCAGTATCACTACAGAAGAGGAGTCTTCCATTGAAGTCATGGGGGGGTAAGGTTTAATCCAAGCAACCAAGAAAGCTCTTGCCTAAGCTTGGGGGAGGTAGGTCCTCAAGAGAACCAAAATGTGGAAGATGAAGGAATGTTAGAAGGTATGTTGTCTACCACACTTACAAAGGATGAAAGAGAGGATCTCAAATGTGTGCTAAGAAAGTTTCCTAAGATTTTTGCTAAAGACTACACCGACGTGCGTGGAGTAGATGATGTTCAACACAAGATCAAGCTAAAGCCAGAGGCGACACCTAAGGCTCAAAAGCTACGAAGGCTAGGAGTCATCAAGGAGTAGGCTTACTCAAGGAGGTAAGAAATCTTCTGGCAACAAGTTTCATTTATCCAGTGGAGGATTCAAAGTGGGTCTCTCCTATTGTTGTCACCCCCCCCAAAAAAAAAAAAAGTGGAGGGTGTGTGTGGATTACCGTCCACAAAATGAGGCAACAAAAAGAGATCACTTTCCCCTCCCATTTCAAGATGAGATACTAAATGAGGTAGCTGATCATGTGAAGTACACTGTGTGTGATGGCTACTCGAGCTACTTTCGAATTAGTATCACATTAGAGGATCAATTCAAAACAACCTCCATCACTCTGTGGGGTTGTTATGCTTTCAAAGTCATGTCATTTGCTTGGAAAAATGCTCCTGCAACTTTCCAACGCTTCGTGAACATGGTTTTTTAAGCATTCTTTGGAAAGTCCATTCGGGTCTTTATTGATGATTTTTTCATTTATAGCTCAAAATCATTACATCTACAAAGGGTAGAAGAAGGTTTGAAGAAGCTCTATGACATGGGAGGTCAACTCAACCCCGATGCCACATAGGTGAGGATGAAGTGATCTTGCTTGGTCACAAGGTCTCCTATAAAGGTATTGAGGTGGATCCTTCAAAGGCGAAGGCTCTTATTGAGTTACCATCACCCAAGAGTCTTAAGGAGGTCATGTCATTCATTCAAAAGGTGAATTATATGTCACGCTTCATTCACTTAGCCTCGGAGTTACTTCACCCCTTGCAAAAATTGACACAACAAGTTGGTTTTTTTTGGTTTGATGAGCTTGAAAAATATGTTTTTAACATCAAAGTCATTTTGTCAGAACTACCAACACCTATGCCTCCTTGTTGGGAGTACAAATTCTTTGTTATCTCTAGTGTTGGAAAAGAAACAATTGGTTCTATTTTGATACAACAAGATCCCCATAGTACCAAGATGCGACCCATCTACTTTGCTAGTAGGGTCATGAATGCTTTGGAGAGAGGCTACACGGAAGAAAAACTCATGATGCTTTCTCTCATGTTTGCGGTGAGAAAGGTTAGATCCTACTTGCTACCAAAACCTTTTGTAATTCTCACTACAAAAAAAAAAATTCCCTTGGGTGTCATCTCAAATGAATCTTAGTACTAGGATCTCAAAGTTGATTATGGAGTTGTAAGAGTTTCTATACTCTTTCAAGGTAGAAGATAGTGTGCGTGCACAATTAGCAGGGATTCTCACTTATAGGGTGCATGAAAAGGAGATTAAGGTGCCTCCATTGCCGCCACCAAAAATTATTCCAGTTCTTTTACCTTGTTCTTTGATGGAGCTTTTTGACGAGCCACAGGAAAAGCAGGGGGAGGACTAGTGTTGCTCCACCCAAGTGGAGAGGTGGTCATGAAAGAGAAGGTCAATCCACTAGGTTCAACTAGAAACAATGAAGCAAAATACAACACACTACTTCATGGTTTAAAGATGTGCATTGGCCAAGGTATACAACTTCTCATGGGGTAAAGGGGGATGCACTTCTTATTGTTGTGAAGCAGATTTTAGGCATTTGGGCATGCAAGACTAAAATATTAAGGACAAAATTTCATGCCATTTGTAGGTTGTTTAATCAATTTGAAGAAGTGCAACTATATCATATTCCTAGGAAACAAAATGAAGATATCGATTTATTTGCACAACAAGTAGTTACATGTGTTGAGAAAGAAGTGCAGGTCATCATGGTGGCAGAAGCTGTTAAGCAACCAAAATACCGGGGATTGGAGTCATTGGCTCCCATTATTGGCTACATTTTGGAGGGCGAGTTTCCACAAGACTTCACAAAATCTCAGAAGAGGAGACTCATGAAGAAGGCAAGTTTCTATCTCTTCCTAGAAGGCTCCCTCTATCAAAGAGGGAAGGATCAAGTGTGCAAAGAGTACCAACTATCGAGGAAATTCCAGCCATTCTAAAAGGTTTTCATGAAGAGACATGACGCTGGTCATTTTGCCCAATAGTTAACTGTGAAGAAGATTTTGCTTTCCGGATATGTTTGGCCAAGCCTGCATGTGGATGTCCAGCATTGGTGTAAAATTTGTCACAACTGTCATGTAAATGGAAATAGAAGGTTGGTGCATGGTCCGAGGCAAATAGTGCTTGCAAATGGACCCTTTGAAAAGTGGGGCATTGATGCTATGGGTCCTCTACCTAGAACAAAAAATGGTAAATTCTACATTCTAGTGGTTGTAGATTACATGACTAGGTGGGTAGAGGCTGAAAGTGTTGCAAGGGTAAATGGGAAAATATTGAGCAGGTTTGTCTACACTAGTATTTTTTGTAGATTTGGCACCCCTCTGGAGATTGTTTCCGATAATGGTCCAAGGTTCAAGAAGGGTTTACTCACAAAAGTTTGTGAAGAGCTTCACATTCTACATCTTCATAGCACACCCTACTACCCACAGTCAAATGGTTTGGTGGAGAAGGCTAATGGTGTCATTGCAGACATCATTAGAAAGATGGTGTGAAACAAGACAAAGTTATGGGATGACTTCTTGGATGGTACCTTGTGGCCACATTGAACCACATATAGGGAGGCAACAGAGTTCACGCCATTTCACTTGGTGTATGGTCAAGAGGATTTGCAACCTATTGATCTCAACATCCCAACGATACGGCGTCATGGCGGAGGTGCACAAGATGATCAAGAGGTATGGATGGATCGACTTCTTACATTAGTGGATCTTGAGTGGAAAAGAGAAGCAGCTTACAAGTGCTACAAGAGAAAAGCTATACAAGCAAAATAAAAGCTCCACAAGAAACTGAAGAAAAAAGGCATCAAGGAAGGAGATCTTGTGCTAAGGTATGACAATCGACTTGATAATTGTTTTGATGCCAAGTTTGAAACTAGATGGCAGGGGCCATACATAGTCAAGAAGGATTTCAATTCAAGTTACTATCAGTTTATGGACTTGAGTGGTAAAGAGCACTCCAGGAAGGTAAATGGGTATCGTCTGAAGCCCTATTTGAGTCGCCTTCTACCAAAGGATCTACCAAAGATCTATCAAAAGGTAGCTTTCTCATGTAAGTTTTTTTGCATGAAGCATGAGTGTAACTCGAGCCAAAATGCCAAGGGACCAAACAATGAAAATATTGTAAAGAACTCAGAAGCATTCTCTTTGGAAAAGATTCTTTAAGATGATACATGAATATACTATCATCTTGGGGAGGGCTAATGATAGCTCTTTTTGGCTATCCAAAATTTCCATAGTGAGCTACCTCACCCTACCAAAATCACCTAAACATTGTGGTTGTCCCTATCTTTTCATTGTACATAGGCGTGTGTGAGTTGGGGGACTTTCCCCATATCTTCTTACAAACCCTCACTTAGATAGTCACTAGGCTAGTTGAGCAAAAAAAAAAAAACCAAAGTATATTATGGCCCTTTTGTGTATAAGTATTTCATTATATATAGGGCTTAAATATAGGGATTTTTATTTATTTAAATATTTCTATCTAGGTGTGTGTTATTTACCTAAGTATGGTATGTATATTTACTCATCATTACCAAGATCTTTTTTACCTATGTATTCTATAAAAAATCATTTCATGCAATCTTCTCTTTTTTTTTTGTGAATCTACTGAAAAACCTCAAAAATACCTTTCACCATTAGTCATTGCCTTTCACTAAATTCCTATCTTCTACAGGTATTCTTTCTTACCTCTTGTAAATAAATATACATCAATAAAAACAAATGAGGGTCCCCTCATTTGATTCCTTATATTTCATATATCTTTTTTTTCATTTTATATTTATATATAGCTGACACTATTCTAGATTCCACGAATTTTTTATATACTAACCTGTTTTTTTCATCATATCTATATATTATATTTATGCATAATTCACAATCATGTATGTTTTCAAAACCCTAAGAATCAATTATGTAAGGACCCCAATCCCGCCGACACCATAAACGGAATGGTACCATTGACAGGTCTCTAGGCCTACTAAAGTCAGAGTCTTTAAACAAGAAAAATTCCAGGGAATTCACCCTTACCATTGATAATGGTTTAGGTTTATAGCCCTAGAAGAGACCTAGTCTTGTCTTGCAGTGGAAACGGGACCATTAAAAAAAAAATCCGGCCCTATATCTTCATCCTTCAGATTAAGGTTTCCTTGGCCAACGCTTTTTTCCCCCTAACATATGTGAGGGCACAACCATTGGTGAATTCCTCTTCCAAGTGAAGAAGTTTCTAAACGTTTCAGTGCGCCAGGAATGGATAGTTACCTGACTCATCAAGTCCACCCGTCCATGATTGACAACCTTAGTCCCCCACTTACCACCCCGCACTCACACATGATTTCCGTGTTGTTTAATTACTACCACATTCTTTTCACAATTAAAACAATGATTCCTTTTTAACTTTCACAAACTGCATTTCACTAAGACAACCTTTGAAAACAGTATTGAAGACATTCTTTCAGCAAACAAACATCTTTAGACTTAAGACAAGGTACTATCATTTTGAAGAATCTCTGACCAGTACTGGCTTGTTCAAGACCACCTATACAGGGGTGAAAAACGGCACCCATTCCTTATTTGTAAAAACCAGGGTGGGAAAATCCATCACCCAAAGTCCGGGCGTCCATACGTCAACCGGCTGTCCATACAACCGGGCGGTTCCTCTAGGATAAACTTGAAAGTACTATCCACAAACACAAACAAGCACGGGATAAAGACTCCACGCGTGCTGAGGAAACTGACTCCTCCATGATGGTATCTCTATCATTACTCATTACCTGGAGTAAAATATTTCCAAGGAATCAGAGGTTTCTTGAGACAAGTTGTCTTAAGGATGGTCAAACATTTCTTTCCTAAGTCAATCAGTCATAACCCAATCATTTCTTTCCTATTTAAAATCATTGCTGGTTGGTTTCGTGGAAGTTACCTTCCATTTATAGCCAGTTTATCCTTCCTAACCTTATGTATGCAATGTTAACTTAAAAATGAACTTTAAAAGATTTTAAGTGAACAAAATAGAAATCCACCTGGGACTACTCGTCCATGTGCTGTGGGGCGGGTGCCCGTAGACTCTCCTCTGTTGACCTATGGCTAGGCCCAGCCTCATCGTCATTAATGGCCTTGTTTCCCTTGTTGCTAACATCCTCTTCCTCAGTAAGAGGATTTTCCTGGTTCTCTTTGGAGCCATGTCGGCAGCCTTATAAAAAGATTTAATCCATTAGAAATTTAATTGAATAATCTTCTTTTTCCTTTTTTACCCAGAAATAAAGATTTTTGGAGTAAGTAGGTATTTTTAATAGTCAATTTGATGAGATATTCCTCCTGTAACTTATTTATACTATAAGTAATTTCCCATAATTACCATTTAATTTGGGAAGTCCTTTAACTAGGTTTCTCCTTAGTCGATCTTCCATTTAACCTTAGTAAATTATAAATTTCTATCGGCTAATGGATTACTCTCCCTAAATTGTAATTGAATATGTTCTATCTTTAGTAATTTTCATAAATTTGATTTATAACCTTTCCCTCCTATACTTATGGACTAAATTAGGCAAAATTTTACTAAAAGTAATTTATCATACCATCCATTTATGCTGCGATAATTTTCTCACCCTTCAATAGTGAGTTTGGATCTCAAGTATTTATTTGGTAATTAGATAAATTCATTTACTAATTTCCCTTGTCTATTTTATACGCAAATCGATTACTTTTATTGAAGATAAATACCTAAACTATTTATCTAAGATTGGGGTATTTACCCTGGATTCCCCAAGGAGTGTTCTACCTCTGATATTTATATCAAAGTTTTTTCGATTAATTCACTATATTCCCCCTTTTATTTTCTCCTAAAAATAATATATTTTTACTGAGATAATTAGGTAAACTAATTATCTGAGGATAACATAATTATCACGGGTTCCCTAAGGTATGATTAACCTCTGATAAATAACTCAAGACATTTTGAATCTATTGATAAATTCTCCCTTTTAATTTGTCCAAAAAATAGAATAATTTTGTTAAAGTAATTAGTTAAATTAATTATCCGAGCTTCTCATAATTAACCTGTGATAAATAACTCAAGTCATTTTGAACTATTTGCTAATTTTTCCTATTTAATTTGTCTTAAAAATAGAGTATTTTTACTAAAGTAATTAAATTAATTACTTATTTAAGCTTGACCTAGTTATCACACGTTTCCTAACATGTAATTAACCTCTGATAAATAACTCAAATCAATTTGAATCCATTTGCTAATTTCCCCTATTTAATTTGTCCTAAAAATAGAGTATTTTTGCTAAAGTAATTAGATAATTTAATTATCTAAGCTTGACCTAATTATCACAAGTTTTCTAATATGTAATTAACCCCTGATAAATAGCTCAAATCAATTTGAATCCATTTGTTAATTTCCCCTATTTAATTTGTCCCAAAAATAGAGTATTTCTACTAAAGTAATTAGATAATTTAATTATATGAGCTTGACCTAATTATCATGGGTTTTCTAACATATAATTAACCACTAATAAATAACTCAAAGTATTTTGAATCACTTAACTAATTTCCCCTATTTAATTTTTCTTAAAAATAGAGTATTTTTGCTAAAGTAATTGGGTAAATTAATGATCTGAGCTTGACATAATTATCACAGGTTTTCTAGCATATAATTAACCACTGATAAATAACTCAAAGAATTTTGAATCAATTTGATTATTTTCCCCTTTAATTTTTACTAAAAAATAGTATAATTTTATCTAATTAATTATGAAAATTACTCAAAAAATTATAACATAATTTACCTAGCTTAATGACTATCTAATGCAGCTCTGATAATTACCTCAACTTAATCTAAGCTTAATTAACATATTTCCCATTAATTCATGGTTAATTTGGCTAATTTTAGTCCTAATATGATATGATAATTAGTTAGCTTAACATTTCCAAGCTTAATTATAACAATCAGTAGAGAATATTTAATTAAGAGAGGATTTATGAGTATACATGGGCCTAATCTTTAATTTATTAACAAAATAGATTAATCTAGCCTTGTTAATTAAGAAGGATTATGTTAATTACCGTTTAGGTTAATCAACTAGAGCTTAATCTCTAGTGATTTCTGCGTAGCGTTCTCTCTAGATGAGAGAGAGTGTTTCAAGGCTCCGAGTCTAAATTTTTATGAAGAGAAGGGGGTCTTTTTATAGCTTTTTCTGGGCACCGGGCAGTTTCTGGCAGGTTTTGACACCCCAAGCAGGCCCCCAGCTTGCAAACGGCGCCAACTGCTGCTAAACCTGTCTCTGGCAGGTTCTCCCCAGCTCCACAGAGTCCCCATACCTTCCAGAATCGATTTTGGTTGATTTTACAGATTTCTAATGATGAAAATTTGAAATCTCAGTTAATTCTAGAACCTTAGGATAAGAAGTCTTTGTTAATAATTATTATCCAATTTTTATTAACTAATTGAATTCCTATTGTAACCTTCTAGGGTCTGTAACTTTTTTAGTTTTTATCGGATTCTGATTCTTAAAATTACTAACCATAGTAAAGCTCTGCTTATGATTTCGAAAATACCAATATTAGCTGTGTTTGAATCCTTCAACTGTGGTTTTCAAATTAATTTTACAAGCTTTGTACAATTTTCAAGGTTTCGAAAACTGGAAACCTTACAAATTAGGTCATGCTCTCATGCAAGGAGGGACTCACCTTTGGAGCCATATGCAAATTCAACAAAAGGGGGGGCACTGAAGACTTTTTTGTGATGAAAAACAGGTATTTTAGTGGGATTTTTTATCTCCATCTCCACTCCAAATTTGAAAAAGATGGTCAAAAGAGAAAATGTGGATCAACAGCTGAGTAATCAACTCAAAAACTTTGATAATTTTTTAAGTAACCATTGGTGAGATGGGATTTTTTGAGTGAACCCCAGTCTGCCCACTTTTCTCACAAAGTAACCCATAGTCTTCTCTCACCTCCTTTCCTACTCCCACACACACACACAGTCATTCCTCTCCATCCTTCACTCAAACCTGTAACTTTCATGGATTCTTTTATCTTCTTCACCATTTCCATCTCTTCCTTACTCCATACCTCAAAATTATCATCTATACACACATATAGCTCAATTTCTCTCTCTAGAATCAAACTCATATTACCATAACCTCTTCATCCTTTCACAAAAAGAGAAAAAATCAGCAAATAACCAAGCTTAAGCTCTAAAAAAGGAGGAGTTTGATCATGGAAAATTCAACTTTTCCATGGTCACAAGAACTACACCGACAGAGTTCTACAAACGCTTATTCGCTGGAGAAGATAGGTGGAAAATTCCCTTTCCGTCTTGTGGTTTACATCAAATTGTGTATATTCTAATCCTTCTCTTACTTTTTATCATTTTGGAAATCATATAATGCACCTTGAGTTCATATGCCATGTAATTTTACCCCATCCTACTAAATACAAACTACTAACACTAACTACTAACCTACTAACACAATTACCCATTAACTCAACTCTAAAAAGACACCTCACCTCAAGCCTACATGTGCATAGTAACTCTCTCTCTCTCTCTCTCTCTCTCTCTCTCTCTCTCTCTCTCTCTCTCTCTCTCCCTTAAAACTCTACTTTCACTTTATCTACCATCAATAATGATCTCTTTTGAGCCCAAATCCATGACTCATGCAGACAAAGAAGACCCGCAATGTTTTGATATTCAGAAAAAAAATCATAATCCTGATTTGCTAGCTTGTAAATTAGGATTTCCAATAATCTTGATGAGAGGTCTCCAACCTATAAATAGGCCTCTCTCCTTCTTGTAAATGACCCCCAATATCTCACATAGCACCTCAACACTCTATGCGTGAGAAGAGAGTTAGGCGTAGCAACCACTTTGTGAGCTTCACTTTTGGTGTGAGAGAATCTTTCAAGCTACACTTTGCAAGTGAGAGAGCATGAGTTCAAAATCTCAAAACCACTATTGTATATGTTCCTCCATCATCAATAAATTGAGGTTGGTGCATCAAAGGCGTGATTCCACGTTCAAATCTTCGTCCTTCCACTTGTGCAATACGGTTTGGTGAATTCAAGGTGATTTGTGTATGTTAAGTTTCTATCATTTGATCTTGTTTGAGAAAGTGTGTTAGTGTGTTTTCATTTGCCACTTTTGTGTCCATTGTAAGAGGGTATTGTGCTTAGAGATCTCCCCCACACCCTAAGACAGTGTGTGTGGGTTGGCAATGTTTAGCATTCACTAAGCATTGATTTAGTTTTGTATAATCTCTATGATAGCATCATAATGAACCATCTCCATTTGCAAGTCACAAACAAGGTATTACGCAAGTTCTGGTTTTTTGTTGTATTTCATTGCTTGTGGTTGCCCCAGCCCCAATTGAGCAGCACGGGAGCCTTGAGCGGTGTTTAAAGGTCGGCTCTCTTGTTGCCCGCCACCCCGGACCACCTCAATATATGCTGCAAATTCAATAGAGGACCGGGATTTAGAGGAGAAATGTTTGATTTCCTTTGCAAAAATCTCAATATATAGCACAAATATAGTTCTTCTTATTATCCACAATGCAATGGTCTCAATGAAAGGCTCAATGGAGAGTTGGTGAAATATTGACAAAGATGACCCAGACACATGGGAAAACTTGGGATTCAGAGTTGCCTTGTGCAATATGGGCCTATAGAACTGCTATCAAAATGAGCACAGGGTTTTCTCCTTACCACTTGGTCTATGGCAAGGACGCATTATTTTCCAACTGAAGTGGTGATCCTGCATTTAAATTGTTGTCATTGGGAGATGAAGAGCAAAGAGATACTTGGCAAAAAAGGTTATTGGATATACAATGTTTGCAATTGGACAGAGTTGTGGCTTTAAGCTACTATGAGAAAGTGTCAAGGAAAGCTCAAATAAAGGCTAATAAATGTGTAAAGGATAACAAAATTGAAAAGGGTGATCTTGTGTTGTGATACAATAGTAAGTTGGACAATACTTTCCAGAAAAAGCTTCAGATCAAGTGCAAAGGTCCTTTTTCTATTCTGAACAAGTTTGAAAATGGCACATATCAGTTGGCAAATTTGGGTGGTGCACAGCATAAATACCATGTTAATGGCTATAGATTGAAGAAATATCTATCACATTTGATGATAATTGTGATAGATGAGATGCTATCAATGGAGGAAGACAGTGTGAAGACATCTAAAAATGTGAATGAGGTTTTTGGGAATGAGCTATAGCAATTGTTCACCCTAGAAACCTCTGCTTGTCACATGAATGATTAAGTAGGCTAGGGGGGGTTGGAAATCTATGTTGGGAATTTTTCAAATGAGCATAAAGCCAATAGAACATGCCAAAAAGCTTGCTAACTAGCCTCATGTATATATGTGTACATAGTGCTTCGAGCCTTGAGAGTGACCATGTAAAAATTCATGTACAAAGGTTTGGTTTTGACGGGCTTATGTACTAATGTTTTTGGTTGCTCAAGTCCCTAAAACATGGTTTTCAATAAGTATCTTTAGTCGTGCTTTATAGCTTGTGAATCATACTTGTACATCATGAGTTATGTGCGTCCGAAGTGGGTGGTCTTGACTTAGACAGTGGTTGCAAATGCATGCGACAAAGGCAACTAGGCCAACTTGATGATTAAAATTAAAAATACTAAGATTTTAACTTTTTGGAGACAGAAAAAGTAATGGGCTCCTAGCCGTGCTTCATAGCGTCGCATTTGGTGGCCGGAGCGGTGCGCTATGCCCTTGGGAAGTTGGTCTTGAGAAGGGGTCAAGCTGGAAATTTTCTGTTGGAAGGAGGGAGTTGGAGAAGTGTGGGAGGAATGTGCCATGTGGCAAGGAAATAATCCCACATAGGGGAGCTTGGGCTCAAAACAAGGGGTATAAGAGGGGGAATGGGTGCCCATTTGGGGGTGTATCAAAGGAGAGAGGAGCTTGGCTATGGGGGCTCGTGGACATTTGGGGGAGAAGGGCACGCCATTTTTAGTTCCCACCTATTGCCCAAGCGCCTGGTCATCCTTTTGGTCCCCTGGACATTAACTCCCACCCCCTCCCTTGGCCCAAAAGTCATCGGCTACCCATTTCTTACCCAAATGAAGCTAAAACTGGACCAATTAAATGAAGCCTTGCAAGAGAGCCTTTTCGGCTGAGGAGAGAGAAGAAATCTCTTGGAATAAAAGACAAAAGAGGCCCTATTTTATAGCTGTAACACTTGCAAACTTTCTAGAAAGCTCATTTTTTAGCAAGAGAGTACACCCCCAACTTTGAATGGCCATATCTGTCTCATCTTTTATCTGTTTTTAGCCTATGGATACTCTATGAACATCTACTTGAGACAAGCTACATCATTATATCCTTGGTTTCTCCTAATTCCAAGTGTGCTTCATGCTAGAAGGGTTTTTCATAAATCTTTACAGGTGCTTATCTTACAGGTTTTTTCGGCGGTGCAATAGTTCTTCCTTATAGCGGTGTGACTATATATATATACCTCCTATATAAATAAATTAAAAACCAGTGAGATATCTAACGCAGAGTAAAATCGCATCAAAATTTTATTGTGTAAAGCGGCCATATTTATTATGCCAAACACCATATTTTAAGATCACCTTCATTCAAACCATATAATTATGCAGCTTTTATTGAAAAAATTGAAACCCAGTAGAGTGGTCGGAGATTTTTTTATTAAAAAAACATTCATCCTTATGTACTCTCATGTAAAGCAAACCCATTTGGTGGGCCTTATCAGGCATTCAGTGAATGTGATCAAGATACCATAGCCTAGTTATGTTTGCAATTTAAACAAGAAAGAAAACCAAGTTCAGTAAATAGTGACAAACCTGGGTTGGTTGAGCTACAAGCTCCATGTTTGGTGTAGCAGTGAGTAATGAAAACCAACACACAGTCCTAACTCTCAAGTAAAAACACACTCAAAGCTAAGTGAGGGGCAAAAAGCACCCTCACCGCTTTAAATACAGGAGGGGAGACCACTATTATTCCTGACGTGCACAAAATCCTCCCAAGTAAGAGCCTATCGCAAGTAAGATGCTCTAATTGACAAAAACTAATTGCTTTCATTCTTCTGAACTAATAGTAAATCATATCTCAAGCAATATTTTTTGACTAATGAAAAATTATTTCTCACTCTTGTCAAGGAATTTCTTCCAAAAACTAGAACTCTTCTTACAAATGCAAATCATTCAAGTGATTGATGAGCATTTGGACTTGCTTGTGACACATAAAAAAATGTCGGTACCCTATGTCTAAGTCCATTCTTACATTTACTCTTGACAAGGAGATCAAATAACAAAAGTGGTATTTTTATTTGTAAAAGAAGAAGAGCTTTCTCCGGAGAATTTGTGCTTAGAATAGTGGGATCCCTAAAACTATTTAGCTCCACAATTTGATGGATGTTGTAGTATGCTCAATCATGGCTGCACAAGAGATGCACCTACATCCCTCTTCTTAAAACTATGTGCCCTTACGAATGAATGCACATTGCCTCTAGATTGAGTCACCAAACATGACCAAAGCTACCTTGAAACCTTACACTCTTAGTGTCTTGACAGAGTGAATATGGATCTTGGTTTTCACATCTCCCAAGGCATTACAATAAATTTTCTACACATTGCCTCCAATTTGAATAGAAAAAGGTGACTTGAAATGTGACCAAGCTATTGTCAAACAACACACGCTTAGTGTTCTAAACTAGTTAAGCTAACTAGAAAACTCATTTGAAAGTAGCAACATAGTTTTTCCTTGGCAAGGGTCACATAAGCAATATAGTATTATGAAAAAACAATATTGATGCTAAAAATGAACTAGAAAAACATCCATTGCACACTCTTAGTATAAGGCAATGACTGCATATTATTCCAAATAGATACATCTAGTAAAATGTTACTAGCCAAAATCTAAAAATAAATAGTGATAGCCGTTTTTCGGCTTTCCATAATTGCCATAGTAAGCTACCTCACCCTATCAAATCACTCAAACATTTTGGTTATCCCTACCATTTCACTGTACATAGGCGTGTGTGAGTTAGGGGACTTTTCCCATATCTTCTTAAAAACCCTCAATTAGCTACTCACTGGGCTAGTTGAGCCAAAAAATAAAAATAAAAATTTTAAAAAAAAAGATATTATGGCCTCTTTGTGTGTAAATATTTCATTGTATATAGGGCCTAAATATAAGGATTTTTCATAATTATTTTGGTATTTATTTAAATATTTATACTTAGGTGCGTGTTATTTATGCTATATACATTGACTCACCATTACCATATTTTTTCTTATCATTTTTCATACTCTTTATTCCATATAAAAATAATTTCATGCAAGCTTCTCTTATTTTTGGTGTAACTCCATCCCAACAAAAATCCAAAAAAACTAGTTCTATTTATGTGTATATTTTTTCACTATTGTGATTTTTTCCTTCCTACATCTATTCCCTATTACCCTCATAAATTAGACCACCAAAAATATTCATCTTTTTATGGTAGACTTATAATGAGAGAGATTTATTTTGACCCCTTTATATTTTTTCCACCTATATTATTTATATTTCACATGTACATATTTTTTTAGACCCCTCAATATTTGATTTTCTTAGTTGTACTATTCACTTATATCATGATCTCAACAATATCTTCAATTATAGACCTACCAAATAAGGTCAAGGGTATGTGGAATGCATGCATGCACCATGGGGGGCTCACTCTTGGAGGTATTCAAAAGAATCATCCAAAGAAGGACCTCACAAGGACTTTGTGCAGTGGAGAAAAACAATCGGTTTTTTTGAATTTTTAGAGATCACATGCTCTCCTAATTTGAAAAGGTGATACAAACGAAAGTTGTAGCACGTGAGCTAAACTTTTACCTCAAATTTTTTCATATTTTTTTGAACTACGAGCTGTGAGCTATGATTTTATTGGGGACCCCAGTTTGCCAATACTATGCAGCCACACTCCCTCTTCCACTTTATCATTTTCCTCTTTCACACACACTTCTCTACTCATCATCCCCACCTCTCTCACCACTCCTCTCTTCACCCTACTCACCTTCTTCTCAACCTTGAATAATAAGAGAAACCATGGTGAACTCATGTCTCCTACACACACTTCCATTCCAAAATTGACCACCTAGTCTCATTTTTCCTCATCCATATTACCCATATCTATCAAAAAAACCACAAAATTCAGCCTCTTCTCTTTAAAGACAGCATCATGGTGATTGATTACTCATGTTCACTTATCTTGGCTCCCAAGGAAGGTCAAGAGTGGAGAAAAAACGTACCGTCAAAGCTAGTGGACCGTCAACAGGCGTCAAAATTCACCCTACTCAAGACACTTGGAGCATCAACATTGTAAGAAATCCATGTTTTCTTACCTATTAAGGGTTTTTTCTTCCTTATTTGTATCCTACATGGATACTCCCATTCTAAATATCCAATTCCATTTGTAAATCGATAAAAATACTAACTCTACTAATTTACTAACACTAACCTAGTATGAAAAGTCCTATCACCTCCACTTCTTTTCTCTCTCTGTTCTTCATCTATCCCCACCAACTTCTTGATAATTCCAAGCAAAAGAAATTATATAAGTGCTGAAAATCTAACCCAACCATGGTTAAAGGAGTAACCCTAGCCCTCAAAATTGCTATAAAAGGAGGGTGTAGCTAGCACAAAAGGGGGGGATCCATAAGCAAGAGCACTATGCTATAGCTTGAGAAGCCAAGCTCAACCTCTCTAGAAGGAGCTCTTGAGTAGAAGCTCATTGTCTTATGCATATGCATGTGTTGTATTAGGGGTGATTAGTAAGGAAACTCTATGCCATTGTAAGAGAGAGTGATCATTCAATTGAGAATAGGAAATCTATCATTTCTCCTACTAGTGTAAGCCCAACATTTGTTGAATCAAGGAGGGTGGATTTGGACTAAGCTTGGATACTTTGTCTCTCTTCCAACGTAAAGTAATGGACAACAATGATGTGTAAGTGTCTTGGTGTTTTTTAAGTTCTTGATAGCTTGTCTCTGAGTGTTTTCATCAATTCAGCCATAAATTCCACATATTGTTTGAGGGCAACCGGGTGGAGAGGACTCCCCTGGCCTTAAGACAGTGATTGGGGTGGCTTTTCTTGTGATGATTTGTGGTGTAATTTACTCAAGCTATTTGAAAAAATACTAATCTCACTTTGATTGGTCGTGACAGATTTGTAAGAAGGTATTAATGCAACAAGCATCCCCTCCCCTTCTCTCTCTTTCTTACATATATAATTGTGTTTGCTTGATCACGGCCGATACATTTCAAAACAGCCCGAGCACTCTCTCTCTCTCTCTCTCTCTCTCTCTCTCTCTCTCTCTCTCTCTCTCTCTCTCTCTCTCTCTCTCTCTCTCTCTCTCTCTCTCCGCGTCCTAGTTTGCATCCAAAACTAGGTGGTGCCCCAAATTTGTGTAGGGTTAGGTTGCGGGTTTGTGTGTGTGTTTTTTGTTTTTTTCAACCCCAACCCAATTGAGCAGCACGGGAGCCTAGAAGGGTGCTTAGAGGCCACTCTTCTTGTTGCCCGCCTCAAATTGGTGCCCCCACTGAGGAATGACTTTGTGCTTATTGTTGTTGTATTGCATGAATGCTTGAATTTTAGCATAATCAAGTAGATTATATGAATCATGAAAACTTGTATGACCGTGTTTAATTTCAAGGGAACAAAAATTGATCTAGAATATGATTTGGATTAGCATAACATAAGAAAGGAAAAAAACATTTTCACATAAGAATCTAGAATTCATGTTCAAAGACCTTTCAAAACTTTGTGTAGTTAGTTGATGTCATGAGAGAAAATGATTGTTTGGAACTAATCTTTGTGTAGTTCTAGCATTGAGAGACTATGACATGCTATACCTTTGATGATATCCCAATCTTCTTCGGAAATCTAGAAGAAGATGTTGATGATTTTCTTGCTGATTTTAGAATGGTTTGTCGTATCCTTGGTAAAAGGGATGACATTGAAAAAGGGGATTTTCTATTGCTATTCCTTAGAGGCAACGCTGAGCAATGGTTTTGGAGTATGTCTTCTCAGATTGAAGATGGGTATACCCAAATTTCCAAAGCTTTGAAGACCAGATTCTCTAAATTTCCAACATCGGAGAAAGCATGGGCTTCATTAGGGAGACTTCAACAACATGGTGAAGACTACTATGTTTATGAGGATATTTTTTCTCGTCAATGGGGAGGACGTGGGTTTAGTTCTACATTTCCAGATTATGTAAAAATGGAGCAATTTATTTCGGGTTTGTCTCCTTTCCTAAATACTAAGGTTACTTGTAGTGGACCCTCTACCTTTGAAGAAGCGGTCACTATTGCCCGAAGGAAGTTTCACAAGTACTTCTACATCAAAAATGGTTTCCATCATGCTGGAAGAACCAACCATCATGAAAGTGTTATCAAGGAGTCATCTTCTTTGCCATACTTGTCTTCTTCTACTCCGACAAATGTTGAAGAAGTTACTTACATGCCAACTGATTATTCAAGTGCTAAAGTGTGTGGCCAAGATTCAAATGTGGAATCTATTTCTTCTACCTTTATCACAAGCATGCAAAAATTGACACAAGATATCTCAAATGGCATTGATGATTCAATAATGGATAGATCCAACCTTTTGGCAGAGGATCAATTTCTAGTCCGCAATTTCTAGTCTGAGCAGACGAAGATTTTGTGCAATATGACTCTATAGAGAATGAAGACCTTGAAGATAACCTTGATCTTATGGAATGTTCTGAGAGGGCATCTTGTCTAAAAGAAGAGAGTGAAGAAGAAGATGAAATCATAGGTGGAGAGATCATAGACCACATTGATCATAAAGAGATGATTGTGTACACGGAATGCCAACTCCAAAACAAAGTAGATGAGTGTGAGTTGAATCCATGTGAGGATAATCTTCAAGAAGTGTTTGAGGATGTTGAAAAGCATTGGTATGACCCATGTATATTAAGCATGGAGGAACCTATCATGCAAGAAGCCAAAGTTTTCACAAAATCAAACAGTACTCCATCAACCTTTGAGGTGTGAGGAGTTACAACCTTGCCAAAGGGGGGGCTTAGAAGGGGATGAAGAACATGGGAGAGTAGTAAAAAATAAAATCATAAAAGGAAACTGTCAGAAGGGTGTCATTCTCTCCAATGGTGTTTTAGTGGGTGGCTCTTCATTCATGGGACAATCTCTTAGCAAGAAAATCCAAACTTTTGAAGCCCAAATCATCTTCACATTGGGTTTCACCTCTTCAAAGTCAACTTCTCCTCTCTTCACATATACCTTTCATCAGGGGCACCATACCTTCTTAAGTGGAAGAGGACATGAATACTTGGTGATGAACAGATGTTTCCAAACCTTCTACATTTGGTTCTTTGGTGTATGGAGGTCAAACATTGTGATGCTTCTGGTCTTCATCATAGATGAAAAACTTGTTGATTGCTACATGTGGATGTTTCATCAATCAGTACCAAAATCTATTCTCTTCCAATGTGTTGGAAGCAATAGAAACCTTCGTCTATTATCTACTTATGTGGTAAACTATTTGCAATATCTTCCAATAACAATTGGAAGCATGGATCAAGCTTTCATAAATCATGAAGGTCATAGAATTTTTGACTTGATGAGCCTACCCAGGTTGACTGAATTTTATGAGCTACGATCCAGGAATTTGCTCATACAAGCTCTTGAAGATCGTAGCAGATACATCAACTTTACACAGGAGGAAGAGCAACCAATCTTTTATATCACATTCAATGGCCACACTCCCTCTTCCACTTTATCATTTTCCTCTTTCACACACACTTCTCCACTCATCATCCCCAACTCTCTCACCACTCCTCTCTGCACCCTACTCACCTTCTTCTCAACCTTGAAGAATAAGAGAAACCATGGTGAACTCATGTCTCCTACACACACTTCCATTCCAAAATTGACCACCTAGTCTCATTTTTCCTCATCCATATTACCCATATCTATCAAAAAAACCACAAAATTCAGCCTCTTCTCTTGAAAGACGGCATCATGGTGATTGATTACTCATATTCACTTATCTTGGCTCCCAAGAAAGGTCAAGAGTGGAGAAAAAACATACCGTCAAAGCTAGTGGACCGTCAACAAGCGTCAAAATTCACCCTACTCAAGACACTTGGAGCATCAACATTTTAAGAAATCCATGTTTTCTTACCTATTAAGGGTTTTTTCTTCCTTATTTGTATCCTACATGGATACTCCCATTCTAAATATCCAATTCCATTTGTAAATCGATAAAAATACTAACTCTACTAATTTACTAACACTAACCTAGTATGAAAAGTCCTATCACCTCCTTTTCTTTTCTCTCTCTGTTCTTCATCTATCCCCACCAACTTCTTGATAATTCCAAGCAAAAGAAATTAGATAAGTGCTGAAAATCTAACCCAACCATGGTTAGAGGAGTAACCCTAGCCCTCAAAATTGCTATAAAAGGAGGGTGTAGCTAGCACAAAAGGGGGGGAGCCATAAGCAAGAGCACTATGCTATAGCTTGAGAAGCCAAGCTCAACCTCTCTAGAAGGAGCTCTTGAGTAGAAGCTCATTGTCTTATGCATATGCATGTGTTGTATTAGGGGTGATTAGCAAGGGAACTCTATGCCATTGTAAGAGAGAGTGATCATTCAATTGAGAGTAGGAAATCTATCATTTCTCCTACTAGTGTAAGCCCAACATTTGTTGAATCAAGGAGGGTGGATTTGGACTAAGCTTGGATACTTTGTCTCTCTTCCAACGTAAAGTAATGGACAACAATGATGTGTAAGTGTCTTGGTGTTTTTTAAGTTCTTGATAGCTTGTCTCTGGGTGTTGTCATCAATTCAGCCATAAATTCCACATACTGTAAGAGGGCAACAAGATGGAGAGGACTCCCCTGGCCTTAAGACAGTGATTGGGGTGGCTTTTCTTGTGATGTTTTGTGGTGTAATTTACTCAAGCTATGTTGAAAAAATACTAATCTCACTTTGATTGGTCGTGACAGATTTGTAAGAAGGTATTAATGCAACAAGCATCCCCTCCCCCTTCTCTCTCTTTCTTACATATATAATTGTGTTTGCTTGATCACGGCCGATACATTTCAAAGCATCCCGAGCACTCTCTCTCTCTCTCTCCCTCTCTCTCTCTCTCTCTCTCTCTCTCTCTCTCTCTCTCTCTCTCTCTCTCTCTCTCTCTCTCTCTCTTCGCGTCCTAGTTTGCATCCAAAACTAGGTGGTGCCCCAAATTTTTGTAGAGTTAGGTTGCGGGTTTGTGTGTGTTTTTGTTGTTTTTTCCAACCCCAACCCAATTGAGCAGCACGGGAGCCTAGAAGGGTGCTTAGAGGCCACTCTTCTTGTTGCCCGCCCCGGACCGCCTCAATAGCATCTTTTTTATTTGTGGCTGGTAAAAAAAGCTCAGCTGATAAACTATGTATCTTGAGAAGTATCTCGTGACTATGGAGATTATGCTTGTTGATGATATTTGCTTTGAGCATCATCCTCGTTGGTAAGTACATTTGAAAAACTACAAAAGCACTAATTTTATCTCTGTACTCATGGAAATTTCAATAGCAAAAAGAGAAATTGTAGAGTGTATACCCCTCATGAGAGACTCAATGTGCGTGCGTGCGTGTGTGTGTGTGTGTGTGTGTGTGTGTGTGTGTGTGTGTGTGTGTGTGTGTGTGTGTGTGTGTGTGTGTGTGTGTGTGTGTGTGTGTGTGTGTGTGTGTGTGAGAGAGAGAGAGAGAGAGAGAGAGAGAGAGAGAGAATTCCCATGCAACTCATGCAAAATTCATGAAATTCCTCCATGCCCCTCGTCCTTCCCAAAACTAAACTTGGCTTTGATACCACTAAGAGGGCCAAGGAACTAACTGCATGCTATTCTCCACCCAACCTCCTCCTTTTATAGGCCCTCTAGCGTATCTTTAAGAGCCCCTAAACTATGCATGCCTACCCGGCCTTGCCTTGGCTTGTGTCCCTCGTTGTCCTCACATTGTGTCAATCCATGAATATTTACATCATCATCGATAGTTCTACTTGCATTATCTCCTCCATATAAATTCAACATTTTACGTAACTCAATGGATTTTTTAGAATGATTCCATTTTCCTTCTAGTTCATATTTTTTTCAAAAAAAAGAATATTTTCTAAATGTTTTCTCATGACATTAATAGTCAGTGAATTGTAATTTCCTGCATGTCTTCATACATGATTTTTGCACCAAGTGTTCACAAGTAGTAGATTGGGTTACAAACTTTAGGGTAGTGTACTCTAGGTGCGTAGAGGTTACCCCTTGAGTTTCGTGACAATTCTACAATGTTAGGTTGTGTTTCGATGAGCATAAGCATCGTAGGTAAGGTAGCAATTGTGTACACATAGTGTGCTTTGAGTTTATTTCCCTTGGTAGTGATTGTCTCTAGAAGGCCGAGTAGGTGATTGACATTCATCTATTTGTTTCCATGCGCCTATGGGTCAAGCTCCATCCTTGGTTGACATCTTGTTTGTTGGTATGGTTCTCACTTTGCTAGCAAACAACTACGAGCAATGTATCTACCCCACAACATTGGTGCTGATGTCGGGGACGAGAGCGGGTCTACCTTTCTAATCTCTCTGCCTCTACTGTAGAAGATATCGAACTCAAAATTTTGAAAGGTGGACAGGTCCTTGACAAAGCAGAGCTCAGTAAAGCCCCCTTCAACCTCAACCTCATTGATCATTCCAAATTCCCTTCCAATACAGGCCTCTACATTCATACAAAGGGGAATATGGAGTTTGCCAAAAGTAACCCAGATTTCTACACAGAATCCATTTGGAATGTTTTTTGACCCTATGTCAAATGTGCCTGCAAGTTTCTTGACCCTAAAGCTTTATACGAATCCAACATCATGGGGTTTGACCATGCCATTTGGTTTATTCACAACCATCTTGACCTGCTCTTCCCTGACAAACCAGTGGACTTTCATCCATCTTGACCTACTCTTCCCTGAAAAACCAGTGGACTTTCATATCTTCCTTATTTGTTCTTGGTTAGGTGGCCAAGCTAAACAAATAGTAATTTCTCAAATTGCTTTCAACATCTTTCGAGGGTTAATGTTGGATATCTTGAAAGAACTAAAGTCTGATGAACTTGGGATTTATCTAACCACTTATGCCAATTACAAAGGTGTAAAGATTATCACTAGCCTACTCAAGCCTTGTATTGATGAAGATGACTCCCCTTCACTGAAAAAGACCCAATTCCCTTGCTAATCCCAACTCTTTTACTTCTTTTTTGACACTTAGCTCTTCCTCTATTCAAGGGAAATCTCGTAGCTACACTAGAGGAAGAGGCAGCAACACACCAATCAAGAACTTTCTTGATTTATAATCATTGATGAACATGCAGGTTGCTATGAGCCCATGTGGAAGGCAGTTCTCAACAAAAAAGCTCCTAGCCAAGACTTTATTTACGTACATTGTCTCTTTTAGAATGAGCTTCTCGACTGGATACACCCTAAACCACTTTCTTGTGAGTGCTTTGACCTACTTTTTGGGAACCACAAATTACTTGACAATGTACTTATTGGCTGGAAGTATCAACAACCTATCAAGAATTTGGTATACAACAACAATTTTCTTAGACATAATTCAATTCCTGAATGTATCTGCAATCAATTTGTCACATTTTGCAAAGGCTTTGATACATATGGTATGCATGTTTGTACTTGTGATCTTACCATCATTGAAAATATCAAAGTCTGGAAAATCTTGGCTAATGGGCTTAATCACATACCTAACTTTCCCAAAAACCCATATCTTGCCTTATCCGCTCTATCGAGCTGCTTAACTGACCTTGTCAGCTCTCTTTGACTGGAGAAGATAGTTCACTGGACTTAACCGAAGTGGTGAAAGAATGTTTTTTTCCAAAAAATCTCGTAAATACCTAGAGAATGGTTATCTACAGATAGCTCTTGGATAACACCACAACTTGCGCATGAATTTCAAAAATTATCAAAGAATTGGTTCATAGTAGGGTTATATAAAAGCTCTCATTGTCCCACTCTTATTTGCAAAAGCTTAACTTGGAAAGCAGCACAATCCTGGGTATCTGGGAAGGAATTCACAGAAATCAACACATCTCTACAAGAGGTTACCAATAGCATCTCAAGACACTTAGATAATCTGGGTTATTCTTTGGAGGATACTAAACTACCAGTACCTTTTCCCACCTATAAAATTCATAAACATAAATTCAGATGGAAATTTGATGCCTCAAATGGCACCTTTACGGATTTCACCAAAGATGTCACTCTTTGTCTTGACCTTATACTAGCAGAGTTTGAAATAGTCTATGCCTCTAAACAAAAATTCTACTGTAACTTTCTACAAATACAATACAACCCCTTTTGGATAACAGAAAACTGTATAGAGGTTTCTCTTAACCTCCCTAAACAGATTTTCCATCTTTTTTCAACATATATTACTGAGTGTTGTAATAATATTCCCATAGAAGGAGATCTTGGGCTTAAAGTTGTCCTATCAAAAATTATTAAACTTGCCTTTATTAATGCTAGAAAGAAGGGTTTCTTCTACATTTCTCTTTCCAAGAAACCTAAATGGATAAAAAAGACACACTCTTCCCACCCAATACACTTTAATGAAGAGAATCTATGTTTTTATATATCATGGTTACTTTGTAACTGCACCATTCTCTCTGACCGAAACTATTTTAACCAAAGCCTTGGCATCCCCGCTTATGTGTAGCATATACACATAAGGCATATATTCAAAGAAGGCATATACCTTGCCTTCTTTGAATACAAATGGTTTCTCAGAGCCATGGGAGAAAAAAGTAATAAACTTTCACTGTTCAGACACACTTACAGGTATATGGATGACATACTGAGCATCAACAATAAGTCTTTTTCAGAAGATATCAGTGAGATATATCCTAATTGCTTTAAAAAAGATCCAACTTCTATACAAGGGTTCACTACATCCAATGGGTTTTTTTGCACCTCAGTATAATTCCATAACTTTACAATTTCACTTCATATACCTTGTGTTGGAGAGTATGACCAAAAATATCTATGGAAAAGGGATCTCCTAAACCTTCCACCCTTTGAGTTCATAAAAAGGAATAGTAATAGACCCCAAAAAGTGGCTCTTAGCACTTGTATCAGCCTGCTTTACTTAATTGTCTACTCCACCTCCAACTACCTCCTTGCTTGGGAAGATATGAAGCTACTTTTAAAAAAGTACTGCCTTAATGGCTGCAATGGATGCGACATACGTAGATGACCTTAGACTGGTCCTACGAGGTAGAAGTTCTCTGGTTTGCCAGAGTCTTGTTATTATACTTTAGGTAGGATCCCGGACTTGGACCCTTGAGATCTTGAGAGAGTGCTAGGGAGTGTGTGAGTGGCTTGGATTTTCCACCATAGGTAGTATTAGTTGTATTTTAGTGTTTTTAGTGTTGATGGTGTGTGATTGATTTGTGAGGTGATAAAAATGATAGCTAGTCCGTGTGTGGTAGTGAAGTGTCTAATCATAAAGACAACACCCCACATGATGTGTAGGACTAATTGTAGATAGGACACGTGACTGTGATCTAGAGTTATTCATCATCAAATTATTTGCTAGTATGCTTGTTAGCATTTATGATCTCTAAAAAGTTGATTTTTAGAGATAACATGCAATAAACAAGTTTCAAAGGATAATTGTGCATGGTTGAATGATGCTGGGCATAAAAGAGCATATATGCAAGAGATCTGGATGAGAAAATTGCAATTTTGCATCAGCACACATCATAAGCATATGATGTCTTAGGGCCTAGCAGGAGACCAAATTTGACAAAACAGATTGCACTAAAGTGTTCAAAGGGGGTATTTTACCCTAACTTCACCTTGAGACTCAAGTTTTGACCAACACTTAGTACCCAAAAGACAAGAGACGGAGTGTCAAAAATGGAAAAGAAAGGAAACTTGTGGTTATGAGCATATTTTTTCATAAAACTTGGTAAAAGTGCTTGAAAAGCAGTGCTAGAGACTTGCTTGTGGATAAAATCTGACCAAAAATTCATCAACAAACATCATATGTGTATCATGTCTAAAGTGTGAATCTGGTAGATTTTGGGTCGAAAGACACATTTGGGTGAGCCATTGTGCATAAGTGGCACACATGATAGCCGTGAGCCAAAGCAAATGTGGAAAAGCTTGACTTTTAACCATACATCGTGCCATTTCCGTAAGCAAACTACTTTTCCTCTTAGCAACACCATTTTGTTGTTGAGATGTATGTGGCATTGTACATTGGTGTTTTATCCCGATTCCCATAGCTAGCGAGAAATTCATTAAATTCATGAGACATAAATCCCCCCCCCCCCCCCAACCCGCTATCGGAACGGAGGGTGCCCCCTAGTACATTTAGAGACATTTTGAGCCATAGCCAAAAATTTCTTGAAGCGCATAAACACTTTGGACTTAGCTTTAAGCATACACTCATCCATGCGTGGAGTAATCATCAATGAAAGTCATGAAGTAAAGGTAATTTCCCAAGGACAAAGTTTGCATGGGCCCACAAATATCACTATGCACAAGCTGAAAGCTGCATGTAGCCCTAACTCAACCATCCTTTGGAAACTTCAAATTCTTTATCTTATTCGAAATACAGCCTTCACAAACATGCTTTATAGGTGCTTCAAGAAGTGGCAAAGAAGCAACCATATCAGATTTCTACAAACGCAACAAACTACCAATATTCAGATGTCCAAAACATGCATGCTAAAGTTTTTCATATGAAACAACCTTTGAATCAAAATCTGTATTTGCAAAATTCTACCCACATTTGTCATACAAAGAGAGCTTATACAACCCATGCCATAAAATGCTAGATGCAACAATTTCATTGCCAAAATTGACTTGTAGATCTTTCATCCACAAATTTCACGAGAGACCAAGTCTAGCAAGATCAAATATAAACAAAAGGTTCTTTTTTATCCTAGGTATATGAAGTGCAACAACGAGTGTGAAAGAACTACCATTTGTAGTAGTTAGCACAATCTTTCCAAGTCCCTTGATCGGATAAGAGGCATTTTGGCACAAGTGGCTATATCAACATCACATACTATTTTCATAGAAGACTCTACAATAGTTGCACTTGTAGTGGAACCATCCCCTTTTCTTCTTAGTCTCTTTTGCCTTCAATTTTGGACACTGCTTGATCAAGTGACAATTAGATTTACAATAATGGCAAGGCATCTTCTTTTTTCCTTTTTCACTAAAATTTATAGACAAAGGGCTGCCAGCAGAAGCATTAGGAATATGTGCCTTTTCACTTGCAAAAGAACTATGAGAAGTGGCTACATTGTTATTACCACCTTTTCTTTGAGCAACAATAAAGGCTTGTTCAACTGCATTCTGTTTAGCCCTGTTTTTTTTTAGAAAGTGACTCTTGCAAGAACAGTATGTATAATGCATCAAACTTGACAGCTTCATGATTTCATTGGGTCATAAGTCTCCAAGTACTAGCAAAAGTTTGGTAAGAATCTCGCAAAGAATCAAGAATAGTCTACACAAGGGAGCTGTCAGAAATGACTTTTCCTATAGAAATAAGTTGCTCATAAATATCCTTGATACGTGCAAGGAAAGTGTCCATTTCATCTTCCTCATGCATAATCTTTAACTCCATCTCTTTACTCAACAATGCAATTTAAGTCTCATCGTGACTTGCATAAAGACTAGCTAGAATACTATGATCCCAAGCTTGTTTTGCAAATTTAACTGAAGAAATGTAATGAGTAATAGTGTAATTCATAGGTAACGCAATCAATGCATGTGCATCTCTAACATCCCAATGAGCCTGCTCATCCATAGGCAAAGCAGCTCTAGAGACAACAATTCTGCCACCAAAGCCTGCAACATCCTCAACATTGCATGCATCCACAAAACCAGGATGTACAACAATGCCCTACACAACATTTCAAACACCCTTTCACACAAGAACATGCTACATCATATAAGTCCACATTGGGTAATTGTCCCCATCCAATCTATCCTCTTAACAGAAAACACCTTGAACACATATGTGTTGCTAGAAGCCATGGAAAATTCCTTAACTTGATGTAAAAATTGCCCAAAAAGAGGAGAAACAAAGCAAGACTAACACGTGCTATATAGCACAACCCAAAGAATACTCAAAGGGACGTGTTATGTAGAAGATGGCATTGAAAATGTTTTTGTACAAAAGGAAAAATTTACTTGCACTGCCTATAGTGGAACGGAGGCCAAAATGAGCCCAAATGAAAAATCTAAGCAGGCCAAGATTTATGAGCTATCCCAAAGTATTTGATGACCCGATGACGCTCACCAAATCTCACCAAATCTCACCAAAATATGAGAAAGTGAGCAGCCGTGTGATGGTGATGCTTGCGACTAAGCCCGGGAGGATGCAACATGCTCTGATACCAACTGTTGGAAATAGGGATGCGGGAAACACACACAACTTAGAGAAAATGAAATAAGCTCAAGTCACACAATAGAGAGTAGTATTGGTTAGTGCATAAATGAAAGATAAGTTAGCCCTAGAGTCATGGGCGTATATACAATGCATGGGGGGAAAAACCTCATTGTGAGGGGAAAAATGCCATGGCGGTCCTAAGTGTGTTCACATACATCACTACCACTTGTATATGGCTCAGGGAGGTCACCAAAGAGAAATGTAACCTATCATGTGAGTTCAACATAAGGGTATCTAAAGTTCTTGAAGCTTACAGAATAATATATACAAAAGGATACTATTTTTTCAAAATTGAAAAAAACTTACAAATTTTAAAAGAAAAGGTTACATTATATTCCTAAAAAAATTCATAGATAAGGGGTTTTACAAACATGTCTTGAACACACGTGATATGGTAGTTTTACACATGGTGTACCCCCCGAGGTATATGGTAAGATGAGGATTTTGGCCTAAACAACAACACAAGAACTCTACTTGTTGATGTGGCAGGTAGGCTCTAGGAGTGCTCAAAATCTCTCACTAACTATACCAAATAGAAGCGTCTTGGAATGCACTCGTTGTTTTCTCTCATCACCACCACCTCTTGGTGCCTATAGCCCCCTCCATAAGCCTACTAATGTTTTTTCTTCGCTCTTGCTCATTGTCTTAACGTCCTTTTTATTTCTTTTCTCGCTTTGTGTTGCTATGGGCAGCCAACCCTTCTTTGGGTGGCCGTAAGTTCTTTATTTTATTTTGAGAGAGAAAATGAACTTTGAATCACTAGAAAAGGGAGAATATATTACAAGGACCCTCAGGTAAGGAAAGGTTCACCCTAGCTAAATAGAGTATCTTAGATACAATAAATCCTTCATCCTAAGTATTGTTTTATAATAAAATGTAGGAATATTTTTCCTCGGTTGAGCCCACTCACGGTATTTATACATTGCAATAATTGACTGAGAGAAGTCTAAGGGCTCCTTAATTGCCTTACCCAATGAGCTAGGAGACCTCCTTAACTCCAAGAGAAGGACATGGGGATGTGGGGAGGGGGAGTCAAACATTGATGCATTCTTGGAAATCCATATAAAACAAAGGATAACCCCTCTCTAGATGGTCCATAGTGGAATATCAAAGCCTTTATAATTTCCAAGTAGAAGATCTATAACTTCAATGCGGTTAAGTCTTGGCCATCACACAAAAATGGACAAAGGAGAGATTTTTCTTGGATGTTGAATAGCTGAAAAAAATATGAGTAATATTCTCCATGTGTAGCTGACATCTATTACAAATACCGTTACTAACTCCAGCCCTAAAATCTCTATTCCCAAACCGCAAGCCTTGGTGCATAATCAAACATAACAAGAATTTGTGCTTAATGTTTATTGGATAAGCCTAGTTACATTTTAATGTATAGGTCCACTATTTGTAGCTCCACTCAAGATTCCACTTGTTATTCGATTGCTTCTTGAGGTCCTCCTCTACTCCACCCCCAATAGTATAGCTGGAATAAATATCATTAGCTATCCTCCCTAGCTAATCTTTAATGTAGTCAGCCCTTTTAAGCAATTGTTCTTTGGAGAGAATGGTTTGTACTCTAGAGATACACCATGCTACTTCTTGTTTTGTTGAGGTTGTATTGGTCTTGGAAGATGGTCTCACTCTTTCCTTTGTGTCCCTGAAAGAGACCCCCCACTTTTGGACTCCATCATTGAAGCATCTATGGGCCCTTTTACGTAGTGAAAGCTTGCAATGGTCTACAAAATAGCCACTCCAAGAAGGTGAATCCTAAAGAAAATAAGACAAGTTAGCCAAATGGCCTCCATTGTTTCCTTAGAGTTTTTCCAAGACTACCAAAATCTTCACATTAGATTAGACCCATTTGGGATAAACTTAAGAGGGGAATGAATCAAATTGCTAAGGTTGACATTAGTCTAGGCCTTGCAATCCCGTGACTTGAATTTGCCCAGGTTTCTCTTAAGAAGCAAAGCACAAAAGTCATAGGAGTCAATACTTCATTACCCATTTACCTGCGAGCTTATAGGCAGTCGTATTCAAATTCAATAGTTCAATACACCTTTGGCTTTTGGCAAGCAACATATATCCCATGCAAATTTTGAAATTTTAGGATGATCTAAATCTCCTTCCCATAGAAAAATTCTTGAAAAGAGAGAAAGACTTCTGGAGTTGATATTTAGTTGGATGCCAATATACCAAAAAATAGATTAGTGAGGGCATTATATAGTGGTTAAAAATAAACTCCATGCTAGGAAGGGAGGTATGATGTCCTTGCCATCAAATTATTTTATAATTTGATCTTGTTTGGGATCTACTCCCATCTTTGGTTGAATGAAAAATTTGCCTATCCTCTATATGGGAACAACCTACATTTGTGACAATTTTAGGAGCAAAGCCTGATGAGGATTATATCCATTTCTTAAGGCACTACCACAAACATTCAATAGACTATTGATCCTTCTGCACCATAGCACTGGTATCATCTACAAACTGTTGTAGATAGAGCTTCCTTCTAGCCCCATGGATTTCAATAGCTTTAATTTGCCCCTATTCCATGGCATGCTTAACCAACCAACCAACATCATCTAGATAGATAGCATACAAAAGAGGTGCAATTGGATAGACTTGTCTAGTGGATATCTATAGTGTGATAGAGTCAATCAAATATCCATTTATTGTTACCTTTACTAGGGCATTACCAAAAAGAACTTGAATGAATCTAATGAAAGTTTGACCAAAGCCAATGTCATGTAGATATTGGAAGATAAAGTCCCATGAAATTCTCTCATAACCCTAATCAAAACCAGTTTTGAAAAAAATGATCAGTTTCTTTTGCATGATCTATAGCTTCCCATAGTGTAATTATTGCATCCAATATAAATTTGCCTTTAATGAATCCTTTTCTCAAGGACAATAATGTCATGCATGATAGGACTGTTAGAAGTTGGACACACCCCACGGCATCTAACTACTCGGAGGACTATTATTTTTTGTAATTATTCATTCATTGAGGAAAACCTGATTTATCACCTTGTAATTATAGGGACTTACAGAAGTTTCCAGATTGTATCCCAGTTTTGATAGTTAGATTGAGTAGATGGTTGATTTTGGAACTTTAGGGTTTGAGAAATTGTAAGGTATATATACCACTTTTTGACCTTAATGAAAAACCTTTTGTCATTTTAAACAAGTTTTGAAGTCTGTGAGTGAGCGTACTGTGTACGAGAGAGAGAGTGTGAGCTTCATCTTGACGCTACGTGTGCTCCGGAGGTCAGAATCGAGTGCGGAGAAGTGCAACGTATTTCCCCTGACTAGAGCTACGCGCCGATACCAACATTGCGCGCGTACGGTCCCGGCTTTGTGAGCTCCTTCTACGAGCTCCTTCTACGAGCTTCATCGGTTGTTTGGGTGAGCATACGTTGTCCGATTTTGCACTGCAGCATATCCATGCATTCACATTGAGTAGAACTACACATTAGGCACTTTAGATTTCAGAAATGAAGACCTGCAAATTTCGGCCAGACATCCTACGTGTTTCTGCACCAGGTGTTTTGGGTCGGGATTTTGGTTCATAGACCTTAGGGAGAGCGACCTATTGGTATTAGTAGGGTCTCCTTCAAGTTCTATGGTGTTTCGAGATTGTTTGATGGGTGTTCAGCTCTAGGGAGCGTTGTAGGAAGTTTCCTCTTTTGCACTCTTGAAGGCTATGACTTAGATAATTGGTAGAGACCTTTGCAGGAATTAGTTAGGAGTCGGTCGAGTGTAGGTTGACACCTTATGCTTTCTTCCACGCGCCTGCGGGTCGAGCTTCGTCCTTAGCTGACATTACATGTTAGGTGAGTTCTCGCTGTGCTGACGTCCGTCACGGCGTATCCGACCAACATTGGCGCCGCTGCCGGGGACGAAAACCTTAGGTAGGTGACCAAGACTAATCCTTGAGGATTGGGATTTTTGGCTTGCCAAAAGTCTCGTTTTACATTTAGATAGGATCAGAGGGTGGAGGACTCTCTAGGTCTTAGAGGGAGTCTAGGAAGCGTGTGTCTGGCTTAGATCCTTCGACTTAGGTAGTTTTAGGGTCGAGTTCTAGAGTAGGAGTTGGAGTGGTAGAAGCGGTGAGAGGAGAGCTTGAGAGTCCGGAGAGGCCAAAAAGTAACCAAAAACACCATTATCACCATTTCACATGATAGGTAGGAGTAGAGTAAGTAGGACATCATGATTCAAGATCTAGAGCATTTCATGCATGTACACTTGCTTGGTAGAATCATTACAAGTTTGTAAAAGACGCAAAAGTGTGTTTGAAAGCCTAATTGAAGTCCAAAAGTTACTGTGAGTGTTTTTGATAGATCTACAGAGCATCAGGAGCATTCTTGCCAGAAAAAACTTTAATTTTAAGCCAGGAGACATCCTACGCATAGGATGTCTACAGGCCCATCTGGGAGGAATTTTGGGATTTTGAGTTGACCAGTGTGTTCAGGAGGGAGGGTTTACCCTAATTTCAACTGGAAAGTGGAAATTTGGCCATATCTTGACAGGATAAGGCCAAATAGACTAAAATTGCAGACATCCTACCCAAATAGTGCCAAAACATTATTTTGGGACCAAAACCATAAGATGGCTGCATAAGCATGTCTTGCATGATATATTGAGTGACTGAAAGGGGTTTCACCTCATTTGGGTAAGAAAATTGGGTTCAAAGCGGACTTTAGCACTTTTGACTAAAAAAACAAAAACATATGAAATTTGGGACTTTTGACATCCAAAACAAAATCTAAGCATACCATTGGGTTTCTGACATCAAAGGGAAGCCTTGGGACAAATCTGGGGTCAAACAGGCCAAAAAGACATCCTACGTGTAGGATGTCTTCTGAGTGATTTTGGACTCCAAACTGAATTCTAGGTATACCAAAGTGATCAGCAACTCAAGGGGAGCCTGGGTTTTGAGTTTGAATCCATTCTGATGAAAAATACATCCTAAGCGTAGGATGTTTAATGCAAGAAATTGAAGCCAGACTTTGACTTTGAGCATAGTAAGGTGTTATATAGCCTAAGGCAAGCCTCCTAGTCAATTTTGGTCCAATTTGGAGTTGATTAGACTGATCACTACCATCAACAGGCCGTCGGAACAGATTTCTTACTCTTTGACTAACTAATAGGTGTCCAAATCAAAAAGTAAAAGCAGTTGTAAGCTCAGCACAACAAGAGGAAACAACAGTGCAAAAATCCATGCAAAACACAGCAGGAGACATCCAACGCGTAGGATGTCTATTGGGGCATACTGCAAAGAAAATTTGACCTGGCATAGACAGTGAGGTTCCATTTGGCTTAAGGGTTCCAGAACTTCTTTCAGAAGTGAATTTGGACCTTGTTTGCCCATTTGACGAAGCAAAGACTGAATTCATACTTTTTCACGTAAATTGACCAACATCTGAGGGAAGTACTGTTTCAGATTAGCAAACCTAATCCAAAACATTAGCAATGTATAAAATACAGTAGTGGTTGAGATTAACTCTCCAGTTATACCAATCATTACTAAGATAACCTCTAGCAGTAAACCCTTTGATTCGATTGCCAAAATTAAAACGCTTGTGTATAGGTATATTCAACAAAGCAAGAAGTTGTGCAGAAACTGACCCAATGCCAGGTGAGTGGTTGAATTTGTGATAAATTGCATTGATAAGTTTGATGAATTTAAGATCAGGAAGATACATTGTTAGAGACCAGAAAGTGGCAGGTGACCAAAGTAGCTTAGTGTCCACTGAAGAGAGTGTAACTCAGGCAAGGCTAGATCCGCTAGCACCGATTATTGAGGAAGGTAGTGATACTGACACTTCATCAGACAAATCTTTCTTCATGATGGGTAGTCAACATCTAGGAGGTTTCACCTATGATGAACCTATGCGAGGAGGAAACACCTCCCAAAATCCTTTGAATGATTCCAGGCTCACGGTGATCTTCTTAGAGGGAACAAACTCGAGAGGAGCCCTAGTCTATTCTGACTATCAAGGCCGCAAGTGCATTTGTATCGAAGAGAGGCCAGCTCAAAGATTGGAGATAACCCAAAGTATGATGATGGAGATAGATTCCGAGACAAAAAGGGGAACCACTATTTAATAGTTAGTAACCCTGAAGATTACAACAGATATGGAGATAACGTGGCTAAAGAGAAAATGGTTTCAGAAACTCAAGAACCGCCACCAAACATTGATCGACCCGGAGCTATTTTTATGTATGATAAGAAAACAACCAGGGTTCCAACTTATAACGAGAATGTGGGAATCTACAAACATGAAAGCGAGGGTATAGTCTCTTACTTTCGCAGTAAAGAACCATACGTAAATGAATTAAGCAAAGACAAGGTTCTTTACTTATTCTCTTATGAAACTGCTACGGGGAAGGGCATAGTTTTTGTTGATGGATACGGGCGAGAATACCAACGTATTCTCCCAGATGAAGTAGAGAGAGCAACAGGTCCAGGAGCATCAGCATATTCCCCTGAGGAAGTGCCAAGAGCCGCCCACACCCCAAGCAAGTCAACGAATCCTTTTTCAGATGAGTATGACACTACCTCACACTCCACCCGACCGCAAGCATTCAACAACCAAGACCAACCAGCAAACCAGCCATCATTGCAGGCATGGATTCAACAGAGTGCAACAATGGAACCAGACCGAAATCGAGATGGTTATCAAGCCGCACGAGGGCTCGGGGATTTGCAAGAACCACCACTCTATTCAAGGTATCAAGCAGAGAGTAAGCCAAAGACACAAGGGTCAACAGAGCCTGGAGGACCACCCATAGAACGAGTTCGCAGAGAAGAACCACCTCCAGCGAGAACCGTTAGAAATTATGGCTTAGAAGCACCATTGGGAGAGGAACCAGCCTATTACAGAAAGCCTAAGGAGGTGTATCGACTGGGACGGGGTGATCCAATGATGAGGTTTGTAGACCATTGCAGAATTAGACCTTCTCAAGTGCAAAACTGGGTAAACAAGAAATACACAGGAAGCAGAGACCCAAGAGATCATGTAGCAGCCTTTGTGCGTGTAATTAGAGCTGAAGAGGTGTTAGATTTTCCCACCCAATTTGCAGGGTTTGGACTAACCCTAGAGGATGATGCTGCCACTTGGTTTGACTCTGTAGAGCGTAGAGACTTTGAGTCGATGGAGGAAGTTTTTGACGAGTTTATTGAGGAATTCTCTCAAAGGAGAATAGCTCATAATATCGTCTCACAAATCCATAAATTCAAACAGGTAAAGATGGAGAGTCTGTACGAAAGGCAACCCTAAGACTAAAAAGATATGTTAAGTTCTGTCCTGTTGAAGAACTGCCAACTCAGTCCAGACTTATGCTGATATTCATCCAAGGACTAAGGAATGCAGATCTCCAAAAAGACTTACATATGAAAAGAAGCACAACGTTGAATGAGTTGACCAAGGAGGCTTTGTACCTTGTGGACAATTGTGCGGTCTACAAAGAAGGGGAGTTCAAGGACCTTGATGACGATTCGTCTTCACAGCAAAGTGGAAGCAAGTCTTCCAAGACAGCACCGAAAGGAGAAGTAGCGGTAAACCAGGAGCAGCTTGTAGATGAAGTGCTAAAAAAGATCAACTTGTACACCAAACCCTAGGCTAAACAGCCCAAGTGGTGTGCTATTGAACAAAAATGGACAAACCATGGGACCAAGGAATGTTATTATAACAAGGGATATGTGAGAGAGAGACCTTATGCTCCCCAAGCTCCAGTAGCTTCCCCTCAAGTTCCACCGATGCCTAGATATCAAGCAGGAAACTTACCAGGACCTGTAGGTGTAGAAAGACCACAACCGGTGTTGGGGCAACAACCACCCCTACCAGGATTACGACCAGTTGGTATAAGATACACACCAACAATAACTGAATCAGAGGAAAAGGCTTTGGTGCCTATGCATGCGTATCATGAAGATCCCAATGGATATGCGGCAAACCCTGTCTATTATCCACCGGAAGAACCCTTGACGCCAGAACCATGGAGCATGATAGGGAATAGGGGACCACCAACTGCTGCACAGGTCGTAGGAGAAGGAAGATATAGCCTAGATGAACGAACATTGATGTTCATAGCCAATGGAGGCATGGGCGAACAGAGACATGCTTACCAATAAAGAGGGGCTCAAGGAGAACCTCAACAACCCAAGGGACCCTGTTACAAGTGTGGTGGAGACCATTGGCTGAGAGACTGTCCTCATGATGAAATCATTAGAGTCAATGTGTATTGCCCAGAATGTGGAATTACTCATTTGATTCCGGATTGCCCTAAAAACCCGAACAAAGGAGCAAAAACCACCTTGAACATGTTAGAAACAGTACCTTCCAGTGGAGGATCGAAAAATGAAACAATCATACCTATTCAGGCGGTAACACAGGCCCAAGCCCAAAGAAGGACGAACGAACCCATAGTTGAAGAACCAAAAACCATGCCCAAAGTTCAGAAACAAAAAATCAAAGAAGCACTTGGAAAGCTAGAAAGGCGCGTAGGAAGGCTGGGAAGGAACGAGAGCAAACAGCCCTATCCGAGGAGTTGAAACATACAAAGAACAGATTGGAGTGGTTAGAGGATCTAGCTAGCTTAAGCTCACACACCACAGCAGTCATAGCACCCAAGGAAATAGCAGAGCCCAAAAGTGTAGGATCAAGAGGATCTATACTGGCAGACAAGGTAAACGAGCAGTTGGATGTGCTTCTAAAAGCTTATGAAGCTTGACTTAAAAAGAACCAAACCCAGGAGCAAAGGTGGATGACTTATCCATATGCAGAAATAGAAAAACAGAGGTTGGATATGTGTAAAAAGATGATCGAGACGGCTCAATCATTGATGGAAGACCCGCTGGGTAAACCGGCAAATTGTCATGAAGCACCAGCTCCAACCCCTATCCAACCAACATTAGAGAAACATGAGGAAACAAAGGAAAGACTCACTAATGACTATGAGTCCAGAGGAGAGCCTATCATAGTGCCAAATACCACCGATGGGGCAAGTGACGGGTTCCAACCTAAAATATTGGCAGAAATGGGTAAGGACTGTAAAGGTCTAGATGATCTGTGGAAGCAAATCCGTGAGGCCAATGAGGCTAATAGGATGAGTAACCACCTGAATAGCGCGAGAAAAGAAAAGAATGTGATCTTACCTCCTATTGAAGAATTTGAGGCAACGTCGCAAATGAACTTTGAGATACATTCACAAGGGGGAGATCAAGGATCAATTAGTTCGGCGCACAGCCAACCAGACTCTTTGAGAACTTTACCCTCTTACCTAGGAGAGTATGAAGCTAAGTCGGAAGTGAGAGAAATCCCATCTCAAAGACTTTCTTCTAACAAGGTGATGGATTCTCAAGGATTGATTGAGTTGTTATCCACTCCGGTGGCATGCACAATCACGTTAGCAGAACTCCTAAGGTTAAGGCCAAACATGTGGACCACAGTAGGAAAATGCCTAGAAAAATTTGGAGTGAAAGACCCCACCTTGAAGCTACAAGAAGGAATCAGAGAGTTGGACAGACCTCAACTAAACACTAGGCCAGT
This sequence comes from Adiantum capillus-veneris, assembly GCF_014529385.1. Taxonomy (NCBI): domain Eukaryota; kingdom Viridiplantae; phylum Streptophyta; class Polypodiopsida; order Polypodiales; family Pteridaceae; genus Adiantum; species Adiantum capillus-veneris. The sequence continues at coordinate 77,059,951 of NC_140941.1, read as the reverse complement.
ACCATTGAATAAGGTTAGAGAATATTGCGAGGGAGAAGACGGAAACACTACGCTACCAGTAGAATTACAAGGAGTAGTGTCCAAAGCTATTCTTGACAGTGGAGCGGGAGTTGCTATCGCCACCAAAGAAATCTAGAAAAATTGGGGAAAACCAGCTTTGAGAGCTACCAAAATGAAACTGCAATTGGCAGATGGGTTCATGGAGAAGCCATTGGGACTCCTAGAAAAAGTGATTGTCACTTCGTGTGGAATCGAGTATGAGCATACATTTGCAATAGTCGATTTCGACAAAAAGAACAATTATGAGATAATCTTGGGACGACCATTCATGCGACAATTGAAGATGGTCCAAGATTGGGGTTATGACCACATATACCTCAGACATGGCGAAACGACAACTAAAATACACCTGAAAGGCCATAGTTACAAGGATTTGAACCAAACACCGGTGGAAGAGTTTGATTCGGCTACAGTAGTAGGATCAGAACTACCAGCATGGTTAGGGCAACCAAAAGAGCTATGGATGTGCGGAGCTTCACATTGTGGAAGCTTAAGAAGAGAGGAATGCGTCTTAGAAAGAGCAATTGAGAACAAGGAGTATATTCCGGAACCTTTCCCTGAAGATGCCTTGGAACCTCTAGAATGGGAACACATACTGGCAACATTGGATGTCTGTACCATTACCGACAGTCCAACAACAAAATTTTGCGATAAGGATGGCTATGATGTGTTACCCTATTACATGGTAAGCGTTATACCAGAAAAGGAGACGGTAGAACCACCGGAACAAGAAGAGTTTTACAACTCCTCTGAACATTTGGAAGTAAATGATGATGCAGATAATGAGTGTTCAGACACCTCAAGTGAGCGTGGAAATGAAGCCGAGAATATCAAGTTTTATGATTTTGCTAATCAACATCCTAGACGCCAAGAATGCTATAGGAGGAAACGAGCAGGAAACAAAGCGAGAGAGAACCTGATGCCCAGGATAAAAGGTAAAACTCACTATTTGATGCTTGTAAGAGCAAAGGATTGTGTAAAAGATCAAATATCAAAAAAATTCTCAAAAAATCGAATAGAACGAACGTGAGAGGAAATAAAACAGGTACAAAAAGCTAAAACCGAAACAAAATCACAAAAATCTCAAAATTCAAAAAAAGAAATGACAAAGGACCAAGAGTGGACCAAACTGGAGCGTAAACAGAAATGCCAAGAACTGAAACGGTCTTTGAGAGAGATATGGACTATGGAAGAAGATAGTGATGGTAAAGGGGAGTCAGAAAAGGGGAACATGAATGTACCATCACACTATCGGAAATTTACTATCCAGGACAGAAAATTCATCATGACACCACCAGTCAGGGAAAGAACCAACCAAGAATCCTACGATGGGCCTGAAAAGGCAAAAAAGATAGACCTCGCAGAACCAGGTGAAAAGCCTCAGTCGGTCTATATAGCTAACGATTTAGAGCCTGAGGAGGAAGCACAGCTAACACAACTTCTAAAGAAGTATAAAGATGTGTTCGCTTGGTCCTATAAAGACCTCAAAGGAGTTGATCCATTGATATGCCAACATACAATTCCTTTAAAATCGTATGCAAAACCTAGCAAACAACGTCCTTATACATATAATGACACATTTGCTAAACCAATCAAAGAAGAGATTGATAAACTAATGGAAGCTGAATTCATCTATGAAATCGAACATACAGATTGGGTGTCACCCATTGTGGTAGTTCCCAAAAAGAATGGAAAATTGCGAGTGTGTGTAAACCTGAAGAAGGTCAATGTAGCAACCATAAGGGATAATTATCCCTTGCCAATTACAGAACATGTACTTGAGCGAGTGGCCGGGAAACTGGCTTATTCCTTTCTGGATGGGTTTTCAAGATACAACCAACTGGCAATAGCAAGGGAGGATCAACACGACTCACGCATTCAAGGAATACCTAAGAATATTCTTAGAAATTTACATGGATGACCTGTGTGTACACTCTCTTCTGCGAGAGGAACATATGGACCATTTGCAAAAGGTCTTTGAAAAGTGCAGGACATATCGAATCTGTCTTAACCCGGAAAAGTGTGTATTTATGGTTAAGCAAGGACGAATCTTAGGACACATTGTCTCAAAAAATGGCATAACCACATACTTAGACAAAGTCAAAGTCATTGTAGACCTGCCCAGGCCTACTAATGCGAAACAAGTGCAATCCTTCATGGGACACTGCGGATATTATCGAAGATTCATATACATGTATGCGGTTATCACACAACCTCTGTATCGTTTGCTAGTCAATTTCAAGTGGACCGAGGAGTGTGAAACTTCATTCCAAAAGCTGAAGGAAAACCTTATATCAGCACCTGTACTAAAGGCACCAGATTGGGAAAAGATATTCCATGTGCACATTGATGCTTCAGCATATGCCATTGAAAGTATTCTAGCTCAGCCTGGAGATGGAACAATGGATTTTCCAGTTTGCTATGCGAGCCGACAGTTAAATAGTGCAGAAAAGAACTACACAACCACCGAGAGGGAAGGGTTAGGAATGATTTATGCTGTAAAGAAATTTCGGCATTATTTGCTTGCAAACAAATTTGTGTTCTTCACAGATCATCAAGCTCTTTTGTACCTAGTAAATAAACCTTGCAATACAGGAAGAATCATACGCTGGTTTATTATATTGCTAGAATTTGACTTCACAGTGGTGGTCAAAAAGGATAAAACCCATCTACGAGCGGATCAACGGGGAAGCTCCTGAAGGAGTAGATGATGACATACCATATGCTTATCTTTTCAACGTTGAAATGGTACCCAAATGGTCTCAAGAAATTGTTAGCATCTTTCCTGTGGAAGTAGGTTTGATAATACGGAATACAGATCCAAAGAGCAAATAATTTGACAAACAAAAAACTTCCAGCTGATAGCAGGACGGCCGTATCATCTTGGATCTGACCTAATCCTACGATTATATATAAATCCGGAAGAATTCGAGTGCTAACTTGAAGAGGCACATGTCCAGGGTTGTGCATTTCATTGTTCGACAGTGAAGAAGCACCAGAGACTGAAACAGTTAGGGGTTTATTGGCCAACTATGTATGCGGATACACATTCTTATGTTACCAATTGTACTATATGTAGTGTCAAACAACCACGCAACTTTGTTTCAAGTAAACATAGCACCTGCATGGAGTCAATATGTCATTGACTTCTTAACCACCAGGACGTTCCCTGAGAACATCATAAGAGCACGGAAAAAAGCTATAGAGCTGGAAGCACGTTAATTGGGAATCAACTCTATAAGCGGGGAAAGGACAATCAACTTAGAATCTGTGCAAGTGAAAGCGAATACCTGTTGATTCTAGAACATGCACATAGTGGAATAAGTGGAGGCCATTTTTCAGGCGATAAGACGGCAAAAATTATCTTAACCGCAAGAATTTGGTGGCCTACATTGCACATGGATGCTGAAGAGTTTGTAAAGCGTTGTGATGCATGTCAACGCACCAAGATGCCAATAAAAAGAGATGAGATTCCATTACGGCCAATGATGGGAGCAAGAGCATTTGCAAAATGGGGCATTGATTTTGTGGGACCTATATCACCCCCTGCATATCGCACCCATACCCAATATATCATTGTGGCTACGGACTATCTCACAAAATGGGTCGAAGCCAAAGCAACACAAAAAGCTGATGCATGCACCACGGCACAATTTTTGTATGAGAATGTTTTTGTACGTTACGGGTTACCAATAGAAATTATCAGTGACCATAATACACATTTTCTCAATGAATTCATTGAATATCTGCTAGAGAAATTCATGGTCATACATAGGAAATCCGCACCATACCATCCACAGGCCAATGGGCAAGCTCAGGCCACAAATAAAACACTATGCACGGTTCTCACTAAAATAGTGTCAGAATCAAGAACAGATTGGGATCAGCAGCTACACTCAATACTATGGGCATACAGGGTAGCTTACAAAACATCAATAGGAACAACACCATACAACATGGTTTGGCCTAAATGCTATACTACCCATAGATTTTTTAATCCCAACTCTACGAGTAGCAAAAAGCTTGGAATGGACAGGGCATGAGCTCTCTTCAAGGATTGATGATCTTCAAAATCTAGATGAACTCCGCTTACGAGCTGTCGCTTCAATCTATGCTAAAAAGAGAAGACAAAAGGAATTTTTTGACAAACATGTGCGTACCAAAGAGTTCAAAACAGGTGATTACGTACTTGTTTATACCTTGAAGCAACATGCCAAGAAACTTAAAAAGCGAGGGATGGGACCATTTGTGATTAGTGATCTATCACAAAGTGGAGCTGTCAAGCTTGCTACATTAGCACGTGAAGAAATGCCAAACTGGATTAGTGGATGTCGACTGAGGAGGTATCATCTACCACTCACACAGGAGATGCTCCAACAAATTCATCAAGGAAAACAAAGAATGAAGGAAAAACAGAGAGTACGGGGGGAAGCTCAAGCCGAAGCACAAGAACGCATTGCAAAAAGACGGCTTCTATGACAACAACAACAAAGTGGACCACCATTGAGAATCAATGCCATTCGACTGACGAAGTTGGAGGAGGAAACAATGGAGCCAATAATTGCGGTCAAAGTGAGCAGCAATCAAGTTGAATCAACAGCATTGCTTGATTCGGGTGCTCAAGAAAATTTAATCTCTTACGGATTATACCAACAGCTCAAAGTCACAGATCAACTTCATCCTACTCCTCAAGTGCTGGAAAATAGCACATCACACCCCCATTGAAAACATTGGGATGGACTATATTGCAATTTCAACTACATCAATATAATTACCCACACAAATTCTATGTGGTGACAGATGAAAGCACACAACACCCAATGTGATGGGGCAACCTTGGCAAAAAGAGTACAATGTGCAGATAGATTGGAAAGCAAAGGCAATCAAAATTCAGCATGAACATGAACAACAAGTGATAGCTTTCCCTCAACAATACCAGCATGATCAACATCAAGCCATGCAATCACTGGAAACAAAGCCCAAAGCACAAATGCCATTAAAGAACATGATATCCGTGACAAACAATCAAGTAAAAGCCAACCATGCTAATTACAGACATATGAAGTCACCGGCCGCAATGCAAAGATCTAGGCTACCAAAACAAGGTAAACAAGTATGGATGCGGAAGGATAGAAATGCCATTGCAGACAGAGAACAATGCAACTACAAAATTCCAACAAAGCAGATGGTTCAACCACAACCCAGGGTCATAAAACAGATATGGATCCCGAAGAAAATGCTTAGCCATAACCCAAATGTCACTCACATTTGGATACCAAAGCAAAAGCAAAAGGAATTACCTTCAGTACAAGCAACAATGGAAAGCAGACAGCGGCATTTCAAAAAGGAAAACCGACATATGTGGATGCCGATGAAAGACAAACCAATGGCAAACAATAAAGAGCCAAACCATCTACAAAAATCGGCAACAACAAAATACCAATGGAAAGCCAAGGTCATAAGGCCCATAGCCATTACATCACAGCCAATTCTATCCTTAGAAACAGCTACGACTCCATCAACAGTGTCGGCAAAGCAATTGCCTTTTGCAAAAAAGACAATTAAACAGAGAGAAGTAGAGTTACAGCTGTTACTTGCAAAGAAAGCAGAAAACCTCGACGGTGAATGCCAATAAGCATCTTCCTTATTCCCTTCTCTTGCACAGCATTAATTTTTCCATGCATTGACAGAGTATGCATAAAGTAGGGCCACATTAATCGGCCAGGCATTAGCACAACTTTTTTAACCTATGCACGGCACATACTCTGAGGTGAAACCTTGTCGTCCGGGAGGACTCCGGCTAGGAGGGGGGGAGGTATTCTAGAGGCACTCTCAAATGCGGAACCAATGACAGAAACAACAAAAAAAGGGCATGATTTTCGACTATTTTAAGGATTGTTGTTTGATTGCAAAATTTTCTGGAGTAACTCAAGTACATATGCCCTTATACAGCATGAATCTACAAGTATATGGAGCCAAACGCCAAATCAAGCCCCTAGGTGTGTGTATATAAGTAGAAATAGCCATTTTTCAAGCAAAATATTGGTAAAACGGAGAAATCCGGCCATAAAAATTGCATGTGAGTGTATATAATGTATTGCAATGATGTTTGTGATTTATTATGATTTTTGGGGATTTTTTGGGTTTGATTTGCTATTTTTCTTTTAATTTTGCTAATTTTTGGTAGAAAAACTTCAAAAATACAAAAAGCAGGTGAAAAAAAGTCGTAATGAAAACAAAAAAATATGGTGATGATCAGTGACTATAGGACAAACTATGGTACAGTGGGGGTGCAATTTTAAGACTGGAGCGGAAAGCGTGTTTTGGCCAGGTTTTGACCGAGATGCCAAATTTCTGGTAAACAGAGCAAATGGAGTCCAAATCAAGAAATTTTTGAGCCTAAACCGCATCTTGCAAGAAGATAGGAGCACATGTCAAATTTCATGAAAAGTGGTTCGGGGACCTCCATTATAAAAAAATTTCACCCCATTTTTAGCTCATTCTCACTATTGACTTTGTGGAGAGAGCTTCTGCCACCTAGAGCGGATCGACCTTCCAGCAGCTTCTATGACGCGCACGACTACCCGACCAGTTCCAGACATGAGAGGTAGGCTCACCACCTTGAGCTTTTCGCGCATGTTTGTCATTGTGTCGCGAAAACTAGCATAGGGGTCACACACAAAGCGAGCGGTAGAGACCTACAAGTAGAGACGGCGGCCTAACGGCTAACCCAAAAGCAACAAGACTTCATCGGCAGCTTACCCTAGTCTAGGAGACCAGTCCTGGATGTCCAAAGGCAGTAGGAAACCATCGAGAAAAACCCTAATTCCCAGAAACCCGCAAGAGGCCACCAAATGGGAAATCGGCGAAACGGTGACCAAATGCTACCAAAATTCATGTGTAGGAGCATCTCGACATGCTCAGCAAGTCTATATGACCCGCATGACCAAAAAGTGACCCGAGACGGCACTAAACTTCAGAAACGGCATCAGACACACAAAGTGTCAAATTGCACTTGCGGCCAAACCGCAAGTCCGTTTGTCACCATACTTCACGATCTGCTTTCCTAGACCATCAACAACCAAGTCCTATGGTGTTAGACCACCACAAATCATCAAAGGTATGTAAACGCAACCACGGGTGCTTCTAGAGCGACAAATTGCCAAATGGAGCTCCGGTCAAGCCAAAGTCGACAAAAACCATACAGCAAGGATCCCCAAGGGATCGGGAAGCTATGGAGATCAACATCGAGAAATTTCATCGCCAAAAAGCACTCCAAAAGTCAGAAAACGGCTCGGAGGCTCTGAAGTCCACACAGGGAGTTATACTCTATCCATTTGACTTTTTTGTTGAAATTAGGCTCAAAAGGGACTTAGGGGAGCAAAGGGCAAGCACTAGGAGTACTAGCACTGAAAAAATCACCAGGAGACATCCTACGCGTAGGATGTCTCAAGGGCACTTTTTGGCACAGACTCCAACATTTTTTATCATGCACATGTTCTGAATGACATTTACAAGCCATACACCAAGTCTCATCACATTTGGACCAAGCTTGACCTCATATGCATGGAAAAACGCAAAGTTACGGCATAGAGGCAATAATGGGCCAAAGACCTACCAAATCTTGTCCAAATCCCATGAAACTTGCACAACATATTCTCCAACACATCAGCAAACAATCTGTGTGGTCAGGGAGAAAAAATGATGAAATAGACATCCTACGCATAGGATGTCTATTTTACCTTTTTGGCATGCAAGGGATGTTTTATCATTCCAGATCCAATTACCTCATCATCAAGAGCCCATATGTCAAGTTTGAAGCCATTCTAATCACTTTTGACCCCCAACACCTTCAAGATACACTTTTTGAGCCCAAAAACACCTCACAGAGCCTTACAAGCATCAAATCTTGTCCAAATTCAAATCCAAGAACATGGCCATGTTCCATAGGCCAAGGACAGCCCACATAACAAGTTTGATGTCATTTTGATGAAAAAAGACATCCTACGCGTAGGATGTCTCTAGCATAAATTTAGTCTTCTGTGCAAAGAATGACATCATGGGAGCCAATACCATGGTGCAATAAGCCCATATACCAGTTTTCAACCCATTTGGACATCAATTGCTACCTATGATGGACATTCTACCCAAATTGTGAACTAAAGCCTGAATCAGCCCAAAAATCAACTTTTTGATATCCAAATTCAAATCCAAGCCTACAGCCATGTTCCATGAGCCTTACACTATCTGCATGTCAAGTATGAACCTATTCTGATGAAAAAGACATCTTACGCGTAGGATGTCTAGATGAAAATTTTTGGCCAGATTTGCATTGTGAGCACATGCACAGCTTCACAAGTTCCTTTTAAGCTTTATTTTCAATTTTCAAGTCATTTGGATAAGTAAAACTCAGTTTCGCAGCTAATATGTAAAAAACGCTAACTTCGGACTACTGAGTGCAACAGGATCAATGGCAGCCTCGAAGTCACCGGCAAAGAAGAAAAGAATAACCATCAAAGATTATCTGGACGAAGTGGAACCCTTTGTCATTCCAGAAGGAACATTAAAGCCCACCAGCACTTGGATACAAGAAGATCTGTTAGAGTCAAACGACCTAAAGATCTACCAGGGAGTGTTCAAGGACAATGAAGGCAATGTCATAGAGCTACCAATGCTGCCGAGAGAGCTCAATGAGTTTGTACGAAGCAAAATGGCTGGCTACTTGGAGAAAATTGACCTCCACAACTACTTCGAAGCAATGCCGGCAGGGGTGGACATCAAAAGAGTATGGGAATTTGTAACAAGCATCAAAGAGGATGGAGTGGCCAAGGTAACAGATTTACAAGGCAGACCAGATACAGAGATCATAATCACGGAGCGGGTTGTAGCCCATGCACTAGACCTCTCCAATGAGGGGGACAGCGTCACAAAAAGAAGGGATGAAGTCAAAGTGTACAAAGAGAAAAAGGAAAATTACACCTTTGAAGACATTGCCAACCCAAAGGTGGCAATTATGAGCCAGTTGTACAACCAGTACTTCCACATGTGTACTAAGAGGCCACAGAAGTACAGGATGCCGCCAGGTGCAATTGCCACAACGTTTACTTGGGCAATGACAAAAGGCACCCCAAAGATAATCAACTATGCGGCATACATACATGACAGCTTAGTAAAGATGGGCAACAAAAAGCCAACCTACATAGTGCCAGGAGAGCTGATCACTAAAGTGGTTTATGGGGCACTACACGCTAAAGGAAGGTGGCCTGACCCCCCATCTCAGAATGAATGGCTGAGAGTAAAAGAAGACAAGGAAGATGAGCCGCAAAGGGCACCAAGGGTGGCTACGAGATTGAAGAGACGGCTGGAGCCAGTTGAAGAGGAGCAACCCAAGCAGAAGAAAGGAAAGAAGGAGTTTTCTCAAGTGCTAGCCAAGGAAACCAGGTCTCAGAAAGCGGCAAGACTTGAGAGGCTGATGGAGAGTTTCCGAGCAGAAAGAGCCCTCAAGGGTGATTTAAACGAACTCTGGAAGCCATCTCTCGAGTCTATGTCCGGATCATCCAGAAGAGTGCAAAGGGACCGCTTTGAGGATTATATCAAGAATTTCGAGATTCTTGATGCTGCAGCGGAAAACATTCCCCATGTCCCTTTCACCGAGGAGGAAGTGGAGCAGATAAGGCAGACACTGCTAGATGAACAAGAAAGCCAAGAAAGAGAAACAAAAACAAAAGCAGACAGGGACTTAAAGGGCAAACCGACACCTTTACCAGATAGCCCTAAACCCAGCCCACAGTCATCACCACCGCCATCACCACCTTCTAGTAGCCCTCCACCAGAAGATAAGGAGGTTGAGGACAAACAAGATGAAAGGCAAGCTGAGAATGAAGAGCAAAGGCAGGAACCTGAGCCAAAAGAAGAGGCCAAGCCTGAGTCTGAGCAAAAAGGATTATATGAGGCCTACTACGCATTTTTGGACCTGCTAGCTGCAGGCTATACAAAAAAAGAAGCCGCCACAGTCGCATTCAACTTGGCGAGGACAGGGCATAAAGAACAGATGCAAGGCATCCAGCTAGTGGATCTAAAAGAAATTGCTACCGACACGGTAGACCTGCACCAGCCCTCCAATGACTGGGAGGTGGTGATGACAAAGCTAGCCGGATTGAGGGCGAATATAGGGCACAATTTATGGCTTCAGAGAAAGAGATGATAACTCTCAAAGCCACCGAAGAAAAGACCAAAATGGAAAGGGATTCTCTGCAGGCACAAATCCAAGGGCAAAAAGAGAGAGAAGCGAACCTCCAGGCCAGCTTGGCAAGGGCTCTAAAAAACTGCCAAGCAATGGAAGAAGCAAATGAGGCAGTAGCAAAAAGAATACAAGCAGCTGAAGAAGAGTGTCTGCAGCTCAGCAAGTCATTGCGAGATGCCGAAAGAGAAAGAGATAATCTGACACTACAGCTAGCCGAAGAATCGAAAGAAGTAGAGGCCATGAGAAACGCCAATTAAAAAGCAGAGATAGAACAAGAAGCAAGCCTGGATGAAGTCCTTGAGCTCAAGGACCAATTAAAAGTCAAATATCAAACCATCCAGAGGCTGCGAGCATCACCTGCTAGAGTCAGAGCTACGAGCTCGACTCAAATCATTTCCGAGAGTCAACTATATGAAGAGCAAATGCAGGAACTTCAGAAGGAGCTGACTCTCGAGAAAAAGCAAAGGTTAATGATGGCTGAAGGTTCTATCGTAATGCATACAAGAATGGAGGAGGGCCAAAAAGCCCTGCAAGAAGAAGTGGAAAGCATAAAGAAAAAGCTCGAGGAGGCGGAAAGAGTAAACGTTGAACTTAATGACCTCCTCGTGAATATGGATGGAGAAGCTGAAGCGGAAAAGCAAACACTCCTCAGGCAAATTGAGGAGTTGAAAGGCCAGCAAGGAGGAGAGGCAGAAAGCTCAGGGCCAGCCACCAATGAGGGCATGGACCTCGACAATGTGGCAGATCCTGTGGACACACCCATGCAAGACGAAAGCATAGCAGGATCCTCTCAAGAGCCACAGGATCTAACACAAGAAGAGGAGGAAAAATTGCGTAAGGCAATAGAGGAAGAGCTAAGAGAAAGCACGAAGGAAGCCTTGGAATGGGAGCAGAGGGTCTTCAAATCTATGACAATTCAGAAGATCAACGCCAGCAATCTCAAGTGCGAGTGGCTTCAACCCTCTCTCCTATATCCATTGCTGAAATATGAGGCAGCTACAATAAACAAGCGGATCAGAGAAGAGCCAACGGTACCTCTCTACAATGCAGACACCTCGAAGCTAGAAGGAGTTAAGCTTAGTGGATTCTCAGCCAAAGTGGAGGAAGGCTTGGCTTACAAAGTACCCACAATACCTAATCCACCTGGTAGAGGCACATAAAGATATGAGAGACAATCTCAGCTTCTGTCCCCTACCAAGGGTTAGGACGTGGAAGGCACAAGAAATTTTGCAAAGAAGCCAACCCACTTGGCTGAATTACCAAAGCTACCGGGCATGAAGGCAGGTGAGAGAATAAGTGTCCAATACATGGTGAAAACCCTAACGGGCGCCATAAAGTTTTTCATTGGCTCACCTGATCTTACATGCATTATGATGAAAAAAATCTGCAGAACCATCTTAGCAGTGTTCAAGACCTTCAAGCCACGCCAGGTGACCGACAGCATATTCTTTTTCCAGGATACATACAGATGTGCTTATAATCTGTCAGGTCAGCCTTCCAAGGAGGTGATACATGCGCTGTATCAAAGAATCATGTTTCTACCATCCTATCACCTCCAGGATTTTGAAGAAGCATTCTATACGGGGTTCTTCACCATGAATACAGATATCTTTGGCCCAACAATGCTGAACCTACATGCCAGGTACGAATGACTGCTAAAGACGAGGGAAACGATAAGATGAAGCAGCTGATCAAGGCCATGTCGGGGACGACATGAGCAAGGAGGGGGGGAGTGCTAGAAGTTGGACACACCCCACGGCATCTAACTACTCGGAGGACTATTATTTTTTGTAACTATTCATTCATTGAGGAAAACCTGATTTTTCACCTTGTAATTATTGGGACTTACAGAAGTTTCCAGATTGTATCCCAGTTTTGATAGTTAGATTGAGTAGATGGTTGATTTTGGAACTTTAGGGTTTGAGAAATTGTAAGGTATATATACCACTTTTTGACCTTAATGAAAAACCTTTTGTCATTTTAAACAAGTTTTGAAGTCTGTGAGTGAGCGTACTGTGTACGAGAGAGAGAGTGTGAGCTTCATCTTGACGCTACGTGTGCTTCGGAGGTCAGAATCGAGTGCGGAGAAGTGCAGCGTGTTGCCCCCAACTAAAGCTACGCGTCGATACCAACATTGCGCGCGTACGGTCCGGCTTTGTGAGCTCCTTCTACAAGCTCCTTCTACGAGCTTCATCTGTTGTTTGGGTGAGCATACGTTGTCCGATTTTGCATTGCAGCATATCCATGCGTTCACATTGAGTAGAACTACACATTAGGCACTTTAGATTTTGGAAACAAAGACCTGTAGATTTCGGCCAGACATCCTATGTGTTTCTGTACCAGGTGTTTTGGGTCGGGATTTTGGTTCATAGACCTTAGGGAGAGCGACCTATTGGTATTAGTAGGGTCTCCTTCAAGTTCTATGGTGTTTCGAGATTGTTTGATGGGTGTTCGGCTCTAGGGAGCGTTGTAGGAAGTTTCCTCTTTTGCACTCTTGAAGGCTGTGACTTAGACAATTGGTAGAGACCTCTATAGGAATTAGTTAGGAGTCGGTCGAGTGTAGATTGACACCTTATGCTTGCTTCCACGCGCCTGTGGGTCGAGCTTCGTCCTAGCTGACATTACATGTTAGGTGAGTTCTCGCTGTGCTGACGTCCGTCGCGGCGTATCCGACCAACAAGGACTAAGCCTTCTTGCTAAATCCAAGGCAAATAGTTTATAGGTAGAGGTCAGACAAGTGATAGGTCTCCAGTTCCCTAAGTCCTCCTTTACCCCCGTTTTGTGAATGAGGTTTATGACTCCAATTTTTAGAGAAGAGGGGAGAGCTCCTAACTTCAAGGCTTCGTGTCATACCTTCATCAATCAGGAATGATAAAGTCTTGGCAGTGTTGGTAATACTCAGTGAGCAAACCATCTATTCCAAGAGATTTCCCTTTTTGAGAGCTCCAATTGTACTTTTCAACTCCATGATTTGTGGCAGGCTAGTCCATCAATTTAGCCATAGATGGGGACACCATCCTTTTACTTATTCTAGAAAATTTAAACCCTGGCTTGTGTTTGAACAACCCCTCTTTTGGAGGGAGATGAAAAGATATTTGAATAGTAATCTTTGGCAACAACCAAATTTTCTTTATGAGACAAAATAGTATTGCCATCATTATCCTTAAGAAAAGGGATAAAATCCTTAGCCTTTTTCCTTTTGGGAAGATTGAACATATCTTTTGTCAGGGGTTTCAATTTTTCCAGCCCAATATTCTCTAATCGAGGACATAAAATCCATTGCAACTAGAAGCTCCTCTCTTATTACTAAAAAAAAAACTTTCTAATCGGCTTAATATTAAGCTATGTCACAATTTCCCCCAAATCTGGTAAACCCATTTTTTATTCTTTTCTCGTAGTTGTCAAGATGTGAAGCATCACAACAATGAACAAAGGAGAAGGAAAAAAGAGGGTTGTTTTCTTAGGCTAAAGAAAGTTGAGAGGAGTCGATAAAAAAAAAAAGAGGAAAGGAAAGGAAAAGGGAAGGGAAGAAAGGAGAAAGGGGATGGAAGAAAGGAAGTTATGAACATAAAAGGGCAAGAAAGGAAAAAGGAAAAGAAAGAAGAAGAAAAAATGGAAGAAGGAATGAAGGAAAGGAACATGAGAAGAAGAGGAAAGGGGAAGAGAAGAAGTAAGAAAGAGAAAGAAGAAGGGGTGTTAATGGGAGAACAAGGTTTTACGAGCAAAAACAGAGGCTTAGTTCATGTTTGGGATGTCCAATTTGGCACCCAATGTTGTCACCAAAGAGGCATGGTGCCTAAGCTTATTGTATTGGTTTTGATATCTTACCATCAGCAAGTACTTGGATACTTTCAAAGCTCATGCTCATAGAGGGAGGTGAAGTGGCCTCATTCACAATGTGGCACTGGATGGATGTGTTATGGCTTGCTATTAATGAAGTAAATTCTCTTTATCTAGTGTAGGAGTGGGTGGATGGGTGGACCAATCAATGCCACACAAGGTCTAGTGCTCTTAGAAAGTAATTTTTGGTTTATAACTATGATGTATCCATTTCTTGTAGCATAAATTTATGTTTCATGGTTAGTTTGGCACTGAAAGTTTTCTCATATATTTTATTGTGTTTATCTATCACCCTACTTAAAAGATTTTCCTATATTCACTTTCATTAAATAATACCACCAAAAAACGCTAAAAATTGTACCAGCAATACATGCTTTCATCCTCAATGCAAGGCAAGGAATAAGGGTCCTTCTTGGTGACTACATTCAATTGCTTGTTTTTAATACAAACTCTCAGTGGCCATTCTTCTTTCAATTAATCACCATAGAACTCACCCACACTCAAAATTATCCAATGGATAAATAAATCCTACTTTTAGCAGTGCGTTCACATTCTCTCATGGTGCAACCATTTACTCCACCTCACTTGTCTTTCTAATCTCCACCTCACTTGTTTTGTTACTCCCTTTAAATCAATCCTCACATCTTCACCAATGCGCCCCTATTTTCTTTATATTATATAATAAACATCTTAGAAAACTTCTCTAATATAACCACATACTCCTCCTTCTCATCTTTAGTGAGATTTGGACACAACCATTTTTCAATGTTCTCCTCCTTTATTGATGGTTGAACTGTAGGCAACAATAATTCCTCCAATTCATCAAAGTGGATTGGGTCTTCTAGAACCTAAAAGATCTTTATTTTCCTTCATTTATTCTTCGAAAATAAAAAAGGGCACTTCACCTCTCCTACCAAGACTAGAGCTAGTGATGCTATCTTTAAATGTTGAATCCTCGTTACTCATAAACTCTTCATACTCCTCATCTTTTCCAAAACCTTCATTATCCAAAGCTTTCTTGCTTGCCATGTCAAATTTTCTTTTACCTCCTTTTTCTATTACACAAGGTAATGCTACCACATTTTCACTCTCAAACAACATCTATAGCCATGGTCTTCCAAGAATAAAAGGGAAAAGTTCCGCATGGAAATTCACAAAGGATTTTGCAACAAAGATTCCACTTCTAAAGCCTTGATTAAACCTAAACATTTGACTTTTGCATAGTTGGAAAATATGGGTCCTAAATCCTAAACTTCTACAAGTACTACAAGGCTCAATCTTAAACACAAGGGTGTATGAAGACCATGGGGAAAAGGGTACATGGTATAGTCACTATATATGTGGTTTTCTCAACCTACTGTTTATTGATTATAAAGTAGATGGGGAAAATGGCCCACTTCAACTATATGCAATGCAATGTGTCAGTTGCAAAGAGTGCTTGGACCATTGTGCATGTTTATGATGTAATAAGGAATAGGTGTTCTATGCATGATGGTGAACGTTCTAGCACTTATGATGCTAGAGTTGTTTTGTCTACTATTGAGTAAGCATATTGGGATGCTGAGGATGCAAATGCTCATGCAAGGATTGCACTTTTTGTTAAATACTCCATTACTCCACACATTTACTTAGCATGACCAAAGAAATGGACATGAGAATAAGGCTAGCTTCTTTGTATGTAGGTACAAATTTGACAAAAAGTTGCTTACATGTTAAAAGGTTATGCATGCGGAGGATGATATGTATGTATTTATCTCAATGAGAAGCTCATGGGATCATTCTTTCAAGGACTCTTGTGAAAAAATTTATTGATGCTTTGTGAGACTTATATCAGAAGTTTGCCTCCACATTTAGGCTTGTGACAAAGGGTAAAGATGATGTAAATTTTGATAGTCTTCTCTTTGTATTGTTGTAAGAGGGCCAATTTATTAAAAGATAGGGCCAAGAAATTTCCTGGCTATTAGAGTCCTAGCATGAAAGACGTGCAAATGGATACAAAGAATGTGGAAGATAAGGTTTTTCAAGAAGGATATGTGCCTTAGTGGGAAACAGCTTTGAAGTTTTGCACTTCTAATCTGTACTCAAATTGTCATATATTGTTTTTTCATTAATATTTGGAGGGCCAAGTACTGCCGTGTCTTTCATAGTGACCTCTCTACGGCTATCTTCTTAAAGATTGTACAAGAAAGTAAGGAGATAATTTATGTGGTATGTAAAATGTATAACTCAAATGGTTGGCTTAGGACAACCCTCGCCAGCTAGTAGAGTTGTGCCTTGTAAAGGTTTGGGTGTTTGGTAACAATACTCTACGAGGTACTACTAACTAAGCTTTGATGTAACCTTCTGTCTCTCAAGGCTCGTCATGATCTTGAGGCTGTTTTGTAATTTTTTGTGTGACATTATAATACAATCACTCATAATTGTAAGTTTGGGGGAAAAAAAAAGATAGGGCTAAGCAACATGATGTTGAGCAAGCACATTTGATTGCATGGCAAAAGTGCCACTATTGCCACTTCCAATGCTTCTAGAAGTAGTTGGCCTACCGCCATAGCTATTGCTTCTTCAAGTAAAAATAGGTCTTGGAAGCCGTACGGAGGTGACTACAAAAAAAAAGACTATCACGTGGATTCAACAGTAGGGATTATTTGATTCTAAATTTTCTCACGTTTTCAGACACAAAAGTGTATTCAAAAAATGATCTTGAAAAATTATTATAGATTGAATGGGAAAAAGGTCCTTTTTATTAGTGAAAAATTCATAGCTAATGGGGTTTAAATATAGTTCTTGATTGCACATGATACATACATTTTACATAAAGTGGAACACCCCCCCCCCCCCCCCCCCCCAAAGTCGATGAAAGTCTAGTGATAAAGGGAAGAAGAACTGAAATTTAATTATTGTAAGGAAAATGATCATCTTCTCAAAGAATGCCCTAATCTTAAGGCTAAAGAGGCCTGAAAGAAAGAAGAAAATGTAGGCATTTCAATGTAGATTCAAAAAATGTTATGCAAGATACCATTATGGCCGATCTTCTCATGATGCATGTACTATAGAATCCCTAACGTGCATACTATCACATATATCAATGATGTCTCTTATCCACTTGAGGGAATTGGAAAGAGTGTGCTTAATACCGCAAGTGATAGATGCAATTGTAAGGTTTATTGATTATGGTGAATAATGATTACTTACATTCATCGTGATGGACGACTAATCCTAAACTTAATGAACACTTGAAATGAAACTAATGATGTTATATAAAGGATGCAATAGATTAGGATTCATAGGATGTAGAAAATATACAAATGACCAAGACTATTTATAAATGGAGTATTGCATGAAAATGGTTAAGGTGGCATGTGTAGCATTAGCCACACAAAATATTTAGATGGCACATAAATAGTAGAATTCATAAGTGACATGTAGATAAAATGCAAGGTGTAAGTGGGTTCTCTATAAGTGAAGAAAGGAGTAGACATAGAAATTGGGAAAGCACCTAAGGGTTGACAATGGTGAGGAGCAAGCCTTGAGGCTATGGATCCTTTGAGCCACACGTTTTCTCTCTCTATAATAAAGTTCCATCATCCTACTAATTATCCAAGCTTTTCTCTCTCTTTACATTCCCTGTGCACATCCTCTACTCACAAGTGTTTCCCACACCGTTTCTTGGAAGCTTCATCACTTGTGGAAGCTTCTGCTTGCAGCATTTCCACTACGTATTTGGTTGTTATTGAGCTTCCTTTCTTGCCTCCTAGTTGTAGAACCTAAGGAGGATTAGTTAGATTATCATTCATGGTTAAGTAATCACTTAATTGATAGTTATTTAATAAACAAGAGAATAATGAAAATAAAGATACTTAATTACTAGAAACATGTAGAAATTTTTGCAATGGTTTGTGTGTTAATATAGCACTATGAAAGGATGTGAGTGGCCTTCATGTCTTCAATTTTAAATCCGTTGAAACTCCTTCCTTAATTAAAGAGCCAAAGGACTTTGATACTTTATTAGATTTTAATCTTCTCCATGCCACTTATCCTAAGCTTATTAAGACACCTAAAAGGAAAAAAGGAAAGATATCTACTTTTTTGTATATTGCAGTCCCTTGCTCTCTTGCAAGGCTTGGAATTATCCTTTGAAACCGTTTCTATGGCAACATCTCTTGTCCTCAAATGTATTAGCAGCTTGGATGCTTCCCAACTAATATATGATTCGGCTCTTACCTCAGAAAAAAAGATGTCTATTTTGCACATGTTATCTTTCAATGATTGGGTCAAAATTTTGGCTACCTTAGACAAGGATTCCAAAGGTGGTTATTTCCCAGGACAACTTCCTATACTTTCCGTACAATATCATCATGAGCTTGCCCTATTCTCATCTTTAGGAGCTAATATGGCTAACTTTTTGAAAAAACTATGCGGCCTCAATCCTTCTTTTATCAGCACCCTAGCTACTCCAGGTATCCCTACAACGGGTGGTATCGTTTGTAGAGACAGTGCCACTCTAGAAACTGTCAAAGAATTTCAGAGTAATCTTTGCTCCCTCAATGACTCTAACCTCTTAGAAATGGTACCGAAAATCTCCAAAGTCTTTCCTTTCCCACATGTTAGGTAGATTGAAATTGAATATTTTGGGGTGGATGATCAGCTCTGGAACTTACCTAACAAAGCCTTTCTAGCACCAATTCTTAGTGAAACCTGGGTCTATCCTGCTAATCTCTCTGCCTCTACTGTAGAAGACTGCAAACTCAAAATTTTGAAAGGTGGATAGTTCCTTGACAAAGCGAAGCTCATTAAAGCCCCCTTCAACCTCAACCTCATCGATTATTCCAAATGCCCTTCCAATACAGGCCTCTACATTCGTACAAAGGGGAACATGGAGTTTGCCAAAAGTAACCCAGATTTCTACACAGAATCCATTTGGAATGTTTGGAGACCCTATGTCAAATGTGCCTGCAAGTTTCTTGACCCTAAAGCTTTATGTGAATCCAACATCATGTGGTTTGACCATGCCATTTGGTTTATTCTCAACCATCTTGACCTGCTCTTCCCTAAAAAACCAGTGGACTTTCATCCATCTTGACCTGATCTTCCCTGAAAAACCAGTGGACTTTCATCTCTACCTTATTTGTTCTTGGTTAGGTGGCCAAGCTAAACAGATAGTAATTGCTCAAATTGCTTTCAACATCTTTCGAGGGTTAATGTTGGATATCTTGAAAGAACTAAAGTCTAATGAACCTGGGATTTATCTAACCACTTATGCCAATTACAAAGGTGTAAAGATTATCGCTAGCCTACTCAAGCCTTGTATTGATGAAGATGACTCCCCTTCACTGAAAAAGACCCAATTCCCTTGCTACTCCCAACTCTTTTACTTTCTTTGACACCTAGCTCTTCCTCTAATCGAGGGAAATCTTGTAGCTACACTAGAGGAAGAGGCAGGAACACCCCAATCAAGAAATTTCTTGATTTATAATCATTGATGAACATGCAGGTTGTTGTGAGCCCATGTGGAAGGTAGTTTCTCAACAAAAAAGCTCCTAGCCAAACTTTATTTACGTACATTGTCTCTTTCAAAATGAGCTTCTCGATTGGATACACCCTAAAACACTTTCTTGTGAGTGCTTAGACCTACTTTTTGGGAACCACAAATTACTTGACAATGTACTTATTGGCTGGAAGTATCAACAACCTATCAAGAATTTGGTATACAACAACAATTTTCTTAGACATAATTCAATTCCTGAATGTATCTGCAATCAATTTGTCACATTTTGCAAATACTTTGATACATATGGTATGCATGTTTGTACTTGTGATCTTAGCATCATTGAAAATATCAAAGTCCAAAAAATCTTGGCTAATGGGCTTAATCACATACCTAACTTTCCCAAAAACCCATATCTTGCCTTATCCGCTCTATTGAGCTGCTTAACTGACCTTGTAAGTTCTCATTGACTGGAGAAGACAGTTCACTGGACTTAACCAAAGTGGTGGAAGAATATTTTCTTTAAAAAATCTCACAAATACCTAGAGAATGGTTATCTACAGATAGCTCTTGCACAACACCGCAACTTGCGCATGAATTTCAAAAATTATCAAAGAATTGGTTCATAGTAGGGCTAGATAAAATATCTAATTGTCCCACTATTATTTGCAAAAACTTAACTTGGAAAGCAGCACAATCCTGGGTATTTGGGAAGGAATTTACAAAAATCAACACATCTCTACAAGAGGTTACCAATAACATTTCAAGACACTTAAATAATCTGGGTTATTCTTTGGAGGATACTAAACTACCAGTACCTTTTCCCACCTATAAAATTCATAAACATAAATTTAGATGGAAATTTGATGCCTCGAATGGCACCTTTACGGATGTCACCAAAGGTATCACTCTTTGTCTTGACCTTATACTAGTAGAGTTTGAACTAGTCTATGCCTCTAAACAAAAAGTCTGCTATAACTTTCTACAAATACAATACAACCCCTTCTTCTGGATAACAAAAAACTCTATAGAGGTTTCTCTTAACTTCCCTAAACAGATTTTTCATCTTTTTTCAGTATATATTTACTTAGTGTTGTGAGAATATTCCCATAGAAGGAGATCTTGGGCTTAAAGATGTCCTATTACAAGTTATTAAACTTGCATTGATTAATGCTAGAAAGAATAATTTCTTCTACATTTCTTTTTCCAAGAAACCTAGATGGATAAAAAAGACACACTCTTCCCACCCATTACACTTTAATGAAGAGAATCTATGTCTTTATATATCATGGTTACTTTGTAACTGCACCATTCTCTCTGGAGGAAACTATTTTAACCAAAGCCTTGGCATCCCCATGGGCTTCTTCTGCTCCCCGCTTATGTGTAACATATACCTTGCCTTCTTTGAATACAAATGGTTTCTCAGAGCCATGGGAGAAAAAAGTGATAAATTTTCACTGTTCTAACACACTTAAAGGTATATGGATGACATACTGAGCATCAACAATAAGTCTTTTTTAGAAGATATCAGTGAGATATATCCTAACCGCTTATAAAAAAGATCCAACTTCTATACAAGGGTTCACTACATCCAATGGGTTTTTTTGCACCTCATTATAATTCCATAACTTTACTATTTCACTTCATATACCTTGTGTTGGAGAGTATGACCAAAAATATCTATGGAAAAGGGATCTCCTAAACCTTCCACCCTTTGAGTATATAAAAAAGGAATAGTAATAGACCCCACAAAGTGTCTCTTAGCACTTGTATCAGCCTGCTTTACTTAATTGTCTACTCCTCCTCCAACTACCTCCTTGCTTGGGAAGATACCAAGCTACTTTGTAAAAAGTATTGCCTTAATGGATTCAATAGATGCGACATAATTGATAAAATTCTACTATTACTTATTCAGCATGAGTGGCTTGGGTTACACTTCAACCATAATATTCTCATCTCTTTAATAAGGTACTAGGCCCATTCATAATGGGCCTACTATCAACGCATTGTGTTTGGTGCCTGGGGGGACAGGGCGGGTACACACACACACACACACACACACACACACACACACACACACACACACAGTCTGTTACTTGATTTTGACTTTTTAGCATACTAGAAAATACTTTACTAAACCCTAATGTTGTCACCCTGGGTAGATAGCTACACTGTAAAGCCTAGAACTTTTTTAAGATAGACTATGTTTAAATCTATCATGGGATGGAACCCTTATAGGCTAATAACTGCCACTTAAGCATTAGATGGCAAGTAAAAAACATGGGTCTCTCTATTGAGCCTCACCGACTCTGCCATGAGGCGCTATAGTAAATTTTCTCCACTGAGCCGAACCTCTACTGAGGCGGCTGCATATTGTCGATTCCCCAAAAGGGGCATGCTATACTCAATAACAAGCATGCATTGAAGCTTGGCTCTTGGTCGGATTTGCATCACAAAGCCAAGAGTTGTTGGTGTAGGCCTTCCTTCTCACAAGCTTGGAGTAGGTGATAAGCTTTCCATTAAAGCTTGAGAAGGAGAGAGAGTTTTCTTACTTCACACATGAGATTGTGTGAGTGTGTAGGTGATAATGCCTTTGGAAAATCAGCCCCCTCTCTCTCTTGGTCGACCCCTCTTGCTAGCATTTTATTGGACCTCTAGTGATGTCAAGTGCAAAGTGTCCTCCGCAAACACCATCATGGCAACTTGAAATGATTTCAGTGATCTCTCTAGAGAGAGGTACACGCCTAAGAATTTGATCCTTACCCTTGCAGTAGAGGTCGTCATTGATAAGGCGGTATTTTGTTGCCTTGCGCACAAGCCACTGCTTTTGGCCCTTAGTAAGATCCTTAGGACACTCTCCTGTGTCCAAAAAACTCATGATGTCAGGCATAGCATCGCTACCTTGGAAGAGAGGCAGCTTCAACTTGATAGCACCCACCACTGAAACATCTTGCAACTTCTCTCTAGCTAGAGCATCTGCTTCTTGATTTTCTACTCGAGGGACATGATGTAATTGTACAACTTGAAATTTCCCTAAAAGTTCCTTGACTTTGCGCAAATGGCCTAGCAAGATATGATTTTTACAAGCCCAAGTTCCTTGTATTTGTTTTATTAAAAGCATGGCATCACCAAATACATTTAACCGTTGAATGCCCTGTGTGACACACCACTCTAACCCAAGAGTTAAAGCTGCATATTCTGCCTCATTGTTAGAGTGAGAATACAAGAGATTCCCAATGGAGAAAACCTTGTCCCCTTGCTCGTTGAAGATGACAATGCCTGCTGTAGCTTTGTCCACTTTCCTCTTGTAGGCTCCATCAAAGAAAAGAGAGTGAGCCTCCTCTACCTTAGGAACTTCCAGCACGGGTGTAATATCTTGATCATTTGGCTTTATCTTTAGCTTATTTTCATAGTGGCGATGAGTGAGAATACCTCCTAGACTGGCCCTTGTGGAGTTCTCCACTTGCATTGTGTAGTCAAACTCTTGTAGCCTTGTGAGCCATTTGGAAATCCTAGAAGAAACATCCATGTGCTGCATTACATAAGGAAATACTTCTTCCATTGTTAAGATTATGAATGGTCTAGACAATAAATAAGAGCGAAATTTGGTGGTAGCAAACATTAATGCAAGAACCATGTGCTCCACTGCCGTGTATCCCTTTTCTGATGGGGTCATCATTCGACTAAAGAAGTAGATAGGATGCATGAAAGAAGTTTGAGGATCCTTTTGCATCAATACAGCCCCAAGTGTGTCATTGCCAACACTAGGGTTTACATAAAATGGCTCGTCCCACTTTGGAGGTGCTATGGTGGGAAGTGAAGCTAGAATTTGTTTTACCTCATTGAATTGTTGTTCATTTTCTTCACTCCAAGTGAAGATCTCTTGATGGGTAACTTGTTGTAAAGGGAGAACCACTTGGGAGAGCAAGTGAATGAACCTACTCAAATACCTCACCTTTTGAAGAAAAGAGACCAATTGCTTTGTTGTGGTGGGAGAGGTCAAAGCCACCAAGGCTTGAACCTTGCTTGCGTCAGCTTCAATGCCGTTGGCCGAGATCACATGGCCAAGAAGAGTAACCTTGCTTTCACCAATGTGGCATTTCTCCACATTGAGTTGGCCACCCAAAGCATGTAGCCTAGCTAGACCTTCATAAACTTTCTCCAAATGAAGAGAGCGAGAGCTATAGATGCAAAAGTAATCAATAAAAACACGGATTGATTTTCCAAAGAATGGCTGAAAAACAAATGTCACATATCGCTGAAAAGTGGCTCGAGCATTAGTGAGACCAAAGGGCATAACTCTGTAAGCAAAACATCCCCATGGTGTGATGAAGGTTGTCTTCTTTTGATCTTCTTCAGCGATGCTAATTTGGAAGTAGCCTGAGTAGCCATCACATACCGTGTAGCGCTCATGTCTTGCTACCTCATTGAGTATTTCGTCTTGAAAAGGAAGAGGAAAATGGTCCCTCTTTGTGGCTGCATTAAGAGGCTTGTAATCAACACAAACCCTCCACTTACCATTCTTCTTTGGTGTGACTACCACTGGAGAAGCCCACTCTGAGTCTTCAACAGGATAGATAAAACCGGCTTCTAGCAATTTCCTCACCTCTTTGAGTAGGGCGTCTTGTTGAATTACTCCTAGCCGCCTGAGCTTCTGCACTACAGGTTTACTTCCCTCCTTGAGCTTAATGTGATGTTGAACTACTGTGATGCCAGTGATTTTATCATATTCATCAATGAACAATGTGGTAAAATTACTTAGCATCAAAATATAATCTTCACGCTCCTTCCCACACAACTCACTAGAGAGCATTTGATGTAGCTTACTTGCTTCTACCAGAGGTTGTATACCTGGTGTCTCCCCTTGGCTTGATGATGAGGCATCAGGTTGCTCCATCTTCTTAGGGTCCTTGAGAATGATCCCCATCACCTCAATGCTACTGTCACTTTCTTCACTCACTGTTGACTCCTCCTCTGAAGCGGTTGAAGATTCACCACTAGAAAACTCATCCTCGGAGGTTTCTAGATCCATGTCGCGTTGTTGACCTATCTTCATGTCGTAAAGTATTGGCCTTCCTTTTGCATCCTTCATCTGGATTATGCCGGTGTCCCAGTCCTGCTTAGCTCTCATAGCCATAAGCCAAGGCCTCCCTAGAATGATAGGATAGCCCTCCCCTTTGTGTGGCATGACAAAGATGTCCACATCTACCTCGGTGTTGAATGCCTTTATCCTAACTGCATTTATGACACCAACACATTGAACTTTTAAATTATTTGCCATTTTGGCTCGGCATGGTGCCGGCCGACTCACCTCTAAACCCAAACGGTGCATCATTTTTTCACTCATGACGCATATTTGTGCGCCACCATCGATGTAGATATTGGAGATGTGTTGCCCTTTGATGTAAGCATCCATCACTGGTAGTATGTCGTCTAGATTCCTCCCAGAGATAGCCCCAGCTATCTTTGGCTTTGGTCGCCTCGTGTTAACCATCTTTCTCCATTGTCTCCTCACCCTAGGTGCTAGGTGGAGTAACTGGGGCCAGGTGATTTTTGGGCCCTGCACAGAAACATCTTGAACCAAATCATATGGTTTAGAACATTCACCCAAAGAGAAATCTACAATGTCAATTTTACGTCGTGACTTGGACGGCTTTTTGCTAGATTCCCCTTTATTCTTCATCTTTTCTTCCTTTTGAGAAGATTCACCATGCCTAGTGCGTTTTACCCCAATGGCATCTACTCCTTTAACCTTGGTCTTATCCTCCTCCACTTTCTCCTTTCCCTTACCTTCAAGACTGATGACGCTTACTGTTTGATTGCCAACTGGTGGTGGGGGTAAGGGTGGAATGAGAGGTTGTGGTGGTGGTGGTGGTGGTGGTGGTGGTGGTGGTGGTTGTGGTTGAATCGGTGGTTGTAAGATTTGCATGGGTGGTGCTTGTCGTGGTGCCCTCGGTGGTGGTGGTCTTGCTCTTGGTGGTGAAACCTGGTTTTGTCTGGCTCCTCTGTTGAAATTCTGCCTCCTTGGTTGTGGACAGTAGTACATGCCATGATCATCCTCCCCACAATTGTAGCAGTGGTATTCTTGGTTTTGCCTTCGTTGTCCTCTCCCTTGCTCTTGGTTGCGATTGTGTGCATGCCCTTGTTGTATCAAATGGACTGAGAGATTCTCAAGTTGATTGGTGATTCGGTTGAGCAGGTCTTTCTGATCTTCAATTGGTTCTTGTGGTTGAATCCTCTGGGCCACTGTTGTAGGTGGTGCTAGAGGTGGTGGGGTCCTAACGGCTTCCTCTCCATCGATATTCCTGGCTTGTAGGCGCAACTTCTTGTCTTTAAGGCGGGCCACTTCAACAACTAGCTCATACGTAGCAGGAAACCTTCCCTTCACCTTCTCTTTAAGAGTTGGCCATAACCCAGCCACAAACCGATCCTTCTTTAGGAAATCAGGTGCCCCCTCATCCTCTCTTAGCGATGCAACCCATCGCCCCCATAAATCTACAAACTTTGACTCATATGATGCGTATTCCAGCATACTGCCCTGCTTCAACTCTGTCAACAATTGCCATAGTTTCTCTGATGTTGTGCCCTCTCCAAAACGCTTGACAAAGGCTACCCTTAATAAGTCCCACCGTTCCTTGGTTTCTTGTGCCAAGGCATTGTACCATGATCTTGTATCCACCTTCATTAGAAGTGGGAAGATGCGCAAGCGCGAAGCATCATCATCTCTCGCAGAGATGACACATGCTATTTCCAAGTTGTCTAGAAAGTCTGCAGCATCCTTGCCCACCTTACCAGTAAAGGTTGGAAATGCTACACTTGCCATGATTACTGAGAGAGAGCTAGAAAGACACACTTCTTAACTTGCAAAATTTTTTCTTCTTTACAAGGAGGCGTGTATACCCTATTATACTAGGACATAGATTAAAACTTCAAACGGTACATTGCCTTGTACCAAAGGTAAAACAAATGGCTGATCTGATGCCAGAACCTCAAAAAACCGCTCCCCACCCGGCATGGTGTCAATGACGTGCTGGTAGTGAATCTTCAAGTCCAATATTACCTTGATTGAGCGTACACGCGTTGGTATGTGTGATCTGTCTTGAGGTAGGTTGTCCTGATTCATGTGAAGCTTAGAGGTGCTTAGTCACTGTCCAAGCTTGTAGGAGAGGGTGGTGTTCTTTCCTGAAACAAACTCAGTAGATCCCTAGTTTCTCTAGTGAGAGTGTGAGCCAATGCTTCTGTTATCTGTGCTGCAGCATCAGGTGCGACTTGAAAACTGACTATGATAATTACCTCGGTGACTTGAGTTACCCGATTCTCAAAGTAGAATAGTATTGATTCTCTATTGTGCAGAGCTCCTTCCATTTTGTTGTTGTTGGTTGGTTATAGGTTGCGGACATGGTTTCCACCTCCTCCTTCTTCTTCTTGGCACTTGGCCTATGTATATCCACTGGGTTTGGTGCGTTGGTTGACTCTCCCACTTCAAATCGATTACCGTTACGCCTGGCACTCGAGCTTCGATGGAGATGCGGAGTTCGTCTAGTTGTGCTTGGAGCTCTTCTTCTTCTGTCGTCCAGTTAGAAAATCATTCATACTCATTCATCCATTCACAACAGTTTAGGGTTTTCAGTCTTGTAAACTGAAGGGTTTCAAGAGCCCTCCTCCGTGGGGGCACCAAATGAGAGGCGGAAGTGAAAAAATAGACCTGGTGGCTTCTACACCAAGACTATGCACAATGGCCTCATCATGGGGAATACACAATAGGGGCACCACCTAGCAAGATATGCGGCTAGGACGCATACATATACACAATGAAGCATGCATGGAAAACAATTTCAAGATCCACGCCCAAATGTGGAATGGGGTGGTCGGAGAATAAGGTGAGAGGAGTGGTGAGTGAGTGAGAATGGGCTCGCTACGTGTGCATGTAGTAATGAAGATAACGAGGTCAAGGATACATGCAAGTATGCTCACTTCTCATACAAAAGGTGGCGAATCCGCACACCTTAAGATGGAAGTAGCAAGATGATAGGAATATGAGAGGGAGAGAGAGAGTGTGTGTGTGGTGGAGAATCCGCACACCTTAACATAAGCCGAAAAAAAATGGCAAGGAACAAGAGTATACCATACTCACAATGAGATGTATCCAAAGCGACACAAAGTATGGCACCAAGATGGAGTGTGTTGATTGCTTGCAAAATATGAATACAATAGGTAGCGTATGGCAGAAAAATGAGAAGGGAACAAGATCGTAGGAGGCATAATGGAGAGATGGGAGTTGATGGCGAGGAATATCATGAGTGCGTCCACCCTTCTTCTTCTTGAAATTGTGCCTTCAACCCTTAATTACAAGTGGTGTGGAGGTGTGGTGCTCATCTTTTGTGCATGGTGATGGTGATGATGATGGTGTTGTGATTATGTGATTAGGGTTCATGCTACAAGCATGTAGCACAAGAGTGTGTATGGATAGGTGTGTGTGTGTGTGTGTTCTCTCTCCCCAAGTGAGCTCTCATGGCCTCCTTATATAGGGAAGGAGGGAAGGATTTAGCAATATTTCTATTTGAGGTGAGTGTCCCACTTTGGTGACTAGGAAAATGGGGTGCATGTGACTGTGGCTCCCATCTTGTCTCCTCATTATTTAAAATACCAGAGTCAATAGAGAGAGAAGAGAGAATGTGGGTAGGGTGTGGAGGATACGAAATATTTACAATAGTTTAGCTTTGGATAGACATAAGCTTATTAGGGAGAGAAGAGAGAGGTAAGAAAATTATAAGAGAGGTTGTCGAAGGTGGATATTTGTTGATGAGGATGGATCCTCCAAAAAATGGTGATAGAATTACTCTAGACTAGCCAAGACCTCATTAAAAGAGCCTTGTCTCTTGTAATCATGCTTGAAGACTTTTAGAACCATAGCCATTCTAGAAGGAAGAAAAGTGGGGATGGCCTGTGTCACCATTACACGAGAAAATTGGGGTCCACTACAAAAATCATATCTCCGTGTTCATAACTCCAAAAATTCTGAAAAAACTTTGAGCTAAAAGTTGAGATCACGAGCTACATCTTTCATGTTGAACGCTCCTTCAGATTCGGGGTTCTTCTTTACTTAAAAAATTCAACCAAATAATGTATTATTTGTGGCTGCAAAAGTCTTTTGGTGGTCCCCTTTGAGTGGACTTCTCTCTTGCCTTCAAGTGTAAGCTCCTTCATGTGTATGAAAACATGACCTAGAGTGTTGAAAAGATTGGCAATCATCTAGATGGAGGTATTATTGAAATTTGAAAGTGGGGTTGAGGTTTGAAAATGAAAACTAGTGAATAAAATATTTGGTAGAGTGGAATAATATACATACATGAAAAAAAAATATTAGAAAATACTAGAATATATATATTTAATATTTTTAAGGTCAAAAGAGAGATCAACAAAGAAAGATTACTTATTATGCTACATCGTGATTGATTAGCATAAGTATTATTTATTTAATAAAGGCTAAAACGTTTGTGAAAAAGGAAGAAAAAATCAAAAGTAACTTATATAATGGAAAATATTTTGATAAAAGGGCAAAAATATATGGGGGGGTTCCCATGCATGGAAAAGCTTTCCTCACTCCGTACAATGACTAAATATCTCCATGATAAATTTCATGATCCATATTTATTTCAAGGATTGGGGCTGATATCAGAGTGGCACTCCCATCTTTTCTGTTTTTGATCATTTCCCATGATGATTGTGGCCATGGTTCGTTTACTTCTAGAATTGGTGGCGTCTCTAAAGATATATCCTTGTTGTTTTGTTTGCGACAATTCCCATATTAAGTGGCCCCTCATTGTCTGTTTCCACAGGTTTTATTTTATTATCTGGATTTTGAGCGTAATTCATGTAAGTGATCTTTTCTGCATCGATCACAGATTCCTTGAGTTTTGTTTTCTTCACTTGTGTTGGTTTCTCCTTATTTTTTGTGTTTTCTTTTCTCAGCTCCTACATTATTGGCTTAGAAGTTTTTGGAACTTTAGGCTGCAATATGGCTTGAGTAGCTTTGACAAGTCTCTTGTATACTTCCATTATCTTGGTTTCATCTTTTGGATGCAAGTAGGTCAATAGTCTTTGCTCTAGAGTTTGGTTGTTATTGAGCCTTGCAGCATATGCTTGCAAATTTGCGTCCAAGTGCTCGTTAACTTTCTCCACCAAGATCGAACCACTTGAGTCAGTCTTTGACTCTTCCGCTCCCTTTGCATCTTTCTTACTTTATTGCTCATATTTAAATCGTGCTTTGGTTTGGTTCAGTTAAGTTTCCAAAGCAATTTTCCCTTGCAGCCTCTTTCCTTTCATTTTATTCCGTTTGGCTTTCGAAAATTTTCTTAGAGTTTTGATTGATCCATTCTTGAATTCAATTTGTTCTAGAAGTTTTAAATCATCTGTTGCCGATCGATTTTTTTGCAGCTTCTTGAGCTTGAGCTCAAGAAGTTGCAGTCTCTTGAACTCTAGTCACCACTTCGACAGGAATTCTTGGCTCAGACTTTGATCCGCTTGTGCATGGTAATATCCCAATGACATTAATAGTTGCTTTCCCAAGATTGTCCGGATTTTTTGTACAATAATTTTGAATAAAATGGTCTCTCCCACACCCATCACAAAATCCAAAGATTTTCATCCATTGACCTATAAAGGGGTATCCCCTTGCCCAATGGTCACCTCCACATTCATAGCATGGGCCCTCGGGTCTAGCCTGATGGTGCTCCCGTCGGCTGGTCTGCTCTAGACAGATAATCTCGAGGCTTGTAGTTCAGGTTTTCTATGAACATGAGTGTGTTTCCATCCATCATGAATTGGTTTCTAGATGTTTGAGCCACATACGTAGGCTCAAGAGTCCCCTCAACACTAGCCCAATATAGTCTTTCTTTTGGAGTGTAAGCTACTCCCTTCGTCTCTCTCACATGACTATCGACTGGCTCTTCATAATAGACAATTGGTGGCATCATCGATTGAGTTACAAATGACTCTCCAAAGTGCACATAACGCACAATGGCTTGATTATCCTACGGCAAAGGCGGATGTTGCCCCAATATTGGTTGCGGTTTGTTCTCTCCTTGTATCGTGTTGCTATGTCCCATGTGGTACCTTGGAGGCGACAGAAATGGCGCACTGTAGGCAGTCCATACGGGCTTTCCCAAATGTACTTACGGTTAAAGAAACACTCGCTAGTGTCATGGTTTGTGTATTTTTTCTCTATGGCACACCACTTCAACATTCGTGGAGCATTAACTGCTTGTGGTTGCAACGGTCTCTGATTAGGATTTTGCATGTAGGTCCGATTCATCCTACAAACCACTTCTTCGACTAATTTTCCACATTTGGTGTAGTTGCAACAGGAGCACTCTGCTTTGTAGTAATCCCACTAGATGTAGAAGATGCACTGATAGGATTGGTCTCTACATCTTCCATTACCTCGCCATAAGTCTTGCAATTGTCAACCAAGTACAAGGCTTCCGTAGTGACTTGTTCAA
Organism: Adiantum capillus-veneris; assembly: GCF_014529385.1. Taxonomy (NCBI): domain Eukaryota; kingdom Viridiplantae; phylum Streptophyta; class Polypodiopsida; order Polypodiales; family Pteridaceae; genus Adiantum; species Adiantum capillus-veneris. The sequence continues at coordinate 77,028,822 of NC_140941.1, read as the reverse complement.
ATGTCGTACATGCCTTTAGGTGCAAGTCCTTTTTGAGAGTTTTGTTTCTCAAGCCCTCAATAAAGAGAACCAATAAGCGATCATCCTATGGTGGTAACTCTCGCACTGGATATCTTTCAATGTAAAGCTTGAAGTGAAGAGAAGCTTCCTTCACTTTTTTATTTTCTTTTTTCCTGAAAGCATAGATGTGAGAAACCGTGTTGTGCTTGATTCCTCTTTTGGAGAATTCCTCACCAAACTCTCATAAGAGTTGATCAATGTTCAACAAATATCCACTATTGAGTGGTTGGAACCAAGTTAATGTAGTTCCCTCCAGTGTTAACCCGAATCCCTTGTATTGTGTATGAAAATCTGCTATTTGTTATGCTCTTAAGATTTACTTTAAGATAGAAACATGCACGTATGGATCTCATGATCCACTGTACTTCTTTGGTACACATTTAGCCACTTAAGAAGGTTGCATTCTTTGAGTTTCTGCAACCATCCTCATCACTTTAGGTTCTTCACCCATAGCATCTCTTATTTCATATCCACTGACATGTGTTTTGGAAGGGATTCATTTAGGAACCCTTCCCTCAGGTCTTATGTCCTAACTTTTCGCTCTGATATATGGAACTCTTGTACTAAATATAGTGTCTGTGATGACACTACCTCGATGTGTTGACATATGAACCCGAGAATCCAGGGATCCCATTGGTTTAGGTGCAAATAGATGAGGTCCCAATACCATTTTGGTATTTTCTTTAAAACTCGCAGTTTTGGTTCCCTCAACCATATAGTCATATGATCTCTCCAACAAAGCGTCAGAAAGACTCTATTCCAAGATTGTCTCTAAGGTAGGTATGGTCCCTTGGTTGACACTACCCTCAGTGGAAATATTGCTTTCAGGTGTCTACTTAGATAAAGTTTACCTGACCGCAAATTCATCAAGAAAACAAAGCTTACAAAACCCTGACCCGTCACCTTTTATGGTGCATTTAGTCCCTTGACCAAAGACAAATCCAGTCAACTCTAATCCGCTGAACTTGTTCAAAATTCACTTGATGACTATAACCTTATAGCCATTGGGTTAGTCAAAATCTACAGAAATCAAAATTTTGTCGAACTTTTGACACAACTCCTATTTTTGCTTGCACTTTGCACAATACAATTCCAAATTGAATTTTGGAAAGACCTCTATGCTCACCAGGTTTAGGGCTAGCTTTGATGTCAATCTGAGAATTTTATGTGTCAAGGAGTCATAGATCACAATCCATGTCCCCCAAGATAGAACTGCTTGAATTTTGATACACAGGGTTTGTAAAGTGTGAGCTTTGTCCTAAAGTGTGAGTCAAGGAGAGGAGAGTGGATTTATCCCACATACTCTGGACCAAGGCTGTAGAGCTACTTAAAGCTCATTTCTTGAATCAATAAAAAACAACTTCATTTTGCACTACATGTTTGTCTATGGTGAGCTTGTGCTAAGCTAAGTCAATACTCAAGATTGTGTTTATGAGTCCAAGCTAATCTATCTTGGAACCTAATTCACTTGAGTGATAACCTTGCTTACACACACTCACACACTTGCACCATGTTTCTCTTTCATCCACCATAGCTAGCACGATCCCAAATCCTAACATTTGGTATCATAGAAAAAGACCACTTAGTCACAATTCTTGAAGAAAAAGAACCAGCACCACCATTTCAAGATGTAATCAACTCGGTCCAAGCAGAAGAAAGAAAGCAAAGAGGTTCACTTACCCCATCAGGAGGAGTTTTCATCGCAACATCTTCACAAGGAAGATATTCGCCATCAACATCGACAAATGGACGAAAGTGTTATGAATGTGGAAGAATGGGACACGTAGCAAAATATTTCTACACAAACAAACCTTGCAACAAATGTGGTAGGAAAGGACACCCTCCTTCTCGGTGCTACTCAAGTGGAGGCAGTAGCAGTGGGGAAAGCAGCAACAACAGAAGCAACGAAGGCAAGAGACCTGACAGAGGATCAACTCACATAGTAGAAGACAAAAAGGACGAAGACGAAGGTAGCGTTTGGGAAGACCCATTTTGAAGATGCAGACTCTCTACTTGTAGGGGAGGACTTTTTCCTGGGTGGATACCAGCTTATCATCCTCTGGACATCACCATCCTTTGTGGATTGTTCTTGTGTGGATTTTACCATCCTGTGTGGATATCACCATCCTTTGTGGACTTTACTTTCCTGTGTGGATATCAACATCCTGTGTGGATTTTGTTAGCCTGTGTGGATCGTGCATCTTCAGTATCTTGTATTAGTCCAAACCTCAAGGGGAGGATTGTAAAGTGTGAGCTTTGTCCTAAAGTGTGATTCAAGGAGAGGAGAGTGGATTTATCCCACATACTGTGGAGCAAGGCTGTAGAGCTACTTAAAGCTCATTTCTTGAATCAATAAACAACAACTTCATTTTGCACTACATGCTTGTCTATGGTGAGCTTGTTCTAAGCTAAGTCAATACTCAAGATTGTGTTTATGAGTCCAAGCTAATCTATCTTGGAACCTAATTCACTTGAGTGATAACCTTGCTTACACACACTCACACACTTGCACCATGTTTCTCTTTCATCCACCATAGCTAGCACGATCCCAAATCCTAACAGGGTTCCCACAGTATCTTGACAATTGCTAGGTGACTTTTAAATTATTTGATGACCTTTAGCTCCCCCAAAAGTTTCTTATCAACCTATTTGTGGATTTTGGTCTTAATTGTCTTTGGCTTGTTTTGAGTCTCCTTTGAGTGTTTTTTTCTATCCGTTTTTTTTGTCACTACTACCAATTTGTGAAGTTACAATCCCAAAATCTAGCAAGGGGTCATAGATCGCGATCCATGTTGCTCCATGTCTGGACCCAGAACTTGGCTAGATGATTACTTGAAGTATGTGGGGTTCACCTATCCACTTCTTTTTGGATTTGAATCCCTTTTGCCTTGACAAAGGTCAAGTGTTGTGTCTGGTTACAGTTTTGACTTACAGCTTGTTTTTGGGTGTTTTGCTCAAATTTTTTTGGTTTTTTGCTATGAAGGTCTTCACAACACTTGTTCCAAATGGTATAACCTTCTCACTGTTCAATTCTCAGTGTCAGATGTCATAGGGGGTCATGGATCGGAATCCATGTTCCACTACATCTGTACATGACATTTTGTCAGTTGTATATCCAGACCATGTATAAGTCCGATTTTCCCTTCTTTTGAATTTGGATATCAAAAAGTCAAAAATCCCCAATTTTAGTCTATTTCCAAGGTTCTTTGTGTTTTTGCCCAATTTTTTGAATTTGGTTGGGTTTTATGTCAACTTTATCACCAAAAGTGTATAGCTAGAGCTTTGGAATCACTCTAGACCAAGTGGTATCAGTTCCTATCAAAAATGTTACAAGGGATCATGGATCGCAATCCATGTTCCTCCACCAATCTGCATGGAACTTTCAAGATTCACTCTTTGTGGTTTAGTTATGCCTTTTTTGCACTCCTATTTTAGTTTTGATCAGCTTTGGAGTTCTGACCATCAAATTTTTAGTATTTCAAATTTTATGGTTCAGCCAATATGGTTTTTAACAATTTAAGCCCTGATCTTTCAACCCACATTTGATGGTGATAGTTTCTACTTACCCTACTAAGTACTAAAACGAAACATGCAAGAAAAACAAACAAAACGATACAATTTGAAGTTGAAACGGAAAATGGTACAACATTCTGAAAGTAATGTGAAAATCCGATAATGAAATGCTTTTGGCAATCTCGCTCACAACCCTCTTACCTCTCGAGAATAGGTCTAGTGAGTCCTCGACTCCTAGAGTCTACCAAGCACTAAACCCCGTGTTTAGCTGCCTGACTGCTAAAGTGTAAATGTAGTGAAAATCAAAATCAAAGTTTCTAAGTAAAGCTATGACTCGGTCACTCACCACCTAAGGATCAGTATCCCCAACCACGGTGCCAATGTTAGTGAGCCGCGACAAATGTCTATAGCATAGATTTCCGGCACTAACACAATGTTGATACTCCAGGAAGCAACTCAGATGGGGCACAGAGACTCTTTGAGGGTGTTAACTTTGAGAAGTGAATCGACAAAATAACTCTTAACTCTAACGTATGCAAATCTCTTGCTCTCAAATCTGACAATTTATCTATGTCCTACGTCACCGCACTCAGTCATCAACCCGTTTCGGCACTCAAACGGAGTCCAAATGCTACAAAACTTTAGGAGGAGGTCAAGGACATGTAGAGACACTAGCCTACGAAGTTTGGTCGCATTTTGAGGAGGTACCACAATCACGATCCATCATAATATAGGTCTCAAAATTTGCAACATAACACATCGGAAAGGTCGCCCTAGGGTCTAGGAACACTCTCCTATAGTCGAAATGTCAAAAAACACTCATTAGTGCACTTAAATAAGCAAATTTAATCTACTAATGCATAGTCAAAAATCACAGTAGAATCAGAAATGAGCATACTTGAATGAAAGAGAATCGAACAAGGAACACATTGCAAGTTTCGAAATTGAAATGTCATTACTAGAGATCAAGATATGAGGATTACAAGTTGTAGGAAAGAAGCCACTCTTAACCGTACACTTCAACTCTTCAAACTTGATAATGATAATAATGTGTTTTCCCACTTTACAACTTAGGCTTTATACCTAGGGCTCTCTTGGCCAGTGGCCGACCGTACAAGACTCAAATTCATTACAGATTTTATAACTCAACTTCTCAGAGCTTGTCCATCTTTAATCAGAGATTATCAAAATAATTACAAGCTTTTGGAAAAAAGAATGGAAATACATCGAAATTTTAGGCTCATGGAAGAAGGGGTTGGCTTGAGGGCGCTCGTTTGGCTTGTCTGCTAACACCTCCTTACAAAAAGTTTATTGGTGCTAAGTGGGTTTTCAAGTTAAAACATAAACCTGATGATAGTGTTGATCTTTATAAGGCTAGACTTGCGGTAAAAGGGTAATCTCAAGAGAAGGGCATTGATTTTTATGAGACTTTTGCCTCCACTTGTCATATAAATACCATTCATAGCATGTGTGCATTAGAAGCTTATAATGGTATGAACATACATGAGTTGGTGGACATAAAGACTGTTTTTCAATGGTGATTTGCATTAGGAAGTGTATGTAGCACAACCTCATGGTTTTACTCAAAAATCGCATGAAGATAAGCGTGCAAGCTCAATAAGGGTTCATATGGTTTGAAGAAACTCCATGTACTTGGCATAAAAAGATCCATCCTAACTTGGCTACACATGGTTTTTGGAATGGATCAATTGAGAGAGCACTTTGTATGTCGAGTGCATGGTTTATTTTTATTATCATTGTGCTCTATGGTGATGCCATGTTGCCCATTGAACCAAATAAGGGACGCATTGCTGATTATAAGCCTGATTTGAATGTGTCTATTGAGATGTCAAATTTGGGACTTTTGCATCATCATTTGAGCACACAATTTAAGCAAGTTGGTGAAGGTATTGCTTTGTGTGAGACAAAGTACATTGAAACATTGGTGCATATTGCAAGACTATTGCTACTCCTATGGAGACAGATTGGAAGCTTAGTCTTCATGATGTTGAGGATAATTTAATGTCATTCTCTATTATCAAGCCAGTGGCTACCTCATTTATGTATGTATTACAAGTCTAGATGCTCAATAAGCTATCAAAAAGTTTGTGAACGGCTAGGAAGGTGCGGGTCCACAAACCGTGAAAGTTCACCACCTAATTGTTATCAAAAACCCGCTTATTCTTGATAGACAAAATCAAAGATGAAAGTTCATCCATGGAATCTATACCCTTATACCATACCAAAAACAACTCAAAACTCATGTGTGTGCATGTGTGACTATTTCACATAGCCTCAACCCCAATTGCACAAATATAGTGCTAGTTTGCTTTTTGGTAAACCCTATCTTCCTCCCTCAAATCTTTGTCAAGGAAATTTCATGGGACATTTGGACTTTCATAGACAAGAACACATACCTTTTTGAAGAGAGGAAACCCCTATTGGAACCCTCACACACTTGAATACAAGGTAGGAGCAGCACGAGCCTACACTAGTACACTATAGGAGAACCCTATGTTTCCCCCTCAAAGAGGCTTGAAATGCTATAAGCAGTCATAATCAAGCTAACCCCTTGCTTAGAGTCACACCACCGTGAGTGATGTGGAATTTTTAGCCATTTTTTGCCCAAGTTGGGTGGCCTCTTTTGGCCATTTTTAGCCCATAAATGACCCATTTTGCTATAAAAAGCCCAAAAGAGCTGGGGAAAATCCTAGACTATGGATTATTTCCCTTGAGCTCAATTTTCATGATGAACCTCATTTTTTTCTTTCATGACCTATAACCACATCATTAATGGCTATGCACCTATTTTTGAATAGTATTTGCTCGCATTGAACTTTTAAGGGGAAACAAGTATGCCGCCATGATACACTTGATATATGTACATTTCTAAACTAAATTAGACATGAAATAATGTGAGAAAATGTAATAGTGCCAAATCTACGGTCTTGACTCTCTAGTAAGGTATGCACACAACTGACATCGTGACAACCACTTTCACACATGACATTATGTACACTGTAGTGTTTGCTCCCACATATCAAGACACATCAATAATGAGGTGAACATTTTAATTTTACATTATGTACATGCCATGGCATGACCTTCACCCCCTCTTAACCTACACATCCTCTAGCATGTGCCATGGTAGTCTTTGCTAAGCATCAAAGCTCATGGTCAAACACCAGACCTTCACTTTCGTCTTCACTTTGCACATAATTAGATCCATCATCTTTGTGACTTTCTTCTGCATCAAATAGATCAGCACCCCCTCTGCTTTTAAACAATTTAATCCTTTTTCTTGCAATGGGAGTTTTCATTTTTGTCCCATCTAACTCATGCAACGTGAGGTTGCATTCCCATGCACATGCTTAATAACATAAGGATTGAACCGTCTCTTTGCAAGCTTTCTAAAGTCTTAGTGTAGAGTGCTAGTTATCAAGATTATTGGCATACACAAACATCCAATCACCTTCACAATGGCATTTGGTGTGAGCGTGTGCCTCTTATCAAACATGTGTTAATTCTTCACCCTTGCTTCTTTCAATCGTGATATTGCAAGCCCAATATCTTCACGCCTTCTTTCAAACTATTGTATATGTAATGCAAGAAGGTCTTCCTTGCTCATTTCACCCTCCCAAGGCAATACAAGAAGATCTTTCTTGCTCATTCCATCCTCCCAAGGTAGCATATTCTAGGTTGGAATCACATTCTCAATTGGCATTACATGTTTTTGACCATACCTTAACTCACCAAGCATATAACCAATGGTTGAGCTATGATTCATATAATCAGCCCATAAAGCATAAGGCAATAATTTTGGCCACTCTCTAAGTTTACATTTACAAGACTTAGCAAAGCTTTGAAGATTTGAGAATTTTCACACTTAGATTTACCATTTCCTTCAGGATTGCTAGTAGTAGTGAGAGCAAGTTTGATACCCAATCTTAAAAAGAACTTCCTAGCTTCCTCAACGTCCAACTCACTCCTGTCTGCTATTATTTCTAAGACTACCATAATTGCAAATTACATATTCTAAGAGAAACCTCCATATTGCCTTTGTATTCTTTGTCCTTAATGCACTACCTTCCACATGGTTTGACAAATCTTCTTTTGTAAGAACTATGTATGTCATTTGCCATAATCCCATGATATTGTTACCAAAACTACCAGCCATTTGTATAGTGCATGGCTAATGGGTAAGTAGGGTGTAACCCATCATGATGGCTTACATTCGAATACATTTGATAGGTTTCACAAGAGTCCACATACTGAGACATCTTTATACATGGCTTTCCAACAATATCTTTCTTTCAATTTGAAAAAGGTTTCCTATATACCACGGTGACTAGCCCATGTACTCTCATGAAATTCCTTGATAAGTTTCAATTGAGTTTCCTTGTCACATACTATCCTTTGTGGAATTCCAGCCCTTTGTTTTGGATGCTTCCACAAGTATCCATTCTTCAAAAAGTACCCATGTGCCTTTCTTCTTATCCACTTGAGGTCATGTTCAGACAAATCTTCTTATCTTTCTAAAGTACTTGAGTATAAGTAGCCATTTGTCTTCATACATATCTTCTTTGAATGGCTCAAGTGAAGCTACCAAACACATTTGATCACCATTATCATTAGCAATATTATTCCACTTTGTCCCTAAATCATCTCGCTTAACAACCATGTCCTCATCATCTTTGTACCTTTCCCTCAATGGCATATCCACCATTGGACTATCCTTCTTTGCAATATTCTTGAACTCTAGATTCAAGTGCTTAATATAGGCAATACAATGCAACATAGCAATATCAAGAGTTGAAGAGTTTGTAATCATATCAAGAAGAGGTAAACAATCAATGATACACATATCAAGTACTCCTTGTCACACTTTAATATGTACCCACAATTCTCTCTTTACCTATGCATAATCTCATTGGCAAGAGATCTCAAAACCTTAGCACCACGTACATGTTTTCTTCTTCATCATCTTGCCATAATTCCCATCCAATCCCCGTGTAGGACTTGTATCTGTTATCACGATCTCATGCCTTAGACATGTAGAATCTACTTCCTCAAGGTTGGTGATGAAAGATGTAGCTGTGTTAACTTCCTCCCAGATTTTTTATGCCCATTTTCCCATCAAAACCTTTGATTCTTTCTCAACAACCAATAAAGAGGATCTGCCACATGTCATAGTGTGGTATCCAAATAAGATAGAAGACTCGTGCATTCAAAAAATCTTTGCACTTTAGTTATTGTTGTACATGTTTTTGATTGCATCCACCTTTGTTGGACAAGTCCTTGTACCATAAGGACCACACATATACCCCTTAATCAATAGTTTTTGCCATAAAAAGGTAAGATTGACTTCTTCCAACCTTGCCAAAATATCTCACAATCTTCAATATGTTTTGCAAAAAATATGTGGCACCCCCTCAAATCCATAGCTTCATCTTTTCTTTTTCTTCACATCCTTTGCACGTGATCAAGAAATGGAATTGTAATTTGACATATGAAGTCACACAAAACCTTATTCAACCCTGTCATCATATGTGCAATTGAATTAGTCACTCCCTAAGATAAGGTACACATCCTACCAATCCCAAATGTGTATTCATGGTTGTCAAATCTCTACTCTCAATATATAGGTAGCTAAGATTGATCATATAGAGATCTCCCATTGTAAATTGTGCTTCTTGCAAACACCTCTATAAATTCATCCACAATTGGTCTTGTACCCACGTTTATGAGAGTGGCCTTGTTTACAAGCTGCATATCTTGTATGAAACACAAAGCTCCATTCTTCTTGGGCATAATGAACCACCTGTTCGAATATAGTGTGCAAGAAGGCTCCCAAATACCCATGTTGATCTTCTCCTTAACTACCTCTTTAAGCTTGGGCATCTATGCTTTTGGGAACAAAAATAGATGCAAATACCAAGGTACATGAGGGATAGTGAAGATAGCCATAGGTGCACTGACACTAGGATCAACACATCCTATCCCATGGTGCTAAAATCCAAAATCCCTAACATGCATGTGTTGAAAGCTCTTCTTATAACACTTCTTCTCTTTTGTGTTAAAAACTCCTCATAGCTAGCCTTTAGTCCTTTTGGAGATTCCATTGTAAAGTTATGTCCAATTCTTTTCAAATCTCTGAGATTTGACTACAAAGAGGCTTGTTTAATCTTTTCCCTACAATGTAATTGGTAAAGGTAAGGCCGTCAATCTTACTTTCTTTGCCATTGTTTTATACTTGGTCTCTGTCTGCAATTCTAGTCGCCCGTTGCCATTGAAACCCTCCTCATTTTCAAAATCCTCATTCACTTTATACATTTCCATAGAAACTTTCGCAACTTGGGCTCCATTTTGAATATTAGCATCCATTGTAGCCTGAATCTCATGCATATTATCACCATATCCTCCTCAAAGAAACCTGAAATGCATTCATTATCCTCTATGAAACCATTTTTCCTCATCTCTTTTTGTACATTACATACATATTGACGTTGACTTCTTTTAGATCCTCAAGCTTCATGCAACGTAATGACCCATGCTTTGTTAGCCCTTGAAAACTTGAAGAGAAATCTTCTTCCTCATTTGGGTCAGGTAAGAACCTTTTTCTTACTATACAATTGCAATCTTGTTTCACAATAATACATGGTCAAAACCCCTCATCTTCTTATAGTCCATGATTTCTTTGTTTGCCTTTGGTAGAGGATTCTCCCAAAGACTATCATGGTTCCTCTTGTGATTCACACACATAGGTAAGAATTACACAGCTCAAAGATTGATTTCAGAGGCATTATCTATCAATGCAATGTTGGCTTCTCAAGATCGCCCACCTTGATGAAAGTGTCCATTGTCACTCTTGCCCAATCACATTTAGAGTAGTGGCTTTTATGTGCGGATTCATCATTATCATCCACAAATCTAACATGCTTCTCTCTTCAAAAAGACTGATAGCATCCTGCACATTATCATCAAACTTTGTTACCATATACATGTGTAATGATGTATGTGAACACACTTAGGACTGTCGGGGCATTTTTTTCCTCACTAGCAGGTTTTTCCCCCCGTGCATTGTATATAAACCCATCACTCTAGGGCTAACTTATCTTTCCATTGCACACTAAGTAATACACTCTTTGTTGTGTGCCTTGAGCTTCCTTTGTCTTCTCCAAGCTGTGTGTGTTTTCTTGCAACCCTAATTCCAACAATTGGTATCATAGTAGGTTGCGTCCTCCCGGGCTTAGTCGCCAACAGCTCTAGCACACACTTGCTCACTTTCTCTGATTTTTGTGAGATTTGGCAAGTCTCCGTCGCAGGTCGAAAAATGTTTTGGGATAGCTCGTAGAGCTGGGTCTACTTTTTTTATTCGGGCTCATTTCAGCCTTTGTTTCCATACAAGCACTATTGTGCAAGCTATTTCATCATTTTCTATAGAATTTCTATCAGTGTCGATTTCTGCATAACAGGTCCCTTACAACCTTCTACGGTTTGTGCTATATAGCACGTGTTGTTCTTACTTTGTTTCTCCTCTTTTTGGGCAGTTTTCACATCAGGTACAGCATTCGCCATGGCTGACAACAACACATATGTGTTCAAGATGTTTGCTGCTTAGGATAGGTTGAATGGGGACAACTACCCTATGTGGGCTTATATGATGCAACATGTTCTTGTGTCAAAGGGCGTTTGGAATATTGTGCAGGGCATTGATGTATGTCATGGTTTCGAGCAAGAATGTAGGCGATGTTGAGGAAGTCGCAGGTTTTGGTGGTAGGGTTGGTGTTGCCAGAGTTGTTTTGCCTATGGCTGAGCAAGCTCGTTGGGATGTAAAAGATACACACACTATTGGGGGTTCCATCATTGCAATAGCTCCAATGACCAACAAAATTATCAATCCGGAGGGATGAGCTACCCGGCTAGGGCATGGAAACACTCACACAGTTAGTGAGCTAGTCATGGAACACGAATGGTTAACTCTACGAGGTGAGCTTCTCGCCCTATGGAGGAGCTAAGCCACAATGAAGGGCAATCTCCACATCCACTTCCCTTCACCTTCAATCAACCCAATCACACACACTAACGATTGTAAGCCGCACACAACACTAATCATATCATGCAACACATGAATCGCAAGCACACACACATAGATCTATCGAGCACCACACTCCAATAAAATCTACATGCGTACACAAGCAAAAGAGGGCAATCACACAAGATTAGAGAGGGATTAACCACTAATTAGTTACGATCTAGCTAATCAAAGCATCATAGGCAATCATAAGAAGCATGAGAGAGACATAGTGAAAGAGAATTAAGCATTGATTAGTGTTAACCAAGTCCCATGACCAAGGAGAAGCTCAAGGACTCCATAGCCACACACCTCAAGAGCTCTCACCAAAGAGTGCTCTCAACAAATGAGCTTGAGAATCCGAATTTTCTTTTACACACTGTCTTATGTACCTAGGGTAAAAATATGCAATGTCCGGGCACCCAAGGCCTTTGAGGATCCATCACTTTCTGAATCTGCTACCTAGGCATACTAACCGACCAGTTCTTTACAGCTTGGAACTCCCATTGAGCCCGTAACACATTAAAATATTACAATGGATTGAAATAAATCAGGAATTTACAATACGTGACCATTTTGAGAAAACGTGAAAAATGTGTAACTCCAATCTTTACTGCTTCTTCGTGTTGATCCTTGATATGCATTCCTACGTCTATGGTCTTTAGCAGCTTCTATTAACTGACATTGACTCAGTTAACATTCCCCCCTTTCGATTCTAGTGCCCGTCCTCGGGCACTGTTGAAAAGTGTCTGTGAAGACTTTGGAAGGTTTTTGATTGGTTGTTGATGGGCTGATCGTCTTCATTTGTCGTTGAATTTGTTGATGAGGTTCAATTTGTTGCAGCATCTTCATTGGTCCAAATATGTCTGATGTGAGAGATGATGTTGCATTTGTCCGTTGTAATATCATAATGATGAGGCTTCTCTTTATTTATGAAAGGTATGTACAAGGGAAGTAGAATGATGAGGTTCGTAATTAGAGTCTAATACCTGAATGATCAAAGGGAAAAAACCCAGTGGGAAAAAAGTAAATTGGGAGACACGCATTATTGGAGTACTTATTAGCATTGGAAACATTAATAAAGTACGCAAGGGATTATTTGTTGATAGTATGGAAATAGAAAGGCAGTAAATGTGAGAGGGTAGCATGATGGAACATTGGTTTGCCTCTTGTAATCCACTCAAGGTGCATAGGTGGAAGCAAAAAAGAGTGTCTAATGCATATGTCCAATGGTGGGACATCCTATTTATGCATACATAGAAATGGATGGGAAACAATACGCTATGCAAGAAAGATTTTTGAGGTGTTCTTCAGAAAGATGGTGCAGCTATAAAAGCATATGACATGGCTTTGCAAGTTGGCACCCCTTTAAGAATGGTTTTCGTTGTCGAGGATATGTGCTCTCAGCTTATTGTGCATTGTGCGTGAGTGTTGGACTGTATGACACTCCACCAATTGTAAGCTAACAGACTTTGACTCTTATGCTCATCTCATCCAGCATGAGCGACAGGACATAAATATGCTCAACTCTTCCAGCTTGAGCGTAAGCCTAATAACTATGACTCTTAGCACAAAGTTTAATATGAGTTGAAGCTTTGGGACTAATGCCTTGCTCATTTTATGGCTCAGCAGCCCGACTCTGACTATGCCAAAGAGTGTTCTTTTCACCCTAGCGACTTGACTTTTTAAATTCTTGTGCTTACTACAAATAGTTATTCTGGTAAAAGTAAGCTTGAATCCTCAAAAAGAGGATTAGTGAAGGACCAAGTTGGCATTGAAGGTTTCTTTTGCCATACCTATTTTATTATCTTTGAATCTGCATTCACGTTGGTTAGGTTGTCCTTCTTTGACTGTGAAGACTCTATTATTTGTTTGATTCTCCAATTAGACCTATTGACGGGAGTCTTTGATGTTGTTGTAGGCCTCTGTTCACTGTCGGCATTTGGCTTTTGACTCATAGCATTGGAAGACTTAGGAATCCAAATCTCTTGATAACCTTTGTATCTCCATTGTTGACTTTGCTTTGCTTTAGGTTTTGTTGAGCTCTTGCGATCTTCATGCAAGCCTGGTGTAGCTGTAGTTGGCTTGTGGTTGACTGGTAGCCAAATCTATGTATACCCTGTGTAGAATCCTTGTCCAAGAGAAACATTATTTGAGATCCATATTTGTTTTGTATCCTCTTGAAATTTGTGGTAGACTTTAGCATCTTTTGATTTTGTTATGTTGTATACCTGCCTCTTAGGTATCCTAGGATATAGTCGAGGTTGATACCTTGTGGGCCTTCTTTCTTGGGAGGAGCTTGAAGTTACTTCATATGCCCTAACCTGCGGTTTTGGTAACCATATTCTGTCTGTTACCTCCATAGTACTCCTGTTCTTTTAAGATCTGTTGTGATGCTATCCATCCCATGTGTTTGTCTTTTTGTGTCAATTTCTTGTCTTCAATCCAAACCGGATCATTGACTTTGACTAAACTGCTCAGAACAAACACTTGCTTGACTTTCCTTTGCTTTCTTGAGTATTTTGGCTGATATATCTTTGATTTTTTGGTGTCTCCTTAGAGGTTTCAATTGGGTCAGCAATTGACTTTAAGTTTTGAAAGCCTGACTTGCCAGAAGTATCTAATCCATAAGGGTTCTTTGGTGTAGAGTCATATGCTGTCACACCTTCTTTGCTAATTGGTGGAGGGTCCACTTTAGCTTTACCTTTGTCTACAAGATTTGTCTTTGATTCCTGTGACTTTTGCAACTCTTAATCTAGCATTAACGGTACCGGTATCTGCTGCTTGCTACCTCTTGGAGAAGAGAGTATTAGCATTTTATCTTCTTTGCAGGCCTTGTGTTGGTCTAACCACTGATGTCCAAGGATGACATCTGCAAGCCTTTCCTTTGAAGGCTTCACCTGAAACTTTACCTGCTCTTCATGATTTTGGATACTAAGGGTAGCAACCATTTCTTTTTGACTTGTAGCCTTACACCCGATTTCTCTATTATCTGGCTTGCCCAAAGTAATCTCTAGAATACTCTGGATGTTGTCTGCAACCATATTGCACTTTGCTTCTTTATCCAGTAGAGCATTGCATCTGAGACTTGCTCCTTTTGTACTGCTAAGAACGATAGCTATTCTTATTGTTGGTTCTATTGAAGATCTTTGTCCAGCTTTTGTCATGGTCTCATCTTGATCTAACTGTGTCTCTATGGAGGGTAGCTTGAGACTTTGTTTTCCAATCTAACTTTCATCAGCTAATTTAGCTGGCAATGTCTGGATCTTTGGACTTTCTATTGCTTCCTGGTTGTCTACACCCTTGTTCTTCTTAACTTCTGGCTTTGGTGGCATTCTCTGCTCAATAGCTATTGTGGTTGTTCTTCATTCCTGTTTGATCTGCACTTGATATTGTCTGATTCGCTTTAAGCTCTTTTGAAGTTCTGATTGATGGAGATGAATCATCTTCAATAAGGTATGCTTTGATACAAGTCTCCATTTTAACTGTGCTTGAGGACCTTGTACTGTTGTCCGTGGGTGACCAGTCTTGGTCTTCATTCTTTGTTGTTCATGATGACTGCATCCTGTTTACATTCTATATCTCTAACTTCTTCTTAGCCATTGGCATTCCCATTATGATCTCGCCTAGCATAGCTTTTGTTGTGATCACGTGGAATTGAGCTATGATGATTTGTGAGCTTACTTCAATGGTGGTGGAGATGATTCCCAAGCATTCTGCTTGTTTGTCTCCAGATATGCTCCCCAAATCCAGGAGCATCTTCTAGCTGTGGTTGGCCACTTTTTTTCCAAGTGCGAAAGGACATGAGGTTCTTGTCTAGTTGAAAATCTAGCTTTACTTCACTTGACAGATTTTTTTTGTTTTCACTGGTGATGTTGCACTTGATCGTCTTAGGATCCGTGTCTGAATTGACTGCTTTTGCTGTGGCAGTGTCCTTTGGTTGATCTTTATCTGCATTTTCTTTGCTTTGACCACCTGCTTCAATCGATGTTGACTCCAATGGCTGTAATATTGCACTTTTTGTCTGCAAAAACTGATGAGCATTATCTGCCTGCATTTGAGTAACCTTTGATCTTAATAGATCCACTTTACTTTTTGGCAGAATCTGTCTCTTTGGAGGAGATTTCGGTGGTGACCTTTGTGTATCCTCCTGGACTTTAGCTTTCATTGACTTTGACTTTTCTATCACCTGTTCTAGCAGCTTGAGGCTTTGCATCATCTTCAGATAGTCTTTGACTTCAGCCTTACCATCCGTAGGGGTTTGTACAAGGTCATGATCTTGTTGATATTCATTACCCTATGCATCTAGATATGCATGTGTGAGTTTGGTCACATGTAACTGTTTGAGCACTATTGGATTTGTCGGCTTTTGACTTTGTCTTGTGAAGATCAATTGAAACTTGTGTCCCTGATGATCTTCATATAAGCATTTGTCTATAGATTTTGATGGAATCTGGGTCAATTGGAGCCTTCCAACAACCATATGATCTTTCAATGGTTCCTACCTTGAAGGGGTCTGTTGGCTAGAGGCTCTAGGGCTTCTAACTGATGTAGCAATTCCTGGTACATAAGCTGAGCTTGATGGATTTATAGCTCCCCCCTTCCTAGGGTGATCACTAGAGCCAGAGTTCAAAATTGTTTGACTCTAGTTTAGTCTCACCTTCTAGGACTATGAAGGTACACTTTGGGTAGCATTGTTGACATTTGGCATGTGTAAACCTTCTGCATAGTTTCCTATGTATCTCCTCGAAATATGACAAATTATTTCCCAAGTCAAGATGTAGAAAGCATTATCTTTGCCCTGATATTGTCTATCTCGTGGGTCTCCTATGATATGAGCTTCTGTGGTTTCAGGACCCAAGGCATCATAGATGCTAGACTCTCGTCTATATCTACGACTGTTTTTGTCAAAGTGTATGCTCGTTTGATCACAACATCGAAGGTGGATTTCCGATAGAGGAGAGTTTGGCTCTGAACAAATTTTTGAGTTCACTCAGGTAATATCCTTTAGCTCTAGAGAGGATGGGCTATAATAGATTCTTTTCTCTGAAATGAACCATACTTTCTGATCTATCACTGGACACACTTCTATGAGCTGGTATGTGGGCCGTTCAAACACTGGTTGATCCTTTTTGTATAGCTTCCCTTTTTTGTCTACATAGTGTGCATATGAATTATGTGTACCATACAATGCTAACAACATTCTGTTTGATGTGTCCCTTTGACTCGTGAATGATTGCACACTTGTGGTAGTGGATACAAAATCATTTGCAAACCTAACATTCTTTTCAACATTCGGTGATATCTGGACATCTTGATTAAATTCATGCAGGAATTTGTTGTTCAAAGAATCAATTTGAAGCTTTTCAAGTGCATGTGCATCTTGATGCTGATTTTGAACTTGCAGTGTTTTTACTGGTGCTTCTAACGGTAATGCTGAGTCATTTGATTGCATTAAAAGTGACAAGTTAGATGCACTTACATCGAGATTCGCATTTCCAATTTTTTATGTACCTTGCTTGGTAGTTGATGTATCCCTGTTGTCAAGATTTCTTAGACAATCTTCAGAAAAATGTCCACCTTTTCGTCCACAATCTGAGAAATATGCCATGACTGGTGGTATTTCATTTGGTTCTTTCATGTCAAGCTCTACCAAAGGAGCTTCTATTTCTGTGCTTGCCAATTTGTCGGCATCTTCTTTCAAAACACTGAGCATCAAGCTGTAGACTGCTCTGTCTTGACCTTTGTATTGTCTTTGGCTCGGCTCTCCAATTAGACTGGCTTTTATGGTTGATTTGTTGGATCTTGCAATTCTAGTTCTGGATTATAGATCTGACCACTATAATCCATGTACAATGACCCTGATTGCATATGCACCCATTGTATGTTTTGTTGGCTTGTGTAGATTTCTAGATAAACACTTGGGTCAATTTTTTGCACTTCTATCTGCACTTCCTCTTTGAGCTTGCAATACCTGGCTCCACTGAAGTCTGTGAACATCTAAGAGTTCTCTGAATCTGGCTTTACTCTGGTCAATAGGATCTTGGCTCTTGTGTTGCCTTTGCTGCTCATCAAGTATCTATGGCCTTCTGAATCTGCATATAAGACTTTATTTCCATTGTAACCATATAGTTGTAAGATCTACTCTGTTGCAGTTGTGTATGTGTTGCCACTCACTACTACTAACTTGCTCTATTGTACTTGAACTCTCAGCTCAATTTGAGTCCATGTTGACTGGTTTTGTAAAAACTCTCTCCTAGAAGTTTTAGGTGTTGAGTAGCAGAATTTTTGTTGCTCGTACTAGCCTAATTTGCAATCACATGTGAGTGGTCCTTATTTGTCCAACTAGAAGCTAATTTGGAATGCAATTGCTTGCACTTGCCAATTTCTAGTATGCAAAATTTTGGAAATTTGACTGACGCTCCACTGCTTTGAGTTGGTCTTTTTGCTTGCTTTTTTCGGCTGATCTCATTCGCTTTGCGCGGTGTAATTTTCTAGGGCTTTGCTTTTTTCGACTTTCTCGCTTTTGTGTTGTTTGCTGTGCATGATTCCTCCGACGGTATGTTTTTTGCTTTTCTGTCTCTTTCTGGATTTTTATAAATTTTCTATATTTTTTGTGAATGATTTGTGTATATTTTTTTTATTTTTTATGAGTTTTTTATTTTTTAATGAATATTTGATGAGTTTTTCTTTTTTTGTGATTTTCTATTCCTTTTTTATTTTTTATTGGATTTTTGAAAATTTTTATTCTTTCTTGTGATATCTAAAGATTTATTGTGATTTTTTTTGTTTCTTTTTTTTTACTAATTTACAAATAAACGAAATGAAAGTGAGAGAAAAGAAAATGAAATTGAATTAAAATGAAATTGAAAAGAAACAAAATGAAATGAATACAATAAAAAAGTCAATGACACAAAAAAAAAAAAAAAGACAACGCTCTAGCACGCACCTGTTCAAGAAAGAGAGGTCCCCTTTTCTTTTTTTGTCTTCTTGTAGCTTAATGAATTGTGTGTGTAGGGGTGCATTCACGCATGTGTGTGTGTGAGGTGGTTGACGACGTTCACTCGTACAAAGGAGGGAGACGAGAGAGATAGAAAGTTAGAGAGTGAGTGTGTGTGTGTGTGTATGTTTTGATTTGCAAGGCGCGTTAATCACGGGCAACAGAGACCCGGGCCTGGCGCGTCGTACGAAGCAAGAGAGAGAGAGAGAGAGAGAGAGAGAGAGAGAGAGAGAGAGAGAGAGAGAGAGAGAGGGAATGAGAGATAGTGTTAATTATCACGATTCGAGAGAGAGGGAAGAGAGAGAAAGTTGATAATCTCTTGGGAGAGGGTGGGGAGGAGAGTAAAAGAAGAGAGAGAGGGAGTGTAGGTGGGAGGGCGTTCACGTGCCACGAAGCACGAGAATGGCGACAACGGAAGAATAAAAAAGATGAAGATTATTTTAATGTCATAGGAAACTATCCCAAGAGACAATAAAGATCAATCCGACAAAGAAGTTCATGTACCGGAAGGCATGGGTGGGGATCGAAAAAAAACCAATTTTAGTTCGAAAAATAGCGAGAAGCGTTAAAAATCACCCGAAAATCCAAAAATTCAAAAAAAACTTAGAAAATTATAGGCAATCACAATCGAACACTTTCGACACGCAAAAGCATACCAAAAATAGCAGTTTTTACCGAAAATACCATGATTACTCTAGGCATGCATGGGTGTATCCACTTAAAGCAAAGTCCAAAATGTTTTTGTGCTTCAAGCAATTTTTGGTTATGGATGAAAATTTCTCAAAATGTATGATGGGCACCCTCCTTTCCGATCGAGGGGGAGAGTATATGTCTCATGAATTTAATGCATTTATGGCTAGTCGTGGGATAAAACACCAATGTACAACTCCGTATACACCTCAGCAAAATGGTGTTGCTAACAAGAAAAACAAGTCTCTTATGGAAATGGCAAGATGTATGGTCAAACGTCAAGATTTACCATGTTGGTTTTGGCTTGAGGCTATTATGTGTGCCACTTATGTACTTAACAGGTTTCCTACGAAAGCTTTGCAATATATGACTCCATATGAAGCATGGCATGATAAAAAGCCTTCTATTAAGCACATGCGTGTTTTTGGATGTTTGGCATATGCTTTGGTGCCACAAATACAGCGGCAAAAAATGGATGATAAGGCTATCAAACGTATTTTTGTTGGTTATAGTGCTGAAAGCAAAGGTTACAGGTTGTATCATCTGCAAACAAAGCATATCTTGGTTTCACAAGATGTTGTGTTTGTGGAAGATTTTGTTCATCCCTAGCTGTCATGTACTAGAGAGACAATCATGTAATCTCACAGGACATTTATGACACTCTGTTGCCTCTTTTCAATCGAGAGGTATGCCTAAATGGCTAGCACATACTTTGCGTGATAGTAAATTGGATGCACATTTGTCTAGTCATACTCGTTTAGGTTCTCCTCATGCATCAGATTGTTATGCTTTGGTTGTGTCTAGTTTATGTGATCTTGAGGAACCTCTGTCTTTTGATGGAGCACAAAATTCAAAAAACTGGATGGTTGCCATGCAATCAGAATATGGTGCACTTATAGAAAATGACACATGGACTCTATGTGATTTGCCTCCTAGCAAAAAAGGCCATTGGTATGAAGTGGGTTTACAAGTTGAAACGCAAGTCGGATGGTGAGATTAATTGCTATAAGGCTTGAATTGTTGCAAAGGGTTATGCACAACAAAAAGGCATTGAATATGAAGAGACTTTTGCTCCCACTTGTCGTATGACTATTGTGCATTTTCTATATGCATTAGTAGATGATTTTGGTTGAGATGTACATCAGTCAAATAGTGTTACTACTTTCTTAAATGGTGACATATTTGAGGAAGTTTATGTGACGCAGCAGCCCAACGATTTTGTCAACAAGGACAAGAGGATAAAGTGTGCAAATGTAACAAAGCTTTGTATGGGTTGAAGCTATCTCCTCGTGCTTGGTATGAGAAGGTTGACACTCATTTGGTCAAACGAGGTTTCGTAACAATCCAAACAAAAAGCACATTGTATGTAAAGAGTGAGGGTGATGTACTTCTCATTGTGGTTCTCTATGTGGATGATTTGCTGACCACTGGACCAAATGAGAGACATATTGCTGAATTTAAGGCTGATTTGAATGCTACTTTCAAGATGAAATATTTGGGGATGTTGCATCATTATTTGGGCATATAGTTTAAGCAGTGTGATGGTGGTATTGCCTTGTGTCAAAAAGTTACATAGAGACATTACTATGTAAGTTTGGACTTGAGGATTGCAAACATATTGCCACTCCCATGGAAACAGGTTTGAAATTGAGTCTTCATGATGCTGGTGATCCTATCGATGTCACTCTTTACCAAACTATTGTTGGATGCCTCATTTATGTATGCAACACAAGGCCAAATATTCAGTTTGCAGTCTCACAGGTCAGTAGATTCATGCATAGCCCAGAGTCGGAGCATTGGCAGGCTTTTTTGAACTCAGATTGGGTTGGTTGTTTGGACACATGAGTGTCCACAAGTGGTTTTTTTTTCATGCTTAGCAGTTCATGTATCTCATGGTTGGGAAAGAAGCAACATACTGTGGCCACTTCTAGTTGTGAGGCTGAGTACAGGGTAGTCTTCACAACTACGGTTGAGTGTGTATGATGCAGACACCTTATGACTCATTTAGATATGGTATAGGACACTACCAACACTATCTACAATGACAGTCAAAGCGCATTGGTAGTTGCGAGGAACCCAATTTTTCATGCTCGCGCAAAGCACATTGAGGTGCATTACCACTATGTCAGGGAGAGGCTCTCAACGAGAGAGATCAACTTGGCTTATGTGCCAGCACGGGACACCTTGTAGATCTTTTCACAAAGGCATTGTCTTGTGAGAAGTTCGAAGCTTTCCACAAAGCTTTGGGATTACTCCCCTTTGTGGACTGATCATGTCCTCGGGGCATGGAAATTCCCTATACTTTATGTGCCAGCTCTCGTTCACCGCATCACTCCCGAGGGGGATTTGTTACCATGTACATGTGGTAGTGATGTGTGTGAACACACTTAGGACCATCAGGGCATTTTTTCCCTCACTAGGAGGTTTTTTCCCCCGTGCATTGTATACGCACATCACTCTAGGGCTAACTTATCTTTCCATTACACACTAAGTAATACACTCTCTGTTGTGTGCCTTGAGCTTCCTTCGTCTTCTCCAAGCTGTGTGTGTTTTCTTGCAACCCTAATTCCAACAGATTCCTTCTTATCTACATGTATTCCTTGTGCCTTCAATAACTCTCCTTCCCCCGGTGATTGTGGTTGATTAGACTCAATGATATTCTACCTCTTTATTTCAATGATACCTATCATCTCCTCATGAAACTCACACTTGGCTATGCCACGAGATTCATCCAAAGTAAGCTCAACTTTACTATCCAAAATCCTTTCCTCCAATACCAACTCGCGTTTGTAGCAACTTTAGTGTCAGATTTGTAATGTGTAAGAAAAGCCTTTTGCCTTTTCTTTGCCTTACTTTTTCTTTCTTGCATATGCTTCCTTCATAGGAACATCACAATGAGGTGGTACTTATGGTGAAACCTCAAGAGAGGGTCCTGGATCTTTTCTTCCCCCACTTCTTGTAACCCTTGTTGATGTTGAGGGTCCTTCATCTCCATTTTCATACCTCTGCTTCTCTTTCACAATTGCTTTGTTGTTGTGACATATGGTGATATAAAGATGCACTAACAAAGAGTCTACAGGATCATCCCAACTTGTTGTGTGGCATATGCAATCACCAGCTTGATGTACCACCTACTTAGTAACCTTTACTTTCTTGGACAATGCCACTACATTGGTCACAAGCCACAACTTCATTAAAAACATCTTCAACAGGCTTTGGTCCTTGCTTTGGAATGGGCTATCTCTTTGCCCTATAGGTAACAGCTTCCATTGCATGGATGGCATGGATGTTTGGCATATATTTCATTAATTTTCGGATACCTCCTTTTTTCCAAAATTTGTTCCTAATGGCAAACATGTCTTGCACAAATGAATCCTCCTATTCTTGAATAACATAAGATCGATTTTCAAAGCATCACTAAACCTATCACAATATATTTCATCACGATTTGTGCTATAACACCATATAAATGTATTCACATAGCCTTCTTTACTTTGAGATTTTTGTTCGAAGGGCTACCCTTTCTCTTCAAGCCTAGCCGACTTTAATTTCATTTATTGCACGCCCTTAACAAGCTCATCAGGTATAGAATTGTCACCTTTTGGAATCACAATAGCTTCAGTGGAATCTAGGGCACGCTAGAGGTAGAAATAACACCATTCACCACCATCTTGTCTTTAGGTTGTTGCCTTTTATCAAGCAATGAGACTACATCCTCAATCTCTTTCCATTTGGCCTTAAACCATGTCCTGTCTTTTGTCTTCTTGTCTTATTATAGTAGCTCTAACTTTTCTTGGATTTCAAGAACTCTAGCTTGAACAAACAATTTAGTCTTTTCACAATACCTCACTTTGTTTCTAAGAATCAACTGTAACATGGCTCACTTTGCCACTCACTCTAAGAAAGCTCTTTTTGCAACCCTTTCATAGTTTTCCATGAAGTACTCCTCCTTAAAGGATTATTCTAATTGCTCCCAATCTCATCTATGATCCTTCCTGATTCCCCTTACATGGCCTCTAATCTCAAGGATCGCAACAGGCTCAAAATTCCCAATCATCTTCACATATGAAATTGTAACTCCATCTCCTTCACATAACCACGAAGTTACCTTAAGAAATCTTTTTTTTCAAATTGATCCATTTCATTCACAATAGATTGAAGGGATTTGGTTACTAACATTTTCCTTCTTTCTGCAACTTGTGGTTGCATAAACATATCAAATTCTTAAAAAAATTGCATTGTACCTTGATCAAAGCGCTTTCCTCATTCATCTTGTTGAGCCATGGCTTATAAGCTTTGTATTGAGACCATTGATAAATCTTTCAAACCCTCATGCTGACCTACTTTGCATCAAGTTCACACAAAAGTATGTCAAAATTTTTGTGGTATGTGCACACATCAGTTGCTATTTTTAGATGGTGTTGGCATGTATTTGAACTTTCTTTGCAAAATGAGTATGCCACCATGATGCACTTGATATACGTACATTTCTAAACCAAAGTAGGCATGTTCTAATGTGAGAAACACACATCGATGCTAAGGACTCCCTGGGAAGGTACACACACAATTACAAACACAACAACCACTTTCACACATAGGACACTATGTACATTGTAGCGTTCGCTCTTAGATATCAAAATTCATAAAAATTGAGAGAAATTTCTAATTTCACATTATGTGCATGCCACAATACAACGATGGGAGAAAATTTATGCATAGCCCAAAATCTATGCATCGAAAGAATTTTATTGGATCTTTTGCTTCTTGAGTGACACTACACATCTTGGGTTGTTTTATCCCCAGGGCGATTATTGCCATCAAATTTACATGCTTTTTAGACTTGGATTGTCCTTATTACTATGCCATAGAGTGTCCACTTGTTTTTTTTGTTTGAATAGCTCATGCATACCTTTGTTCAATAAGAAGTGGCCTACAATGGCCACTTCTAGTTGTGAGACTAAGTACAAATTTTCATAGCGACTATTGAGTGTGTTCGACTCATATGCCTTTTTACTGACTTGGGTGTTGGAGAGAAGTTTGCCACCATGATCTTCACTAACAGTTAGAGTGCTTTGGTAGTATCATGGAACCTAGTATTCCATGCTCACACAAAGCACATCAAGGTGCATTATCATAATGATATAATGGTAGGGAGAGAATCTTTGTGGGAGAGGTAAGGTTGGCTTATGTCCTTACGCTAGAGCAAGATGTCATGAGAAAAAGGGTGCTACATTGCATGGAAAATTCACAAACTTTTGTAATTGGAATTTAAAGCCATGCAAAAGAGGGTTGAGAAATACAAACAGGCAAAAAAACAAAAGCTTGCAAGATCGGGTGCTATGCAATTGAAATTGCATCATGAGAAATTTACCATATCCAAGTACCTTTAAAAACCTTCAAAATTATTGACTGAATGGTACCTAGATGCAACCAATTTAAAGGAAAAATGGAATGTCCTGATTACCAAAGAAGAGAAGGAGGTATCCAAGGGTTGCAAGTGACATGTAAGCACCTCCACTTGAAAATTTATGAGCTTATGTATCTCGAGACTAAATTATCTAATAATTATTTGCACAACATGTAGTACCTAAAATACAAAGCTCTATGGCTGCATGAACAACAATTTTGGGGTGCAACATACATGCAACAAACCACTTTTGATAGTGGTGTGATGGTAATCTTTTGCCCAAGAGTGTCGAAACATGTCACATACGAGGCATCAAGTGAAGTTTCGAGAAGTTTGACATTTTCATCTTGATGTGAAATGGTTTAGGTTTATCAATAGTGTCTGCAATGCGACTATGCTCAAAGATAAGAGTGACCACATCAAAGTGAATTTGAGGACGGTGTGGCATGATCAAAGAGACACTATTCGTTGATCAAATAGCCTTGTGGAGTAGACATGTATGGGAAGGATTTGATGTAGTAGAGGAGCTTATTAGACAGGAGCATGTTAGATGGCATTAGGATGATGTAGGTGAAGATAATGAGGTCGAGGAAACTACATTTGGTGAGGTCAAAGATATTGAGCAGATGCAACTTGTCCATGAATATGGATAAGAAGATGTTGGGGTAAAGGCCATGTACCCAGCATTACTAATACACATCTCTGATGCACTAACCTTATTCTTCAAATGTAATAGATGAATAAGGGGTCACGGCTAATTCTTGTTGTAGCAACTCCAC
The DNA here is from genome assembly GCF_014529385.1 of Adiantum capillus-veneris. Taxonomy (NCBI): domain Eukaryota; kingdom Viridiplantae; phylum Streptophyta; class Polypodiopsida; order Polypodiales; family Pteridaceae; genus Adiantum; species Adiantum capillus-veneris. Next base: position 77,003,299 of record NC_140941.1, on the reverse strand, counting down.
CAAGAAAGTGTCTCTCTCTTCTCATTTCTTCCTCATCGCACACACTCATGCACCATGCACTCACAACTAGTATCAAAGCACTTGATTCGACGAGAGGAGCTCATTATTAAGAACTCTCACTTTGGCATACAAGCATTCATGCATTGGCAAGTAGGCGGCCATTTTAAAGCTCAACATTGGAGCTTGGTGTAGGAGCAAGTGCGAGCTTGCATTTGGGTCATAAAGGCATTTGGTAGTGTATGTGTGGATAGATTTGCATTAAAAAAATTCTAGTTTATTTTGCAGATGTGTTGTTTCCCTTATGCACATCTATTTTCAAGAAATTTCTCACTATCTGACCAATTTTTTATGCTCTACAACTTTGCAGATAGATGTTTTTTAAGATTCTTCATCGATTCCGAGATAGAACATTCAGATTGCTACAGGTACACGTTAACGACATCAAAATTTTGCAGTGTGACTTTAGCTTCCATCAAATGATATTTTGAAGATGCCTTCCTTGACAATTCACTATTTTCTTGAGATCTACAAATTTTCAAAATAAAGTTTTGCCAAATTCCTCACGGTTTGGGAGATATGATGAGCTGAACATAGGTTGGTCTAATTTCACTACATCTGCAATGACCATTGTTGTATGACTTGGCATCAATAGCAACATGCCTTCCTAGGAGGATCGGACCACCCAAAATAGGGGGTTGCACTGACACTCATATATAGCCACACACATACAATTGTTCAAATAGGAGTGTACATTTTTGCACACTCAAAGATTGCTTCACAATCATATATGCTATGGTTTATGTATGCCATATGTGGGTTAGAGATTAATCTCTACAACTTGTATGCATAGCAGATTGGCTTGTTGATTTTATAGGATATAGGTGTCTGGATACAAGTTGCATAGGTTACAAGTTCAATATATTCATAGATCTAGAGTTTGTGGCAATATGTGACTTTTTGTGGGATTTAGGTGTCTGGATACAGGTTGCATAGGTTACAGGTTCAATATATTCATAGATCTAGAGTTTGTGGCATTATGTCACTTTTGTGGGATGCGCATGAGCATAGTTTTTCTCTATGGTTTATGCATATCTATGTGTTGAGCAATTTTGATTGCATTGTGCTCCTATAGAGTAGTGACTTACTTTGTTCATGTACATTGAGTCATAAATAGTGCCATGATACATCATTTGTGGAGCCTCATTGGCATCTGTGATAGTTCTTGAACATTTCTAAGACTTGATCAGTTGATATCTAGTCATTAATTGAGATTGACCATAGTCTTCAGTCATTTAATGAGCCTTTGGAGGGGCATGGTGAGGTTATATTGAGCTGTAGGATTTTCAAATGTTGAGATGCTTTTGGTGATACATGTTGCTCGATTACCCTTATAGGAGGATTCACCATAGGACATGTATGGAGATGACTAAGTGTTATTGACACCATATTGGTAGCTGATTTGGGTTAGTGATTGATCAATTTTATATGCACACTAGTCAAAGACACTCTTTATGCATACTATCGATGTTTTTCTATCACTTTTATGTTCATTTGATTTTGTGACTTTACTTTAGTTACAAGGAAAACTCTATTGAATTTTTCTCAAGATTTTGCCATAGCTTTGACACTTGGGAGTTATGGCTTCTAGTTCTAGGAAGGACATAAGATCCAAATGTTTGATGGCACAAACTTCTCCATTTGGAAAGAACATACCCACGGTGTGTTGATTTACGAGAACGAGAACTTTAGAGCCAATGTTTGAATGCCAAGAGGGTGATGGTTACATAGATGCTCAGTAGAAATCACTTGATGTAAAAGGAGGTCTACCATTCATTTATACCTTGCGGAGTTAATTCTTTACTATTGTGGGTAAAGCCACCACTGTTGATTTATGGTAGAACTTATGCAACACTTATGAGAGCAAGATTGCTAGTTAAAGATTTTACTTGATGAAAAAGATTTATGAGCTTTATATGAAGGAAGGTGACATGTGTTAGGACACTTGAATGAGTTTATCATTTTTAGTTAATTGACTTCGTAGAGACTTAACTCTGAAAATGAAATCTAGTCTAGTTTCTTACTGTGCTCCTTACCTTCCTCGTGGGATATCATTGTACATCTCTAATCAATTTGGAACCTAATGGTAAGCTTATGTACAATAATGTTTTTGGTAGTTTGCTCACTCAGGAGATTTGTAGGAAATGTCTTGAGCTGACTAAGAGTATGTTGCACGATCTTGCAAAGGGAGAGGTTGCACTTATGATTGTGCCAAATTTAAGGATTAGAGGAACTCTTGTAGTAAGTCTTGTGGTTCCATGCATGATTGAAAGGGCGGTGGTAATGCGTGGGCTAGTCTCCACCCAACGTGCTATCTTATAGCCTACCCATAGCGTACACAGTGTCCGGCCGTGCCGATGGCCTTGCCCATAGGACCCATGTCCTTACATTACCCCCCCCTTGGAGATCATTTTCGTCCTCGAAAACGAACGTAGGAAAACGTTTCTTAAGTGCGGAGACATTCTCCCATGTAGAACCTTCTTCAGGTCTATCTAGCCATTTTACCAGCACCTGTTGTCTGACATGATGTCTGGTGCGAAGCTCATGACAATCCAAAATCTTTTCGGGCTCATGAGGAATGCTTGGCGGTTCGATAAGGTCAACTAACACACATGTGTCAATGACGTTATCATTCTGTCCTAACTATTTTCGTAAATGGCTAACATGAAAAATAGGATGAATTCATGAGTGCTCTGGAAGAGCTAACTTATAGGCCACTTGACCTATACATTTGAGAATGGTAAATGGTCCACAATAGCGTGGTGAAAGTTTAGTAACTTTTCTTGTCTTCAGACTTTCTGAATGCTCTGGAACTTTGAGGAAAACCTTGTCTCCTTCTTTGAAAGTAGCAAGATGACGATGCTCGTCTGCGTACTTCTTATATCGATCTTGATCTTGCTTAACATTTTGTCGAGCAACTCGAAGCATGTCAAAATGGTCTTGGAGAAAATCCTTCGCTTATTGTATCTTCTCCTTAGCCAACCCCACCGTAACGGATGATCCAGGTTGAAATCCATATAAAAGCATAAATGGACTAAACACTGTAGTCACATGCTTTGAGCTATTATAAGCAAATTCCAATATAGGTAAGTAGTTTTCCCAATTGGTTTGCTCCTTGCTAATGTACGCTCTGTTACCATATACATGTGGTAGTGATGTGTGTGAACACACTAGGACCGCCGGGGCATTTTTTCCCTCTTTAGGAGGTTTTTTCCCCCGTGCATTGTATATACGCCCATCACTCTAGGGCTATCTATCTTTCCATTGCACACTAAGTAACACACTCTCTATTGTGTGCCTTGAGCTTCCTTCATCTTCTCCAAGTTGTGTGTGTTTCTCTGCAACCCTAATTCCAACAATTGGTATCAGAGCAGGTCACGTCCTCCCGGGCTTAGTCGCCAGCTGCTCCAGCACACGCCTGCTCACTTTCTCCGATTTCAGTGAGCTTTGGCGAGCGTTCACAGGTCGACAAATATTTTGGGAAAGCTCCAAGAGCTTGGTCTGCTCAGAATTTTGATTTGGGCTCATTTCGGCCTCCGTTTCCACTACGGGCAGTACTGCACAGGCTATTTCATCATTTTGTGCAGATTTTCTGTCAGTGCCGTTTTTGCATAATAGGTGCCTTATAGTCTTCTACGGTTTGTGCTATATAGCACAAGTTGTTCCCGCTCCATTTATCCTATTTTCGGGCAGTTTTCACATCAGGTGCAGCATTTACCATGGCTGACAACAACAACACAGATGTGTTCAAGATGTTTGCTGCTGAGGACAGGTTGGATGGGGACAACTACCCTATGTGGGCTTATATGATGCAACATGTTCTTGTGTCAAAAGGTGTCTAGAACATTGTGCAGGGCATTGATGTACGTCCTGGTTCTGAAGATGTAGGCGATGTTGAGGATGTTGCAGGTCTTGCTGCAAGGATTGCAGCTGTTAGAGTTGTTTTGCCTACGGCAGAACAAGCTCGCTGGGATGTTAAGGATGCGCAGGCTCATGCATTGATTGCGTTGTCTGTGAAGCGCACCATTATTCCTCACATCCGTTCAGCAAAATCTGCAAAACAGGCTTGGGATATTCTAGCAGGTCTTTATGCAAGCCGCAATGAGGCTAAAATTGCTTTGCTGCGTAAAGAGCTAGAGTCGAAGATTATGCATGAGGAAGATGATATGGACACTTTCCTTGCTAGTGTCAAGGATATCAATGAGCAACTCATTTCTGCAGGTGAAGTCATTTCAGACAGTTCCCTTGTGCAGACTGTTCTTGATGCCTTACCAGATTCCTACCAAACTTTTGCTAGTACTTGGAGACTGATGACCCAAGGAAATCCTGAAGTTGTCAAGTTTGATGCATTATGCACATTGCTGTTGCAAGAGTCACTTTCTAGAAAAAACAGGACTACGCAGCGTGCAGTTGAACAGGCTTTTATTGCTTCTCAAAGAAAGGGTGGTAACAGTAATGCAGCCACTTCTTATGGTTCTGCTGCGAGTGGCAAAAATTCTGTTCCTAATGCTTCTGGTGGCAGCACTTCGTCTGGCAATTCTGGTGATAAGGGCAAAAAGAAGATGCGTTGCCATTATTGTAAAGCCAATGATCACTTGATCAAGTCGTGTCCTAAGTTGAAGGCCAAAGAGGCTAAGAAGAAAGAGGGTGGTTCCACTGCAAATGCTGGTTCCACTACAAATGCAGCCATTGTTGAGTCTTCTGTGAAAGGAGATTGTGATGCTGATGTTGATGCAGAATGGGCTTTTAGCGCAGAGTGCACTTACAATCCTGCTGTCCATGATGCATGCTTGTCAGTTGCTGCAGATTCACATGTGTGGTATTTCGACAGTGGTGCTACAAAGCACATTACCTCACATCGTGAATTGTTTACCTCTCTCGAGTCTGTCCCTCATGGGAATTCAGTCACTTGTGCCAACAACGCCTCTTATCCAGTTCATGGAGTTGGAAAGATTGTGCTCACTGCTGCTAATGGCAGTTCCTTCACACTTGTTGATGCACTTTATGTACCTGGGATCAAGAAGAATCTCTTGTCTGTATCCGCACTTGCTAGACTTGGACTTGTAGTCAAATTTGTGGATGATAGATGTACAGTTCATGATCTCAGTTTTGGTGATGAAATTGTTGCATCTGGGCTTTTGTGCCGTGGGCTGTATAAGCTCACTTTGTATGACAAGTGTGGACAAAATTTTGCAAATGCTGTTGCAGATTCAAGGGCTATTTCAGATGCAAAACTTTGGCATGCACGTTTTGGTCATCTGAATTTTGCCAGTTTGCTGCGTTTGCAGAAATCTGATATGGTTGCTTCTTTGCCGCCTCTTGAAGCACCTGTCAAACATGTTCGTGAAGGCTGTATTCTGGGTAAAATGCAGCGCTCTAAGTTTCCAAAGGATGGTTCAGTTAGGGCCACATGCAGGTTGCAGCTTGTGCATAGTGATGTTTGTGGGCCCATGCAAACTCCGTCCTTGGGCAATTACCTGTACTTCGTGACTTTCATTGATGATTACTCCAGGCATGCATGGGTATTTCCGCTTAAAGCGAAGTCCGAAGTTTTTATGTGCTTCAAACAATTTTTGGCTATGGCTGAAAATGTCTCAAAATGTACTATGGGCACCCTCCGTTCCGATCGAGGGGGGGAGTATATGTCTCATGAATTTAATGCATTTCTGGCTAGTCGTGGGATAAAACACCAATGTACAGTGCCTTATACACCTCAGCAAAATGGTGTTACTGAGAGGAAAAACAGGTCACTAACGGAAATGGCACGATGTATGGTCAAAAGTCAAGCTTTGCCGCATTCTTTTTGGCTTGATGCCATCATGTGTGCCACTTATGTACTTAACAGGTGTCCTAGGAAAGCTTTGCAGTCTATTACTCCATATGAAGCATGGCATGATAGAAAGCCTTCTATTGAGCACATGCGTGTTTTTGGCTGTTTGGCATATGCTTTGGTGTCACAAGTGCAGCGCAGAAAATTGGATGATAAGGCTGTCAAATGTATTTTTGTTGGTTATAGTGCTGAAAGCAAAGGTTACAGGTTGTATCATCCGCAAACAAAACGTATTCTGGTTTCACGGGATGTAGTGTTTGTGGAAGATTCTGTTCAGCCCTTGCTGTCATGTACTAGAGACAGTAATGTAAGCTCACAGGACATTTATGACACTTTGTTGCCTCTTTTCAGTAGTGGAAATACGAATGTAAGTTCCAATGAGACAAATGTACAGCCTATGGGGGTTTCTGAAAATGTTTTAGAACAGCCTATTACTGATGCAGATGTACATGATGTACTTGATGAGGAAAGGGATGAAAATGAGCAGGCTAGAGGTATGCCAAAATGGCTGGTGCACACTTTGCGTGACAGTAAATTGGATGCACCTTTATCTAGTCGTACTCGTTCAGGCTCTCGCCAAGCATCTTATGCATCAGATTGTTATGCTTTGGTTGTGTCTAGTTTACATGATGTTGAGGAGCCTCTGTCTTTTGATGAAGCACAGAATTCAGAAAATTGGATTGCTGCCATGAAATCAGAATATGATGCACTTATAGAGAATGACACATGGACTTTATGTGATTTGCCTCCTGGCAAAAAGGCCATTGGTACGAAGTGGGTTTACAAGTTGAAACGCAAGCCGGATGGTGAGATCGATCGCCATAAGGCTCGACTTGTTGCAAAGGGTTATGCACAACAAAAAGGCATAGATTATGAAGAGACTTTTGCTCCCACTTGTCGTATGACTACTGTGCGTTTTCTATGTGCATTGGCAGCTCATTTTGGTTGGGATGTACATCAATCAGACATTGTTACTGCTTTCTTGAATGGTGAAATATTTGAGGAAGTTTATGTAACGCAGCCTCGCGGTTTTGTCATAAAAGGACAAGAGGACAAAGTGTGCAAATGTAAGAAGGCTTTGTATGGGTTGAAGCAATCTCCTCGTGCTTGGTATGAGAAAGCTGACACTCATTTGGTTAAACGAGGCTTTCGTAACAGTCCAACAGAAAGCACATTGTATGTAAAGCGTGAGGATGATGTATTTCTCATTGTGGTTCTTTATGTTGATGATTTGCTGATCACTGGACCAAATGAGGGACATATTGCTGAATTTAAGGCTGATTTGAATGCTACTTTCAAGATGAAAGATTTGGGGCTGTTGCATCATTACTTGGGTATACAGTTTAAGCAGTGTGATGGTGGTATTGCCTTGTGTCAGAAAAGTTACATAGAGACATTGCTATGTAAGTTTGGACTTGAGGATTGCAAACCTATTGCCACTCCCATGGAAACAGGTTTGAAGTTGAGTCTACATGATGCTGGCGATCCTGCTGATGTCACTCTTTACCAAACTGCTGTTGGCTGCCTCATTTATGTATGCAACACGAGGCCAGATATTCAGTTTGCAGTCTCGCAGGTCAGCAGATTTATGCATAGCCCAGGGTCTAAGCATTGGCAGGCTGTCAAGAGGATTTTCCGCTACCTTAGTGGCACTTTACATCTTGGCTTGTTTTATCCCAAGGGGGGATCATTGCCGCCAGACTTACATGCTTTTTCGGACTCAGATTGGGCTGGTTGTTTTGACACGCGAGTGTCCACAAGTGGTTTTTGTTTCATGCTTGGCAGTTCATGTATATCATGGTTGAGCAAGAAGCAACCTACTGTGGCCACTTCGAGTTGTGAGGCTGAGTACAGGGCAGTCTTCACAGCTACGGTTGAGTGTGTATGGCTCAGACGCCTTATGGCTGACTTGGGTGTTGGACAGGACACTGCCAACACTATCTACACTGACAGTCAGAGCGCATTGGCAGTTGCGAGGAACCCAGTTTTTCATGCTCGCACAAAGCACATTGAGGTGCATTACCACTATGTCAGGGAGAGGCTCTCAGCAGGAGAGATCAGCTTGGCTTATGTGCCAACACAGGACAACCTTGCAGATCTTTTCACAAAGGCATTGTCTCGTGAGAAGCTTGAAGCTTTCCGCAAAGCTTTGGGCTTACTCCCCTTTGTGGACTGATCCTGTCCTCAGGGCATGGCACTTCCCTTTACTCATGTGCCAGCTCTCGTTCACCGCATCACTCCAGGGGGGATTTGTTACCATATACATGTGGTAGTGATGTGTGTGAACACACTAGGACCGCCGGGGCATTTTTTCCCTCTTTAGGAGGTTTTTTCCCCCGTGCATTGTATATACGCCCATCACTCTAGGGCTATCTATCTTTCCATTGCACACTAAGTAACACACTCTCTATTGTGTGCCTTGAGCTTCCTTCGTCTTCTCCAAGCTGTGTGTGTTTCTCTGCAACCCTAATTCCAACACGCTCGTAGCATATCCTCTAGCACTTGATTAACTCTTTCTGTTTGACCATCCGTTTCTGGATGATCAGCCGTACTTAGATTAAGTTTAGTTTTCAACTTTTGGAACACAGCTCTCCAGAAGTGATTATCGAACTTTCGATCTCTGTCACTAATGATACTAGCTAGAAGACCATAGAGTTTATATATATGCTCTACAAATAGTCTTGCTAATTCTGGTGTCTTAACCGTAGTCTTAATGGGAATGAATCAACCCATGTTTGTGAGACGGTCTACAATTACCCAAATGGCATCATGGCCACGATTTGTAGTAGGTAGTCCTACTACAAAATCCATAGAGATACTCTCCCACTTACCTTGTGGAATCTCTAAAGGATGTAAAAGGCCACCTACCTTAAGGCGCTCAGCCTTATTAACTTGGCAATGTTGGCAGTTTAGTACGTACTTTTGAACATCATGATGTAAGCCCGGCCAATAAAATTTTCGTCGAACTAAGGCATACGTCTTACGAATATGTGGATGGCCGGCACTTGGACTATCGTGACACTCAAATAAGATTTGGCGCCTAGTGTCTGAGTCCTTTGGCACACATACTCTACCTTTGTGGAGTAAGTAGCCATCATCAATGGAAAAATTCTTCCATCGCTTATTAAGCTCTTCCAAAGTAGGAGTGGAGCTCTGTGTGTTGGATTTTCTATCTGCACGTGCAAAGACATGTTGATCTGGCTGTTCAGAGACATGTGAGTGTGAGGGATCCCTTGTTAAAATTGCACTCCACACTTTAGCATATGATTGATGTTGCGCACACTTGCCACGTAATGACTCCAAAAATCCACTCTTTAGTTCCGCGAAAAGCAAGTGAATTAATATGAGGCATCCGACTTAGTGCATCCGCTACTACATTATATCGCCCTTGCGATATGGTAGCTTACAATCATAATCTTGAAGGATTTCTGTCCATCTAGCTTTACGGCCCTTCAAGTCTGTTTGAGTAGTAAACCATTTGATACTCTCATGGTCAAAAACTACTTTAAACTCGACGCCATATAAATAGTGTCGCCACTTTCGTAAAGCATGAATTATGGCATAGAGCTCTCTCTCATAGACAGAATAATTCTGTTGAGCTCTCTCTAACTTTTTACTTTCAAAGGCTATAGGTCTTCCCTCCTGGAGAAGTACCACACCAATGGATTTATCACTAGCATCGGTCTCTACCACAAACGGCTTAAGTGGGTCAACGATTGCTAGGACGGGAGCAGTGGCTATAGCTACCTTGAGCTGTTCGAAACTGCGTTTTTGGGCTTCTTCCCAAGCAAAGGTCTTACCTTTTGCTTTAAGTTGATCCATCATAGGAACAATGATTTTGGCATAGTGACGGATATATTGTCGATAAAATCCAGCCATGCCTAAAAATCTTTGAAGCTCCTCAACCGTGTTGGGATGTCGCCATCGAAGAATGGCAGCGACCTTGTCAGTGTCCATCTTGATGCCAGAATAAGAGATCACATGACCGAGGTAATGTATCTCTGTTTTAAAAAAATTGTACTTGCTTTGCTTATAAGGCATACAGCTTGTGAGGTTGTAGCGGTTCAAACACTAATCGTAAGTGTTCTATGTGTTCATCTTCAGTCTTATGTAAATGAGAATGTCATCAAGGAGAACCACAACAAATTTTCCAAGATAGGGACGTAAGACACTATCCATGAGTGTCATAAATGTAGCTATAGCATTGGTTAGACCAAAAGGCATAACCAAAAATTCAAAATGCCCGAACAGTGTTCTAAAGGCAGTTTTGGAGATATCTTGCAGTAGGATATGTACCTGGTGGTATCCTGAACAAAGATCTATCTTTCTATAGTATCTTGCCCCATGGAGTTAATCAAACAACTCATCCACTCGACGTAGAGGATACTTGTTCTTGATGTTATCGCATTTAATCCGCGATAATCTATGCACATGCGCATAGTACCATCTTTCTTTTTTACCAATAGAATTGGTGATGCCCAAGGCCAAGTGCTAGGTCTAATGAAACCACGAGCGAGGTAGTCATCCAACTGACTCTCAACCTTCTTGGCTTCTTTAGCACTCATATGATAAGGTGGTTTACTCACCGGTTTAGTGCCTGGCAAGACATCTATGCCATGCTGCACATCACGTATAGGGGGTAAACCTGGTGGTAAATCACTTGAGACCACATCACTATACTCCGTGAGTAAGTGAGTCAACTTTTCTTGTGCAAAAGGAGAAAGTAAACTAGAGTTATGCTGGGATGGAGAATCTCGTAATTCCTGTAATGTTTGTTTTACAACAGTTGCACGTTGCTCTATAAAATTAAAATTGAGAGCACTTTGCTCGTTAGATTTATTAACACTTTGTTTTATCAGTAGAATTCATTGCACTTTGCATATCATTACTAGAATTCACCACACTTTGCTCTTGAGAATTCACAAGACTTGGAGACAAGCAGTAACACAAAAAGACTTCATCTATTAAATCTACTTTCTACAGAATAGAAAGCTCGGCTGTACATATAAGAGGTGCAGATGGTATGTTTTTCTCACCAAGAAAAATCACATGTTTACCATTGGCCATAAAGGATAAGGAGTTGTGTTCATAACTCGTGTGCAATGTGTTTCCTAAACCATGCAGCCACTCTCATCCTAAAACTATATCAGCACGGTCCATGTTCATAACTTGGAAGTCAAGGGTCATCGTATGATCTTGAACAATAAGCTCAACCCCTTGAACTATCGTGTCCCATATTTCTTTATCATTCCCAGACATCTGCTCCACATATACTTGTGAGAGCAGGGAGTCTGTGTAAGCTTCAATTTCTTGACTAGCTTATAGTTCAAGAAGTTATGAGTTGCACCATCATCCACTAAAATACGAACACGTTGTCCGTTAATAGTGCCATGCATGTGAATCAAATCATGGGGGCCAAAGGTGGGCTGCCACATTGAAGCAGGCACACAACACTTGTGCTTTTCTTCCATATGAAGAACCTCTACAACACAATATTTAGGAGATGAATCTAATGTGAGGCGTTGCACCATGTGCATGGCCTTTTCTTTGCCTTGCAAAAGAGGACAATCTTTCTTGTTATGTTGGTCCAAAAGACATCTAAAACACAAATTGTGTTTCTTTGCACGCTCAAAATCAGCAGTGTTGAGAGACCCATGCGGAGTATCTTGTGATTACTTAGGCTTCTTAGCCTCTTATGGGCGTGGAGAGGTAGATTGTCTCTTATTCCTCTTGGAACGTGTGGGAGATCTACCTTGCCATTGGCTCTTAGCCACATTGCTCTTAGCAAAAGTATTCTTAGAGTAGGGAACGTTTCCTTTCCTCTCTTGGTCATCATCATATCTTTGCGCATGACTAATGGCTTCTTCCAAAGTTTTTGAATGTTGGGTCTTGACATGAAGATGATAGTCTTTGTCAAGACCGCTATTAAAACCCCGTATCTTTTGGAATTTATCTAGACCTTCTAGTTTTAATATGATTTCCTGATACTTCAAAAGGTACTGTTTGAGAGAGAGGCCAGACATGCGGCATGCATCCCATGCTGATCAATTCTTATCTTCTTCATTGGAGTCCAAAAACTCTTTGGAGAAAAAAGCTTGAAACGCAACCCAAGACGGAGGACGAGCATCTATTGGAAATGTCATCCACCACTTATAGGCCCTGCCTTTAAGAGATACTTGTTTCCATAGCCGTCTTTATATTCGGGGTGTGTCTCAATCTATGAATATCACTCCATTTCTATAAGAACGTATTGACCGCATCCTTGTTGCGATCACGCTCTTCCCCGTGAAACTCAGGAATGATGATATTCTTAAGTAATGCATTGCTACCTTCTGCATCTTTTGCAAGACTTGTCTCTTGGACTCCTTGAGTCGTGCGAGCTTGGTTCCCTTGAATCGTGCCACTTGTGGCTCCTTGAGTCGTTTGTGAATTCATAAATTTCACAAGTAACTCCATAAGATTGGTAACATTTGCATTGAGTGCAGAGCGGTTGCTTTCAAGTACGCTTTGGTGATGTTCCAAAGTCTTGAAAGAAGCCATATCTACAAGCCCATGATCTCCTAGATCATCATCATCATGCATTTTAATGTCAACAGCACCCGTGGTGCCCTGATTTTGATCTACGTGCTCAAAATCAAATGCGTGTGTAGGTGGGATATCCTCATTGGCCATGGTAAACACATACTTATGCAAAGAGAGAGAAAAAAACAACAACTTGTACCTTGAGAAATTGAAGTCTTTGTGTTTTGTATGCTCCGCGATTTGCGTTGCATATGAACCTCGCTGTCGTGTCGCTCCACTCCCATAACAAGAAAATGAGCAAATGAAAGCCAATCACGTGTATTTGAATCCTGCATGATTATTCAACAGTTATAAGGGCTTGCTAACAAGCCAATTTATAAGCTAAAAGTGTATCAGATGGTGCTCTAAGGGCCAAAAGATATCTTGGTAATGCTAAATAGTGAGTATGTTTGAAGTAGTCATAGCTGGGGTTTTATTAATCAAAGTCGAAGTACTTGAAGGGCTCTACGTGCCTGTCTTTACGGATCGTCAATCGGAGCTACGGATAAGAAGTTATAATAGTTTTAATTTCAGTCAGTAGCAGATCTGTACCGGATTGAGCACCTACTGAAAAAAGGTCAAAGATGAAAGAAATGCATGAGCCCAAAGTGCTTGCTTTCAGGAGCATGTCGGTCTTTTCAGTTTGTCAATCGGGGTTTCGGTTGCCAAGATATGGCCAATTTAAGTATCGCCGGGGGCCAGGTTCGAACTGCCCTGGTCGCCCTGATTAGTCACATTCATCTGGCTTAATGTAGTGTGGTGCCCAATGTGTATGCCAAATGTGGGCCGATGCGGAAGCAATTTTTATAATATGCCTAGCCTTGACGGGACAACTCTCCAAAAGCAATCACTTATACTTGCATCTGAACGTCTGTGGCAATGTTGCAACACTAAAACGGGCAACAAAACTCATGATGTGAAAGTCAGTCCATGGCTACTGGAGGAAAATGTCGTGTTTAGGAATGCCTTGCTAGATTATGTATGCTAATGTGGTGCCCAACAAGGGCCAAGTTCGGCCCTAATTAAACCCAAAATGTACGGCCAATTGAGGGGAACCAGAGTCGTGCTTGGCGTTGCTGTGGCAGGGGCTGATATGTAGAACAAATGTGGTTGCCATTACTAGAATCTTGGCCGCCCAAAGGCACATCTAATGGCCGCCCACCCAAAAAACCCAAAGCATGCCGCCCAATTAATAAAGAAAAGGGCTTTAGTGTGTATGAAAAGGGGGAGAAAAAAGCGTAAGCATGGCGAGCAGTAAGCAGTGCTGCGCAGGGAGGAGAAAGAGATCCGCACGAGGAGCATGGATGCTCAGGAGGCAGCGAGCAAGAAGCGGGAGTTGCTGTGCTTGCCCATGCGGTGCTAACGAGGTCAATTGCGGTGCATTTCGCGCAGGTCCAAAATCTTGCCTTGTCATCAGAGCGCCATTCCCATTAGAAATATCGCTAATAGGATGGCCATAGGAAGGGAAAAGCCATGCAAACTACAAAAGGGGAGGAGACGGCTCATTTTTTGGGGGGGGGGGGGGGGGGGGGGGGGGGGGGGGTGTTCTTTTGTTGGGTCGTCCCTTCTCGGAAAGCTCTCTTTTTGGAGAGAAAAATCCAAAACCCGGGGTTATCTCCTAAGCTCGGAATCATAAGCTCTCTTACCGGATTAACATAAGCCAAGCTTGATCTCTAATCTCGCTTAAGACAAGCTTTCCTAGGCCTTTAATCGGAAGCCATCATATTCATAAGCTCCTTAATCCAGGACAAAGCTCTTAAGCTCTCATAAGCCGAGCTAATCTTTATATCCTTAAGCCAAGCCAAAGCTTCTAAGCTTGATTAGCCATTCGAATCCCCAAACTAAACCTCCATAATTCATCCTAAACCTATTCAAAGCCTCATTGGCCATTCGAATTGGGAAGAAAACCATCCATAACCCGTAATAATCCTAAGCTAAACCTCCCTAGTGATTCGAATCTCATTGAAGCCCAATAATCCTAAACCGAATCATCTTAATCCTAAGCCGTTTCATCTCAATCCTAAGCCAATCTATCATAATCCTAATCCAAAGCTTGATAGTTATGGTAATTCTAAGCCGCTCTTATGCAAAAAACTCCCAAAGCCATAGCTGAAGAGAAGATCTCTCTCTCTCTCTCTCTCTCTCTCTCTCTCTCTCTCTCTCTCTCTACCTTGAAGCAGCAGGAGGGAGCGAAGCAAGTCATTATTAATTTTTTTCAATTAACACTTGGATTAAGCCAGGTTCCACCTTGTAAGAAGCATTAAGCCTCCATTAACGATTGATTAATGATGGTTACTTTTGATTAATTGGTATTAAAAGAACTGTTTGTTTTGAGCTCTATTTATGTTAATTGTGCCTGCTACACCTCTTTCCCCACGCCTCTCATAGCCAGGGGCGAGGGGTGCGGTGCCTTCCCGGCTCACCTTTCGCACAATTATCCCCCAACATTCTTGGTGAACCCGACGCGAAACGAGCCGAGGTGGGAGGTCAGGATGGAGATTCCAGCAGAATTGAAGTAGTTTATAGCAAATTACAACCTCAATAGATTTGATAAAAATCTAGGAGCAGCAGATCTGTCAAAAATGTTGGGCTTAGTTCAGAGATGTTTGCAAGAAGTAAAAGCTATGAAGATGAAAGAGCAGATTGATGATGCAGTGGAGATGGCACTTGATGCCGTGCATGAATAGTATGGAATTTTTCAAGGACATATCCAGATGGACTCCTTGCATGCTATCAAGCGGAGATGAAGAGCCGAGGAATTCCAGAAGATCGGATGATTTCGACCTTCAAAGAAGTTGTAACCTTCGAGTTTAAAGATAAGGTACGAGAACTGGCAGAGACATACCCCACACAGTGGACTATTTTGGAGATGGTTTTGTTCATGAAAGCTCAAGAATTATTGAGTTAGCAATGAAGGAGATTATTCTATAAAGAAGAAGGGGATCATATGCAGTTCCTTAATTATGATCAATTTTGGGACCATATTTCTGCAAGAAGTAAAGCCAAGGCAAATACAACTTTGGAAGCAGCAGATTCAACGACAAAGGACCATATTTTGAGCAACGGAGCAAAGGTACATAATGAATTTACTACTGAAACTCAAATATATGATTCTTTTTCAAAGATTACTCGCATGGAAGTTACCTCGAATAATGGTTCTAGTGAAGAGCGAGACTGTACAACAAAAATATTACAAGCTACTGACCTTGGCATGGGATGCTCTCAACAAGTCTATCAAGAAGATGAGCCACTACAGGCTTCTAATGGTTCTATCGGGACTATAGCTGAGCAAGGCAACAAATTTATTACAGATGATTGCATAAACAAATCTATTATATATACAATAACTGATGAAGTGGCCGAGACTGTGAACCTAACACAGGATGTACCTGATAATGCCAATGAGCTTATGGTTGCTTCTGGCAATATGTTTGTCGATTCTATTATCACAGAAGCAGATTCCATAATTGATGGGTTTTTGGCCCAATCTGAAGGAGAAGGTTATAGCAGTATAGCTCAGCTTTGTGATGCATGTACCCCTTCAGAAGGGGTGCCTGATGAACCTTTTCAAAGTAATAATGGCTTGCTAAGTAGCATGGATGCAGATGAGGAAGCAGAGGATGATATTAAAGATTGCCTACATCATTGTGAACATGGTATTGACATGGATTTTACATCTACGTTTATATATGGGCTACAAGAGGAGCCAACTCCTATAGCTTTGAAGAATGTTGAGACTTCCAAGAGTGATTTTCTCAAGGATGCTATGGATGAAGATCTTCAAGATAAAACTATTATTCATTATCAAACTCAAAAACCAGGTAAAAATATCTCTGATGATACAAGTTCAGAAAGTCCTAAGGTTTTTCGTGATGGCTATGAAGCTAGAGGGGGTGATGATGATAAATCATCCTTGATTCTACATAAAGTGCACAGGATTTTTCATTTTCTTGGACAATGTGCCAAATGTGGCTGGATTTGGATACTATTCTTAGTAATTCCTATGTCAGGGATGTCCTGGCTACCAGTAAAAGGGAGTCAGAATTCTTTAATTCTTGCTGGTAAAGACCTTAAGTTACCGAAAGTTTATGAGATGTGGCTGTTGCACTATGCTTCTGGTGAAGCTCTAGTATATTGCGGAGGCCATCAATGCTATGTGATCTTAATCGTATTTGATCCAGGTGATCAGATCTTCAAAAACAGGTTCACTATGGATGGGTATTTTTTAGTATATAATGTGGTTTCTTTCTTCTAGATCCTGGAATAGCATATTTGGAGTAGAAATTCTTGAAGTTGATTGATACAGGATGTGTGTGCTCATGTGTATATTATGCTGCACCACTATTGGGGCAATTCCTTATTATCCCATTTGATCCTGGGAGCTATTGAAGAGCAACTTGCAGATTCAAAGATCTCGTTTATTTTCCTGTAGCAGGTTACTTGGCAGTAGATTTGTTTATGGATGTATGATAAGGCAGAAGTGTTTTTGGTTATATGATCAGTAAGCTTAGATGGCTAGCTTCCAGTTGACATCTTTGGATAATTGTTATAGTATCTTCACATCGTTTGAGATGGTTCTACTACCAGAACTTGACGACCATTCTGTGTGCAGACAGAGTAAGGCATACTTGAGCTTGGCAGGGTTCCCTAAAGAGAACTGATGGTCAAGCCGTGTGCATAAGTAACTGGAGCACTTGAGTCTGGTGGGGTTCACTAAACAGATTTTCATAATTGAATGCTTTGGAGATACGACCACTACGGTTCAAAGATTTGTGATGGGACAATTGCTAGATAATTGAGCTAGACTATTGATGCTATGATTTAAACCTTCTTTTGTTTTTACATGTCTTTACCAGCTACATGAGCTTGATGACAAGTAACTTAAGGTATTTATAGAAGATGCATCTTGAAGACCGATTGGCATAGACCGGAGGCTGTGCAGGTTCAGAGGGGGTGAATGTCGTGCCGCTTTGCTCCCATGACAAGAAAACGAGCAAAGGAAATCCAATCAGGTGTATTTGAATCCTACATGATTATTCAATAGTTATAAGGGCTTGCTAGCAAGCCAATTTATAAGATAAAAGTGTACCAGATGGGGATCTAAGGGCCAAAAGATGTCTTGGTAATGCTAAACAGTGAGTATGCTTGAAGTGGTCATGGCTAGGGTTTTATTAATCAAAGTCAAAGTACTTGACGGGCTCTACGTGCCTATCTTTACGGCTCGTCAATCGGAGCTACGGATAAGAAGTTATAACAATTTTAATTTCAATCAGTAGCAGATCCGTACCGGATTGAGCACATGCTGATAAAAGGTCAAAGATGAAAGAAATGCATGAGTCCAAAGTTATCTCTTTCAGGAGCATGTCGATCTTTCCAGTTCGTCAATCGGGGTTTCGATTGGCAAGATATGGCCAATTTTAAGTATCATCAGGGGCCGGGTTCGAATTGCCCTGGTCTCCCTGATCAGTCACGTTCATCTGGCTTAATGCAGTGCGGTGCCCGATGTGTATGCCAAATGTTTTTTTATAATATGCCTAGCCTTGACAGGACAACTCTCCAAAAGCAGTCACTTATACTTGCATCTGAACGGCTGTGGCAATGTCTGCAACACTAAAACGGGCAACAAAACTCATGATGTGAAAGTCAGTCCATGGCTACTGGAGGAAAATGTCGTGCTTAGGAATGCCTTGCTAGATTATGTATGCTAAATGTGGTGCCCAACAAGGGCCAAGGTCCACCCTAATTAAACCCAAAATGTACGGCCAATTGAGGGGAACCAGAGTCGTGCTTGGCATTGCTGTGGTCGGGGCCAATATGTAGAACAAATGTGGTTGCCATTACTAGAATCTTGGCCGCCCAAAGGCACATCTAATGGTCGCCCGCCCAAAAAACCCAAAGCATGGCCGCCCAATTAATAAAGAAAAGGGCTTTAGTGTGTATGAAAAGGGGGAGAAAAAAGCGTGAGCATGGCGAGCAGTAAGCAGCACTGCGTAGGGAAGAGAAAGAGATCCGCACGAGGAGCATGGATGCTCAGGAGGCAACGAGCAAGAAGCGGGAGTTACTGTGCCCACCCATGCGGTGCTAACGAGGCCGATTGCGGTGCATTTCGCGCAAGTTTGAAATCTTGCCACGTTATCAAAGTGCCATTTCCATTAGCGATATCGCTAATGGGATGGCCGAAAATAGGAAGGGGCAAGCCATGCAAACTACAAAAGGGGAGGAGACGGCTCATTTTTGGGGGGGTGTTCTTTTGTTGGGTCGTCCCTTCTCTAAAAGCTCTCTCTTCGGAGAGAAGAAGCCAAAACCCGGGATTATCTCCTAAGCTCGGAATCATAAGCTCTCTTATTGGATTAACATAAGCTCTCATAAGCCAAGCTTGATCTCTAATCTCGCTTAAGCCAAGCTTTCCTAGGCCTTTAATCGGAAGCCATCATATTCATAAGCTCCTTAATCTAGGCCAAAGCTCTTAAGCTCTCATAAGCCGAGCTAATCTTTATATCCTTAAGCCAAGCCAAAGCTTCTAAGCTTGATTAGCCATTTGAATCCCCAAACTAAACCTCCATAATTCATCCTAAACCTATTCTAAGCCTCATTAGCCATTCGAATCGGGAAGCAAATCATCCACAACTCGTAATAATCCTAAGCTAAACCTCCTAGTGATTCAAATCGCATTGAAGCCCAATAATCCTAAACTGAATCATCTTAATCCTAAGCTGTTTCATCTCAATCCTAAGCCGATCTATCATAATCCTAATCCAAAGCTTGATAGTTATGGTAATTCTAAGCCTCTCTTATGCAAAAAACTCCCAAAGCCATAGCTGAAGAGAAGATCAGTCTCTCTCTCTCTCTCTCTCTCTCTCTCTCTCTCTCTCTCTCTCTCTCTCTCTCTCTCTCTCTCTCTCTCTCTCTCTCAGCAGCATGAGGGAGCGAAGCAGGTCATTATTGATTTTTTTCGATTAACACTTGGATTAAGCCAGGTTCCACCTTGTAAGAAGCATTAAGCCTCCATTAACGATTGATTAATGATGGTTAGAATTGGTATTAAGAGAACTGTTTGTTTTGAGCTCTGTTTTTGTTAATTGTGCCTGTTGCACCTCTTTCCCCATGCCTCTCATAGCTAGGGGCCTGAGGTGTGGTGCCTTCCCGGCTCACCTTTCGCACAATTATCCCTTGACATCGCCTTGCGGGAATTTGAGCGCTTCACTTGTCGTTCGTTGTAAGAACACCTTTGATGATTCTTCACAAAAACTCGTCGTTTTTGTGAAGGCTTTTCTTCACTTTGAAGCTACCTCCTTGAGGAAAAAAGAATTTTTGGAGGAAAACTTGCCTTCCTCCAAGAAGTGAAAAGGAAGGGTGAAGCTACTTCCTTGAAGTTTGAAGCTTTCCCTTTCCTTCTAGATTTCCTTTCAACACAAGTAGACTATCTTTCCTTGTTATACACAACAAGGGCCAATAGCTTGATGGTAAAGTGTTGGCCTCTTACCCTCATGGGGTGGGTTCAACCCTCCTTCATGCAAGGGTTAAGCAAGCCTTCCTATGCGTGCAGCCAATGATGCCTTCGGAGCCTCGGTGTCGTCGAGTTTTCGCTCGAGTTTGCCTTGGTCGCCCGCCTTGGTCGTGTGCTGTGGGGGCATAGATGGATCTGTTGCTGCCTGTCCACACGATGCTCACACAGAAAACTGTGTCTGCCTTCTTTTTGCTGCACAGCGAAGACGTCGTTGTCTGCGGAACGTGGGAGAGAAGCTGAGCATTGCACGCACATGCAAGACTCTTTTAGCCTCCTCCCAAAAATAGCTCGGATATCAGTGAAAGTGCGGTGGTAATGCATGTGCTAGCCTCCACCCAATTGTGCTATCTTATAGCTTCCCCCTAGCGTACACATTGTCCGGCCGTGCCGGTGGCCTTGCCCATAGGACCCATGTCCTTACAATAATGTTGAGTGCTACTATTGCCATAAGAAAGAGTGTATGAAGCAGGATTGTTGTGCTCCACAAAGAGATGAGAAGTCTCCAGAGGCCAAGAAGTCTGAGAGTGATGCAAAGGGCAAGGCTAAGCTTGAAGAAATCAACATTGTAGAGTATCCCAAGAATCGTGATGTTTCTAGAATGACTCGTATCTCAAGCATCTTGGTTTTTACCTCAAATTTTATTACAGATGGCCTTGCCACACAAGATGCTATTTATGCAGCACATAATTGGATGATAGATTGTGGTGTGAAGTTTCATGCTATGCCACATAGAGAGTGGTTTTCCTCTAATGCAAATGGGCTATTAGGATATAATCAAATTGAGTGATTCTCATGCGCTTGAGATTGTTGGAATTGGAGACATAAAGCTAGTACTTCCAAGTGGCATGGAATTTATGCTAAAAATGTTAGACATGTTTCTAAGTTAGATAGGAGCTCAATTTCTATTGGTTTTGTTGGACAACAAGATAACTTGGGATACACAGATATGTTTGGGAACATTTTATGGATTGTCAAGAAGGAAACCTTGTAATTATCAAAGATCAAAGACCTTGTACTTTGTACTACATGCATGTATCTTTTGTAAAGGATGATTTTATTTCTTTAGACGAGCTCCGGCTAACCTATATAAGCTAGAAGGGAACAAAAACTCTAAAACATTTTGGTTATTTTCTAGTGTTGAGTTTTAGAGATTTTCTATGCATGGACATTGTATTTATGCGAAGCAAACTAAAACTGCTCATTTGCCATTGAATAGAAGGCGTGTTGGGTCACTAGAGCTCGTACATAGTGACGCATGTGTTTTAATGCCGACCAAGTCTCTAGGGGGGCTAGTTACTTTGTAACATTTATAGAGGACTCTGCCTGGAAGGTGTTGAATTACCCTTTGAAAGATAAGGATGAGGTATTCTCTACATTTTAAAAGTTCTTGACACTAGTTGAGAGTCTGTTGGGAGAAAAGCTTAAGGGCTCGAGGATTGATAATGGTGGGGAATATGTCTCAAAAGACACGATAGACTTTCGTGCCAAGACAGGGATTCGATGGTAGTTTCATGCACCATACACATCTACCCAAAATGGAGTAGTTGAGCTTTTGAATCACACAATTCAGGAGAGTGTTATAGCTATGCTTTCCATAGTAAATTTGGCACAATGCTTTTGGGATGACACTGCCTTGACATCGGTTCACATTATCAATAGATTTCCTAGTATGCCATTGAATTAAAAGATTCCATAGGAGTTATGGTTAGGCAAGAAATCACACTATGATAATTTATGTGTCTTTGGTTGTGAGGCATATGTTCATGTGCCAAAAAAGCTAAGAAAGAAGCTTGATCCAAAGTCACATAAATGCATCTTTGTTGGATACGGTGCAAATGGAAAGATGTGCTATTATCTCTGGCACCTAGAATCTAGTAAGATTATTCACAGTTCACAGAGATCTTTGATTAATCGTAAGAAGCTTGTAATAGAGGTTGAGTACAGAAGAGTCACATTTGAGGATGTTGCATGAGATTATGTAACAAAGAAGTCTCGTGAGGAGCCTTTCCCTAACAACACTCCGAAGAGAGAAAAGAGCAACAATCTAGCCTTGCAATGCTCTAGTAGAGCCTCACATCCACCTTAGTGGTTTCACCCATGTGTGGATTATACCATGCTGCTTGATTGTGGAGAATTGTCTCGCTTTTAAAAGCCCTGTAGATGGATGATAAGTTGTAGTAGGAGCAAGCTAGGCAATCAAAATATGATTCAATTGTCAAAAATGAGACTTGAGAATTGGTCAAGTTGCATGAGGGAAAGAAAGATCTACCTTGCAAATAGATTTAGAAGTAGAAGTTTACATTGGGAGATCTGAAGCCTATGTACAAGGCGAGATTAGTTGCTAAGGGTTTCAAGCAGTAGAGAGGTAGATTTTGACAAAATCTTCTCACCTATGCTCAAGATGACTACTTTTTGTATGGTGCTTGGATTAGTGGCTTTGAGAACTTTGAGTTATTTGAAATGGATGTGAAGATGACTTTTCTTCACGGTGATTTCCAAGAGATGTATACATGCACCAACCTAGAGGGTTTGTTAAGGCAAGCAGAGAAGAGCCAGTGTAAACTCAAAAAAGAGATAGAAAACTTGAGACAAGGCTCTAAATAAAGGTATAAGATATTCAACACATTTATGCACTCTCATGGATATAAAAGGAGTTACGAGGATCACTGTTTGTACACAAATTTGAAGCAAATGTTAAGTCAAGACTTTTTCTATGAAGGATTTGGGAGAAGCTAATGACTTTCTTGGTATGCACATCGAGCATGATAGATCCAAGGGATTCTTGAATTGTCTCAAGAATCGTACATTTGGTTCACTCATTATTCTTTTTGTGTTTTATGTCAATGACATGCAAATTGTTGGGACGAACTCTCAGGAAGTTGCCGATTAAAGCAAATGTTAAGTCAGAATTTTGCTATGAAGGATTTTTGAGAAGCTAGTGACTTTCTTGGTATGCGTATCAAGCATGACATATCCAAGGGGATTCTTGAATTGTCTCAAGAATCGTACATTTGTAAGGTTTTGCAATGTTTCAATATGTAGGAGGAAAGGCATTGAATGCCCTTATGCCGGCATATGTAAATTTTAGCAAGGATGATTCTTCTAAATCGGATGCTGAGAAGACCAAGATGGCTACAATTTTGTTTTCCTCAGTTGTGGGAAGTCTCAAGTACGTGATGGTGACTACAAGACTAGGCATTGCATTTGCAATGGGAGTGGTGAGGCGGTACATGGCTAACACTAGCAAGAAATATTGGGATGTAGTGAAGTATATCCTTGGATACCGAAAGGTAGGTTCTTATGCTTTGAAAACAGTGATGCATCCATCGTTAGATACGTAGATGCAGTTTATGCAGGGAATGTGCACAACAAGAGGTCTACATTTGGCTATACTATTTTCATTCTTTTCACATTAATCTATAAAACATTCAACTATGTTTATGCATGTTGTACTAAAACGGTTCAATTAAAGATAGTTTGTGACATGCTTTTCTCGTAGTCTCTATACCCCTCTCTCAATCAAACAATTGGTTAAGAAAATTTCTAACATCTCGCAAGGGTTGAACCATGGCGGGTGCGCTACGCATTCCCATAAAACTAGTTGTTGCTTCGCATAAGATTGCTTTAAAAAAATGAAAATAAAATTTCTAACATTATTAAATTGATATTGTCTTCTAATTAATGTTTTTGAAAACATTTCTCCTCCTCTCTTTCTCTCTCGCTCACACACACGAATCCTCACATTCTCTCTCTCTCTCTCTCTCTCTCTCTCTCTCTCTCTCTCTCTCTCACACACACACACACACACACACACACACACACACACACACACACACACAATTAATATCTTAATTTTCATGATTCTATTTTAAGCATATGCCGGTCATTTCAAATTAAAGGTTACATCTACTCCTCCTCGCTAAGGCAAATCAAATGCATCTAACGAAGGTCTCTCTCTCTCTCTCTCTCTCTCTCTACCATCTGCAATTAGCACTACAAATAAAAATACGCAATTCATTACAAACTACTCTTGTAACTTGTATCCAGCTATTTTCCTACCTCCCAAGCATGCATACATGGTGGAATTATATGACTTCTTTTTACATTAACTTGGAAACTTAGATGCTAATGAAATGTATATCATGCACAACATTTCATTTTGTGTCCAATAAGGCAAGACACATTTTTTTGCAAATAAAACAAGTAGTTCTTTAATTTCTCCCTCTTTCTCTATCTCCACTCCTACACATTGACTCTGTTCAAGCGCATTAGCATGTAAAATACTATATTATAGATAACAAGGCATTTGGAGACAGATGCTGGCACTTTTGTTCTCTCTCTCTCTCTCACTCTCTCTCTCTCTCTCTCTCTCTCTCTCTCTCACACACACACACACACACACACACACACACACACACACACAATATCTAGATGACATGCAGTGGCTGGTTTATCACACACACACACACACACACACATAGTAGCTATCCTTTGGCGAGGTTGAATCGCACACTTTCCTGATAATATAAGGTTTTACAGGAGTTCCCCTGCGTGTAAGTTGCTGTACCGAGCTAATATAAAGTTATACACACTACGGCCATGGTGACTCGCCAAGTAACAAAAAGCATATCCGTAGCAATTTCTTGTTCTGGTTGGGGCAACCAAACTTATTTGACTATCTTGATACATGAATGCGCTCCCTCAGTTTCTCTATCCCCAACTCCAAGTACCCAGATGCATGTGCAATTCTGGAATATATACATATACACGTCGTATGGCCTTTCATGAGATAGAACTCACAATGGCCTCACCTACACGAGCCTATTTTTAGATGGTTTTTATAAAAAAAACCTTCATACAACCTACATATAATACTTGGCATATGGCATTACCTACACACAAAATTGCCAGCCTATTACACACATACACACATGGCGCACATGCAACAAAGTAACTGCTTGCTTGCAAGATATAGTGTTTCCGTTTCTTCACACATACCCTATCTTTGTTCTCAGCCTACCGGGATCGCCATCGCATGATCTAATCCATAAGATCCAGGGCTGGTGTTCTGGAGCTAATCCTCGACGCGGGTGATTGTGATGGATTGGCGTATAAAACCCTTTGGTATGCCTCACTCCACACACACACACACCCCCCGCAATCAAGCGTATATACCTTCTAACTAGGTCTTAACTTCTTTCAATGCTAGCTTTCTTATCATACTGTTGTGCTATGAGCAGGCAACCGTGTTGAAAGCCTCATATTCATCACACACACGCACACACGCACACACACATGCGCATGCGCACGCACGTGCAGTTCAACGATTGAAAAAATCTGCCATCAGGCTCAAGTCAGGGCTTAAATGTATCGAGAGCAGGAGATGACATATACATGCACTTCGTGACTCTGACAAAGGTAGGCAATTGGAGTAATCACATCGGATCAGTAAACAAATCAAGAATGCATATGGAAGCACACACGGAACGTGATCTCATCACAACCTGATTTTGAAGAAAGCAGTCTACTATATTTAATTTTCAAAGCGAAATGTCCATCAGGTAGGTGCACATGTACCTACTTAGAACAAGCTGTGCTAGTTCTCATGTATTCAAAATTATATGTTCATTTGGTGTTTATTTCCTAAACCTATATATGCATTTCTGAATATTAGAATGAATTGACTGGAAGAGCATGATCTACATTCATAACATCTGTAGGTATGTATACATTAGCATCTGGTTGGAACGCCTTAAACCTCTCGTGGAGGATCTTGAGAGAGATGGCATATACTGATTGGGAAGTCGGTTAAGGCTTTTTTATATACTGTGATCATTATGATACATTGTCTGGTGGCTCTGTATGAAGAATGATGAGTAGAAAAAAACATTGAAGTCTTCTGCTTAGAACAAAACATTGAAGTCTTCTGCTTTGTATGAAGAAAAAACATTGAAGTTATAAAAGTTTCACACATTACATTGCAGTACAGAAAAGATGTGTTGACCTAGCCATGTCTTGAGAAAGATAGCAATTGGCTTTTTGTACAAACAGTTCATTTTGCAAAATAAAATGCATAAACTTATAAACTTAAATGGTTTAATGACTTTTGCTTTCAAAAATTAAGAAGGAATTTGGGTATAGCCATGAATGGTGACCCATAAACCTCCCGTGGGGGGTCTCATTGTGACATGGCACCAACTGAATTTTTAAAAATTTGTTCGATTTACAAACAAAATGTTGTCCGATTTTGGCTAGGTAGGTAATGTTAACCGTACATATTGAGAACTTGGTCTCTTTGATTCAAGCTGGAGTGACATAGTGACTCATACTTAGAAAAGTATAGTGACTCCTACCAAAGTGACAATGATGGTTAAGTTGTATAGATGGTGGCAAAGACCAGTCGTAGATAGAATCTTTGGTAAATTTGATACTACTTATGATTTTTGTATTAAACCTAATCCTCTTGTTGAGTGCCTCAAGAGAGATCGAGTTCATAGATCTTTGAGAAAGCTATTTCAAATTGCAGCAAATTGATGCCCTAAATGGGTTAGATTTGCTTACATAAAAACCAATGTTTTGGAACACACTTAGTTTTTATTGAGATAATTGGTGGAAAGGGTATAGACATTGCATTCATATTCTGGCATGGTGATTGACATTACATAAGCTGAAAAATCATTGATACTGATGGGTTCGTGAGGACTATTGATTCTCATGCATGATTGAACATATATGATATGACGGGATGTTCAAAAGGAATTACATGCAAAGTATATTAGTCTCTAATATGTTTTGAGGATGCTACCATATTTTTGAGCTAGTAACATGTGATATACTGTTAGTTTTTGAGACATGAGATATATGTTAGTTCTTGAAGTCGTAAACTTCCGGTGGGGAATCTCATTGGGAGATGGCATAAACTAAGTTTTTTGAAATACTACTCGAATTGCAAAGGAGGTACTGTTCGATTTTTGCCAGGTGTTCTACATTGATAGATAACCCAGAAATACATAGATATTTGCATCATATATGGTAATCGACACTAGTAGTTCTTTGAGAGAGCTCGGTGAGTATTGGGATACACATGTATATACATTTAGATTTTATCTTACTTGAAACCTTAACTTAATAGTCAATCCTAAGGGTAAGCTGTAAACTAGTTCTACAGGTGTGACATGGATGACAACTGGATCCAGTGTCAACACCTGCAAAACACACAAACATAGCCAGTCCTAACTGAATGTTTTTGTATGGATGCAGGTAACAGCTGGATCCTTCTCCATGTAGATGTAGTGGAAGCTCATCCCAAAGGGTGGACACACAGAGTTACAAATTAATATATCGATTTGTATTGATCAAAGATCAAATGTCTGATCTAACTGACAGTATTATCTATTAGATACAGAACGTTGTATTGCTGTATATGAAATGTTAATTGAGTTTATGACATCTTGTTTAAAAATATTGTTAATTAATATATTATTTAATACAATTGTCTAAGTATGGTTCAATTATGAGAGGATTTTCATACTTAAACACACACACACACACAAACACACACACACACAAAGAGAGAGCTATTGTTAAAATTTGAAGGATACACCACTTTACAAGGATTGAAACTCCCTCAACAATGGGCATATACCCTCCCTTTATGCCAAAAGGTAGGGTGGAGGAGCCAGTAACGAGATGACATCCAATGTTGAGCCAGTCTTCCCCCTAATAAAAAAGATGTTTTAGCTCCCATATTAAGACAATGGTGTTGGTGTAGTGGTCAGAAATCGATGATGCATCATTTCACATGAGCAAGGTTTGATCCTTACTATCATGCATTGCTCTAAACATCCCTAGTGCTAGCTAGCTTCCAAAAGGTTCGCATTTCTGCTACACACAAACGCCAAGATGCAGTGTACGCTTCTTGTCTGAGCGGCATCCTTGACCAAAAAATTTGAGGCAAATAGCCTTTCTCCTAAGCTTTCGCATGTGCTACTCCTTGCAAAAGTATGCGGGATGCAAGCGTGCCCAATTTCATCGTCTTTACAAGGGGACATTTACCCTAGGTACTGCCATTAAATTTTTCTCCACACTCTCAACATTTGGGATTTTTTTGGCACCGACAGCAACTGCAAGTAGGCTACGAAGGCTCACACCTCCACGGCTGGCGGCATGAGGTGGCATGGCCATTTCCCGCTCGAGAAACAAGCTTGTAAGGCTTGCGTTAATCACTCTGCACTATAAGTCCTTCAGTTCTACGACTCTTCGTGACCTTGGAAACCATCGCGAGGAAGACGAAGATGACGAGAAGGGTAAGTTTTGGTATGGTCGAAGTGTATCATGAAGTCCTTCCTGACCGCTGTCTTCATCTCAATGCAGTTGGATTTGTTCGAATCCCAGAAACCGCCAAAACTAGGGCAGAGATAGAGGAGGAAAGGCGTGTAAATTGGTTTTACCTCCAAAGAAGTCCCTTGTGGAAAGGCAGAGCTGGTAGCAAGGAAGCGTTACTGGTTGTAAGAGAGCTGAAGCGCGCAAAAAAGGACCCATGGAAACTCCATGTCATTCTGAGCACGAAGGTTGATCGCCTCCTCAAACTTGACCTTATAGCAGCCCTCAATGAGCTTCAGCGCCTTGAGGAGGTTGATCTTGCCCTCATGGTGAGCAGAGAGAGAGAGAGAGAGAGAGAGAGAGAGAGAGAGAGAGAGAGAGAGAGAGAGAGAGAGAGAGAGAGAGAGAGAGAGAGAGATATGCAAACATCACTTGTGAGATCAGAATTACACATCTAAAATCCTTATCACATCAAAACTATACAGCACTATGTGTACGTGACCAGATCACATAATGGTAGATTGGTAACGATGAGGAGCCTAATATGAATTAGATGGTCAGAGAATGTTATTGCATGGGCTGCCTTGCCTAATATTTGGTTAGCTAGGTGGGGGATAAAGTATAGGTATGCTTATAGACCAACCCTTTAGCCGGTGATCTGAAAAAATTCTTATGGGTGGTTTGGAGGATAGAGGGGGGATTTGATAGGAGTGATTTAGAATGTATTTCAATGATCCCTGATATTTGCCTGCAATGATGAAGAAGGGCTGGTGGAACGTTTTGTCTCTGTCCTAAGGTGGAGCTTATCTGTAGCTCTCTCAAGCGACACTTTCACAACCCTTGTTGTCTGGCTTTGCTCTTTGTCTTCCCATCAACCACCATTTTCTTGGACGGTTGGACTGACTAGTATCTACTTTTTTTTGGCCTTGGTGTATGTGGAGCTTGAGGACAAATTGTTCCAAGCATCTCTAGTTTGTAAGTTCGTGGACTCAGCTTAGGTCTACGTCCTTCATGGAGCCACATGCATTCAGAATGCAAACAGAGGTGATTACATTTTGAGAGAAGCCGAGAACTTCTAAATATCTTCCTAATGCCACATGCCTTCAAATGCAAGCGTAGGTGGTCACATATGAAAAGAAGCCTAGGAGCAACAATCGCTGAAAATAGCCCAAAATGTCCTGGCCCTACGTGCATCAAACACACCGCGCAAGAAGTCCAAGTCTAGGTTATGGAGCAAATGCACTGGCCCCAAAGATTGGCGCCCCTTTTGGTATTCCTTTAGTATTATACTCGCAACTGGCAGTGATGCTTCAAAGAATCCATAATGCCACATGCCTTTCAAGTGCAAGCATAGGTGATCACATGGAAAGAAGCCTAGGAGCAACAATCGTTGAAAATAGCCCAAAATGTCCTGGTCCTACCCGCGTCAAACATACCGTGCAAGAAGTCCGAGTCCAGGCTATGAGGCTCTTCAAGAGGATGTGCTTTTAATTATACCCCACATTTCAAACACACCAGCTAGAGGAGGGGGCAATGACTCTTCAAAGAATTTGTAAGGCTCGAAGCTGCATTAGGCTTTAGTAGCTTGGGACTGTGCTTCTCATCACCACACCTGCTGGAAGAAGTATGTTGCAATAGGCATTGCAAGCAATGTAACTTTCTAGTACAGCCAGGCATTGGGCCGCCTTACATTTGCTACTTGCACCGACGTAAACCTGCCCTACTAAGGAGTTTAATGTAGCTCGTCACATCCCCCATGATGTGCTATATACAAATTTTGCCAAGGCCATGTAAGTTGCTTGTCATGGCATAGCAATAACAAATGAAGTAGCTAGCATCCAAGACAAATCCTTCATTTTTATAGTGCAAATAGCAACCATCCAATGTAATTAGATCTCCCATGGAGTCTGTATAGTTTTGAAGGGCTTTTGGCACAAACTGAGTCTGGACTTTGACGAGACCTTTGCACTGACCGCACGGATGGTGACTATTCGGACATTATCTTCTCTAGCAACCTATTTTGGATGGCTCGTGTTTCGGATGGATGTTATTGCTAAATTGATTATTTTGAGTAACTTCTATTTAATGAAATTAAGATATTTAAATGTGTGCGCTTGAGAACTGTTAAGTTAGGAATTGTAGATCTTCACGAACTGACAAAAGCCATCAGGAATGGACATCTCTTGTCACGATTGTGACTATGTTGCAGTGTTACATCTACTCCTAGTTGCAGATATGCGAAGTGCCATGCCAAGGAGGACTCCTACGCTTGGATGGTCACACCTCTTCGCCCAAAAGACGCGTCTCTTCGCCAAAAGCCACACTCCTTCGACGACTGGTCACACCCCTTCGCTCTATGGGTGCGACTCTTCGCCCAACGGTTGTAGCTCTTCGCCGAAACGATGTGTCTTTATGTCTAAAGTCATGTCTCTTCGCCAGGAGATGTGTCTTTTCATTTGTGTCTCTTCGTCTCCTATATAAGGAGCCTATTGTACTCAGTTTCAAGCAGTCATCAATCAACACAGAGTCTTCTAAGTCTTGTTTCTGAGTTCAATTCAAGTTTCTTAAGTCTTAATCATGAGTTTAAGTACTTAATTAAGGATTAGTACCTAGAATTCTTACAGTGGTATCATAGCAAAATTTTTCCCGGGACCCTACGATTGTGAGCCTCTCACCCTTGATGCTACACTCTACCCCTTTTCCGGCGTTGTATGGAATCTGAAGAACGTGGCCTACGCACACATCTCGACATGAGGTAACTTAATTTACTTCTGTTCTCGTATAATACATATTACAACACACCAGAAACAACAGCATGGCTGTGTACCCGTACCGGTCGTGCTCGTGGTGATGTGTCACAAACTGCTGATGTGTCAAAGCCTAAAGAATGGAGCCAACTTACAGATGTGGCCGAGGGGCCCTAAACCCTAAGAAGAACAAGTAACAGAAGAAGTCCTACCAACTCATGGGGACCCCGTCCGATGGGGCCCCAAGTCAAAGATTAAAATAAAGCAAGACCTTACACACACACACACGTAAAAACTGATCACATGGCAGATTTCCGAACATTGCGCTGACATGATTACGTGGCAGGTTGTATGGATTTCTGCGTTTTGCGTTGGTTGCTGACGTGGCAGTTGTATGGATTTTCGTGATTTACGTTGGCAGCTTTTTGGCCTTGCTTTTTGAACCAGATGCTTTTGAGTTAAAAGGCTTTTCATGAAAAATTGCTTTTCAGGCCAAGGGCCTTTAAATATGAGGTTAGGACTCATTCTCTGGCATGCTTCTTGGAGAAGGTGTAGAGTCTGGAGTACCGGCTTGTACTTTGATAATGCAATATAAAGAAATACCGAAAGGGGCGCCAAGGTTTGGGGCCAATACTCTTTGGGGTGGAATTCCGCCACTCCGTGTCGCGTGTGCTCTCTTTCAGTTTCAAATGTTATTGAAGTGCTAAAAGTCTGTTCAATCTGTTCTTTTCTATTGGCACGTGGTGCCCGTCTTGTTACAGTGGTATCAGAGCATCAGGCGTGTGCTTTTCTGAAAGCATACCGGTCCTACAAAAGAGCAGACAGAGCTATTGGAATTTTATTATTCAAGGGATCTTATGCTTTTCTGAAAGCATACCGGTCCTACAAAAGAGCAGACATAGCTAATTTTATTATTCGAGGGATCTTCGCCCTCCAAAGCATACCGGTCCTACAAAAGAGCAGACAGAGCTATTGGAATTTTATTATTTGAGGGATCTTATGCTTTTTTGAAAGCATACTGGTCCTACAAAAGAGCAGACAAAGCTAATTTAATTAATTCGAGGGATCTTCGCCCTCCAACCCGGACTCACTAGCCACTCCCACCCTTACTACATCGTGCATCGGGCGCGCTCCCGTCTTCACCGCTCATGTCTTATAGGGCATAAGCCAATTAAGACCACTTGCAAGAGAAGGATCGTGATTTGTTTCAAATCACTGTTTTTCTCAGAAGCAGTGCCATGCAGATGTTGATGTCTACAGCTACCAAGCAACATACTCCAAGTACTTGGCAAGCTTTCAAGATTTTTTTTTTCCCTGAAGTTATATGGTTTTTGACATCCTCCTTCGGAGTGCAACTTCTGGCAGAGTGGGGTATCTTGAAATGCTTGCCATGGAAACCCTAGCAGATCATAACTTGAAATTTTTGGACAACTCTCAGTAGATGTCTCTTCACGAGCGGATGACCTTGGAGATTCGGTGCGATTGCTATGTCTTGGGACTACCATTGCCGCCAAAGAAACATTATCTGTCTAAGAGCTGATGGATCATGCTGTGCTCGGCTACGACCTTACGGAATGAACCTAACCCTAATTTTTGGTGCAGGTTCCAGGATGGAAAGTCGGTCGACTTTTCGAGCTCGACTAATGTGGAGATTGTTTTTTAAGTTTGAAATCTGTTTGAGAACTTGTTTGGTGATTCTGTTTGGAATTTGTTTGAAATGGATGGTATTTGTTTTGAACCTGTCTTGGTGCCGATTTGAATTGTTCGACTCTGGTTTTAATACTGGTTTCAATGATTGGTGATTTTACTCCCAGGTGGAGTAGTGAGAAATTATGTTTGAGAATGCTTGTTCATACTCATGGCCCGGACCCTTGTGGTTATTTGCGGGGGGAGTATTGAATGATTGAAAAGTGTTGTTTTTACTCATGGCCAGGACCCTTGTGGTTATTTACGGGGGGAGTATTAAGAAGTCTGAGTAGTGGCTACTCTCAGCACCTCCAAATGACGCAGGCTGCGGTCTGGGGGGCGTTTGGTTGTAAAAGGCCTCTATATCTCATGGCCCGGACCTTTTTAGGTTATTTGCGGGAGGAATGATGAGGGAGTCGTTGAACAGCTCATGGCCCGGACCTGGATGGTTATTTGCGGGGGGAGTGTTCATCGGCGGCTTTATGTTTCTATGTCTTGTAACATGCATATGTAAGCATTTGTGTTGCATTGTGATGTGCCAACCACTGAATATTCCTAATTGGATGAGATTGCCTGGGTATGTAATTTAGTGCAGCAGGACACTCGTGAAACACTGTGGTTTGGGTGTGATGGCTAATTTTACTACGTCGGAAAATCAAGAGTTTCGATCTGGATGAAAGGAGAAGCTAACTCCTTGATCAAAAGAGCAAAAACAAGAAGCTAACTCCTTGATGAAAACAGCCGAAAGGAGAAGCTAACTCCTTGATCAAAAGAGCAGAAAGGAGAAGCTAACTCCTTAATAAAAAGAGCAAACTGATTGTCCCTTGGAAATTTTTGAGCTAACTTGAGTTGTTTTGCAGATATGCTATAATCGAGGACGATTACTCTCTTTCAAGAAGGGGAGATGTCACAAATTGCTGATGTGTCAAAGCCTAAAGGATGGAGCCAACTTACAGATGTGGCTGAGGGGCCCTAAACCCTAAGAAGAACAAGTAACAGAAGAAGTCCTACCAACTTGTGGGGACCCCGTCCGATGGGCCCCAAGTGACAAAGATTAAAATAAAGCAGGACCTTACACACACGTGTAAAAATTGATGACATGGCAGATTTTTGAAAATTGCGTTGACATGATGACGTGGCAGGTTGTATTGATTTCCGCGTTTTGCGTTGGCTGTTGACGTGGCAGTTGTACGAATTTTCGTGATTTACGTTGGCAGCTTTTTGGCCTTGCTTTTGAACCAGATGCTTTTGAGTTAAAAGGCTTTTCATGAAAAACTGCTTTTCAGGCCAAGGGCCTTCAAATATGAGGTTAGGGCTCATTCTCTGGCATGCTTCTTGGAGAAGGTGCAGAGTCTTGAGTACCGGCTTGTACTTTGATGATGCAATATACAGAAATACCGAAAGGGGCGCCAAGGTTTGGGGCCAATACTCTCTGGGGTGGAATTCCGCCACTCCGTGTCGCGTGTGCTCATTCTCTTTCAGTTTCAAATGTTATTGAAGTGCTAAAAGCTTGTTCTTTTCTATTGGCACGTGGTGCCTGTCTTGTGACATGATGCATGGGTTAATGCGAAAGAGTGTGCCCTTTCAAGCGCTAGTGTGTATCTCTTCAATTGAGTACCCCTTGGTGTGCGCACCCTTTGGCGGGATTTCTGCACATACGGGCTGAATTATGAAAACGCTGGCCTGAATTTTGCAAATGCTGGGCTGACTTCTGCAAGCGCTGGCTGCAATTTTCTGAATCTCTGGGCTGAAAAAAACCCCTTAGCTGGCTACCTTTACACCTCTTCGCTGGCTGCCCTTGCCCTTTCACTGGCTACCCCTTGTGACCTTTCACTGGCATGCCTCTTTGCTGCCCTTTATTATACATAAAACCTCAGCAACGTGCAATGTCTAAAACCAGCAGCGCCAGCGTTTTAAGCAACGCAAGTTTTTTTTAACGTACAACTCCAGCAGCATAATACTTAAAAAAAAACTCAGCCCAAAGGTTTTTATTTAAATTGACCAGCTAGCCCCAATTTTTTAAAGCCCATGTGGACACACCTTTTAAGTGACCACCTCTAAACTTACCCAATGTGAACTCACTAAGAGTTATATTAAAAGAAAATGGGACAAAAATGTGGATTTTTCCTTGTGGGCAACCGTATTCCTTGTATGCTCTCTTCCCGCATAGCCCTCGCCACTGGCTCCTTGCACGTATGGGGCTCCCCTCTACCATGGACAAGGCCTTCGACGTTCCGGTACCCTATCTCTTGTACATAGATAAAGTTCCCACAAGCAAATTGTGGAAAATTTGTTCCCTTCATGAGGTTCTTGTCATTCCGGATTCACCCTACCCAAGCCGGAGGTATCATTATTCCCAATTCCCCAACTCCAAAGTCAAAACCCGTTCCAGACACAGTTTCTGCTCCTGAAGTATCAGTTCTTAAGCTTATTTCGGAGAAACAGTTACTTTCGCTGAACAATCGGCATGGTTGAATCACAAGATGGCGACGACAATATATTACCCGAGGATCTGATAGCGGTTCTCAAAAAGCAGATGGAAGCAATTTCAACAAGCCTCGCATAGATTCATACTCGCTTGGATCAGATGTAGATGCAAACCTCTTCTCGGAGTCACCCAACAGCTTCTCGGACAATACATGCATCTTCTTCGGACGCTTCAGTGGTCGACCAGGAAGAACCACTCAAACAAAGCCTTTGGAACTTAAATTTTCTCACCCAAAGCATGGTTTTTCAGAGACAACTAGACACAAAGTACCTTCGTCCGAGCAGCAAAAGTCTCAGCATGAATATTCTTAGAAATGCTACAGTTCTAAGCAGCCAACTTCTTATTCGAATCATCAGCAACAAAAGTAGCAATATGAAGCTTCCAAGGGATCACCAGTGATATCAAGATGGGCTTACTTAGTGGCACAGATATCCGATCCTAGTCGAGTACTCGGTCGTGAATGCCGCGACACTGGACAAGTTCCCCCTCGTGAGCCATGCCCTACATTTAAGTCTTTCTTATCTGTTGGTGGTAAAGTTGAAGATTTATTGATCCTTTCCTTGTGCAAGAGGATCCTTCAAAGGTTCAAGAGGCAACAGCTCCCTCGACCTCCCCCTTCTCAATTGGAAGCCTTAATACCTGTTGAAACAATTGAAGATTCAGAAGATTCTGGCTCTTGTGTGACAACGGATAAGCACAGGACCCCTTCTATGGCTGTGATCCAGGTAGGAAAATTCGCCTCATCACCGCCCTTGAAGAATATAGTCTTTGTCTCTAAACAGATACCAAATGCTATGGTGAATGATAATTCTTCAAACTTGAAGACTCCAATCCTTGCCTTCAACGGTGCAAAGGATAAAGCAGATGCAGACTATTGCAGCATGACTTCAGTCGCTGCAATTGAATCTTTGGACACAACTTGTTTCATGGAAAAACCTTTACAGATGGAAATACCTCTAAACACTACTCTGTCTCAGTCTACAACATCCCTTCAGGAGGATTTTACTGTTCCAAACAAATCAGTGGAATTGTTAGGTGCAGCGGAATGAATGTTTGAACTTTGTTTATGATCATTGCACTCTCTCATTAAGAACAGAAGGCTCTCCCTTCCATAAGAACAAAAAGGAACCTTGAGCACAGTTCGGAGCACTCATCTTGAGCAAAGTTCAAACATTCATTCCGCAATCTAAGGTGCAGCGGAATGAATGTTGTATTTTCTCAAGATTAGTGATCTTTATTGCTCAAGGTTCCTTTTAGTTCTTAGGGAAGGAGAGAGCCTTCCGTCTTATGGAGAGTGCTATGATCACGAACAAGGTGAGTGGATATTGTGCGTGCGAGTGAATGAGACTGAGAGAAGGAGAGAAAAGAGATACGACACCCGAGAGGTTGTAAAACCCTCCTCCGAAGGCCCCACTCTCGTCGGCGAGAGTGGTCTAACTTTGATTGCACAAAGGTGTACAATGATGATGCATGGACTGATGCAAATGGGGACTATGTCGATGACAACGATGATGACTTTAGGGCTGTTTTTGGTCTTCTTCTATCTGCTGTCCAAAAGGGGGAAAATGTTGAGGTTCTGTGTGATCTTGGGGCTGATTCATATGGCTGAAAATCCCTGCTTTTGTCGAGGTGTTTAGGCTGAATAAAAATGCTGAACATGCAGGGTTCTGGCTGCGTTTTATTTGCTGTTATCGTAGGCTGAAAACGCCGATGACTGTGCAGGCAAAGCTGCGTTTTGCTGGGCTGAATTCTCTGCTGTAAAACCCTGTCAATGGCTGCGTTTTCAAGGCTGAAGGGCTGATGAAAAACGCTGGTTTTTGCTGCCTATTGGCGATACAAAAACGCTGGGGATTTGGGCTGCCTGAAGGGGAGAAAACGCCAGGGACAAGAGCCTTTATGGCAATGGCTGAAGCTTGGGAAAAACGCCAAGGGGAGAGGTTGGTCTAATGCTTGAAAATGCTAGGGGTGCTGAGAGGGGGGGGGGGGGGGTACTGCTGAGAAGTTGCTTGTTGAGCGGGAAGCTCCTGGTGCCTCTTCTGTTAGAAAGTGCTAACTTGGGTTTGCTTATATATTAACTTAGCAAAATTGCCCTACCTACTTTTGTTGGAAAGTCACTTAAAAATAATAAGTGAAAATAACCAAAAATAGGGAAAATAGGCTAAATGCACTGGAAAATTCCCCTGACTGAATCTGTTGGATTCTGAAGGGAATACTGATGATCATGCTGTGTGCAACCGGAGGATATACATCTATGCTAAGTGATTGGGCATGCACGGTCTCTACGAATAGACTCACAAAAGTGCCAGATCACTGCTAATCTAAACTGGTTGGATTGACTGAACCCTGCTGTGGTGTAGCTTGTCCACGGACACATAGGGTTGGGATGTGTCACGTGACAGGAATACCTTATAGATTTCCAACCAATGGTCATCACTCAACAGAAAACTCAAGTCAGTTTACCAATAATTTCACTCGAAGCAGATACAGATTCAATCTTTTCTTGGACAAAGCTCGAAGTTACAAATGACTTTGACAAAGGCAATAATCAAGTTGCAGATGTGATACTCGTACTTTTGACAAAGATGCGACAAGTTGCAGATATGATCAGATTTCAGTTTGGCAAAATAGTCATGGTCAATAACAGTGCCATGATGTGGGACATAATAGAAAGAACTTTGGATTCAGAAGCACTACAACAATACATTTCCTTCTTCCCGAAGTTTCTTCAACTACCCTCGGTTTTATTTAAAGAGGGAGGGAATGTCACGATTGTGACTATGTTGCAGTGTTGCATCTACTCCTAGTTGCAGATACCCAAAGTGCCATGCCAAGGAGGACCCTACGCTTGGATGGTCACACCCCTTCGCCCAATAGACGTGTCTCTTCGCCAAAAGCCACACTCCTTCGACGACTGGTCACACCCCTTGGCTCTATGGTTGCGACTCTTCGCCCAATGGTTGCAGCTCTTCGTTGAAAGGATGTGTCTTTATGTCTAAAGTCATGTCTCTTCACCAGGAGACGTGTCTTTTCATCTGTGTCTCTTCGTCTCCTATATAAGGAGCCTATTGTACTCAGTTTCAAGCAGTCATCAATCAACACAGAGTCTTCTAAGTCTTGTTCCTGAGTTCAGTTCAAGTTTCTTAAGTCTTAATCATGAGTTTAAGTACTTAATTAAGGATTAGTACCTAGAATTCTTACATCTCTGATGTGTCATACGATGGGTGACGACTGTTGTGGAGCGTGTCTCGAGCTAGAGAGGAGGCGTTCACAATATACAAGAGCATAAGTTGGTTGGATTTAAAATATCTTCACCCACTTGGTGAGGATCTGTAAGAGCAGTCATCAATCAACACAGAGTCTTCTAAGTCTTGTTCCTGAGTTCAGTTCAAGTTTCTTAAGTCTTAATCATGAGTTTAAGTACTTAATTAAGGATTAGTACCTAGAATTCTTACATCTCTGATGTGTCATACGATGGGTGACGACTGTTGTGGAGCGTGTCTCGAGCTAGAGAGGAGGCGTTCACAATATACAAGAGCATAAGTTGGTTGGATTTAAAATATCTTCACCCACTTGGTGAGGATCTGTAAGTTGGTGATAACTTTTTCTTCTTCTGTTGCTTCTAGGGTTTAGGCCCCTCGTTTGGGATGTGCAAGTCGGCTAGGGTTAGATTTGGGGAACCCTACCCCGTCGGGTCTTTAGTGTCTTGTCATGTTCAGCAGCTTGTGACATCCCCACTTCTTGAAAGAAGCGTAAATGTCCGCGGTTACTTCATATCTACAAAACAACTCAAGCTAGCTCAAAAATATCCGAGGGTCATTTTGAGAGACAATCAGTTTTGTCATTCCATATCGAAGCTCTTGACATTATGGCGTATCAAATTGCCTTGGTTGGTAGGGTCCCCCATATCTAATCCTAGCCGACTTGCAGATTCTGGTTGAGGGGCCTACACCCTAGAAGCAGTAGAAGAAGACAGTTCTCACCAACTTACAATTCCTCGTCAAGTGGGCCAAATATTTATAGTACAAACAACTTATGGGAGCCGGTTCGATGGGGTCCAAGTTACTAGAAGCAAAGCAAGACCCACACAAACAAAAAAGACTTGCTTGTGAAGTTGATGATGTGGTAGAATAATACAACGCACGGATTTTTTGCTGACAGGTTGACGTGGCCTGTAGTACGGATTCCCTTGATTTACATTGCTGACATGGCATTGTATGGACATAGCAACGTTTTGCGCTGTTGCTTGTTGACGTGGCAGATTGTACGGACAACCCCTTTAACATTAGCTTTTGGGAGATCAGATGCTTTTAGACTGTATCCTTTTCATGTACTACTCTTGGATGGGCCTATGACCTTCAAATATGAAGGGTTGGCTCTCTCTTTGGTATTCTGGTGTCTTTTCCATCGGCACATGCTGCCCATCCCATTCCACGGAGCCTTTATAGGAGTATTCTTTGATGACATGCTAGTCTTCTCTCGATCGGAAGAGGAACATCAAAAGCACTTGGATATAGTGTTTCAAGAGTTGCGTAAGCATGAGTTTCATACCAATGCAAAGAAAAGTGAGCTCTCTCTCATAGATTTACTACCTATTCCATATAATCTCTTACAATAAGGTGAGTATGGATCCAACAAAGATC
Organism: Adiantum capillus-veneris; assembly: GCF_014529385.1. Lineage (NCBI taxonomy): Eukaryota > Viridiplantae > Streptophyta > Polypodiopsida > Polypodiales > Pteridaceae > Adiantum > Adiantum capillus-veneris. The sequence goes on along the minus strand of NC_140941.1, from coordinate 76,963,461 downwards.
CAGGTTGTTCAAGACTGGCCAACTCCCACCAGTGTACTGTCAAAGGTGCAGCAAGAAAGGGTGAATTGGGTGATGCACTTGTCTACAACCGCTAGCAAATCTCCTCTCTGGACCGGGCAGCCAATGGATCTTAGATCTATTGCGATAGATCTCCTCGTACACAAGCTCCTAGCGTGTACTGCCCATCGAACAGGCACGGGCAACCAAGGATGCATGTCACCATCGTGTAGGGACAACACGATTGGAAAAGGGAGCGCTAGAGAGAGATGGTGAGATCGCTAGGTAAAACGCGAGAGAGAGAGAGAGAGAGAGAGAGAGAGAGAGAGAGAGAGAGAGAGAGAGAGAGAGAGAGAGAGAGAGAGAGAGAGAGAGAGAGAGAGAGAGAGAGAGAGAGAGAGAGAGAGAGAGAGAGAGAGAGAGAGAGAGAGAGGATGAGGCGGCACACAAAGAAAACGCTAGCAAGAGAAATTATTTGAAGTGCTTAAAGTTGTTCAGTCTGTTCTTTCTCTGTGGGCACATGGTGCCTCAGCTGTGATAGTGGTATCAGAACTTCAAGCGTGTGCTTTTTTGAAAGCATATTGGTCCCACTATAGAGCAGACAGAGCAAACCGGTGCTTCCAAATTCTACTGGAATTTTATTTAAAGTATCTTCGTGTCCCGGCCCGGACTTATTAGCCACTCCCACCCTTACTTCATCGCGCATCGGACGCACTCTCGTCTTCATCGCTCTGTCTTACAGGGCATAAGCCATAAAGATCACTTGCAAGAGAAGGATCAAGGACTTTTCAAGCCACTGTTTTTCTCAGAGGCAGTGCCATGCAGTGGTGGATGTCTATAGCTACCAAGTCGCACACTCCAAGGACTTGGCAAGCTTTCAAGAAAATTTTTGTTGAAGTTATATGGTTTTCGACATCTTTCCTTCAGAGTGCAACTTCTGGCAGAGTGGGGTATCATGCTTGCCATGGAAACCCTAGCAGATTATAACTTGAAATTTCTCGACATCTCTCAGTAGGTCTCTTCTCGAGCTGATAACCTTGGAGGCCCGGTGTGATTGCTATGTCTTGGGACTACCATCGCCGCCAAAGGAACACTGTCTGTCCAAGAGCTGATGGACCATGTTGTGGTCGGCTACGACCTTATGGAAGGAACCTAACCCTAATTTTTGGTGCAGGTTTCAGGATGGAAAGTCAGTCGACTTTTCGAGCTCGATTGATGTCGAGATTGCTTTTTAAGTTTGAGTTCTGTTTGAGAACTTGTTTGGTGATCCTGTTTGGAATTTGTTTGAAATGGATGGTATTTGTTTTGAACCTATCTTGGTGCCGATTTGAATTGTTTGACTCTGGTTTAATACTGGTTTCAATAATTGGTGATGTTTACTCCCCGGTGGAGTAGTGAGAAATGATGTTTGAGAATGCTTGTTTATACTCATGGCTCGAACCCTTGTGGTTATTTGCGGGGGAGTATTAAATGTTTGAAAAGTGTTGTTTTTACTCATGGCCCGGATCTGGATGGTTATTACGGGGGACTATTAAGAAGTCTGAGCAGTGGTTACTCTCAGCACGTCCAATCGACGTAGGCTGCGGTTTGGGGGGCGTTTGGTTGTAAAAGGCCTCTATATCTCCCGGCCCGGACCTTTTTAGGTTATGCGAGAGAAGTGACGAGGGAGTCGTTGAATATCTCCCGGCCCGGACCTTGTTAGGTTATGTGGGAGGAGTGTTCATCGGCGGCTTTATGTTTCTGTCTTGTAACATGCATATGTTGTTAGCCTTACATCGCTCTGCTGCTTCACTCAGTTCTAGGGCACACATGCACAGCTAGTATGTCTCCGGGTTGGCCACCCTTTGCATATGCATTTAGATTGCATTGTCTGGCCGCCCACTTTTGGGCCGGCCGTCCACCTTGTTCGGGCACCCTCATATTTCATTTATTCCTTGTTGGGTCGTGGGGGATTTTATTTGGCATTTCCCTACCGCCCCCTTGGGCACCTTTATATGGGGTTGGGGGGGGGGGTACCCACAGATACACACATCTGATTGTATAGGCAAGGTCTCTTGTTCTGGTGATCAGTGGGCCACCTTTCCCTACACAGGCGTTGTGTTCTACTGCCTCTCTCTCTCTCTCTCTCTCTCTCTCTCTCTCTCTCTCTCTCTCTCTCTCTCTCACGCTTCCGCACACGCACTCACATGGTATCAACAGCTTCATGCTCTCCATGGACTAGGCGCTTCTGCATATGTTCTCCTCCCAAGGAATCATATCAGCCTACATTTTTTGCAAGATCTGCATTTTCTGCTGGGCTGCTTGCGTTTTTGCATCAGGCTGCCAGGGCTGGCCTTTTTTGGGCAATTTCGTCGCCGGGAACCCGTCCTTTCTACCTATGTTTTCTGCCAGGTCTGCGTTTTTGGCAAATCTGTGTTTTGGGCTGAGATGCCTTCGTTTTGGACAGCAGGGCAGCGTTTTTTGCAAGAGCGGGCAGCACTAGCCTCACCCCACTGTATCTTGCCTTTCTTCCAGGTTTTGCATCCGGTGCATTGCCGGCGAGAATCCTCTTCATCTCCTACAGTTTTCAGCCATAAACACCTGCTGTGTTTTCTCTGTTTTCAGCCCTCCGATGGCTGTGCACACAGGGATAAACCCTCCCTACACCCTCTGCACCGCTCCGGACCTTGCCGGGAGCGTACGAGCGTGCTGAAAATCACTGGACAGCAGCGTTTTCATTACCCCGCAATTGCGTTTTTGGGTGGACAGGAGCCTCTTGGCTTGTGTTTTCAACAGAGGATGAAGTTACCTCCTGCCAAGACACCATCCGGTGGTGGTCCATGCGGTCTCTCAGTGACTGTTGCAGTACACGGTATCTTTGACATCAGCTTGATCATCTACGGGCGTACGATCCTTGGGAGATCCATTCACTCCAGCCATCATTTGGCGGTTGCGCACTCCAGAGTGGTGACTCGTGGTTTGCTATGGACACACCTATGCACTCATCAGAGGAGTTCACACGAGATATGGCCATGCTCATGGCATATGGGATTTTGACATTTCCAGAGAGGACACCACCATCTTGGGTGGACATACATTACCAATTGACCTCGACACGTCAGATCACTTGCTTACATAGGAGCATCTACATGGACTTAGGGAGAGGAGCTTGGATCTCTTCTTGGACAGGGTCATTGCTTGAATTTACAGACTGGAGTGGGACTTCATTGCTTTGGACTCTCTTGGAGAGTTCACCCGCGAGATGCGGGAGATCAAGCATCATTACGCGACTACATCCGGAGTCACCCGGAGCTTGGCTTGGATGGTAGTGCAGTTGCTTTTCTACACTCCTGATCATTTGGATTGCTATTGTCACAAGACGGACACCACGTGCCAATAGAAAAGAACAGACTGAACAGACTATTAGCACTTCAATTGAACCGAGAGAGAGAGAGAGAGACGACACGTGACACGGAGTGGCGGAATTCCACCCCAGAGAGTATTGGCCCTAAGCCTTGGCGCCCCTTTCAGTATTTCTTTATATTGCATTAACACAGTACAAGCCGGTACTCCAGACTTTGCTCCTTCTCCAGGAAGCATGCCAGAGAATGAGCCCATGGCCTCATATTTAAAGGCCCTAAGCCCCAAAAGTAGTTTTACATGAAAAGCCTTCAAACTCAAAAGCATCTGGTCCAAAAGCAATGCCCAAAAGTTGCCAGCGTAAATCACGGAAATCCGTACAACTGCCATGTCAGCAGTCAGCGCAGAACATGGAAATCCGTACAGTCAGCCACGCAACACAAAATCAGGGTTTTCCGTACAATTGCCTCGTCATCAGATTCTACGCTGTGTGTGTGAAGGTCCACGTTTATTTTAATTCCTGTCTCACTCGGGTCCCATCGGACGGGGTCCCCATAAGTTGGTAGGACTTATTCTTTTGTTGTTGCTTGTTATTCTTAGGGTTTAGGCCCCTGGGCCATGATCTGCAAGTTGGCTCCATTCTTCAGGGCTTGACACGTCAACAGTTTGTGACAGCTACCTTCAGAGTTGCTTACACTCACCCTCAATAACCTTCCAACAACTTATCCCCCGACCTGGGTAGTAGGCCACTCCTAGCTCATTTACATTGAGAGCCACACCGAGTTGCGGTTTGGTGGCGTTGTTGGCGCGGATTCTGTTTTGGTTGACATCGGAGGATTGGAGGCAGGAGATACAGGCAAGACGGCGCAGACAGATTGGTATGGCCTGCTCAGAGATTATTCTTAGCGCAGACTGCTCAGTCTGGCTTCCCTTCTTCATACAGGATGATCACGGTGATGCAGATAGCTTGGTCTAACCACACCTCTTCTCAGAGGCCCTTCACAGCGTAGATTGTTGAGTCTGGCTTTCCCCTCATCTGGATTACTCTACCTACTGACAGGACACCATCCAGTGGTGGTCCGTGCTGTCTCCCGGTGACTGTTGCAGCTTATGGTAGCTTCTACAGTGCAGACTGTTTAGTCTGGCTTTCCTTGATTTGGAGGATGTTTACGAGGCAGATTGCTACATCTGGCCTTCCTAGAGTTTTACATAGCTTAGCCACCTGGCCACCTTGGGTTGCAAGTTCATGCATTGACAGGCTTCCGATCATACTCGTGACAGTTCCTGGGCTTCCCCATTTTCTCCAGACGGTCTGATTACAAATACCACAGATCCTGTTGGGCAGGACACTTGCACCTTGGGGTTCACCTCTCTAGGGGTTCCAAGTACCTATAATATAAGTACCCGCAACACAAGCACTCCTTGGCGTTTCTCCAAGCAATTGCATTAGCATCTCTAGTGTTTTTGCCATCATCATCGCCAGAGCCATCAATGTCTCTAGCGTTAGCAGTTTCAGCCCACAGATCATAGATTCCACTTAACGTTTTTGGATCAGCAGTTAGCCCATTATCACCTATAGCAAATTTCAGCCATGCCTCATTAACATCAATGGAGATCCCAATCATTGCCACTAGCATTTTTAGTTTTCATTCCTTAGTTTCGCAGATCCAAGCATCTATTGCAAGATCCCATCAACATCTTATCATCTAGGACCATTGTTTGAGCATTTGTGCAATCTAAAGCCGAACTACTCTAGCGATAGAGAGCGGCCCTTGGAGGTGGTGGCATCAGAAGATGCAATGAAGTCAAGAACTGGCTTGTGATTCGATGGACACCTTGACTCCGATCTAGAACACCCTGCAATGCCAAACACGTGAACAAGGCACATGTGGAGAAGAGAGATCAATGAGGTAGAAAGAGATGGGACATCTGAGAGAGAGAGAGAGAGAGAGAGAGAGAGAGAGAGAGAGAGAGAGAGAGAGAGAGAGAGAGAGAGAGAGAGAGAGAGAGAGAGAGATCTGGGAAAGGCTCTCCATGCTGATAACAAGTTGCTCATACAAGTGACCAAGGGCATGCCTCATGGCTAGACCCAAGGTACACACAACTGTGATTGCTAATGACACTGCCAATTGCTCCTGCACACGAGACTGATGACACGGTCTCCACATGGGCTGCCCTAGGTTCTTGAGAAAGCAAGGCTCTGATAGTATCTCCTCCTAGCAAGAGAACTGGTTTGGATGGAGAGAGACATGCCTCATGGCTGTTAGACTTACACCACTCTGCTGCTTCACAGGTCTAGGGCATGCATGTACGGCTAGTGTGCCTCCGGGCTGGCCACCCTTTGCATATGCATTTAGACTGCACTGTCCGGTCGTCCATTTCTGGGCCAACCGCCCACCTTGTCCTGGCGCCCTCTATATTCGTATTTTTTCTTGTTGGGTTGTGGGGGATTTTTCTAGGCTTTGCCCTACCTCCCCTTGGGCACCTATTTATGGGGCTAGGGGGTTACCCACTTCCATTATCTGGTTATTGTGTATTGGGTCTTCTGCTCATGGTAGTCATGGGGGGCTGATCGCCCCCTCTTCACCATATCTTGCGTTTGTGCTCTCTCTCTCTCTCTCTCTCTCTCTCTCTCTCTCTCTCTCTCTCTCCCGCGCACACGCGCACTCACTTGGGATCGGTCACCAGAGTTTGGGACGCGGTCACCTTCCGCAACAGGTACTTCTTTCAAGGGATCACATCAGCCAGCGTTTTTGGAAAGCATTAGCGTTTTCTGTAGATCTGCCAGCGTTTTGCAAAAGCCAGGCATGTGATGGACTTTGGCACTTTTCTGTCGCGGAGGACCCCCCTCCACCTGCCTTTTTTCAGATCATGCCAGCCTTTTTAGTGCTGGCTGCCAACGCTACACTTTCTGGGCAATTTCGTCACCGAAAAACCCCTCCAATCCATCAACATTTTTGCTGCCTCTTGCATTTTTGGGGAGCACTTGCGATTTTGGGATCTGCTGCGTTTTCAGCATGGGGGGGCAGCGCTCAGCTTCTGGACCCTACAAATCTTGCTATCCCACACGGCTTTGCATCTGGTGCGTTGCCGTCGAGAATCCTCTTCATCTGCTACAGATTTCCGCCATACACCTGCTGTTTTTTCTCTGTTTTCAGCCCACCTGGGGTTGCTACATTGATTCCCCACCTCCCTACACCCTCTGCACCGCTCTGGAGCCTACCGGGAGCGTATGAGCATGCTGAAAAGTGCTGGACAGCAGCGTTTTCATCACCTCGTAGTTGCGTTTTTGGGTGGACAGCAGCCACATGGTTTGTGTTTTTCACAGAAGATGAAGTTACCTCCTGCCAGGGCACCATCCAGTGGTGGTCAATGCGGTCTCTCAGCGATTGCTGCAGTACATGGTATCTTCGACATCGGCTTGATCATCTACGGGCGTACGATCCTTGGGAGATCCATTCATTCCAGCCATCATTTGGCGGTTGCGCACTCCAGAGGGGGTGGTGACTTGTGGTTTGCTATGGACACACCTATGCACTCATCAGAGGAGCTCACACGAGATATGGCCATGCTCATGGCATATGGGATTCTGACATTCCCAGAGAAGACACCACCATTTTGGGTGGACAAACACTTACTACTTGACCTCGACACGTCAGATCACTTGCTTACACAAGAGCATCTACATGGACTTAGGGAGAGGAGCTTGGATCTCTTCTTCATTGCTTGAATCTATAGATTGGAGTGGGACTTCAATGCTTTGGACTCTCTTGGAGAGTTTATCCGTGAGGTGCGGGAGATCATGCATCATTACGCGACTACATTCGAAGTCACCCGGAGCTTGGCTTGGATGGTAGTGCAATTGCTCTTCTACACTCCTGATCATTTGGATCTCTACCTTCAGAGTTGCTTACACTCACCCTCGGTAACCTTACAACAGACTTATCCCTCGACCTGGGTAGTAGGACACTCCCAGCTCATTTACATTGAGAGCCACACCGAGTTGCGGTTTGGAGGCGTTGTTGGCGTTGATTATGTTTTGGTTGACACCGGAGGATTAGAGGCAGGAGATACATGCAAGACGGGCCACGACGCAGACATATTGGTTTGGCCTTTCCTCTTTCTCAGATGATCTTCACAGCGTAGATTGCTCAGTCTGGCTTCCCTTCTTCATATAGAATGATTACAGTGCAGACAGCTTGGTGTGACTACACCTCTTCTCAGAGGCCCTTCACAATGCAGACTGTTGAGTCTGGCTTTCCCCTTATCTTGGATTACCCTTCCTACTATCAGGACACCATCCGGTGGTGGTCCGTGCGGTCTCTTGGTGATTGCTGCAGCTTATGGTAGCTTCTATAGTGCAGAGTGCTTAGTTTGGCTTTCCTTGATTTGGAGGAGTTTACGGCGAAGATTGCTACATCTGGCCTTACTGGAGTTTTACACAGCTTAGCCACTTGGCCACATTGGGTTGCATGTTCATGCATTGACAGGCTTCTGGTCATTCTCATGACGGTTCCTGGGCTTCTCTATTTTCTCCAGACGGTTTGACTACAGACACCACAAATCCTATTGGGTAGGACACTTGTAGGTCTATTGGCACTTCTTTTACAACATGGAGTTGTTTTCACACTCAGTTCGGGACCTTCATGCAATATCTTCACCCCATATCGACGGAGTAAAGCAGTTTGCTACACTGCTTGTGACGATACTTTACCATGCAGATCTCTTGGCGGTTGTGACACCCCAAATTGCTGCTACACTCATGTAGTATTGTCCTTCAGTGGACATCGCAGTAGACATCTTCATCATTTGCCTCACATCTTCGGCTTCACGCGGTTTGTTCAACATCCGGTGCTGAGAGGGGTGTTAGACTTACACCACTTTGCTGCTTCACAAGTCTAGGGCATACATGTACGGCTAGTATGCCTCCGGGCTGGCCACCCTTTGCATATGCATTTAGATTGCTCTATTCGGCCGCCCACTTCTGGGCCGACCGCCCACCTTGTCCGAGCGCCCTCTATATTCCTATTTTTTCTTGTTGGGTTGTGGGGGATTTTTCCAGGCTTTGCCCGGCCGCCCACTTTTGGGCCGGCTGCCCACCTTGTCCGAGCACCCTCTATATTCCTATTTTTTCTTGTTGGGTTGTGGGGGATTTTTCCAGGCTAGGGGGGTTCTCACTTCCATTATCTGGTTACTGTGTATTGGGTCTTCTGCTCATGGTAGTCATTAGAGGATTTCCCCTCTTCACCATATCTTGCGTTTTGTGGTCTACTCTCTCTCTCTCTCTCTCTCTCTCTCTCTCTCTCTCTCACGCTTCCGCACACGCGCACTCACAATGGCAAGGGTGCCATCTAGCGAGCATAGGACATCTCCACTCCTCTGGCTGCACCTTGGATGTGGTGTTCTGCATCACGATGATCAATCACGTCGTCTCTGTCTAGATGCTCTCAGAAGAAACGCAAGGGTGATCCCTTGCTGCCCATCATCACCATCGATATGCTGCCTTACTGTTGGTGACCACGACTGCATGGGTTGCCAAACACGCCAGGCTGGCTGCACTAAAAATGCTGATGGAGCAAAAGACATCGTGCACACATGCACACACCCTGACACCTTAACACAACCCAAGGAATTCACTCAATTTCTTCACCCCACACACAACCACTCAAGATGTCACAAAATGCTGATGTGTCAAGTCAGTGAAGAGCAGAGCCAACCTTCAGATTACGGCCGAGGGGCCTAAACCCAAAGAAGAACAAGCAACAACAGAAGAAGAAGTCCTACCAACTTATGGGACCCCGTCCGATGGGGCCTAAGAGACATAAAGGATTAAAATAATGTAGGACCCTCCAACACACAACCCGGATTTTCCACTGATTGCTGACGTGGCAGAACTGTACGGACTTCCGCGTTTCACGCTGATAGTGCTAATGTGGCAAATTTTTGCAAAACGCGTTGACAGTGCTGACGTGTAGTTGTACGGATTTCTGCAAATCGTGCTGACAGATTTTGACGCTACCAGTTGCTTTTGAGTTTGAAGCTTTTCACTGTAACTGCTTTTCAGGCCAAGGGCCTTTAAATATGAGGTTAGGGCTCATTCTCTGACATGCTTCCTGGAGAAGGTGCAAAGTCTAGAGTATCGGCTTGTATTGTGTTGATGCAATATAAAGAAATACCGAAAGGGGCGCCAAGGTTTGGGGCCAATACTCTTTGGAGTGGAATTCTACCACTCCGTGTCGCGCGTCGTCTCTCTCTCTCTCTCTCTCTCAGTTCAGTTGTTATTGAAGTGCTAAAATTTTGTTCAGTCTGTTCTTTTCAATTGGCACGTGGTGCCCGTCTTGTGACAGTGGTATCAGAGCATCAGGCGTGTGCTTTTGCATATCGGTCCTACAAAAGAGCAAACAGAGCTACTGGAATTTTACTTGAAGTATCTTCGAGCCCCGACCCAGGACTTATTAGCCACTCCCACCCTTACTTCATCGCGCATCCGACGCGCTCCTGTCTTCATCGCTCTGTCTTACAGGGCATAAGCCATAAAGAACCCAAGACATAGAATTTATGGTTTCAGCAGAATATTTGCAGTTTCTGCTCAACGAGCTTCACGACATTCTTTTGCGACATCCTCAACAAAATCTTCTGATGTTGCGAAGTTTTCAACAATTTTTGAACTACATGTCACCCCCTCTGATGCCCCAGGTGATACCTCCTCCTCTAACATCAGAAAGTACGAGAGCTTCCAACCGGCAACCTTCTCAGCCGTCTATTCCGATCAGGGGAGTCTTCAAGAATATGGTGAAGCCATCTGACCCTGAATTAGTGCAACCGCCTTTGCCACCGCCATTGCCCCCACCTCCACCACCACCACCGCCACCAGGCTACAATGGTTGGAGCCCATATGGATACCCTTATTATCCATACCCGGGATATGCGCCTAACCAACCCAAAGATTTCAAAGACGTCGGCATGATAGTCAAATTTTTCACTTTTTCTGGGGTGAAAGATCGCAAGAAAGCATTGTAGTCCTACAACAATTCGACAACATCTATGCTTTGGGGAACTATACAGAAGAATCCAAGATTTCTCGAGCAGCGGGATTTCTTAAAGATAATGCTATGCAATGGTGGAGTTCAATTGCGACACAACCACATGCTCCAAGGACCTGGCAAGCTTTCAAGACAGTTTTTGCATGTAGTTACATGACTTTGATGTTTGAAGTCCGGATTTTGGCAGAGTGGGGCAACTTGAAAATGCTTGCCACCGAAGCCATGGACGACTATAACCAAAGGTTTCTCGACGTGTAGCTTTCGATGTCCTTCTTTAAGTTCATTTCCTTGGAGGACCAGTGCGAGCGCTACACCATTGGACTACCATCACCATTGCAAGAATATTGTCTCTCCAAGAAAGTCTCTACCATGCAAGAGCTTATGGGCCATGCCGCGCGGCGCGATCGGGTACAAGCTGATGAAGGGAAAGTTGGAGTTTACCATAGAAGAACCTCCGGCCACTAACCAGAACTTCTGGCAACAATGAACAAATTCTTGGGAATCGTGTGAAGAAGCAGATGCACTTTGATTATGATGCAGAGGGTGGAGAAATTGAAGCCGAGCTAGCCATGGGGCAAACTCAGAAAGTGGTACCGCTCATTGGTGCTCTTTCAGTGACTATACAAGATTATCATGGAAAAGCCGATTTCCACATTATGAAGTTGATCAATTGCGATGTTCTCTTGGGCATGCTCTTGCACGACAAGAATGATGCAACTCTCCAAGTTCGAAACGGAACCATCACCGTGATGCAGAAGGGCAAGCCAATTGTCCTTAAAGTTCGGTTGTCCGAACAAAGCCCTGAATGACCTCTCTAGTTGTTTTCTAGTTAGATACTTTTGAGAAAGTATTGTTTGAAATGGATGCTATTTGTTTTAAACCTGTCTTGGTGCCGATTTGAATTGTTTGACTCTGGTTTTAAATACCGGTTTCAATGATTGGTGATTTTACTTTTGGGTGGAGAAGTGAGAAATACTATTTTGGTATTGTTTGAACCTCGGAACAATGCAGGCCGATGCCTTGGGAGTGTTGTATGTTTGAAAACCTCGGAACGACGCATGCCGATGTTTGGGGAGCGTTCCATTGTATGCTAGAAAACCTCCGAACAACGCAGGCCGATGCATGGGGAGCGTTTGGTTGTATGCTTGAACCTCCAAGCGACGCAGACTGCGGTCTGGGGAGCGTTTGGTTGTACAGTCCTCTGAGCTCATAGCCCGGACCTTTTTAGGTTATTTGCGGGGGGAGTGACGAGGTAGTCGTTGAGTAGCTTCATATTGCATACCGTTTGTCTCAGGGGAGTGCTCAATGGCGCTGTTTGTTGTGTCTTGTAACATGCATATGTAAGCATTTGTGTTGCATTGTGACGTGCCAACTACTGAATATTCCTAACTGGATGAGATTGCCTGGGTATGTAATTTTAGTGCATCAAGACACCCATGGAAGATCAGTGCGGTTTGGGTGTGATGGCTAATTTTACTACCCCAGCATATCAAGAGTTCCGAATTGGACGAAAGGAGAAGCCAACTCCTTGAGATCAAAAGAGCGAAAGGAGAAGTCAACTCCTTGATTAAAAGAGCTGAAAGGAGAAGCCAACTCCTTAACAAAAAATATAATTAGCAAATTGATTTTCCCTCGGAATGCCCCTCGGAATTTCTTTTAAAGCTAACTTGAGTTGTTTTGTAGATATGCTATAATCGCGGGACGATTACTCTCTTTCAAGAAGGGGAGATGTCACAAACTGCTGACGTGTCAAGTCAGTGAAGAGCAGAGCCAACCTTTAGATCACGGCGAGGGGCCTAAACCCTAAGAAGAACAAGCAACAATAAAAAAAGAAGTCCTACCAACTTATGGGATCCCGTACGATGGGGCCCAAGAGACATAAAGGATTAAAATAAAGCATGACTCTCCAACACACATCCCGAGATATCCGGTTATTGTTGACCTGGCAGAATTGTACGGATTTTCGCGTTTCACGTTGACAATGTGGACGTGGCAGATTTTCGCAAAACGCGCTGACAGTGTTGACGTGGCTGCTGTACGGTGTCACAAAGTGATGACGTGGCAGACAGCAGAAACCCTAATTTCTACCAGAAACCCTAATTTCCGAAAGTCCCTATATATATATATATATATATATATATATATATATTTGTGGAAATGATGAGCGACGCGAATTTTACTTTTTTTATAAAAAAAAGAGAAAAGACTCTCTAAGAGAGAGAGAGAGAACTGATGCTTTTTATTTTAAAAGCTTTTGGGGCTCTGCTTTTGGGCATCCCTTGTATCTTTAAATAAGTGGTGAGGGCCTCACTTCTCAGAGCATCTGGACGCAGAGTCTGAGAGTGAAACCCTAGCCACTCTCTTGTACTTTGAACTGATTAATATAAAAAGAAATACAGAAAGGGGTGCTAGTCTTTGGGGCCAATATCTCTAGGCACGGAACTCCACCGGGCCAGTGCAAATCTATTGTGATCTGTGAATTGTTTTGAAGTGGTTATTTGGTGCTGTCGCGATTGATTCTTGACTTGGAGTGTCCAAGTCTGTTACAGCAAGAGGGGGGTATGTCACAAAGTGATGACGTGGCGGACAACAGAAACCCTAATTTCTGCAAGAAACCCTAAAATTCCTGCAAACCCTAATTTTTGCCAGAAACCCTTATTTCCGGAAATCGCGGAGGCTTTATATATATATATATATTTTTGTGAAAATGATGAGCGATGCGAATTTTGCTTTTTTTATAAAAAAAAGAGAAAAGACTCTCTAAGAGAGAGAGAGAGAACTGATGCTTTTTATTTTAAAAGCTTTTGGGCATCCCTTGTATCTTTAAATAAGTGGTGAGGGCCTCACTTCTTAGAGCATTTGGACGCAGAGTCTGAGAGTGAAACCCTAGCCACTCTCTTGTACTTTGAACTGATTAATATAGAAAGAAATACCGAAAGGGGCGCCAGTCTTTGGGGCCAATATCTCCAAGCACGGAACTTCGCCGGGCCAGTGCAAATCTATTGTGATCTGTGAATTGTTTTGAAGTGGTTATTTGGTGCTGTCGCGATTGTTTTTTGACTTGGAGTGTCCAAGTCTGCTACGTACGGATTTCGGCAAATCGTGTTGGCAGATTTTGACGCTTTTTAGACCAGTTGCTTTTGAGTTTGAAGCTTTTCACTGTAACTGCGTTTCAAGCCAAGGGTCTTGTAATATGAGGTTAGGGCTCATTCTCTGGCATGCTTCCTAGAGAAGGTGCAGAGTCTGGAGTACCGACTTGTATTGTGTTGATGCAATATAAAGAAATACTGAAAGGGGCACCAAGGTTTGGGGCCAATACTCTCTGGGGTGGAATTCTGCCACTCCGTGTCGCGTCTCTCTCTCTCTCTCTCTCAGTTCAGTTGTTATTGAAGTGCTAAAATTTTGTTGAGTCAGTTCTTTTCTATTGGCACATGGTGCCCGTCTTGTGACACGAGCTTCATGAAAAATCTCCCTCCAAGCTCAATTCAAACTCCAAACACCTCGACTTACAAGCCCTTCCCTACCTGTAGACACTACCAGGTGAATCGAGTTGATCAACGCTTGAAATCACACTCGATGGTGACCAAAATATGCAAGAAAAACCACCAAAAACTCAAAAACTCCAGCCACAAAAGGCCTCTCTCAAACCATTGCAAAAGCTTCACCAAATTCGAGTCTGTTGGACTCTTTGGAGTAGCCCCAATCCTAATGGCACCGATACAAGGTCACATAGTCTTGTAGAAAGCCGCACCTTCTTCCCTCAATTCCTCGTGCACACACATCCATGGAAACCTTAAAACTTCCATAGACTCTCCCAAGTGCAAAATTGAAGAGAATAACCTCTCATTCACTCCTCCACACACTCAAAAACAGGATGCGAACAAGACGGGACTACATAAGACCACTTGTGGAAACCCTGCTTCCTTCCACACACAAAGGGGTGAAAGTGCTGATCCCTCACTTCAAAAGTTCTTCCTCAACCTAAAAACTCACGGCACCGTTAGTGATGTGGCAATTTGAAAATTTTGACCCCCTTTTGACCTTTTTTTGGCCATTTTTGGCCAGTGTTGACCCTCGACGGGCATTTTTCGTGGGAAAGATACCAAACGGACTCTAAAATCCACCAAATTTTGTAGTGTTTGGTCCTATTTACCCAAACATTATTGCTATACGCCCACATCCCATTTTTGACCACTTCTAGGGTGGTTCGCGCATTGCTACATATCAGGTGCCACAAATAGACAATTACCACATATGTCAAACATCTTGGGTGGGGACGAGAGTGCCCACACCCTCCACTTGTATTATTTACATTCTAAAAAGCTCACACACATTCCCTAGAGCCAAAAGAAGCCACTTGGGGCCACATCCAAAGCTTCGATACCCTATCCAGGCATGTACGTGTGCCCGATTGTCGGCACGCAAGCATGACTATTTACAATGTGTACACGTTGCACCATTTTTGAAACTTGAAACCACTTTACAAAGCTCCCAAATGCATGTATTTACACGTTTTTGTACATATGACCATGTATATATACGCTACTTTGTACACGTCAAAAGTGGTTTATCATCATTGCCTAACCCCAAGTTGAGCATTTATGTTCAACACTTGCATCAAACATTGACATAAAGCCTCGAAAGTGACCTCAAAGTTCCTCCTGGATCATATGGAAACTCATCAAGTTTCATAGCACCACCTATGTGTCCAAGCATTCCACTCACATCAAACAGGAAAGCATCTATCGTCTTGCCCTACCCATACTTGGTATAGACAAAGGGCACTTCATGCCTGCGGCAACACACAACTTTCTCTTTTTCCGTAGCGCTATTTTCAATGCTTTACACATGGAATTGGGCTCTTTCTCTTGCAATTTCATCTTAAGGACTGGTCGCAAGAGACTTGCGAATACCTGTATTCTTTTGCTATTTGTAAAAGTGGAATAAAATTCCTCTTTAGACATGGCTTCCACATGCAACATAACATCTTTCCAAGCTCTCCAAGCACGATCAAATCTTGACCGAATTTTGCAACAGACTCATGCTCTTGCCTAAACAAACCAGTGACCTATTTCCATGCATCTTGGTGAGGAATCACCTTCTTGAATTGCTTCAAAAGCATCTCTTAAACCTGTCCCAATTCACTTTGTCATCCTGTGACAAGCCCTCAAACCATTCTCTTGTATTACCTCTAACCACCATATTGATACCTGCAAGCTTTTGCGCCTCACTTGAAACTGTACGGCATAAATATGTCAAATCAAGCTCATAAGACGCAAGCCAGTCCTCTGCATCCTTAGAACCTCTGAAAATTGATGGTTGGAAAGGATTCCATTCAACACCCAAAATATGGATACATCACCGCTCGAACTTCAAATTCTGAGTGCACAACTGGCAATTTTCTCTCTCCAGCGGGATCGCCAAAGGATGATGGAGCAAAAGACACCGTGCACACACACTCACACACCCTGGCACCTTAACACAACCCAAGGAATTCACTCAATTTCCTCACCCCACACACCACTCGAGATTCATGAAAAATCTTCCTCCAAGCTCAATTCAAACTCCAAACACCTTGACTCACAAGACCTTGCCTATCTGCAGACACTACCAGGTGAGTCGAGTTAATCAACGCTTTAAATCACACTCGATGGTGACCAAAATATACAAGAAAAACCACCAAAAACTAAAAAACTCCAGCTACAAAAGGCCTTTCTCAAACCATTGCAAAAGCTTCACCAAACTCCACTTGGTTGGACTCTTTGGAGTAGCCCTAGCCCTAATGGCACCGACACAAGATCACATAGTCTTGCAGGAAGCCACACCTTCTTTCCTCAATTCCTTGCACACGAAAACCTTAGAACTTCCATAGACTCTCCCAAGTGCAAAATTGAAGAGAAGAACCTCTCATTAACTCCGCCATACACTCAAAAACAGGATGCGAACAAGACGGGACTGCATAAGACCACTGTGGAAACCCTGCTTCCGTCCACACATAGAGGGGTGAAAGTGCTGATCCCTCACTTCAAAAGTTCTCCCTCAGCCTAAACATTCACGGCACTGTGAGTGATGTGGCAATTTGAAGGCTTTTCCCACCTTTTTTTACCCCTTTTCGACCTAGCTAGTTTTGAACCTTGGTGGACATTTTTCGCAGAAAATACAAAACGTACTCCAAAATCCACCAAATTTTGTAGGTTTGGTCCTTGATACCCAAACATTATTGCTACATGCCTACATCCCATTTTTGACTACTTCTAGGCCGGTTCGCACATCGCTACATATCAGGTGCCGCAAATAGACAGTTACCGCATATGTCAAACATCCTGGGCGGGACAAGAGTGCCCACACCCTCCACTTGTATTATTTACATTCTAAAAAGCTCACACACATTCCCTAGAGCCAAAGGAAGCCACTTGGGGCCACTTCCAAGGCTTCGATACCCTATCCAGGCATGTACGTGTGCTCGACTGCCGGCACGCAAGCATGACTATTTACAATGTGTACACGTCGCACCATATTGACTCAACCCTATGTTGGAGCAGAGCAAACACTATCACTGAAAGCTCCAAAGCTAAAGCTGAGACCCCCCTCCCCCCCCCCCCCCCCCAAGATAGTAAGTCCCCCTCCCGCTCAATCCTGGGAAAAGAGAACGAGTACCACCAGAAAGAAATCTGAGACTACCTGTAGTAAAACTGTTTCCTTTGTAACTGAATAGAAAAATTTGGAACTCATGGAACTCGAGACTCAAAAAGAATCACACCGTTGGTAAACTCGGATTGCTAAGAATAGGAAAACCTAAAAGGCAAAGTTACATGAAACGAGAACGGAGAACGGGACGTGGGGCTCTGGGATGCTTCCGGAACGGGGGGCCCTCAAGGTGGCGGAACGGGAACGGAGGCCGGAATGGTAGCCTTGAGGGAAAGGGGGAGAGAGCCTTGAGGGAGAGGGAGAGAGAGCTTCGAGGGAGAGGGTAAGGTAGAGAGCTTGAGAGAGAGGGTTTAAAGTCCTCCTTTATATAGGAGAGGTTGGAAATAACACCCTCCCAAAAGTTCAAAAGACTTGTCCCAAGTTGTCTTTTTTTTAAACTTTGGCGTTTCGGATGCCATTCCGAGCCCCGTTACGGTTGTTGTTCCGATTATGCCTGGGAAGGGAACGACGTTCCGTTCCCGTTTCCGTGTCGAGGAGATGTGGGGCTTCGGAACGCGTTCCAGGAATGAGAAGGCCTCGTTCCGCCCGTTCCCTGTTACTATGCTTAAAAGTTATCATGTGAGGATCATGTTTGCCAAAGAAGCCGTCAGGGTCCAACAAGAATCTAAACCAAATGTGTGCCACTCCTCTACATTTGCCAAGATCAAACGTGTAGGTACAATCCAATACAATATGCAAAACTGCATACAGACTCAGAAGAGCTCATACACTCCCACTATTGTAACTTGCTTCCTTAAAATCTTCAATAAAATTGTCCTTTCTACTTGTGCTAAAGGGAATATACCCACAACTGAACTGTGCAATCAATCTCCAATACACAACATGATACTAATAAAGGAAGAGTAAAGGATTCGGCTCGGGGAACAAGCCCATGATAAATGTTGGAGCTGATCTGTAACATACCAGAAAGCTAGGAAAAAAACTGCAAGGGAAGAACCTGCTATACTCGCCAGCCGTGGCTGGATCTGCACCCGAAGGACTTCCTCCAAGGTCGAAGCTCTCCAAAGGGATGTATGGAAGTGTAAGGTGCAGCAGAAGTGAATGCTGATATTACTCAAGATGAGTGCTCCGAACTGTGCTGAAGGGTTCCTTTTACTTACGGAAGGGAGAGCCTTTCGTGCCTTTTAGAGAGAGTGCAATTGTTAGGTGCAGCGGAATTAATGTTTGCGCTTTGCTCAAGATGAGTGCTCCGAACTGTGCTCAAGGTTCCTTTTGTTCTTATGGAAGGGAGAGCCTTCCGTTCTTAATGAGAGAATGCTATGATCACAAACAAAGTGAATGGGCACTGTGCGTGCAAGTGTATGAGACAGAGATTGAGAGAGAAGAGAGATACGACATCAGAGAAGACGTAAGACCCTCCTCCGAAGGCCCCACTCTTGTCGGCAAGAGTGGTCTACTTATGATTGCACAAACTGGTACAAACGGTATGCACGAGACTGATGCAAGTCTAGGCTATGTCGGTGATGACAACGGTGATGACGAGACCGACCTAAGGGCTGAAATCTGCAATCTTTTATCTGCTGTCCAAAAACGCTGATGGCTGAATTCTACCCTGCTTGAAAACGCTAGGAAAAACGCTGATCTTGCTGGTCTTTATGGCTGAAATTCTGCATCTACTTTAGGGCTGAAAACTGAGGTTTCTTGGCTGAAAACTGATGGTCTTTCCGGGCTGAATCGGCTACTCCTTTAGGGCTGAATCTGCTAGTACTTCATTGCTGAAAAACACTGCAATTGTAGCTCTTCAAAAACCCTAGGCATGGGGAAAAACGCCAGGCTGATGTTTGTCAAAAACGCTAGGTATGCTGAGTTTCCAAAAACGCTAGGGAAGGTCTTCTGCTGGCGATGGTTGCTGATGCAAAAACGCTATGCACTGGGGTTTTCTGGCGATGGCAAGGCTGATGCAAAACGCCAGGATCTGGGAGGTATGGTGATGACCACCTTGATGGAAACGCCAAGGTGTTGAGTCCTTTGCTTGGAGGGGAGACCACCAAGTTCTTGTTGAGAAGTTGCCTGTTGAGCTCGGCTCCTGTTGCCTCTTCTCCCAAATAGTGCTAGCTCTAGTTTGCTTATATACAAACTTAGCAAAATTGCCCTACCTACTTTTCAACAAAAGTCACTTAAAAATAATAAGTGAAAAATGTCAAAAATAGGTAAAATAGGCTAAATGCACTGGAAAATTCCCCTGGCTGATTCTGATGGATTTTGATGGGAATGCTTATGATCATGTTGTGTGCAACCAGAGGATATGCATCAACGCTAAGTGACTCGGCATGCACGGTCTACGAATAGACTCACAAAAGTGCCAGATCATTTCTAATTTAGACTGACTGGGCTGACTGAACCCTGATCATGCTATAGCTTGTCCACGGACACATAGGGTTGGATGTGTCACGTGACATCCCCTCCTTTTCAAAGTGAGGTACTGGTACCGAACTGTATGGCGTCGAGGGAGATCGTCAATAGCATCCGGAATCCTAGAAGGGACTCTTTGCCGGCCCACTCTGATGTGTGGGTCGTACGGTACTTGGACTTCATAAAGGTCTGTAACGCTTGCTTCTTTGGGCCGCGCCGAAAGCGACACAAAGTCTTCTGTGGCTCCTTCGATGCTTCAACTTCGTCTAGAGTCATGCTTCTTTCTTCTTCCATGAGTGAAACGTGCTCAACATACAATATGTCATGCCTAGTAAAAGGGATCACATAAAGATGCTTACGAAAATACAGGAAACGATCACGAATTAAACACTCGTACAAAGCGTGCGTATGAATCATGCGAACACAAAATACTTCTTGTGAGGGTTCTTTGGACTGAGGCTCGAGAGCCAAGATCAGTTCTTCCTGAATGATCAAATCGTCTTGTGGGGGTTCTTTGGACCTCGACTCGAAAGCCAAGATCGGTTCTTCGTGATTGATCGAATCTACAATGAGGTTAGCTTCGTTAGAAAAGGCATCCATCAACACATCATCCGTGTGAACAATCACATCATCTTCATGTAACTCATCATGCTTGTGAGAAATCACATCTTGATCATGCAAATCATCATGCTCTTGAGAAATCACATCTTGATCATGCAAATCATCATGCTTGTCAGTGTCATCCAAATCATCATGCTCATCATTATCATTCAAATCATCATGCAAATCATTGTCATTCAAGTCATCATCATGCAAAGCATGTGTGTCATGCTTGGGAGAAGAAGAGACTGAGAGAGTCTCTTTTTCCCGAATCTCTTGCATCTGTGCCTGAACTTGAGAAAAGAGTCGGAAGAACTCTTTCATGTGTTGGTCACTCTTTTCTTTGATGGCTTTGTTCTCGTGATCAAATTCGGCTTGTCTTGCTTTGTTCTCGCGATCAAATTTGGCTTCACTTTCTTTTTCTTCCAAGTCGTATTGACGCTTTATGGCTTCCATTCTTGCATCGTATTCACGATCTATGGCTGCCCATCTTTCTTCGTAGTCACGATCTATGTCTGCCCTTCTTCCTTCGTAGGCTTTTCTTTTTGCTTCTCGTTCTTGGTCCAACTCCTCCATAGGAGTTAGCGCAATCCTTGACGTAGATGGGAAAGGGGGAGGGTCGGAAAAACCTCCTGGTGGGGAAAATTCTTCTTTGCCTCTCTCATGCTCATCACCTCCAAGCGAAGTATCCATTCCGCTTCGAGTGATGACCATTTTGAAGTCATGGGTTCTTGTGGGTTCCTGTGGTCTTGGTTCTTAAGTTCACGAGGAACTTGGGTTCTTGGGGGTCTCGGTTCTTGAGGTTTTCTTTCGCTTGCAAACCGTGTTTGAGAAGGATCTTCTCTTCACCCGAGTTCTACTCCTTTCTGCGGGCGCACCCCTTGGAGGCCTTGCGCTCACACCAAGGTTGCTTTTTCCCACCTCACGTCGATTGGCCGGCCGCTAAGTGCACGGTCCGCTCTCAATGAGTGAAAAGAGACACAAGGGGAGGCTGGACAAGCCCTTCTTTCTTGGGATTCTTGACACTCTTCAAAAACACGATTAGGAATCGACACGCCCAAGCGAACTTGGGTTCGTGCGACCGCAACAAGCAAAAAAATTCTTGTGATTCTTGTGGTTCTTTCCTTGAGTGATACAGAACACTGCCAAAGCTCTGATACCAATGTTAGGTGCAGCGGAATGAATGTTTGCGCTTTGCTCAAGATGAGTGCTCCGAACTGTGCTCAAGGTTCCTTTTGTTCTTATGGAAGGGAGAGCCTTCCGTGAATGCTAATGATCACAAACAAAGTGAATGGGCACTGTGCGTGCAAGTGTATGAGACTGAGAGATTGAGAGAGGAGAGATATGACACCAGAGAAGACGTAAGACCCTCCTCCGAAGGCCCCACTCTTGTCGGCAAGAGTGGTCCACTTATGATTGCACAAACTCGTACAAACGGTATGCACGAGACTGATGCAAGTCTAGGCTATGTCGGCGATGACGACAGTGATGACGAGACCGACCTAAGGGCTGAAATCTGCAATCTTTTATCTGCTGTACAAAAACGTTGATGGCTGAATTCTGCTCTGCTTGAAAACGCTAGGAAAAACGCTGATCTTGCTGGTCTTTATGGCTGAAATTCTGCATCTACTTCAGGGCTGAAAACTGAGGTTTCTTGGCTGAAAACTGATGGTCTTTCCGGGCTGAATCTGCTACTCCTTTAGGGCTGAATCTGCTAGTACTTCATTGCTGAAAAACACTGCAATTGTAGCTCTTCAAAAATGCTAGGCATGGGGAAAAACGTCAGGCTGATGTTTGTCAAAAACGCTAGGTATGCTGAGTTTCCAAAAACGCTAGGGAAGATCTTCTGCTGGCGATGGTTGCTGATGCAAAAACGCTATGCACTGGGGTCTTCTGGCGATGGCAAGGCTGATGCAAAACGCCAGGATGTGGGAGGTATGGCGATGACCACCTTGATGGAAACGCCAAGGTGTTGAGTCCTTTGCTTGGAGGGGAGACCACCAAGTTCTTGTTGAGAAGTTGCCTGTTGAGCTTGGCTCCTGTTGCCTCTTCTCCCAAATAGTGCTAGCTCTAGTTTGCTTATATACAAACTTAGCAAAATTGCCCTACCTACTTTCCAACAAAAGTCACTTAAAAATAATAAGTGAAAAATGTCAAAAATAGGTAAAATAGGCTAAATGCACTGAAAATTCCCCTGACTGATTCTGATGGATTCTGATGGGAATGCTTATGATCATGCTGTGTGCAACCAGAGGGTATGCACTTTAGGTGACTGGCTACAGTTTTCACGCTTGTCAGAGGAGCTTCAGAGCATCCAACTACAAGGCATGAGAAGGGTGCAGAGCATGTGTCAGGATATCACAGAGGCAGTACTAGCTGAGTGGCTCACACCTCTCGAGTCAGCCGCGCCTAGATGGATGGAGGCCTTCACGCGACACGACAAGATTCTCTTCAAAACAGTGCATCGACACTAAGTGACTGGGCATGCACGGTCTACGAATAGACTCACAAAAGTGCCAGATCACCTCTAATTTAGATTGACTGGACTGATTGAACCGTGATCATGCTGTAGCTTGTCCATGGACACATTGGGTTGGATGTGTCACGTGACAGCAATGATCACAAACAAAGTGAATGCCATTGTGAATGAAAGTGCTGAGACTAAGAGAGGGGAGAGAGAGAAGAATACGACACCAGGCGGTTCTTAAACCCTCCTCCAAGGGCCCCCCTCTCTATGGCGAGAGAGGTCTATGCTATAGACTGCACAAATCTGGTACAATGGTCTAGATGCAATGGACTTGTTGACAATGTTGACAACGACGACGGGCTGAAAACTGAAAACACTAGGGCTGAAATACTGAAATCTGGAAAACATTGACTTTTTGCTGAATATTGACACTGTCGGCGAGGATGGCGATGACGACAACTTGACGACGATGCGCTGAAAACGCAGATGCTGAAATCTGAAAACAGCGGGCTGAAACTGAAAACAGCGGCTGATCCGACAGTACGGCGAGGATCTGTTGCGGGTAGGTGAGAAGTGCGAAGCTCAGGACTGAATCTGCAATGGCTAAGGGCTGAAAACTGAAAACGCTACCTGACTTGGCTGAATCTGACGGTGGAAACTGTCACAAGACGAGCACCACGTGAACAAAATTTTAGCACTTTAATGTCAGCACAAAATCCGGTTTTTTTGTATTGTTGCCACGTCATTTGATCAACGTAGATTGCAGTGATCCATACAGTTGCTCCGTTCTTCAGTGGGTCAACACGTCAGCAGTTTGTGACAGAAACTGCAAAACGCTAGGAGGATCTGCAAGAAGCAAGAAGGCCAGGCTTGATCTGCAATAGAAAATGCTAGCATGTCTTGTTGGCTGAAAACGCTAGGGCTCTTTGCCGATCTTGCTAGGACGATGCACTGCAAGTTGCTGGAACTTCTTCTAATGCCTCTTCTGTTGGAAATGAGCACCCCATCCTCTGCTTATATACCTGCTACACGTTGGATCGAGCAGTCCTCCCTACAGCCCCACGACCTCATAAAATGTGGCATAATAAATAAATAAATAAATAACATGCCTGCAACTGAACTGCCCCAAAATGCCATGGAAATTTGGGTGTGCTACCTTGGACAATGCAAGTGCTGGGTGGTACTGGGTGTGCAATCAGAGGATATGCAACTACTCTAAGTACCTCGACATGCACGACCTGTGCACATGCTCACAAAGGTGCCAGAACACTTCCTAGACTAACCTGAACCCTAGACGTGAGATAGCTTGTCCACATGCACATAGGGCTAGATGTGTACGTGACATCCCCTCCTTTTTAAAGTGAGGTACTGGTACCGAGTTGCATGGCTTCCTTGTAGTGTGCCAACAACTCTGGATAATCTCTCAAAAAATTTTCATCAACCCACACTGCCTCGTGGGTTCCTCGATCCTTGAACTTCAAAAAGTACTGTCGTACTTGCTTCTTTGAACCATAGTGAAACCGATGCAATAAGACTTGCTTTGGTTCCATGACTTCGGCTTCATCTATGATTTCTGGTTCTTCTTCTTTGGAAATGTCCTTTGGAGGTGTACCTTGAAACATTTTCAACCAAGCATAGTTTCTCCACACGACAATCACACGTCGGACGCACACGGGTACGGAAGTACGTTCAGACTACCCGAAATTCCACACGTCATCTTTCAGATAGCCTACTACATAGGATGCTACATACTACACCACCTGGCACTGGGCAATGGGCACCATGTTTAAAACTTTATACACAAAGACAAAACCATAGAATCTTTAGAAATTTCAATCGGGCATATAGACAGAGAATAAAAAGTGGAGAGATGGTTCCTCTAAGTAATAAAGTAACCTCCAAACAAAAAGGAGTGAGGATTGTAGAAGCAGGCCAAAAAACATTCAGGAGTGTAGTCTCTTGAAGGCTGAATCCAAAACATAAGTAGAGACGGTCTGCTAGAATCTAATTATAGATACTAGAGTCAACAGTGAACACCATACGGCATAAATAAATGTCCAAAACCATGGTCCAAAGCAGGTGGCTATGTGCAGTGAGCTCTAACTCTCACCATAGCTGACATCCTCATCGGCATAAGTAGCATCATTCTCGTTCTCATCTTCGTCCTAATCCTCATCCTCATCCTCATCACCACCAATTGAGCATGATGCTCCAATATGATTGGTACCAGCAATGGGAATAGGCTCTATCGCATCTGTAGTAGCAAGGCAAGCAAGCGGTCCTCATCTTTTTCCCTATTGAGCATTTCCAATGTGACCTCCATTCTCTCATAGCCGCGCTCTTTGATTTTGGATATGAGCCTCAAGTTCGTGTGTATGTATACAAGATTCTCTGTATGAGATGGGACCAGCCTATTTCTTCTCTTGGTATGAATGAGAGATAAGGTGCTCCAATTTCTCTCACATGGAGAGGCACATGTCCCTTGAGAAAGCCATAGTTACCGGAACGGGAACGGGAACGGGAGGGTCCGGAACGGGACGGGAACGGGGAGGAAGAGGGGGGGCCGGAATGGTCCACCTAAAGTAAGGATTGAATTACCTCCATTCATCTTAGTCCCAAATAAACTCCTAAACAGCCCCAAAACTGTCCCCAAATCTGTCCCCAAATCTGCCCCCTAACTTGTCCTCAAATTGCACAAACATGTTCCTTGAACAGCCCCAAATTTGCCCCGAAAAGCCCACTTTTTTTCCCCCAAATACCTACTTTTGCTCATTCCGCCCTGCGTTTCGCTGTTCCGCCCATTCCAGAACACCGTTCCGATTAGTAGATTACACCCTGTTCCGGAACGGCGTTCCATTCCCATCTCCGTTTCGGGAACGGGACTCGTCCGGAACGCCGTTTTGGAACGTTTGGGCTGTGTTCCCCCCGTTCCCTGTTACAGTGGAGAAAGCACCCTCAAAGCAAGAGCTTGCAAAGCTGGTGTGCAAGCCCCAAAAGTTTCCCACCATTTCACTCCCTCTTGAATCCTATTTGAATCTTTTGCAATTGGATGAGCAAATGACTTGCTTTCAGCTTTATAGATGTCAAACTCATCAATTAGGGTGCCTTGCAAGGTCAAATCACCCTTGGTGTACCTGTCCAAGAATGTCATCCATCCTTCATGCACCTCGCCATCACTGTCTTGCCCTCTTCCTCGCCACATAGAATGCAACATGTATCCAACAGCATGTAATGGTGTGTGCAACATATTTCATCTTTCAATGCATACTTCCCTAATCTCTCTCATCCTTGCAGCATCAATGCCTTGCATGTTTTCAATTTGCTCTACCATGCGATCCGTAAGCTTGTACATAAGCCCCATGGTGGCTCCTTCCTTGTCAACCAAACGGACAATTTTCAAAATTGGAGCAGTTATTTTCAAAATCAGCCTGGCCTCTTGCCAAAAGGATGCATTAAACACAATGTTAGAGACCTCGGTGGCCTTTTCAGTCTTGGATCTCTTCATCTTCACAATTTACAGGCTACACCTTTTCATTTGGCTCAATAGCGATTTCGCGGAGTAGCAAGAAGCAGCCTACAATTGCCTTATCATCCACGGGGCCGAGTATCAGGCTGTTCGCAGTCCTATATGCGAGATCGTGTGGTTACGGAGGCTAATATTGGAGATTGGCTTGCCGTGGTAGACGACCACGATCTACTCTCATAACCAGATATGGCCAATTCGAGGAACTCGTTTTTTTATGCCCAGACCAAGCATATAGTGTCACAAACTGATGACGTGGCATGCCTAAGCGGACAAAGGGCTATTGATGAAGTTGTTCCAACTTATATGCACCCTGATGCGGAGCCCCAAAGGGACACTAGAGAAATAAAAAAGAAGCTTACGGAATGTTGTACAGATTTCCGAGATTCGCGCTACTGACGTGGCTGACTGTATAGATTTCCATAAAATGCGCTAAGTTGTTGATGTGGAAGTCGTACGGTTTTCCATGATTTGGGCTAGGAGCCAGCTTTTGGGGAGGCCTTGTGCTTTTGAGTTTAAAGCTTTTATGTAACTGCTTTTCCATGGCCAAGGGCCTTTAAATAAGATCGGTGGGCTCTCTAGCTCATTCAGTACCAACGAGCCGGTGAGTAGAAGAGACCCACGGGCAACTGTACTTGCTCAAATATTAATACAAAAATAAATACTGAAAGGGGTGCCAGTCTTTGGGGCCAATCTCTCTTAGCACGGAACTACGGCGGGCCGTGTCGACTCAATTAAACTGTGATTTAACTGTGAAGTGTTTGGAGTGACTCTCTCTCTCTCTCTCTCTCTCTCTCTCTCTCTCTCTCTCTCTCTCTCTCTTGTCGCGATAGATTCCAGACTTGGGGTGTCCAAGTGTGTTACAATGGTATTAGAGCTCAATTGATTTCTCTTCTACCGAGAAATCCGATCCCTTTCTCGCGACACACATGGATTTAAGTAAGAATCAGACGACTCCTCCTGCCACCTCGAGAACGTGAGGCAGTACGAAGAATTCGAGTGGATTAGCAGATCACGAGTACGGACCACCTCGGCCTATGCAGTATCAGCCTATGGAGATGCAACGTCAACAACAGGTTGATGAGTGCGCAAAGTAGATGCTCCAATTTGTAAAGGATCCACAGTATACCAAATTTTTGACCCGACACCCGATTGACGAAGTGCATATATATTGACAGAAAGACATTGAGTCACCCATAAAACCGACCCTCAAGAAACCTCCTACCCCAAGGATGTTTACTGAAGAAGAACTTAATGACGTCGTCGAAAAACGAATCAATCAACTTCTGGAAGGGACGAAGCCATTGAAGAAACAATTGAAGAAGCGCAATAAAGGGACTGACTACCCCGGTTATTTGGTCATCAATCTTCTTTTGCAAATGCAAAAAAACATAAGAAACATGTACGTTTCAAAGGACTACCTAGTTCTTCTTCTTCTGACAGCTCGGATAGCTCTTCCTCTTCCAATTTGAGTAAGGAGGACAGAAAGGGCAAGAAGCGAAGCAAGAATCAAAGTTTTGGAAAGAACAAGAAGAAGGCAAAGAAGAGCAGATCCTGACCCGTTTCTAACACTTCTACTGAGGAGTCATCCTCCTCTGATAGTTCGGACTCCAATGATCACATGTTCTATGCAAAGAAGAAACTCTTCTATAGAGCCAATCAATATGATTTCTTGAGGACAAGGGTAAAAAGACCAAGGAATTTAAGGAAGGTGGACAATCTGTAAAGTTTGAATCCTTTTCAGGATTCCGAGATGCTCCCAAGGCTTTAGCCTTTATTCATCAGTTTGATATAGCATTCTCAGGAGGGCGCTACTCAGAGCACTTCAAGAACAAGAGGGCAGGATCATTTCTGAAAGGAAATGCACAAACATGGTGGTCCATCCTTCTTTTATGAAAAGAAGCCCCTACCAAGTGGTTAAAGTTCAAGCGGCTCTTTATTTCTTCTTGGCCGACTCAGGAATACGAAAGAGATGTGATGACCGCTTGGAACCATCTACGGATGACCAAGGTTGACACTTTGGATGCTTATTGTGAGAGGTTTTGGGATGCTTTTCTACCGGCCTTTTCTCTCAAGGAGGTCACTTTTAAGCAACAAATCGAGCGGTTTTGTTGTGCACTTCCTAAGAGATCAAAAGTCCAAATCCATACAACAATTGATGGGACATGCTAAGCGGGAATTCACTATGCATTCGGGTAACTTGACTTTACCCATTGATCAAGTTTCGATCCCAAGGACTGGACAAAACTCAACAATGACAATAGAAGAAAGAGGAAGTTCGAGAAAAAGAAGGATGCACGACCCCGATTGACCGAGGAACAGAGATCATATTATCTCAAAGAAGGGAAGTGCTTTGATTGCGGGGAACAAGGACGCATCTCTGCAAGGTGCCTCAAAAAGGTACAGCGAGGACATCAGAAGATAGGCCAGAGAGCTCCTGAGCAGCGGAAGAGTGTGGCAGAAAAGGAAAGATCAAAGCAGGACTGGTATCAGATTGTGTGGGAACTGACCCGAATTAGATGAACAAAAGCACAGTTGCTTGATGTAAAATTGAAGGGCGAGTCCGTCCCTATTGTATCGGCTTTGGCCATTTCGAAATTAATGAAATCCAGTCTTTTTGTTTACTCGATCTACTTGAAAGAATTGAATGATGACCAAAGAACCAATGTCTGAATTGGATAAAGAACAATAAGAATTTTTGTACACGTGTTGATTGCTTCTCTGAAGGCCTACCAGGCGAGTTACCTCCATCTCGTCCCAAGACCACACGATTGATTTGATTCTTGGAAGTACACCACCGAACCAGCCACCTTATCGAGTTAGTCGAGCCCAGAATGAAGACATCATGAACCAAGCTAAAGAATTTCTAGAAAAGGGTCTCATCCAACCTAGCACATCACCTTATTGTTCTCCGGTTTTGCTAGTATTAAAGAAAGACGGATCTTGGAGAATGTGCATTGATTATAGAGCTCTCAATAAAATCACCATCAAGAACAACTTCCCTATCCCAAGGATCGATGATATTCTCGATAGACTTCAGGGATCCTCTTGTTTCAGCAAGATTGTTTTGAAAAGCGGATATCATCAGATAAGAATCGCTCCGGAAGATGTCTACAAGACAACCTTTCAGACTAGTTTTGATTTATACGGATTTTTGGTGATGCCTTTTGGACTCACAAATGCTCTAGCAACATTTACTCGAATGATGGATAGGATTTTTCGACACTATCGGTCTTTTGTCAGCACTTTCTTTGACGACATTGTAGTTTTCTCCAAGAATGAAGCAGAGCATCGACATCATCTGCTATAGATCTTTTAGGCGTTACGCAAGCATAGGTTGGTTATCAATGCCAAAAAGAGTGAGTTTTTTTTATCGGAGATACATTTTTTGGGACACATTGTCTCAGTAAAAGGAGTACAGATGGACCCGACCAAAATCGAGATAATTCGCGATTGGCCTGACCTAAAGAATGTCCATGAAGTTCGAAGCTTCTTGGGCTTGTGCTCTTATTATCGGCGGTTCATTCGGAAAGATGCATCGTTTCGGAAGCCCTTGGTTCTGGCTATTTCCGCGATTCATCATAGAAGCTTCAAGGATATGGTTGACAGAACGCCACAGATTCCGACTTTGCAGACATTTTTACTCGGATACAGAACGGGGAGGCAATTTCAGGTTATTCCCTGCGGGATGGCTATTTGATGTGGAAAAAGATCTTATGTGTTACACAGCCTTTGAGGGAAAAGGTCTTGACAGAGTGCCATTGTCTACCTTTTACGGGTCACCGCGGCATAGACACCACCTTGAAGGGTGTGGAGCGTTACTTCTAGTGGCAAAGATTCAAAAAGGATGTGGATGACTTTGTTCGCAAGTGTTTAGTATGCCATAAGGTCAAGTTTGACAGGCATAAGGCACAGGGACTACTACAGTCTTTACCCATTCCCACTAGCCCCTGGGAAAGCATTGCTATGGATTTCATCTTTGATCTCCCCAAGACTCAAAGTGGGCACGATGGCATTTGGACTGTCATTGACAGATTTAGCAAGCAAGCTCACTTCATTCCAATAAAGAAAACAGTCAAGCCTGATCATTGCTCAGATTTTTCGGTTACATGGCATGCCTGAGACCATAGTCTCCCACAAAGATCCCCGATTCACGAGTTTGTTTTGGAGGGCTATTTGGGAGAACATTGGCACGTGGTTGCAGTTCTCGTCATCATTCCGTCCGCAGATAAGCAATCTGAGATAGTGAATTCGATGGTTTTGGATTTATTGAAGTCTATCTTGGATCATAACTTAATGGGAAAAATATTTGCCTCTAGTGGAATTTCCCTACAAAAGCATGTTCACTCCTCGATGGGGAAGGCGCCATTTGAGGTGGTCGAAGGTGCTAAGAAGGTTCCTCCTTTTCTAAGCACCAAAGACAAGATTTTTAAGCCGATCAGTATACGAGGGATTTGGATAATACTTTTGCCAAGGTTCGCGAGGCTCTAGAAAAGTCTCAAGCATGGCACAAGAAGGCAGCAGATCGACATCGACACGACTTGAAGTCTTATGTTTTGAAAAGGGACGCCTAAGGAAACGAAAGGGAAAGGAGCGGCTTTTTCCAAAGCTTAGCATGAGGTATTATGGCCCTTTCCAGATTAAAGAAAAGATAAATGATGTATCCTTCAGACTCAAGTTGCTAGATACTTGGAAGATTCACAATGCATTTCATGTGAGCACTTAGTCTTTTGAAACCCTTGAAGGGTGAGGTGCAAGTTGATGGGGGTATCAAACTTAATCATCATTTGATTCGCCTTTTCCGTTATACCTTTGAAAGATGATGCCAATAGAGGCATTATGGTGACTTTGATGCCCTTGTGCCACCAACATTGCATTTAGTTGTGGTCCCATGCCCTCCCTCTTGACTCCAGGAGAGGCTGTTATCTCTCTAGAAATGAAATTGGCCTTGGCTCTATTGTTGAAAAAGATGAAGGCCTCTTGATCTTGTACTTAGCCCTATGCCTTGTAGAGCTCAGTACTTACTTAGCCCCACGCCTTGTAGAGCTTGGTACTCTCATCTTTGTGGCGTTGGGCGTCCCCATGAAATCTTGTACTAGTCTTGCTTCGGTTTTCCCCTCCTTAGTTGCTCATTCCTTTGCCGCTTCATATGTTTTTGGTTTGTCTTGAGGCTTCCTCCTCCTCCTCAAGAAGCTTTGCCAAAATGTGCTTGTCACGTGCATATCTAACCTTATGTGCATGCGGACAAGCTGTACTCCTACTTCTAGGGTTTAGGACAGCCTAGAAATTGTTTTGGCACCTTTGTGAGCTTGTATGCTGGACGTGCATGTCCAGGCACTTTAGAGTAGATGCATACCCTCTGATTGCACATGAGCACCGCCATTGTCTGCTAGTGTAGGCACTAGGGAGTGTTCCCATTATAGTCCTTAGTACCCGGCAGAGGTAGTTATCAGCATGTGAAGCACCTCTTATCAGTAGGTTCATTAACTTACTAATAATTGACATTTATGAGCCAAGTCTTGGGGATTAATCTGTAGACTTCTCGAACCAACATTTTTATGCTATAAAGGTGACAACCATTTGGTACCGAGCACCATGGGCAGTCAGTGCACACAACACCCAACAACACCCTCACTCCTCTAGCGTTTTTCCAACTTTATTAGCAACCTCAGATCCACCAAGTACCATCAGCTTTTTCAGCCCATTGCATCATCAGTACTTGCACATCCAGATCAGCCACAACTTTAGTGTTTCAAGCCCTCAAGCATTAGATTTCAGCCAGCGTTTCCAGATTCAGCCCTAGCCTAGTAGATCAGCCAACGTTTTCAGATCCCAGCCATGGCACAGCAGATCAGCCAGCGTTTTCAGATTTCAGGCCATCCTCATGATCATCATCAGCATCCTTGACATCGGTATTAGCAGATGAGTCCATAGCCTCGTCGCAGTTGCAGATCCCAGCAGATTCCACTAGCTTTTTGCATTTTCAGCCCTTAGCCTCTAAGATCCGATCATCTACGGTAAGATCCCATCAACACCTCAGCAACTAGATCTACTGTATCAGCATTTTAGAGAGGGGGGCCTTGGAGGGTGTTTGGGACCACATTTGGTGTTAGTTCTTGTCACAATCTGGTGACGTGGCCCGAGCTGAAGATCAACTATTGAAGATCTAGCCAACTTACGAATCCCGGGTGAGGGGCCTAAAACCTTCAACTGAAGACTAAGGGGTTAGGATTAAAAATCCTAACCTTGACCAACTCGCTCGTATGCCTACCCCTATTATCCACATTGTGGATTTGCTTTGCATTAGCCAAAAGATTTCAAGGATGGTGGATCTACAATAAAGCTTTTCACCTTTTAAGGGGTGATTGATAGAAAGAAAGCCTTGCAGTTCTTGCAATAGTTTGACAACATTAACATCTATGCCCTGGGGAACTACTTAAGGATTAAAGATCCTTTCGAGCCGCCGGTTTTCTCAAAGATAATGCTATGTAGTGGTGGAGTTCTGTAGCTACCAAGCCGCATGCTCCAAGGCACACAATTGCGATTGTTACTGACACTACCAACCACTGACACGGTCTCCACATGTGCATCACCTCCAACATGCTTTGAGAGCATAGATCTGGTGCATCTCTTCTTGGCTAGATCTAGATGTGGATCTAGATCTCAGTCTGAAGGAGTACGAGCGGAAGTGCGACGCGAGAGAGAGTGCGAGAAGAAGAGCACGACGATATGGTGAACTCGCTCTACTGTAATGTGTAGGGCATAGTGAGTTCTTATTAGGTTTTTACAAAAGAATATGTGTACATACCTGGCGGCCCGCCCACTTACCTGGGCGACCACATTGGGCTTTATACCCCAACAACCTCCCACTTAAATTCCAATGTGGTACTTTAAGTGTGAGAGAAGCTAATATACAAGAGATGTAGAGAAGTGATGTACTACGCTACACCTAACTGCTTGTGAAAATGCGCAAAGCTCTCTGAGGGAAGTCCTTTTGTAAGTACATCGGATTGATTTTCTGTGGTGTGAACTTTGACAAGCTGAAGTTGCTTATCCTCGAGCATTTCCCTGATGAAATGATACTTCACATCCACATGCTTTGTCTTTGAGTGATAAACTGGATTGCGAGCCAATTGTATAGCACTTTGACTATCACAATATAACACATGCATCTCTTCTTTGATTCCCAAATCTGTTACTAGTCGATTAAGCCAAATTGATTCTTTGCATGCCTCTGATGCTGCAACATATTCAGCCTCTGTAGTAGACTGAGTAACACAATCTTGTAATCTGGAACGCCATGATACTGCTCCACCAGCCAATGTAAGACATACCCTGACGTAGACCTTCGGTTGTCTAAGTCATCTGCATAATCTGAGTCTGTAAAACCCTTTACACTTAACTCCTGACTCCCATAGCATATACGCATACTCTTTGTAGCTTTCAGGTATCTCAATATTCCTTTCACTGCCTCCCAATGTTTCTTGCCTGGGTTTGACATGTATCGACTTACTACTCCCACTGCAAATGCAATGTCTGGGCGAGTAGCAATCATTGCATACATCAAACTACCCACTGCAGACGCATATGGAATCTTATCCATTTCAGCCTGTTCTTCCTTAGACACAGGACAATCTTGTTTGCTAAGTTTCACATATGGTGGCAATGGAACACTCAATGCCTTTCCCTTCTCCATATTGAAACGTTGCAAAACCTTGTCAATATACTCTGTTTGAGATAACCAAATCAACTTCTTTGATCTATCTCTCTCAATGCGCATACCAAGTATATGACTTGCCTCACCCATGTCTTTCATGTCAAATGATTTTGCCATCTTTGACTTCAAAGCTGAAATTTCTTCCAAGTGCTTGCCAGCAATCAACATGTCATCCACATACAAAATAAGGATCAGCCAACTGCCATCCTTAGCCTTCTTTGTATATAGACAGTGATCGAACTCAGTACGTTTGTAGCCTTGAGAAAGCATAAACTTGTGGAACTTACGGTACCATGCCCTTGGTGATTGTTTTAAGCCATAAAGACTTTTTAACAACTGGCATACCAAATCTTCCTTGCCTTTCTCAACAAACCCTTCTGGTTGCTGCATGTAAATTTCCACATCTAAATCACCATGCAAGAACGCTGTCTTGACATCCATTTGGTGCAACACCAAATCTAATATGGCAACCAATGCAAGAAAGCATCTCAATGTAGTCATCTTGACCACCGGAGAGAAGACTTCATCAAAGTCAATGCCTTGTTCTTGCTTAAAGCCCTTGGCAACAAGCCTTGCTTTGTACTTTGGTTGACTATCATGAGCGGTGATCTTATACCTGTAAACCCATTTACAAGGTAGAGCCTTTTTGCCCTGTGGTAATTTAACTAGCTTCCGTGTCTGGTTTTTATGCAGAGCTGTCATCTCTGACTGCATGGCCAATTGCCAATTCCCGGAGTCCTTCATTTGCACTGCTTCCTTGTAACATTAAGGCTCATTGCAATCAGTCAACA
Organism: Adiantum capillus-veneris; assembly: GCF_014529385.1. Classification (NCBI taxonomy): domain Eukaryota; kingdom Viridiplantae; phylum Streptophyta; class Polypodiopsida; order Polypodiales; family Pteridaceae; genus Adiantum; species Adiantum capillus-veneris. Next base: position 76,928,924 of record NC_140941.1, on the reverse strand, counting down.
TGACATAGTTCATAGATGGAACAAACCTATCAGGAGGTCGCGTGATACGTCCAGATCTACGCACAATAGGTGGCTCAGGCTCGGCCACAACCTGTGGTTCCACTCTATCCTATCCTTGCTCCTCTTGAGCCCTGACATTTTGTCTTGCACGTGCAGGTCCATCTTCTTGGAAGACAACTCTTCTAATCTCCTCAACCCTCTCTGGTTTAGAATGATATTTGGCTTCATTAAAGTGAACATCATTGCTACGGATAACCTTTCTGGATTCGGGATCCCAAAGTCTGTACCCCATCTCACCAGAATTACCATAGCCTAGAAAGATGCACTTTCTACTCTTTGGCTCAAGTTTGTTCCTAAATTCCTTTGGAAAATGAGTATATGCCTCACAGCCAAAGACTCTGAGATGCTTGTATGAGGGCATTTTGCCTGACCATACCTTCTCTGGCACTGAATCCTTCTGCAAAACCTTGCTAGGAGATCTATTTTTAAGATGAACAGCTGTTGATACAGCTTCAGCCCAAAACCCATTTGGCAGTTGTGCATTAGACAACATACTTCTGACCTTCTCTTGTATGGTTCTATTCATCCTCTCAGCAACACCATTTTGAGGAGGATTGTAAGGAGCAGTAAGTTCACGTTTTATACCTTTTGACTCACAAAAGTCTTGAAAGGCCTTTGAAACATACTCTCCACCATTGTCGGTGCGTAAGCATTTAAGCTTCTTGCCACTCTGATTCTCCACAGGTGTCACAAACGTTTTGAAAACACTAAACGCTTCATCCTTGTGCTTGAGAAAGTAAACCCATACTTTAATGTCATAAAGTAAAAAGCTCAGCATAGAAGCAGTAGAAGAGATACACAATTGGCAATTGTTCATAGTGATTTGTGTGGACCTATGCCTAACCTATCTCTAAATCATTAAATGAAAAGCCAGGCAAATAACCAGAACGAGACAAGATTTCCATTCCCTTCTTGGACATATGTCCTAACCGGCTATGCCACAAAGAAACGTTCGGCTGCTCGGTTACATTGATTACATTTTTAGAGACATTTGATACATAAATCATGTAAAGTCCTCCAGACTTTACTCCATGTGCTACTGTCATGGAACCCTTGGATATCTTCCACATGTTCTGTCCAAAAGTGGTGACGTAGCCAACATCATCAAGTAAACCTGTGCTGATCAAGCTCTTTGTAATTGTGGGAACATGTCTCACATTTTTCAGCGTGAAAGAAGAGCCATTCTGAAACTTCAATTGAACATCTCCAACACCTAAGATCTCACATGTCTGCCCATTGCCTAGCCGAACATGATCTTTAGTGGTCACATAAGAGGTAAACCACTCCTTGTTCGGAGACACATGAAGTGATGCCCCTGAGTCTATAATCCAGTCACTCAGTGCATTTCCATCAGATGCTGTAAGAAGAGTCGAGTCCATTGTATTCTTCAAGAAGTAGATGTCTCCTGACACTAGACTGTTATCCTCTGCAACAGTGTTTGTCACATTTATTTCTTGAATCTTCACTGAGGACTTGTTCTTCTCACCATGGTCTTCAGCTTTCTCTTTGCCTTTTTCTGCTTTCCATTCTCTGCAGTCTCTTTTCATGTGACCCTTCTTGCCACAATGGTAGCATTCTATGTCACTCTTGCCTTTAGCACTGCGGGACTTGCTACGAAACTGATTCCTCTTTCCACCTTTGTACTTTTCTTTGGTCCTTCCCCTGACAACTAAGGCTGTTGCTTTGCCTTTGTCCATTGTCTTTCTGTTGGTTTCTTCAGTAAGCAGACTGCCTTCTACACCTGCTATGGTCAAACCATCTAGAGGTGCAGAATTAAGCTGTGCGAAAAGTGTCCCAACTTTCCGGCAATGTGATCAACAAGAACATAGCTCTAACAGGTTCATCAAACTTGACACCTTGAGCTGACAACTGACTGTAGATGGTGTTGAATTCATTCAGATGATTGGACATAGGTGTCCCTTCTTTCATCTTCAAGTCAACAAGCTTCTTAGCCAGTATTTCTGTGAAGCTGCACTCTGCTTCTCATAAAGGTCACTCAGCTTTGTCCATGCTTTATAAGCTGACATCTCGTCTGCTACATTGAAGTAAACGCTTTCTGCCAAAGTCAGCATAATGGTAGAAAGTGCCAATTCATCCATTTCGCTCCATTCATCTTCGTCCATATCTTCTGGTTTTATCCCCTTGAGCTTTATAGGTTTTATGTGCTTCTTTTGTACCAACACGTGCCAAATCTGTTTCTTCCACAATGGGAAATTGGTTCCATCCAGCTTCTTGATATTGTAAAGAGCAGTGTCCTGTGATCCAGCCATAGCTACGCTTCACAGTAGTTTACTTTCCTGGGAAAAATTCAGCAGAGTTTCCCCTGTAAACTGACCTCTGAACCAATATCAACCTGTCAAATGAACCAAGAAAGCTTCAGATTCTGCATAAATTTCGGCAGAGTCTCCTTTGTAAAATGGCTCTGGTGTACTCAAAAAATAGACCAAAAAAAAACCACTGTCTCTCTAACACTGTAAGCTGTGGGTAAACCTGTCCTCCACCTGTACTGTCTCTCACTGTCCTGTCACTGTCGTGTAAGCATAGATTGCGACAATGCCTCAACGGCAGTAAAGCAAAGATGCAATCCCAATTGTCTAACTCCCAGTCAATACATCCTAGCTGCCTATCTAAGGGTGCTCGAGGGATCGCTCCAAGACCTGTATCACCGAAAGGATCTCAACATTCGAGAATCCCCCAGCTCAATAAAAAATCACTCGACCCTCAACAAAGGCTGCAGTAAATCTGACAGTACATAGACTTCCCACAAAGTCATACATCCACAAATTTCCCACTATATGCTGTAACCGCTGCGGCGGTTGTTTGCTGCGTGACTCACAGCCAGCAAACCCTCAACAGACATACATCATCTCTGACAATACATCCCATGTGGAAGTACCTGCAATGTCAGGATGAAATCTGGAATATCAAGCAGCAAACACAAGCTACCTGATGAACTAGTGGATGTCGCCTACAATCTGTGAAGATGCGCGCGTGTCGTATGTGACACGCCTCCAAGAACTGTGAGCCGTCCTTCGATGTGTAGACAGCCACAAATCAGCACTCTGGGAGTGCCGATATCCTCAGCACCTGCAGTCGTAGGCCGAAACCACAAATTTTGCAGAGTCGGATCTGCACCCGCCGAGACCACGTAGTCGAAAATGGCCTGCGCAAAACTTTGGCGAAGCCGAACGGTGGCCGAGATGACCTCAGAATGAAATTCTGAGAACACCTAGCCCTTTGGGTCCTCCCACAGGATTTGGGGCCGTGTCTTCGCCTGTCGAATCTCACTCCAATCTGAGCAGGTGACTCTGGCTACCTGCAAATGCTGCCCCGAGCCTCGATCTGAGCTCTGATACCAGTTGAAGGAGTACGAGTGGAAGTGCGACGCGAGAGAGAGTGCGAGAAGAAGAGCACGACGATATGGTGAACTCGCTCTACTGTAATGTGTAGGGCATAGTGAGTTCTTATTAGGTTTTTACAAAAGAATATGTGTACATACTTGGCGGCCTGCCCACTTACTTGGGCGACCACATTGGGCTTTATACCCCAACACAGTCGAGGAAACCTGTGCCACTGCATGGTCACAAGGGCTATGAAAGGCTGCCTTGAGGTGGTACTGCACCATAGAGATGATCTCCGAGCATTGCATCTGCTGCCCATGAAAAACATTGGGGCTGAATTCATGAGCAAAAATGCTGGCTGATCTGTAGCAAAACACTGGCTTTTCTGCATGTGCACCAAGTCCCCTTGGGGCACCCAAGGGAGGGCGCCCCCCTCTGGGCTGTACTGCAAATTCTATAAGAGGTGACTCTCCCCTTGCATATATAGGCCAAACCTCAGCCTGCCTGACCCAACCCTATACCTCCACGACCTTGAAAAAGGGAGAGCAATAGGAGATGGGCACTAGATGACTGAGGAAAAATAGGGCGAGCTTGGGATAAATTATCCCAAGCCTCTAAGAGCCAACTGGACATGGAACCAAGCCTAAAAGCCAAGGCTAAACATGGCTAGACACAACCCGACATGAGAAACCTATCTCATACTGGCCGAGCACAGCCACAAAACATCCCACACTCCCTAACACCTGTCCCTGGGAGAAACTGGGACCGACCGGATGAACCAAGGGAGATGCCTGAATTCTAACACCCATAGCACTTCTCTTACTTGTAGTATTCTGCCCTTTGCTTGGTGGACATCTGAGGGGTTGTGGACTTCTTCTGAACAAGCTTCGTACCTTCTTCTCTTTGGAAGTCTCCTCCGAAGATTTAGATACAGGGGTATTCGCAAATGTCAAGGAGCCTATCAATAGTGAATGACCATCTAAAGCCTAGTATCAACTATTGAATGATGGAAGACTTTTGCTTTAAGTAGTATTTTTGTTGCTCTTTTCTTGAGTGAGGTGTGAGTGCCTATGATAGTCTCTTCAAAGCAGACCAGAGGAACAGTTAGCTTTGATTCTGTCCCCATGCCTATTGAGCCTCAAGTATGCGTGCAGGCTTGCAATTTCTTAATGCAGGTAATGAAAAAGGAGCTTGAGCTCAACAAGGGCTTATTTGTATGGAGCAGTAGCTCATGGTTGACATTATGACCTACATTGTGAGCCTCTAGCAAGACGTGCATGTCCAGGCCGGTCAATAGATTGCATACCCTCTCTTGCACAATATAGCATTTTCAGCATGTAGGCATTTTGTGCCGCGTGAACCACCTCTTATGAGGACACTTAATTAACAAATGCCTTTTAGCAATTTAATGAAATTGTGGCTTCCTTGTAGCCTGCTCGACCCATCTCTAGGTACCTATAAAGGGCAGCCCATGGTCAGCGCTTGTAGGCAGGAAGCAAGGCCAGCGTTTTCCCTACACTCCCTCGGCGTGTTCACCACAACAATCCATCATTTTTGCTCTTGTTGCATCAGCGTTTTTCAGCCATAGCCTTGCGGTTCCTGCATTCTCCCCGAATCAGCAGCAGCCAACGTTTTCCAGATTCAGCCCCTTTAGCATCGCTAGTAGCAGGAGAAGAGGTACCAGAAGCTGAGCGATTGCAGCCCAGCAGGCAGCGGTTTCAGCCCTCTTCTCAGCAGCATTTTCAGCCAAGTAGAACCCGCGTTTCAGCCCAAGGAAGCCAGCGTTTTGCAGCAAGAACACCCAGCGATCTCAGCTTTGGAGCGTTGCAGATTTCAGCCCCTAGCCTCGTCGTGGTTGTAGACCCCTAACCATCGACCTCACTAGCAATTCAACATTCAGCCGTATGCCCGTCATCGTCATCGCCATCATCGACTTCGACATAGATCTGGCAGTACCCAGCATTAGTAGCATCAATACCCATTAGCATCAACATCTCAGCATTCAGTCATTGTATTAGCATTTGTGCAAGAATAAGAAAGTACTTGCTCTGGCAACAGAGCAAGGGGGCCCTTGAGGGTTGGGACCTGACATCCCTGTATCGTCTCTTTTCTCTCTTTTTCTTTCAGTTCAGTTCAGTTCCTTCAAGTGAAGTAAAGTGTCCCGTGTGTTTGTGCGGAGTACTAGATCCGAGCTAAATCCTTAAACACTTCCGCTGCACCTAGCACCTTGTTTCCATTGGTTAATAAATGTATGTCAACAATTAAAGGCGTTGTATGAAATTGAAGACCCAGATGAGCACCATCGTATTTCACAAGGCAAGTATGGGGTTTTTTTACTGTTAAGAGTGCTTCTAAAGTGAAATGTCTTGAATGAGCCCAACCTTGTGTAAAGTGTGACGATGACATCAAAGGCCAATATGATCCCAATAATATGGCAGTTTAGAGGCTTGAGATTTTGGATGAAGGCCTCAGCAAGGTGATCACAAAGATACTGCATTTGGTGCAAGGTGATGCGCAAAAACTTGAAGCCATGTGGAAAGTGCATCTTTGGATTTGTAAGTTAGGTTTAATTTCTGAAGTTCACCCTGAACATTACATCTAGCCTTGTCATGAAGTACTTGAATTGAGAGGAAAATGTTAATCTGTGAAACTCATGGGATAGATTTTCCTCTGCAGTTCAAGTACCGACACAAGTAGATGTTATTTTGATGATCAAAACCGCAAATGAAATGGGAGGGAGAGGTACCAAATGCACAAAACACAAGTGTTAGGGGGAGTGAGACTGAAAGAGGGACCCCAAAACGCACATTAACATTTAATGATGACAAATGATACAATATGCTCCCCCCCCCCCCAAAAAAAAAAAAAGAAAAGAAAAGAAAAAAACAAAGAAAAATCACTTCAGCAGCAGCAGCAGCAGCAGCAGCAGCACATATATATAGAGATGTACCAGGCTGCTCAACGTCCCAATGGCCCTCATGACCCAGAAAAGAGGGAAAATGGATGGAAAAAATGTGGAACAGATCCCTTTTCTTCTTCCCCTTCCTTAAAGGTTTCGTTTCATCTCCCTCATCATTTGTGTGTTTCTGGCACTTGTGTGCTTCTCCCCTTTCTTTCTGTGGCACCATGAGAAATTATAGAAGTTTTTGGTGCATATAGAAGCTCTGTTAGTCTTTGAAGTGAGACTCAGTTCTTTTCTTTAGTACGATGCGTGAGAAGTTTACATAAAGCTTTCCTCCTTGCTTTATTTTGCAGGTCTTTGTTGTGGTTCGGCGGGAGCCTTGGTATAAGCCGGAAGCTTATCTCTTCCGGGACATGCTGAATTGCCTTGGGAGAAACAAACGAGCAGCACAATCTCGTATCCTGCTTAATGACTGCAAAAGAGAAGGTATAAAGCCCAGCTCTTCTTTATGCACTGAGCTTATGGTTGCATTTCTGAAACATGGGATGGTTTGTGAGGCCATTGAGGTCTTTGAAGAGGTGAAGGCAGTGGATGCTTGTGATAAGCTCATTTTTCGCATACTTATGAGAGAGCTTCTTCGACTTGGGAGGGATGACCTTTGGTCAAAGTACAGAAATGAGTATGAAGAAGCCTATGGAGCAGAGTATGAGGAGGTGACTTGTTCTGAATTTGAGTCGTGGGATTGAAAGGATTCAGGCTTTCTTCATTGTGATATTGCAGAGTGCATGCTTATGGTCTGTCAAACTTATTAGGACGTCTTCTGTTAACAGTATCAGTTTGACGGCGGGGCATTGAAGTAGTTCTCGTTTTGGGCATATGTTGTAATTGCATGCACACTTCATTACAGAGTATGCTTTGGGCAACGTTGCAATTGCATGCATGCTCCATTAAAGAGTATGTTTTATAAGGGTAAGCTTAGGGAAGGAACAACCTTGAAGTAGTTCTGGTTTGGGTTCTCCTTGATGGGTGAGTATCTAACAGCCAATTCTGAGGATGCGAATGGATATGGATGATGTGATCCTGTTGTTGGTGGAACTTGTAGCGAAGACAATCGTCTAGTCTGTCTGTAGAGACTTGAAAAATTGGATTATTGAATTGAGGAGAAACTGTTCTGTTCTGCTTCTAGCATCTTTTGTAAAAGGCGGCAAGGAGTGAGTGAGCATGTCCTCAAACATTCATGGCTGTCAACTGAGTGGAAAGCATTTCCTGCTTTCTTTGAATAGAGCATTTTTCCACTGTTTAGCACGAGTTGCAATTGGATCTTGCAAGTCTAACGGGGACACTTCAAGGTCTTGTTTCCTTCATGACGTTTTTGTTCTTTTGTGAAGCTATAAACAGGCTTTCTCTGTCTTGCTTTGTTGTGGTCAGGTTATGAAATGAAATGAAAGAAATTTATTTTTTCCAATGTAAGAATGAATGCTAGATGAAATTTTGAATGTCCCCAAAATTTTGAGTATGTTTTTCCCAACATTTCATGAGAGGATAATTAGGTTCTTCACAATTTTGGAAAAATAAAAGCCCTTAAAAAATTGCAAAAATGAAGGGTGGTAGTGTAGGAGATCAGAATGTTTTGGACGTTGAAAAGACAAAAGGCTTTTTTGTTCCCTATTATGAAGATGGTACCCACTGTCTCGCATGCATGCAAGCCTTTTCCTTGGCGTTTTCTCATCCTTGAAGTTCCCTTGTACTAAGTAGAAATTGTACTTCACAAACTGAAATCCCTTTGATATTCAAGTTTATAATGAGAGATTCATATGCGAATCCTAATGTCTGTCCACTAAGTTTTAAATTAAGTTTTAGCTTTACAAGGGCATAATTCTGGTCTTACAATCTCTTCTAGGGCTCTCAAGATGACGCAAGCTTTTGAGGATCCAATTTAGCATTCTTATTGTCTTGCATTACTTATCATACAAATAACATTCATGCCATACAATCCTGGAGGGATATTGTAGACATTTCAATTATGACTTTGTTAATGAATTAGCTATATTCTATTTTTGTTGGTGAAATGTTTCTCAACTAAAGAAGAATATGTGTGCACAATGTTTGGTGATGCAAGAGAATTAGTTGTATCCGTAGTTTGTATAAAATGCAGTTCATACCATTATTGTTTAAATGATAGTAATGTAATGCAATTCAAAATTACTCAGGAAACATGATGCAATAGTGAGCACTTTCAAAGGTCATTGCGTATAAAATAGTCATCTACAGAGTGGAGGGGGTGAGAAAGTTTCCAAAGATGGCTCGAGTAGAAAAAGCATCATGACTTGAAGATTGATGGAAAAGAACCAAGAATAAGAGGATGTTTAGCCTATATGATTTCTGCTTGTCATGGAATGGTTATAAATACAACGAGAAATATGCAAGCACGACGATGGACATTACTTGATTTGTCCATGTTTGTATAGAGGAAGCTATCTAAGATGATGGAAAAATGCCACCATTGTGTTTAACTAGATTAGGGCATGGAGACTCTCTCTCCCCCCCCCTCCCCCCCCCCCCCCCACTGCCGCTACCCCCCCCTCTTTTTCCCTCCCTCCCTCCCTCCCTCGCAAATGGATACATACTCCCTGATGGGGGTACACCCTGAGAATAGGAGGTTTGTAATCATCTCGTATGGGAACTTACTTTGAAAAAAAGGGATGGATTTCTTTTTGCCCCCCCTACCATACTAGGAAGGGAAGTTGAGAATGTCTTGCTCACAAATTGATGGGCTCATCTAGTTTGAAGAATTTTGCTTCATGTTGTGGCACTTCAATGAAGCACACTATTTTACCAACAATGCCCATTTTATTCCTCTTCTAAAAGCGATTGTGTTGTTTTTAGATGGGCACTTACTCAATAACACCCATCTGCGTGCTCTCTGATAAGACGGGATGTATTATGTGCTCCTGTGGGCTATGCCCATATTCTCATGCACCCCTTTTGTACCAGCGCTAGCATCATGAGCTTCCATTGTGCCCCCTTTACACCTTCGCTAACATTCCAATTTTCACTGCCCATATCTGAGCGCTCTTCGACATCACAATGGTAGATGCGTACTCCAATGGCCTCTTGTCATGATCAAAACTATGTCTAAGATAAGAAGAGCTTTCACCTACTTAGAACATGCATTCATACTCTTGTTATCTGTTGATTTAGATGTACCTCACATATTAACACGATTAAACCCCTTTCAATTGATTCCTTTGTGATGCTCTTTGATTTGGATTTTTTTGAAGTGGAAGTAGCCAAACATGATGCTCGCTCTTGCTCCTCTCTCTCTCCAAGGAAGCATTCTTTTCTCTAGATACACTTGAGCTTGATAAATGTAATAATCCTCTTGTCTATTTCCAAGATAAAGCCCCTAGCCCTCATGAGTACAACAAGAAGAACACATTTGCAATTGTTGGAATGCTTTCATACCTTATGTTAAATGAAAATTCTATTTGAGCAATATTGATTGCAAATCTAGCATAATGTGGTTGTCCCATATGGAGTGAAAAAGGGCCTTTTGATTTACTTTTACTTCCACTCCCTTATCTTTGATTTTGCAAAAGCCTACTCTCTCCTTGATTTTAATTCTTCCTCCTTGGTACCTCATGCAAAAACCTCCTCCCTTATCCCTAGAATGTTTTCCCTCAATCCTTCTTTTGAGGGTCCTTAAAGAAAACTCCGACCCAACCTTGGCACTCCAAGTTCAGCTGGTTCTTCATCTTCTTCAGCTAGGAAAATGCATGGTTCCAAACTCAACAATTCAAAAAAATGAGATGTTCAATGCCAATTTGATTGCTCATCTTGATTTTGCAAGATATTGATGGTAAGCAATCTCTTTGCATAATCAAGAATCAGCTAGATGGCTTAAAAGTTTTGAAAGATGAAAGATATTGATGGTAAGCAATCTCTTTGCATCATCAAGAATCAACTAGATGGCTTAAAAGTTTTGAAAGATGAAAGATATGTGCATGTTATTTTTTGTAATAAGATCTTGGATTTCATCTTTCCTAAAGTCTCATATAGAAATCTCCAACTTTTTCTTGATCCTTAAAAGTCTCAATTGTTTGATAAGTTTGGATGGTGATACTCACCTAATTTAAATCGATTCTTTACAAACTTGGCGATGTGTTTGTAAATTTTGAGAAATTTGACTCTCCTTGCAATTGTAGGTCTAGTACCTTTATGAACTTCTTGTATGATTTTGCCTTTGCTAGTTCTCATGTGTTGATTGTTGACCTTAAGGTTTTCCATCATCATCTTCTTGCAAATATTCTGGAAAAGGGGTTAAATCACATCCCTCCTATAGTTCTTAATCCTCTAGAGGCAATCTGTCATTATGGCATAGATGGCTTCATACTTGTTCACTTCTAGAAATTTTCCTTCTCATGATCACAAGATCATTCTTGAGAACCCCTTCATGAAAGATTTTAGGTGTAAGTTTCCTAACTTTGTTTTGACTCCAAGGATAATATAAACTCATTTGATTGTAGATCCGAAGTTCAATGGTTCACATATCGCCTTTATTGCTCATGCCTAGATAAATCTAACCAAACCATGTTGTTATGTTCAATGGAAGCACGTGCTAGATTTTCTTCTACTGAACTTTTTGATGAATTGCTATCAAAGTCAAATATAGGGTTTGGCTTTTAGCTGACCTAAACAAGTCTAAATTTAACAAAAAGCATATAGCTATTGTCAGAGTACCAAGGGAAACATCTGTGTAAAGTTCATCACATTCTACCACTGAGGTACATGGATCGTGATCCATGTCCCCCTATCACAAATTGAGACCATAATTGCACCATAGCTAGATCTAGTCATAAGAAGCCTAGTGGTATTTTCAAAATTAAATTTGGATTTCATTTGGGGATTTTGCAAACTTAAATAGAATTTGTACCAAAAGTGTGTTTGTTTTGTCAATTCAAGAATTTTTGACTAGCTGAGCGACTGTAAACTCATAGCCATCAAGTGTTTGTTGTATAGATTACACGAGCTAGAGCATTGCAACTTGAAGTGACTTTGAGTTGAAGAATTGGAAGTGGCCAAAGAGGTAACATGTCAGGGTTTTGCAAGAATGATTGTTCAATAATGTATTTGAGATCAGGTAGATTCTATCCTTAAAAACCGTATTGTAGGAGACCAAGTGAGCAAGAAAGTGTGAATCAAAGACCATAGCCTCCCTTAGAGCCAATCACAGAGGAAAGCGTGTCTGATACGTTGTCAGAAAGATCTTATACCTACATGATTGAGGGATTCAAAAGTGTGAGTTTGAAAGAGGGAACAAACATGAGTGCAGGACCATCCCAACCAGCACCCACAATGAAACTGTTGCACTTAAATTATCAATTTGAAAATGACCAGAGTGCAAAAAATTTACAAAGACTGTATGGATCGTTACTGCGTAAAATTAGAAGAGAGGCCTATCGAGTTCTAGGACCTAGTGTCGATGGATTATAGTGGTGATTGATACATCGATGATGAGAAAATAATGTATCTACTTGTGCAAAATTCCTATATTGTGGAAAATTGATAATGACAGGTACAAAAAGCAAAGTTGACGTAGAACTGGAGGATAGGTCACCTAAGTTGGACATTCCAAATGCAAAAGTAAGGCGAGTTAATGAAATGACACGAGTCAATATGGACAACAATCACATGGGACTGTACATGTACGATACCGGTTAGCAAATGCTCTATTACAAGCGTAAAGAGCCCTACTTAGAAGAGTTGTCAGAGCACAAAAAATTATATATTTTTACATACATTAAAGGCAAAGACACCCATATAATCATGCTTGACAAGTATGGGCAAAGATACTCCACATTAGAACACAAAGAACTTGAGTGATACACGTACTTTGGAGCCCACTCCGTCAGTATTGTGTCACTCCTAGCACGTTCAGGCCTGCATTATGGGAGACAAGACTTGAACCAGGAAGATTGAGTTCAGAAAAAACGAGAATTGCTGATTGATTGGATCAACCGTAGTTTTCGATACCTAGACCAGTGGGATCCTTGGTTCAAGGGTTCTAATCACTACTTATAGGGACCGTGAAGCTCCAAGCACGATCTATACAGCGGGACCTCCAAAAACCTTGATGAAAGTGAGAGATGTACGTCTAGAGGAGAAATCCACAGAGAGAACTCCAAATATAGTTCCTAGTGGGGGTTACGAGGCTAGAGATGTCCTCGCAACAGAACCTCAAATTGTGAGGATGGTTGCTAAAACACAACGGATGTGACCATCACAAGTAGCTAAGTGTGTTGCCAATAAGTACAATGGTTAGGAGATCCATATGAACATGTTTCACTCTTACACAAGTTTTGAGAGCAAAACAAGTGGTGGATTTCCACATTCAGTATGAGGGATTTGGGTTGACACTGAAGGAACAACTTTGATATGGTTCCAACGTTTGAATAGTAAGAGATTTTTCAAACATAGACTAACTTTTGCATGAATTTACTTAGGAATTCTCTAAAAGGGAATCAAGCACAATAATGTGTTCCAAATCTACGCTTTCAAGCAAAAAGAGAATGAGAAATTGAAGAAAGCTTCACTTTGCTTCAAACAATACATAGAGATATGCCTTGTACGAGGGTTATTAAAAGACAAGAGACTATTGGTTCTCTTTATAGAGGGCTTGAGGAATGAGACTCTAAAAAAGGACCTGCACTTGAAAGCTTGCACCACATTTGAGCAAGTCACTAGAGAAGCACCATATCTAATTGACAATTGTAAGGCTTACAGAGAGGTAATGAAAGATGCAGACAACACTACCAACAGCCGGTGGAAACACTCACAAACCAGAAAATGTTTCCATTGACTTCATATTACAAAGTACCAATAGAGACATAAGAGAGGGAACTTGAGAGTAATGCACATGCTGACAAAGGTCTTTCTTATTGGACGAGTACCAATGATGCTGTAGAGCCATCCTATGTTATACAAGAAAGAGAAAATCACTATATAATGGAGAAAAACAAACTCATGTTCATAGAAAATCAGAATTATAAACCTAGAGGATATTCTCCTAGCTCAAGACAACCAATGAGGGCACCACAAGTATCCCAATCAGAAGATCCATGCTATGAATGTGGATGTGAATATTGGGCAAGAGTTTGCCCACAAAAGGGCGAGCTCAAAAAGATTTTTGGATTTGTGATGGATATGGAATCGATCATGTTCTTTAAAATTGTCCCAAAAATCCTAATAGCAAGGAGAAAGTGACAATGAACATAAGTGAGATTTTTCCATGCTCGAATGGATACAAAATTGAGCCTAAAATCCCAATAAACATGGTGACTAGAGATCAAGCTGAAGAAATTGCAAGGAACACACTTGCCAAGGAAGAAAACAAACTGCCTGGTCAAATGGAATTTAAGAGCTTATCGTCCGTAAGGACTCAAAGGAAATTGTGTAAGGAAAAATGAGACAAAATGAAAGCAAAGAGGTTAAAAGAGAAAACTGCCATAGAAACTGAGCCGCAACAAGCTAGAGAGCTGTTTAAACATGAAAAGGAAAACAAGCAACAAGCGGAAGGAGCAGCGTCATCAAAAATATCATTTGGAGATTCAATCATGGTAGATGAAGTTCTAAAAAATTTAGAGGCTCTATTAAAAGCTTACGAGGCTTGACTAGAAACCAACCAGACACTGAGATAGAGATGGTTGACATATCTGCATCTTGAAGTTGAGAAACAGAGACTAGATATGTGCAAAAGGCTCATAGAGACAACTCAAGCTCTAATTGAAACACAAAGTTTTAATCCACAAAAGGGACAAGGAAATCGAGCACAAAGAAACAAAATTACAAGCAATGATGCCAATTTTGGAAGTGGAAGAGCCATGGACACAAGCCTTATGGGAAACAATTAGTAATAGGATGGTAGTGTGACTTTCAAGTCTACACCTATCACTGAGATCAATATGGATCACAAAGTTTACCTTGGATATATACAATCTCTATATGGTGATGCATGAATAGAAGCATTTGCAGAGGGTAGACTCGGGAAATTGAAGACTTTGCTATCTTTCATAGGCGAGCATGAAACAAAATCGGAGGTCAAGATTGTGCCTTATCAGTGGAAGCCAATTCCAAAGATGATGGGCACCAAGAGCTATTAGCAGATGGACTAAAGGGGCACCCTCCTAGTCAGTCACCTCTTCACAAAGCCATCACTTGTTTACTCCTAATAATTTTTTGAGACAAGCTATGTAAATGACAAACTCTGATTATTGAGTCGAGTAATTATTGATCCAAACCTTTGTGAAATCAGAGTTGTAATCTCTATTTTGAGTTTTGAGCCTTGTAAGAAGCTGGTCACTAATCAAAAGAGCCCTAGGTATAAAGTTCAAATGTTTAAGTTTGAACACAACTTTTGTATCATTATCTAAAGTTTTGGAGCTTTTGAGTGTATGACTGAGGGCGGCTACTCTCAAGCAACTTGTAATTGATTTTTTTCATGCTCTGGTAATTCAAATTTGTTTCCAACAATTGCATTGTGTCCCTTGCCTTGTGCTCTTTAGGTTAATTATAATCATCCTCAATTTCATTGTGGTCCATGAGTGCGAGTTAAATTTGCTATTTTGAGTGCATAAATGGTTTTTTTATATGTTTTGACCATAGGAGAGTGTTCCTAGACCATAGGGCAACCTTTTTGGATAGTTCTATTGCAGTTTTTACGACCTTGATTATGATTGATCGTGATTTTTAAACCTTGCTGGATTGCAACCAGACTTTGTAAGATAGTACCCCTAGACCTCTTAGACCTCCTCCTAAAGTTTTGTAGCATTTCGACTTCGTTTGAGTACCGAAATGGCGTGATGACCTAGAGTGGTGAGACATAACATGGGTAGATTTCCTGAGTAGAGAGTGATAGATTTGCTAGTGCTATAGATAGATTCGTTTTGTAGGTTCACTTAGTGAGGTTGACAACCTCAAAGAGTCTCCGTGTCCCATCCAAGTTGCTTCCCTGAGTATTGACATTATGTTAGTTCCTGACAATTATGCTGCAGATGTCAGATTGCAATGACTGCTAGGATTGGTGCCATTGTCGAGGAAAGCAATCCTTAGGTGTTGAGTGACCTGGTTGTAACTGCAGTCTTCTTGTCTTTAGATTTTGATGTCCATTTTGTTTACACTTTAGTAATCAAGCAGCTAGACAGGGGGTTCTTGGTAGAGGCTAGAAATCGGGGACTTGCTAAGATAGGCATAGGAAGTTGTGAGTGAGATATAAAAAGCATTCCATTCAGCATTTTTCTGCTTTGAAAGCATTGTTCCATCATCCATTTTACCTTCAAATTTGCACTATTTGCTTGTTTTTGTTCCTTTATTCATTTTAGCACCTAGGAGTAGATGAAGAAGCAACTACAACGATCAACTTGAGCTAAAAGATTCATGGGAAAAATTACAAAAAACCTTATTTTGGTAAGTGAGACCATAACTCTAAAAATAGGAAAATTTGATTGTTAGAGCCTAAAAGCTGATCAAAATCCAAAAATTAGTGGAGAAAAGGGATAACAAACCCAAGAGAAGCAATCTGGAAAGTTTCATCCAATTTGGTGGAGGAACATGGATCACAATCCATGTATCCTTGTGATTCTTTGAATAGAGATAACATTGGGTCAAGGGTGGTACCTAATCACTGATTATACAATTTCGGAGTGAAATTGACCCTAAAACACACCCATCATCATGAAATTGGACAAAAAACAAAGAAAACATTGAAATTTGACCAAAATTTGAGGCTTTTTAACTTTTTGAGATTCAAATCCTAAAAGATGAGAATTGACCTCTACAGGGCATAAACATTCTGCTGACCAAGTTTCATGCCAAAATGCTGCTACAAACATGGATAACGATTCATGTACCTTTTGACCCTTTAAGACTTATATTTGAGCAGTAGGTAGCTGACAACATTTGGACCAACTTTTGCAAAGGGCACCATAGCAAAAATTTCGAAAAAGTTGACCAAATTATAAAAAAACCAATAGCTAGTAAAAAACCACAGGGCAGACACAAAAATTTTATTTTGATTGACAAACTCCAAAACTAAGTGGTGAAGTAGACTACTGAAACTGTAAGTAATCATCAAGCCAAATTTTATCTGTTTGCCGCAGGGCTAGTCGTACACAAAAGGAGCAAAGTAACTTTCCCCACCCCAGTGGAATGGAGGCACTTGAGTCCGAATGCTATTATTCATGTGCGACTAAGTTTTTTGGGTAGAGACCATATAGACTTGTAGTAGAGACCATTGAAAAAAAGACCTCTAAAAGCAAGGTAGCCAAAAAACGACTCTGTATATGGATGTTGAGAAACATGTAAAACAAGTAAAACAATGCAATGATTGTCAGCACACAAAAGAACCTATGCGACGTGATGAAATGTCATCAAGACAGATTATGAGTTCCCGGCCTTTTTCCATATGGGGGATAGACTTTGTTGGACCTATCTCACCATCGGCCTATCGGATGCATGCTCAATATATCATAGTGGCCACATATTATTTTACCAAATGGGTAGAAGCCAAAGCGACGTAAGAGAATGATGCGAGAATGACAACGTTGTTCTTATATCTGAACAACTTCACTTGATATGGGATTTCAATTGAGATAGTGAGTGATCGAGGGACTCACTTCATAAATGATATGGTTGACTATCTATTGCAAGAATTTATGGTGCTTCATTTGAAGTCAGCGCCATATCTCCCTAGAGGATTCTCAAGCACAAGCACTTTTGAGTGCCAAAATAGAAGCTCTCAACATCCAATTCCAATTGGATTGCACCCAAGCCTACATTCACGCCCAAGGAATTCTTGTCACCAACCTTCAAAAAAACTTTGATTCTTACCGTGACATAGTTGAGGAGAGGCTTCTTGACCTCACCAAGAAACTTGCCTCTATCTCCTTTCCAAGAGTCCAACCCTCGGCTTGGGCCAATCAACTCCTCCCTTGGAAGCTTTCCTTGGTACATGAGTTTGATGCTCAACTTCAAAATGCTATCCTCCAAAACCATTTGGCCTCTTCAATGAACACGGCGGCCCATAATGCAAGGAAGAGGGCTCAAGTTACCATTTTGGAAGAAATGGAGTCACTTCCCAAGGAGGAAACGGTGGGTGAATTGGTGCATCATGAAGTGACCACGCAAATGAAGAATCTTCTCTCACCTCCACCAAAGAGGTCTCCTAACCCTAAAAACTCCTATTGTGTAGTCCACAATAAGAAAACCCTCCCTTTGGCAAGAGCCTTTCATGAAGAGGGTTTTCATCAACCCTTCAAAAAACCTAAACCCTCCTCCCCGGGAATCCTCCCTTCTCCTTACACCCCTTGTAAACCACCATTGAGCTCCTCCTCCTCCTCCAAGAAAAACCCTTTTTTCTCCTCCCCCCTCTCCCAACCCCACCTATATCCCTCCCCTTTTGAAAACACCTAACTATCCTTTGGGCCCTTCTTCCTCCTCCACCCCTTTCCCTCACCCTCCGCATCCCCACCCAAAGCATAGTCTCCCTTGTAAACCAAGAGGGTCAAAAAACTTGCAATGGAGGAGGAAGAAATAGGCTTTGAGCGCCCTTCCTCTTGGATCCACTTGCTCTTCTCCCATTCCCCTCTCTATCCTTATCTTTGGACTCCTCCTGCATGTAACTTCTCTTTTCTCCCCCTCTCTTGCCATAATTTTAGAGAAAGGTCTAAATATTGGCTCCCCCTTACCAACCCCCGTCTCTACAAAATCTTAGCCTTGGGTAAGCAAACACTTTTTACCTTAGAGCATAAGATTACTAACCTCTCCTTTCACAACCTTGCCAATCACTCTATCTCATCCTCGGAGCGTAGATTTTTAGGCCTAGGACTTAACTACATTCCCCCCTGCCCTCCTCCACCTTCTTCTTATATCTTCAGGGCATACTCCAACCTCGAAAGAAGCTTACAACTCAAACTTTTTTACAAAGAAGGGCTCCCTCTTTCTCCTTCTTTTTCTCTCCCTAACCCCTCTTGGAACCCTCCCTCTCACTCCACCACCTTGAGGATGGCCTTTGATTGTACTTTCTCTCGTTTGAAACCCCTCCTTAGTCATCTTTCTCCTTTCCTTCCCAAAACCCTCTTGATGAACGCCATCTCTTCTCTAAAAAATGATCATAAAATTTGGATTAAACCGTCCGACAAAAACCTTGGCCCCGTCATTCTCTCACAATCTTGTACACTAAAGAGGCACTACGCCATCTCTTAGACACTCTCACCTACTCTCCCATCGCTACCCCTCCTTTGTCCTTTGTGCAATCCACTCTTTTTGTCATTGTTACGAACTTTCATCTCCTACCTTCCAAAGAGAGAGCGCTCATTCTCTCCTCTTCCCATGCCCCTCCCAAACCTTGTCCCTTCTTCCTTCTACCTAAAATTCATAAACCGATCCTTGTAGGCCGCCCTATTTGTTCCTACAAGGGTTATATCCTAGAAAGTCGTGCATAGGCAGATGAGATTGGTCTTAGCCTCTGTGGGCTGCTTGACATAACATCCTGGTTTAGGCTTTACACTACAGCGCATGAAGATCCATCTTTTGCTATACAACACCTAAAGGAATTAGTGCATGGTCTACAAACCATAGTCATAGCTGACGACAAGGCTCACTCAGAATGGCTCGAATGTGGACCTGACATTATGTGGATATGGATGGAAGGCCATGTTCAAAAAACTACACAATGACCCTATCACACAACAAAGATGCAAAACTCTCTTCAATGGTCTCTCGGAGGCATCCATATTGCCAACCATGGCCGACGGTAGTGCCCTCATACTGGATGAGTTCGATGAGGAAGAGCGGCACATTGTCAACCAAGATTTTGTCATTGCAAGTCTGAGGTGTAGTATAAACAAGAAGACTTTCAAGACCTACATCGACCCTTTCATACCAAGTCAGCTCCTTGAGATCTACATGGCGGATGCAATGCCTCGAAGTGGCTACATGTACAACTCTTCCCCATTCTCTTAGTAGCCAAAAAGCAACACCTCAAGGACTCTCATTCTCTCATCTTAGACTTAGCCTCTATCCCCTTCTCCCCCCATGTCACTCTCTTTACCTTTGATGTTGAATCCTTGTACCCTAGCATTCCTATCTAGGAGGGGCTTAATGCTATGAAAAACTCTATTCTTGGCTTCTTTCCCTTTCCCAAGATCCACTTCATTCTTTCCCTTGCCTCTCTCATTCTCAATCATCACTACATCTCGTTTAAAGGTAAATTCTGGCATCAGGTCAAAGGAACCGCTATGGGGTCTAACTTTGCGGTAGTGTACGCCTGTCTTTTTCTTTGCTCTTTGGAAGAAGGTGGGAAAATTTTTTCTTCCCCTTCTCTCCTGTACTTTAAGAGGTTCATAGACGACGCTTTCGATGTATGGGAAGGCCACCCCGCCATCCTAGAAAAACACCTCCTTGAGTATGGGCATCCTCTCCAAGAGCATATAAAGATCACCCCCTTCATCTCCTCGCAGGAAGCCTTTATCTTGGACATACATTTTTTTAAAGGGCCCTCCTTTTTCTCTAAGGGGATTTTAGACACACACTGCTACCAAAAACCTCTAAACTCTTACAACTACATCCCGTGGCAATCTTGGCACCCCACCCACCAGAAAATTGCCTTTATCTTATCAGAGCTCAAGAGGTATATCATTAGGGAAAACTTGCTTGAGGGCTTTATTTCCATACGCAACCTCTTATTCCATCGGCTGAGGGCCAAAGGATACCCGACGCCTTTTTTAAAAGCAAGTTTTTTGTTTGTAACCTATGCATCCAGGCCCAATCTCCTTCTTAAGGGTAACCACAAGAATTCCCTACCTTCCATTGTCAAAATTCCCTTTTCACCCTTCACCCGCAAACTCAACCTAGTCCGCTCCATTAACCAACCTCTTTCTAAACTTGTAAAAAACTTTGAACTCCCCCCTATTTCCAAACCGGTCATCTGTTGGCTTAATGCACTGAATCTGGGCAATCTTCTCTTAGATAGGAACCTCTCCTCCCCTTCCCCTTGTCCTTACCTCCCCTCTATTCCTTAAACTTTCATACCCCCCCCCCCCCCCCTTTTTTTTTAGCCTCCTTTAAGCATAGTACCCACCATACCACCCTCATCTTACTCCATACTTTTTTGTCATTGTTCTCCCTCTGCGTACTCCATACTTTTGGTCATTGTTCCCCCCATACCACCCTCCTCATACTCCACCAATTTTTGGTTATATTTTCCCCCCCATACCACCCTCCTCTTACTCCATAAAT
Source organism: Adiantum capillus-veneris (assembly GCF_014529385.1). Taxonomy (NCBI): domain Eukaryota; kingdom Viridiplantae; phylum Streptophyta; class Polypodiopsida; order Polypodiales; family Pteridaceae; genus Adiantum; species Adiantum capillus-veneris. Next base: position 76,908,329 of record NC_140941.1, on the reverse strand, counting down.
TTTTGGGTCCAAGTCCCTTTCTCTTTGTACCTCCCACTTAACAACTCTTTACCTCCCTCTTTTCCTCCATTTCCTACCCCATTAAAAGAGCTAATCCCTCTCTATTAATGTGGCCTCCCACTCTTTAAACCATGTAACTACCTTGGGAACCCCTCTTCTCTCAAGTGGATGCCTATTTAAACCCTCTTACTCCTCTTGTATGGTTGACACCACTGAAGAGGTAATTGCGAAACGCGTTTGGTGTTTAACCTATTTTTGCAAGATCTCCTCCCCCTTCCCCACTTCTCTACATGCTAGAGAACTTCTTCTCTCTCATCTCTCTTTATTTGGCAAAGTTTACGTATCGCTCGCTTAGTTTTCTAGCTAGTCAAGTTTCCTCCTTCGCTTTCATAAGGAATTTCAAAATGGAGACTATGTATTATTCTATATCATGAAGCAACACTCGAAGAAATTGAAAAAGCAAGGTAATGGCCCATTTGTGATCAGCGACATATCACCTACTGGTGCCGTAAAATTTACAATATTAGAGGAAGAGGAGATGGATAATTGGATTAATGGTTACAGATTAAAGAAATACCATTTACCTCTAATAGCTGACATGTTGGATAAGATTCACCAAGCAAAGGAGCAGAAGCAAAAAGCTCAAGCCATTCAAGATCATGCAAAGGAGGAAGCAACGTTATGGATTCTGAAGCGATAATAATGATAAAATAGAGCTCAAATTCGACAGTGAGAAACACCATCGCTTCCTCTTGAAGCAATTTAAATTGAGCCGGATTGGCTTGGAGAAACGACTGTGCAAATCAATGTCCAACTTACATGTAATGGAAATGGCCTAAGAACTTTGAGAGTAGCGAAATTAGGAAAATTAGAGAAAGCACTTTTTGTGAGAGTACTTTGAGAGCATAGAGGGTGAACTTCCTCATCCATATCTTCTAGATCATTGTCTCCTCTTCTCTTAAACATTTTAATCCTTTTTCCTGCAATGGGAATCTTTACTTCTGTACCATCTAGTTCAGACAAGCTGTAAGTAGCATTTTCATGCACATGCTTTACAACATACGGTCCAAACCATCTTTTTGAGAACTTATGCATGACTGTATGCTGGTTATCAAGGCTACTATCATACACTAAAACCCAGTCACCTTTGTCAATTGCTTTGCTCCTGAGTCGATGTCGCTTATCAAAATAGTCCTTGTTTTTCAACCTTGCATTTTTGAGTCGTTCTTTTGCAGCTTCAATGTCTCCAGGTCTTCTCTCTAGCTGCCTTATACGCAGTGCAAGGAGATCTTCCCTACTAAGCCCCTCTTGCCAAGGTAGTACATTCCATGTAGGAATTGTATCTTCAACCGGCATCACTGGCTTTTGACCATACATTAGCTCCGCAGGCATGTAGCCAGTTACTGAGCTATGTGTTGTACGATCAGTCCATAAAGCATATGGTAACAGTTTTGGCCACTCACCAACTCTTCCTTCGCAAGCCTTGGCCAAAGCTTTGATGATAGGAGGATGCCCTCTTTCACTCTTTCCATTGCCTTCAGGGTTGTAAGCTGTAGTAAGAGAAAGCTTGATCCCTAATCTAGAAAAGAACTCCCTTGCTTCTTCGGCATCCAGTTCACCTCGATCTGCAGTGATTTTTCCCACACAACCATAACGGCAAATCACCTCATCAAGAAGGAATTTGCACACAGCTTCTGTGGTCTTAGCTCTTAATGCTCTTCCTTCAACCTGGTTAGTTAGGTCCTCTCGTGTAAGAACCAAGTATCTCATCTGCCAGAGTCCTAAAGGCATCGTGACTAGATCCACAACCCATTTATAGTGCATGGCTAGTGGATATGTAGGGTGCAATCCATCACGATGTCGAACATTTGAATACATTTGACAAGTTACACATGAATCTACAAACTGAGATACATCTTTATACATACCCTTCCACCAATATTTTTCTTTCAACTTGGAGAAGGTTGCCCACACACCCCTCTGTCCAGCCCATAGACTCTCATGAAACTCTTGCATGAGCTTTACTTGAGTCTCTTTTTTACATATAACCCGTTGTGGTGTAGCACCCTTTTGTTTAGGATGCTTCCACAAGTAACCATTCCTTAAAAAGTACCCATATGCTTTCCTGCGTATCCTCTTGAATTCTTGTTCAGACCAATCATCCTGTTTTGTTAGAGTACTCAAGTACCTTCCAATAGAAAGCCAATCACCTTCATAAAGATCTTTCAAGAACAATTCAAGTGAATTAGTCATGCAGACATTGTTACCTTTGACATGAGAGATAGAATAGAATTTTGTGCCTACATCATCTCCCTCATCAATCATTTGTGACTCATCTTCATACCTTGCCCTTGATAGCATATCTGCCACTGTATTGTCTTTACCTGCAATGTGCTTAAACTCGGGATTTAAGGACTTAATGTAGGCAATCCACCGCAACATAGCAATGTCTGGTGTTGAGCAGCTTGTAATCATCCCAAGAAGTGGTAGACAATCTTTTTCTACAACCACACATGCACCAATTAGGTACTCTTTCCCACTTTTCAAGGCTGTAACCATACCCCATAACTCTCTCTTTATCTGTGGATAGTTTCTTTGGCGAGCACTTAGTACCTTTGCTCCAAATCTTACCACATACCTATGTCCTTCTTTGTCATCTTGCCCTATTGCCCATCCAATCCCTGTAGGACTGGTATCTACTGTCACAATCACTGGCCTTTGACACTCATAGTCTACCTTTCTCAAAGTCGTTGCTGACTGGAGTAACTCCTTTAGCTTTTTCATGGATTTTACATGTGCTTCTGTCCATTTAAACTTTTGATTCTTTCTAAGCAGCTGATAAAGAGGATCAGCTACATGTGCATAATGTGGAATCCAAATAACATAGAAGACACATGCTCCCAGAAACCTTCTAACCTCAGTGATGCTAGTGCATGTTTCTTTCATTCTTTGGATGGCATCTACCTTTGATGGACAAGGTTTCCTACCATATGGCTTGCACATGTGCCCCACAATGAGCACTTCTTTGACACCAAACATAGACTTTTTTCCTGACAATGTAAGATTCACTTCTTCCAACCTAGACAAAATTTTATCACAATCATTTATGTGATTTACCACAAACCTGAAACATCCCTTGAGATCCAAAGCTTCATCTTTGTCACTTTCTTCACATCCTTTGATAGGCAAATCATCAATGAAAGGCATTGTGATTTGAGGAATAAAGTCACGTAAGACCTTATTCATCCCATTCATCATATGTGCAACCGAGTTGGTTGCTCCCTGTGGCAAGGTACACATCCTTACCAAACCCAAAGGTGTCCTCATGGTTGTCAAGTCTCTGCTTTCGATTGCAAGCTGAAATTGATCATACCCTGAGTAGAGGGAGGGGGGGGGGGGGGGGGGGGGGGGGGGGGGTTGTGTGTGGCGAATCACAAAAAAGTGGCGGCGGTGTGGGAGGAAGGCTCTTTAGAGAGAATTTTGCCAAGATTGGGTGCATTAAGCCAACAGATGACCGGTTTGGAGTTATCCTCTAACACTTTAGAAAGAGGTTGGTTAATGGAGCGGGCTACGTTGAGGGTGCGTGTAAAGGGAGAGAAGGGGATTTTTACAATGGAAGGTGGGGTTTTCTTGTGGTTGACCTTTTGAAGGAGGGCGGGCCTCGAGGCATAGGTAATGTAGAGAAAGCACGCCTTCAAAAACGGTGAAGGGTAGCCTTTAGCCCTTAGCCTAGAGAAAAAGAGTTTGCGAATAGAGATAAAGCCCTCAAGCGAGCTTTCCCTAATGATATACCTCTTGAGTTCTGACAAGATAAAAGCAATTTTTTGGTGGGTAGGGTGCCAGGATTTCCATGGGATATAATTGTAAGAGTTAAGAATTTTTTGGTAGCAATGTGTGTCCAAAATACCCCTAGAGTAGAAGGAGGGGCCTTTGAAGAAATGAATGTCTAAAATAAAGACTTCTTGTGAGGAGATGAAGGGAGTGTTTTTTATATGCTCTTGGAGAGCATGCCCGTATGCAAGGAGGAGTTTTTTCAAGTTGGAGGGGGGCCCTCCCAAACTCCAAAGGCGTTGTCTATGAACCTTTTAAAGTATAGGAGGGAAGGGAAAGAGACAAGGCTACCGCCCTCCTCCAATGAGCAAAGAAAAAGACATGCATACACTACCGCAAAGTTTGACCCCATTGCGGTGCCTTTAACTTGATGCCAGAACTTGCCTTTGAATGAGATATAATGGTGGTTAAGAATGAGTGAAGCTAGGGATAAGATGAAGTTGACCTTAGGATAGGGAAAGAGACCTTGGATAGAATTTTTTAGTGCGCAGAGCCCTTCGGGGATAGGAATGCTAGGGTAAAACGACTCTACATCAAAGGTAAAGAGAGTAACATGGGGAGAAAAGGGGATGGAGACAAGGTCTAGGATAAGAGAATGTGAATCCTTGAGGTGTTGTCTTTTTGCTAAGAGAATGGGGAAGAGTTGCACATGTAACCATTTAGAGGCATTTTCTAAGATGTAACCCTTGTAGGAACAAATGGGACGGCCTACAAGGGTAGGTTTGTGGATCTTGGGAAGGAGAAAAAAGGGGCAGGGCTTGGGCAAGGATTGAGAGGAGGAGAGGATGAATGATCTCTCGTTGGAAGGGAGGAGATGAAAGTGAGAAACAATGGAGAGAAGAGTTCATTGGACAAAAGGTAATGGTGGTGTAGAGATAGGAGAGTATGTGAGAGGGTCCAAGAGATGGCCTAAGGCTTCTTTAGTGTACCAAACTTGAGAGACGATGACAGGGCCAAGGTTTTTATTGGCCGGCTTGATTATGATATTATGATCATCTTTATGGGAAGAGATGGCGTCTAACAAGAAGGTTTTAGAAAGAAAAGGTGGAGAACGATTAAGGAGGGGTTTTAAAAGGGAAAAAGAAAAATCAAAAGCATGTTCAAGTGAGGTGGAATGATAAGGAGGGTTCCAAGAGCGATTAGGGAGAACAAAGGAAGAAGAGGAAGGGAGTGCATTATTGAAAAAGAGCTTGATTTGTAGGCTTCTTTCGAGATTGTAATAAGCCTTCAAGATAGAGGAGGGAAGTGGAGTCGAAGAGGGGTGTATGTAGTTAAGCCCAAGGCCTAGAAGTCTGCGCTTCGAGGAGGAGAGAACGCGATCGGTAAAGTTGTGAAATGAGAGGTTGGTTATCTTATGATCAAGGGAAAAAATTGTTAGCTTTCTCAAAACTAAGATTTTGTAGAGATGTGGGTTGGTGAGGGGGAGCCAATACCTTGATCTCTTTCTATAATAGAGGTAGGGGAGGGGAAGAAAAAAGGAATTACAAGGAGGAGGGGTCCAAAGGTGAGGAAAGAGAGGGGCTCAGGAGAAGAGCAAGTGGACCCAGGAAGAAGGATGCTCTAAATTTACTTCTTTCTCCTCCATTGCAAGTTTTTTGACATTCTAGGATTTTTAGGGAGGCTATGCTTTGGATGGGGATGTTGAAGGTGAGTGGAAGGGGTGGTCGTAGAGATAGGTCCCAAAGGATAATTGGGTGTTTTCAAAAGAGGAGGAACAAAGGAGGGGTGTGGAGAGGGGAGAGGAAATTGGTGGTTCTTGAGGGAGGAAGTATTGGGAGGTATACGAGAGGGGGAGGAGGAAGGAAAGGGGATTCCCGGGAGGAAGGATTTAGGCTTCTTAAAATGTTGATATATGTCCTCTTCAAGAGAGGCAATTGCCAAGGGGGGTTTTTTCTTTTATTGTGGACTACATGGTGGGGGGGTTTTTGATTATGGACTACACGATGGGAAGTTTTAAGGTGGTGAAATCTCTCAGGGGGTGGTGAGAGAAGGTTCTTCATTTGTGTGGTGACCTCATGATGCACCAATATACCTACCATCTCTTCCTTTGGTAGAGACTCCGCTTCCTCCAAAATGGTAGCTTGCACCCTTTTTCTTGCATTGTGCACCGCCGAGCTCAAGGAAGAGGCCAAAAGGGCTTGGAGAATGGCGTTTTGAAGTTGAGCATCAAAGTCATGAAGAGAGGAAAGCATCCAAGAGTGGAGTTGATTGGTCCATGCCAATGGTTTGACTCTTGGAAAAGAGACGGTTGCAAGCTTCTTGGTGAGGTCCAAGAGCCTATCCTCTACGATGTCATGGTAAGAGTCATAGCTTTTTTGAAGGTTATTGATAAGCACACTTTGGGCAAGGATGTAAGCTTGGGTACAATCCAATTGAAATTGGATATTAAGAGCTTCAATTTTGGCACTCGAGAGGGCTTGTGCTTGAGAATCTTCTAGGGAGAGGCGGGGAGGCTTCATGCAAAGGCTAAGGGGGGCTTTTTGGTTAGCGAGAAGATTTTGCAAGTGTGAAAGATGGGAAGTGGCTTTGTGAAGCCTATGGTTAAGGGTATTGAATTTCACCAAAGAGAGTGCAACAATTCAGTCAAATTCCAAATGCTTATTGATGGCGGGGAGAATGGGTAATGTTTCATTATGTGGATTATTGGCTAGAGGTGGTGTAAAGGCAAGAGAGGAGGAGCTTGCGGCGAGAGAGCCAAAGGAGGATGGGAAAGTGAGGGGGGGGTTTTCAAGGATACCGCCTTGGTTTGACATTGAGAGGGCACCACTACGCAAGGCCAATGTCGCACTCGTGATGCCAAAAGCTTGGGTAGAGGGAAGGGAGAGTTGCTCGAGATCCTCCAATGGAAGGTTTGCCGTGAGACCCCGTAGTTCCTCTGAGCTAAAGGGAGTTTTCCTTGACGAGTTTAAAGTGGATACGGTTGGTGGCATCGGGGCATGTTGCATCCACGAGGGTGAGTTGATGAATGCCGCAGCTGTGGTGAATCCGGGGAGAGAGAGAGCAAGGTTGGGAGGGCAAAATGGCGCACGAGAGCTTGCTGAAATAGGGGTTGTCGATGGGTTTGCGGTGCATGTATTTTGCAAAAGGCGGGGTTTCAATACACTGCTAGTGGGCAAAGAACCAATCTACGATGAGGTTGGAGCTGCATGGCCTGCTACAGCGGGTTCGGACAGGTTGTTGGGAGAACTCGTGACACCCCCTACCTCCATGGTTGTCGCAGACGAGGATGCGGGGAGGGTTGCCATGCCACCTTCAGGTCACCGGGTAGGGTGGCAAAATTAAAAGGTAGCAAAGGGAGAAAAGATGCCGTCACAACAAATACCTGGAGTTAAGCTTTCAAGGGTGGGATGGTCGCAGCACCGCAGTGGTTGCAGACTGGTAGGAGGCCGCAGCAGTCGGACAGGTGAAGAGGGTAGCCGTCGTTCGAGGCAGGTCGTCGGTCAGCTAGGAGGGGTGTTTGTTGAAGCAGGACGCGAGTGCTGGTTGTAGAAGCTGGACCCAAGTGGGGGAGACCTCCTACTCCGTGGCACCTTCTAGTTATGCCAAGCCGTCGAGTTGTCATTGTAGCCGCGTTCTATAGACTCCAGCTTTTATAGGGAGGAGGTGTGCCTGGCCTTTGACTGTAGGAGAGGATATAAGTTTATAGTGAGGGGGGTGTGGGTGCCCACTTAGACAGCCATATCAACTGGCGGTTCAAGCATGCAGCGAGCTAGGGAGTGCATCCTCGGCACTCTGTAAGAGGACGACCCGCTTTGCTATGGTGAGAGAGATCAGAGCCGTAGAAGCCCGCAACTGCAAGCGTTATGATGTAGGAGATGCCGGTTTTTCAAAGGTAGTAGACTATGGCTACTCCAAAAAACCGGCGCAACAGATTGTAGCAGGCAGCAGATTGCAGCAGGCAAGCGAGTGTCAAATCCTAAGCTCCCGGATATGGAGAGAAGGAAAACAGCCGCAGCAAACTGAGGGCAACGGGCTGAGGGTGCTCCAACGCAGGCGACTGCGAGTTGAGGTGGCAGCGGGGTGAAGTAGACGGAGTCTACTATGCCCACCACATGCGCTTACACAGAGTATCCGCAGAAGCTACAGTAAGCTCAGAAAACTAAGCACGAGGGGTGGAGGGGACGCGAGCCGCGAAGCCAATTCAAGGTGGGAGAAAAAGTTGAGGTACACAGTTCAATGTATTGCAGTTGCCTCCCGTAAAGTACACAGAAAGGTTATCTTTAGGAGAAAATTAAATTCTAAAGGCATAGATCCATAGGGGCTCCCGAGGTGGGTCAAGAAGGAAAGATGCGCTTCGAAGGGAAGAGGAAAGCAAGAAGGGGAAAGGAAAAAAAAGGGAAATGCTACGTTGTACATCAAAGAGTGTAAGAAACTCTTGAAAAAAAATTGATTTCAAGATAGCCAAACACGACTACCCCATAAAAACTTAGCGAGCGATAAATAAAGATTTGCCAAAAATAGAAGAGGTGAGAGAGAGAGAGGGGGGGGGGGGGGGGGGGGGAGGGGGCACCAAAGTAGGGGGGAGGAGGGAAAGGGGAAGCATTGCAAAAGAGGTTTACATCAAACGTGTTTCACAATCTAGCTCATCAGTGATGTAAACCTTACAAGAGGTGTCAGAGGGTTTATATAGGTGCCATATGGACGGTTACCCAAGACAATAAGTGTAAAGCACAAGAGGAGGAAGTCTCTTTCATGGGGAATAACCAGCTTTAAAGGGGGTAGGAAAAGGAGGGAAAAGGGGAAGCTTTAAGAGTGTTTATAAGAGGGTACCAAAGATGGTGACTTTTGACCAAGGATATGGAGAACAAGGAGGGTAGTACCAATCCAAGGGTAGCAAAAATCTTTTTTCCTTGGTTGTAGTCTTTTGAAAAAAGACCCCGGTGTAGGGCAAGGGTAAGGGACCACGATTGGGGGGGGGAAGAATTATAGAAAAGAGTCGGAGGCGAGGTGGTGGTGTGGGGGGGAGGTAGCAAAAAATAACTATTGGCAAGAAACTTTGGTGAAGGGCAAGTGACCTTTGTTAAGATATAGGAAGAGGGAGATGAGGGTGAAGGGCAAGGGACCAATTTTTAAGATACATGGAAGAGGGGGGGGGGGGGGGGGAGGGCGAATCACAAAAAAGCGGCGGCGGTGTGGGAGGAAGGCTCTTTAGAGAGAAGTTTGCCAAGATTGGGTGCATTAAGCCAACAAATGACCGGTTTGGAGTTGTCCTCTAACACTTTAGAAAGAGGTTGGTTAATGGAACGGGCTAAGTTGAGGGTGCGGGCAAAGGGAGAGAAGGGGATTTTTACAATGGAAGGTGGGGTTTTCTTGTGGTTGACCTTTTGAAGGAGGGCGGGCCTCGAGGCATAGGTAACGTAGAGAAAGCACGCCTTCAAAAACGGTGAAGGGTAGCCGTTAGCCCTTAGCCTAGAGAAAAAGAGTTTGCGAATAGAGATAAAGCCCTCAAGGGAGCTTTCCCTAATGATATATCTCTTGAGTTCTGACAAGATAAAAGCAATTTTTTGGTGGGTAGGGTGCCAGGATTTCCATGGGATATAATTGTAAGAGTTAAGAATTTTTTGGTAGCAATGTGTGTCCAAAATACCCCTAGAGTAGAAGGAGGGGCCTTTGAAGAAATGAATGTCTAAAATAAAGACTTCTTGTGAGGAGATGAAAGGAGTGATTTTTATATGCTCTTGGATATATAATTTGGAAATTTTCTCTATCTGATGTTTTTGCAAGTGGTCAGTTTGAGCCCAAAATTGGAGTGTGCACTCCTTAGGCAATGATAAACCCAGTGGTATACTTGGTTTCAAAATAAATTCTCAAAATGTTTTCCTCACTTGTCTATCGCGATAGGCTCACCAAGAACCCCTTGCAGATGTCCAAATGCACTCAAACTTTGTGTACAAGGTATAATGGGCCTTCTGAACCCAAATATGAAGTCAGATTTGAATTTTGATTTTTCTACAGTGAATTCCTGAGCCTATCGCGATAGACTCACCAGAGTGTTACTGGGATACAATTTTTCAACTGTTTTCACAGATTTGAGTTCCCCCTTCTCTTGAGATACTACTCACCAAGTTTCAACCAATTTGGAATACTTTTCCTTTTTAACTTGCATCAAACAACAGTCTCTTTTTTTTTATCTTATGAAGTAATCCTCTTAGGTGCACTTACAATACTCCAAATTTACTCAAATTTTAACCATAGGCTCACAACAACATGTAGAACAAGGCCCTAAGGTCAGTTTTCAAAAATTTCAATTTCTGTGAAAAAGCCCCGGTCTATCGCGATAGGCTCAGCAGATTCTTCAGTTTTGAAAATTTTCTAGATTTCTCTTTACCACTGTGTTCCCTATGCTCTGTACACCTTGCTCACCAATTTCCACTTGTTTTGGACTTTTTCTTAGGTCTCTAACTCCAACTCTAGAATTCTGAGTCTATCTGATCACTAGAAAATAGACTTAGGATGACTTCCCAATGTCCAAAATCCACCAAATTTTGTGTGTAACCTCCTGAGAGGCTAAACAAGCTATGCTCCAGAGGGTTTTGAAATTTTCAATTTCTTTGGCCCTGCTTTGAGTCTATCGCGATAGGCTCAGCAAGTACCCCTTTTATAGGTCAAACTTGAACTTTGACTATACCATTGTGTTCCAACACCTCTCCTTAGTCCTCCTGCCAATTTTCAAGTGGTTTGGACTTTTACTTTGTCAGTTAGACCAGATCTGGTGTTTTCTACAAGCTAAATCCTCTCAAATGGTCTTAGACCCACTTTCTAATGTCCAAATGATTTCAAAATTTTTATGTGTCCTTGATAGCACCTTTCCAAGCTATGCCACAGAGGTTTTTGAAAATTTCAGTTTCTATCACTGGGTTCTTTGTCTATTGCGATAGGCTCACCAAGTATGCCAAAATGACACTTTTTTCAAATTTTCTCTTCACAGATGTGTTCCCTACCCTTTGTAGATCATGTATACCAAGTTTCACAAGGTTTGGAAATTTGGTCAAGTGCCTTTACCCAATGTGTCTCTGAACTTAGACTCTAAACACCAGACTTGAGGTTTAGTGGTCAAGCAGGTGTCCAAGTACACTCAACTTTTGGGAGCAACCTTGTATTGATGTGTTTTACCTGTGGTATGAGGGGTTTTGCCTGATTGTGAGTCTATCTCCAATTCACTAGTCTATCGTGATAGACTGAGCAGAGAGCCACTGGGAAGTGATTTTTTTCTCTGTTTTTGGACAGTTTGGTTTCCAATGCCCTTAGAAGTCTATCCCCAAAGTTTGATTCAATTTGGTCTTCTTTTCCTTTGGATTCAAGCATTTCACAGTTCACTTCCTTACACTCAGAAAAAGCAAATTCCCACTTAGATGCACAAGCACTGATGCAAATGATTTGAATTTTCACATACAAGCTCTAGAGCATATGCAAAACAAGGTCAAACTTTCTTGAAAATTACAGATTTGGTTTTAGATTTTTGTTTTTTCAGGTTTTTTTTTTTTTGGGGGGGGATTGGACCAAATTTGTGTTTTCCCCCTACCTTAAGGTCTCCAATTCAAAAACAAGCACTCAAATCGGCTTTCAAACGACCGTTTTAAAGCACTTTTACCATAATCAGCATAATTCCGCCTTTTGTGTTTTCAAGCACATTTTCATGTCAAAATTGCTCTAGATCAACATTAGATGTCCTACACTACCTAAAGTCCTACTTTGGATGGTTGAATGGTTGTTTTTGCTTTCTGGCAAGCAAACAACCTCCTGCTTACCTTTTGCGTTTTTCTTTGCATTTTGTTTTTTCTCTTTCAAGTTCTTCACAACCATAAGTCACAACCAAACACACAAACCATAAAACATAATCTAAACACACAACAAAATAATATAACCATACCTCAACCTCATCGTGGACCACCTTGGCGAGACGCAGGCTCCCTAGCTATCCCTCAGTCAAGAGATCCGCTCTCTGACTTCCCACTAAGAAGGCAAATGGTGCCAACACTCTAGAAAACTCTAGAGAAACGCTATACTATCAAACACGAGTGATGCGGTCTACGCTAGTTTAGGCGCTTCGTCCCCGGCAACAGCGCCAATGTTAGCGGGTACGCCGCGACGGACGATGGAGCACAGCGAGAACACAGACCTACAAACTGTCAATCCGAGGACGTAGCTGACCCGACTAGGGCATGGAGGCAATCTCTCGGTTGTCAACCCTGAGCTAGACACTAACAACACTCTACACTCACTAATCCTACCACAACACTACCATGAAGCAAAGAAACAGACAACGCATCCTACGAAACACTACAAGCTCGAAACAATCTCATATCATATCAGAATGACTCGAAATCGGAGGGTAAGACTCACAAGGACATATCCTATATGGCCAAACACCTAAACCCTGAAAACCATAACTGTAAGACCTCTAATCGCTCTCGCGATAGGCTCAAAACAGTAATTTCCAAAGTGTCCAAAACTGATCTACAAAGACATCAACATGAAAAGCTTCTCGCCATGATTCTAACGACTACTTGATCATTCAGAACAGATGTCGTTTGAGGTACTTACGACCAAATATAGCTCGTATAGAAGGCGGGCTCGCGATGTGGTCCTCGGCTTGCATTGCTTGCATCGACGCGGAGAGCTCCTCGATGCTAACATGCTCCTACTCTCATATCTGCAATGTGATTAGTGTGCGTGATGATGTGTGTGCGTGAAGCTCACTACCTTGTGCTGCAGAACCCACGACTGTATATTAATTGAGATAACGTAATGTGTTCTTTACAAAGCCTTAGGTTTCAGCTTATATACAAAGCCTTCAAACCTAATGTCCGGCCAAATGATATGAATTGTCCCTAGGCTTCTAGAGAGCTTAATTACAAGAAACTGAGTTGGCTTTACTCATTATACAAGCATCTGCGACCAAAATACAAGTGCTGACTTAAAATATGAGGTTCCCGTAAACATTACAAAAGTGGCCGTAATGGCTCGAAATAATAATAACGGGATATTCGATGACGTCCATGAACTCGTATCTTCATGTTGCAGCATCCATCTTCATCTTCATTACTTCATCACCATCTTCATGTGGAATCTTTACAGAATCTTTGAGGGATCTTAATGAAATCTTTATGGAAACGTTGTTTAAAGGGCGTCCTTTCAACACTCATGTTGATAATTTTTTTGTTCTACTCCATTAAGGTCTTTGTATGACCAAGAAAACACATCTCTATACTCTTTGAGTGTGGCTATCAGTAGTTGCTTTTCCTCCTCCATGAGGTTAATGGAAATGTATGTCGGCTTTGGTTCCTCTCCAACTTCAGCTAAGTCAATTCACTTGGCTTTCTCACGTCCATCATCACATGTCCCTGATTCTTTAAGTTCTTGCATCAATTTCTGATCCACTATCCTCCAATCTTATATCTTGTATCTTTTGTATTGTATGGGAGCACCAAATTTGTTCGTGCTCAAGCCCTCTTCACTTTTCAATTTAGTCATCCAAACTTCTTTCAAGGTTTGTTTTAGCTTTTGATCTTCTCATTTTTGCTCAGTTTTGGTCATCCATGACGTTTTACTTGTGTCTTTGATTTTTGGTTTGCTTCATTTCTTAAGATTGTTCCTTGTTGAAGCAGGTTGTATACCATCTTCAGTTGATGCATAAATGGTCTCCCTAAAATGTTATCAAAGTTGTTTCTCTTACCAAAATCCACTATTCCAAAGGTGTGCTCATACTCTATTCCACATGAGGACACTATACTCTGTTCCAACATACCCACTAATCTCTCAATATAATGGTCCGCAAGTTGTAGTTATATTCTTGTTTTTCTGAGAGCTGGTCTCCTCCATTTATCCCATATCTCTTTTGTGAAAATGGGCAATCCAGTGTTGCTATCTACTATAGCATTTGTCTTTATTCCATTGTGTTCCAATGGAAAGTTGGTATTTCCTTCTTTCCCTTCACAACAGTTTCCCACCTTACTCATATATGTTGGTTTCACCTTGGTTTATCTTGTGTCGGTTTTCCCATCTGGTCATATGTGGGAATTTCTAGCCCCATCTTTTTTAACTTTTTATCCACTTCTTCCCATAGATGCGGTCTAATTTTTAATAGCTCTGAGAGAGTTATCATGCATTATATAGGACTTGACATTAGTTCATGTAAGTTCTTGTTAGCGGATCACCACAATTGAACATCTGCAGCATAATTTTCAGGCACTAACATAATGTCAATACTCAGGGAAGCGACTCTGATGGGGCATGGAGACTCTTTGAGGTGTCAATCTTAAGAGGTGAACCTAAGGAACAAGGTGTATATAGCACTAGAAAATCTATCACTCTTTACTCAGGCAATATGCCTATGTCTTGTCTCACCACTCTAGGTTGTCAAGCCATTTCAATGCTCAAACAAAGTCAAAATTCTATGAAAATCTAGGAGGTCTAAGAGGTCTAGGGTCACTATCTTTACCAAGTCTGGCTGCAATCCAAAAAGGTATCAAAATCACAATCCATCATGATCAAGGTCCTATAAATTGCAATAGAACTATCCAAAAGGGTCACCCTATGGTCTAGGAGCACTCTCCTATGGTTGAAACTGAAGTGCGCGAGCGAGAGCGTGTGTGAGTGTGTGCAGCAATGGAGAAGAAGAGAAGACCTTGTGTTGCAGGGGCTGAAACTCACTCTCTACATGTGAGCCCCCTTATCATATTATGTACATAATGAATAAGTATAGTGGGCGGACACCTGGCCTAACCGGCCACATGGGGCTTTATCCGAACAACCTCCCACGTAAAGGCCAATGTGGTCTTGAGAGAGAAAAGAAAACCGTACAAAACCTATATAAGTCCATGACAAGTATGACCTCAGCCAACGCCCACTGGCTCACTAAATCTGTGTGCATCCAGCTCTAATCGTAGAGAAAGTATAGAGCAATCGACACCATACTCCTCACCAAAGCGGCACACATCCTGCAGGTATCTCATCATACGCTGCAAAGTGCCCCTATGCTCAAGGCCAATATCAATCACTGCACGACTAACTGCTCCCACTGCAAATGCACCTACTGCAAATGCAATCTCGGGTCTCAAGATCGGTATCTCGTACATGAGACTCCCAAATGCTAATGCAATCCTAGCAATATCTGCCAATTTGACCATCTCAGTCAAATTTGGCTCAAAACTCCACTCATGGAAATCACCCTGACACTCGAACTCCGATCCTTGGAATCCATCCTCGTGTCCATCGCATGTCACATGCGCACCAAGAGCATTTGTTTATCCTGAACCCTGTGTGGCAAGAGCAATACCTAGCTCTAACTCACATACATCAACCTCTCGCCTAAGCATATCCATGAATGATTGAATCATGGCTGAATCCTCAGCACTCAGGCCATCCATATATGTCATCATATCCACAAATGACATGCCCTACTGTACAAATGTCTGCACAACTGGCTCAACATGCTCACAAACTGGAGCATTCATGCAACCTATCCGCAAAGGAGACATGCCTCGTCTCTCTGCATGGTTGCGTACTCACGGAGACTGTGTCATCTTGTACATGATGTACTCGCATCGCATGGATCGTGCCAACACTAGCACCTCTCGTTATGACTAGTTATCCATGATGCAATCTAAAACTGTGCTCATCCGGCACTACTTCGCATCCGTTGTATTGTAATTGACTCACAGAGATCAAGCTCTGCGTCAAATCTGGCACATGGCGTACATCTTGCAACATGTATGATGCACCACTCGGCAACGATAGTCTGACATCTTCTGCACCAACTATGTCATGTACTGAACCATCAGCTAGACACACATGTCCAAGCATACCACTAGCATATGTGCTAAATCACTCACGACTCGGCGTGACATGAAATCTAGCACTCACATCTAGTATCCAATGCGAAGGTAATGTGTCATCAAAAATTGATATAAGAAAGTCAAGAGTAAACATGGAAGCAAAGGTGACATCTCCATCATGCGTAACCACATACGCTACATCTGCTCCCACATCATCCAAAGTGATAGCATCCCTCCTGTGATGTCTCCTGCGCTGTCTCATCCGCCAAAAACAACACCTACGTACATACCCTGTATGACCACAATGCCAACACACAACATCTCTATGTTTGCAAGATTGTCCTTTGATTGTAGTCATCTCTCTAGAGTCATTTGTGCCAAAAGCATTGCACAATCTTTGCCATAACTCGCTAGTTGTACATGCATCCAAACCAATGTGATAGACAAACTCACCAAGGTGTAACCTGATCGTCAAACGTGCAAGCTTATCCAAATCCTCCCACTCATCGTCATTCATAGACTTTGGCCTAGCATCCATGCCCTGTAGTGGCAACACTTGGCCAAACCGATTCAATGCATCATGCATACCTGCTTTCAAATGCTCAAAGTTTGAACCATCAAACTTTGTATGGAAAATCACACACCCTGACAATGATGTACATGCCAAATCCATGGTGATAACCTGTGACAAGACCAAGCACAAATCGATCAACTGACAATAGCCAAATCCTGGGCTGACTCATACACCAAGTACTGTCAAAATACAACATAAGCTGGCATAAGTTGTCTAAAGAGAAGTCTCAACAACTATGGAGATCAATGTAATGAAAAAGTGAGCAAAACAGGTCAAATGATTCCAAAACCCCACTCTAATCCAAGAGCACTATGTGGTAATTGATGAAACTATCATCAACAATCTCCCTCCTGAAGAGATTACCACATATACGTCAAATGACGTAATCCGGTGAGCAAACACTCTCACAATGCGATGCCAAAACACTATGGCAAAGCAACCACTGAGTGCCAAATGCAATCAAAACACAATTGCAAACCATGCGCATAAACAAATAAATTTGCAAGAAAAATCCAACAGAGTTTCGGCAGTATTTAGCTATCTAACCATAATAACCATACATGCCATAAACATGCTCAAAACCATGAGCAAATCATGCACAAAATCTGCACTCAAGCATACATGAGCTGCCCCAAAGTCTCAACTCTTTAAACTTGGAAAACAATCTTGTAATCCGAAATACAAAGTGCATCAACCGCACTCTCCAAGCGAGGCATATAGTAGCATAAACTTGGATGCAAACCAACCAAATTATGACACAAATTAATGCTCAAAATAGCTGAAAATCAATCCACATATGCCAGTGCAAGGCAAAGAATACCACCCGCTGAAAAGCGCACATCATGTGCATCCACATGGCAATGTGGATGCACATGGCAATGTAAACGATCATCAAGCATGTACCAAATGTGTAGCAAATTCAGCATCCAAATGAGCATCCACATGGC
Source organism: Adiantum capillus-veneris (assembly GCF_014529385.1). Classification (NCBI taxonomy): domain Eukaryota; kingdom Viridiplantae; phylum Streptophyta; class Polypodiopsida; order Polypodiales; family Pteridaceae; genus Adiantum; species Adiantum capillus-veneris. The sequence goes on along the minus strand of NC_140941.1, from coordinate 76,891,200 downwards.
AATGTAAATGAGCATCAAGCATGTACCAAATGTGTAGCAAATGAGCATCCAAATCAACTAAAAATTCAGCTCACAATCATGCTAAAAATGCTTGCAAAACTCTCTGAAAATCTGTGCACCACACTCTTGAAATCTGCTTAATCGCACAAGTCAATGTACATAACTTGTGATGAATCTACTCTCGATTCCTGAGAGTATAGAAGAATGCATACATCCATAAAGTGTTCTCAACGTATGCGCATAAATGTGTTGAGAATCTCAACCCACTCTCTCTTGACTGAGAGAAAAGCATCAATGCACAAAACAAGAGAATGAAAAAAACTATGTCCGAGCTCTACGAATGAAGCAAATCACCACAATATGCATACATAATCTTCGAGTACCCTGCAGCCAGTCAACCCATATCTTCCAAACCGCTCAGAATTTGCAGAAACTTCCTTCTGCAAAGTTGTAGACCACGCAATAACGGGTGGGAGCTGAGGGAATGGACCTAAAATGTGTTACTTTTACAGGTCGAAACAAATTTTTAAAAATCTGTAGCTGTGGACCCTAGACGTGCAGGCAGTCTGAGTCATGTATCTCAAAATTGATGAAGATTTTGAGAAAACTTTCTTCTGCAAAGTTGAAGAGGAAGAAAAACCGGTCATTAATGTAGAGAATTGGCTTAAATGAAGACGTTTTGGTAGGCCAAAACAAATCTGCAAAAATGTGTTGCAGTTTTTGTTGTTTCTCCGCCTGCCTCCCCGCTGAGCTCCAATGGTGCTCCCAATACCTGAGCTCTGATACCAGTTGAAGTGCGTGATTGAGAGCGTGTGTGAGTGTGTGCAGCAATGGAGAAGAGAGGAGAAGAGGAGACCTTGTGTTTGCAAGGGCTGAAACTCACTCTCTACATGTGAGTCCCCCTTATTCTATTATGTACATAATGAATAAGTATAGTGGGCGGGCACCTGGCGTAGGCCACATGGGGCTTTACCCCAACAGAAACGTCAAAAAATAGCCATTTATGCACTCAAAACAACATATTTAGCTTGCAATCTGCCCATCACGATCCACATCAAAATTGAGGATGGTTATACTTAACTTAAGAACACAAGACACAGTGCTTGATCCACCGACACCGGCACATCTCTATAGTCTCCCTTCTTTTTTGGTTCAAGTATTGGAAGGCGTTTTCTTTCCCATAAGAGAGCTTCCTTCTTTATTAATGGCAAGGGTATCATTTTGTGTTCAAAATTTTGGACCACTTAGTCAAAATTAATCGTTAATAGAGCTATGGATTTCAAGATCTTGAGCTCATACTGCATGTACTCCTTGTGCGATGGGTCTTGAATCTTAGCTATCCACCTTTTCATTTCCTCCTTGGAATCTGTGAGCTCTTCTATGTCCTCAGAATCATGGAGCCCACCCTCAGTCTATTGGGGGAAGGCATGCCCTTACTGTTTCTACTTAGCTAGAAATACTACCTTCACTTGCAGGGCACTGATCGTTGGTCTTTTCTTTGAAGCTCTTGTGCATTCTTTTTAGCTTGTGTGGCAAGATCATCTTGTGCATTAGATAGTTGTTCCTTCAGTATCTAGAACTCTTTGTCTTTATGGGACTGTATGGCCATATGGCATGTTGTCATCATCTATCTGTCATACTTTTCTTGAGCTAACTCTACCTTGATTGCCTTAAGCTCCTTGAGAATTGCAAATGGTTCTTGTGAGGTAGATTCTAGAGTAGGTGTGTCTTGCATGGTTAGGAGCTTGGAGAGAGTGTGCTTTATGATGTCCTAAGAGTCGCTTAGTGTTGCATTCCATTGTTGCTCTTTTTTCAATTGTTCTTCTATTCATTGCTACTTTACTTGTATTTCACTTTTTGTTGCAATGTAATCTTGTCGGCCACCGAGGTATCCTTCTGCTTTCCTTGTTGCTCATTCTAGTCCTTGCAAGTTCTTTGTCCTCCTAGAGGCCTTGTATTTGCAATTTCAATCTTGCATTCTTTGCCTTTGAAACACTTGCCTCCTTCTTAGCATCTTGAGAATTTGCATCCCTGAGTTGGGATATTGCTCGCTGGTATTTGAATTGAAGCTTTTTTTCTTCTAATCTTCTAGGTCAAAATTTTGTATTAGCTAGTCACCATCTTCAATGATGACTCTTGAGTGCGGTGATACTGGGCCTCTTTCTTGATTTGTATGTTGTCGAGAGGTCCTGAGAAATAACTCTTTTCTTTTTTGTTGATCTAGTGCTTTGACTTGGTCTCTTTCTTCCAGCTAACTTTCATCGGTCCTTGAAGCTTCCTTCTTTTCTTGGCCCTCATGAGCTGTCTCCATCCTCTCTTGACCATCCTTACCTTCCTCAAAGTCTTTTTGCTCGAGTGCGTCTTGCTTTTGATCGGTATCTTTCTTTCCAATTTCTTCTTTTTCTTTATTCATGGGAGGTGGTGTTGTTGGCTTTGCTGAAAATTGTTGCTCGATCTCAGTGTAAGTCTCTTCTATGTCATCCATTGTCTCCTCCTGTGGTGGTTCTTCATTTGGTTGGTCTTGGACCTTGGGGGAGTCCATCGGCAACTCTAGATCATCCACTTTTTGCTATTTGGATTCTCCTTGTGCTTGTTGCTTGGCCTTTCTCTTGAGCACTTTATATATGTGTTGCCAAAAGGTGCTAGTGAGCTCCACTTCCTCGGTCGCTTTTCTCCTTCTATATTGTTTGATCTTCTCTATTTGCTCACCTTTCCTTTGTTCAAATGTCTTGTCAAGCTCTGCATCATCTTTGTCATCAGCGCCAAATCCCTCTTCATCCACTTTCTTTTTCTCCTCGGCAAGCATCTTAAGCTGTTTCTCTTGCAATCTCTGATCCTCTTCAATAAATCTTTGCAGCTGTGTTTTGGGAATTTGTTTCATTGGCTTGCTTCTATTTCTCACCAAGGGAATGGTGATATCATCTTCCTCCTCTTCATCAACGGTTGACTGGAATTCAAACGGCATGTCTCTGTTTTTTGGCTTTATTTTGTCGTTAAGCTCAATATTTGACTTTGTTGATCCGTTATCCATGACCTTTTCTTTAGAGCTTTCTCTCAATTTTTTTTATTTTGGTTGGAGTAGAGGAAGAACCTCCTGCCGCTATGATGGGATTCTTTTCTTTGTGTAATAAATCAAGTTGGGACTCTGTAGGTGGTAGTTGATCTATCATTCCCGATGCCTGATAGGCAATCCATTTCAAAATTGGGCCCGCGTTCATGTAAGTTTTGTTGCAGTCATTTCCCTTCGTATTATCTTCTACCAAGTTCTCTAGTATGTATTTTCAAAGATCACATCTGATTATTCTTTGTTCAGGAATCCCTATAGCCATTACCACCACTATGTGTAGGTTGGGCTATGTGTACTCTGGTGGCTTCTGAACCTTCAAGTGCTGAGAAATAATCCTCAAAGGTAGCTCCAACTCAGTGTAGATCATATCCTTGTATGTAAACTTGTGTCCTTGCTACTTTATGAAATCCTTTTCATTGTTGATTGCTCTGGTTTTGTGAAGAAGATTGTGATTTCTCATTGGTATGTGTAAGGCTTGATTGATTAGCTCATTATCCACACTTTATTGAAGCTCTATCCTTGTCAATTATGGTTTCTTTGTTGTTATATTGCATTGAGCTCATCAGCTCATGGGCTCTTCAGAAGTATGTCCCCCAAGGTGGGATAGCTGCAGTCATCTGGATCCTTCTATTACCTCCCTTTACTCGTGCAGTGTCCATAGCTCTTTAGGGAATATTGTAGTCTTCACTTTGGTTTCATCAACAGCTTGAAACTTTTTGATAAACACGTCTGCACTTTAACTATATCTCTATCCTTGTCGGTTAAGGTTTCTTCGTCATTATATTGGATTGAGCTCATCAGCTCATGTGCTCTTTGGAAGTATGTCCCCCAAGGTGGGATAATTGTAGCCATCTGGATCCTTCTATTACCTCCCTCTATTGGTGTAGTGTCCATAGCTCTTTAGGGAATATTGTAGTCTTCACTTTGGTTCCATCACTAGCTTGAAACTTTTTGATGAACACATTAGCTGATATTTTTTCCAATTCTTCTTTGGAGATGTGAGCTTTCTCATTGGTTGATGACCTCATATGGTGCACATTCCCACTGCTTTTGAGGTCTTTTGCGAGGCAATCTGGTATCCAAAAACAAGTTGGTTATCTCTTGAATTTGGTCAAAAACTCATCAAAAAAGTCAAAAAAAGGCAAACGTGACCATAAAATGAAAAATGAGCATAACTTTTTCAAAACAAGTCCAAAATCAACCGAATTTAACCACTACATGTAGGAAAACTACAGGCACTAGATCATGTGGTCACATGTCAGATTTGGGTCTGAGGTACATGGATCACGATCCATGTTGGAACACATTTTGGAGTGTTGATGACATCTTTGGATTAAGCAATGTTATGGGGATGATATGGTTCAAACATTTTGAATTTGGATCATTGGTTAGATATCTATGACACTTCTTGGAAATTTTCCGCAAACTTAGAGAAATATGGTAATTTGGCTAGGGTTTTGAAATCCAATGACTTGAAACTTTAAGGTTAGACTTTCCTTTGGAAGTAGGACCTGATGGTAGGGTTTTGGTCTGGGAAGCTGAAAAAGGTACATGGATCACATTCCATGTTTGACAGCCTTTTGAGGTGAAACTGGTGCACATGTTTCTATAGCCTATCTAATACACTGGTGAAATCTTTTTAGATTTGAACAAGTTTTCCAAAATTCCCAGTTTATGGCCCAATTTGGTCCGACTTTGCCATATTTGATTTTTGATGACATCTTTGATATCTCTTGGTGATTGTTCTATTTGAGAATTTTTCCATGTCATGATTAGGAGTTGCAATGTAGCCCCAATCCCAGTTGTGTATTGATTATCACCACCATTAGGGTTTATTTGGACCTCCCATTCCTATTGGCAAATTTGGCCCACTTTTCATGCATATTTTGCATTCACTATGATACATTCAATATCTCTTTCAACACCAAGACTTTGTCCAAAATCACAAATTCTATCACTTTTACTCTGAAACTTTTGAACTTTGACATGTGACTCACTCTATGAAATCAAACACTGAAATTTTGACACATATCACCACATTTGATATGTACCAACCACTTGCACTCAAATTTTGGCATATTTGCTCAAAGGATGCATGGATTGTGATCCATGTATGGTGACCATTTTTTATAGGCTTTGGGCATGTTCTCTAAGCTAGTTGTGTGCTTATTTTTTAGTTTAGGCCTTTTTTCCTCATCATGGGTCAAAATGACCATTTGGGGGCCGTCTTTCCAATTTCCCTTAAATTTTGGCTGACTCATGGTCCATTATGCCCAAATTTGGCGAGGCACATTTTCCAAATCTAGGTCAAAATTTTTGTATTCTCCTTTCCTTGATCTGACATGACAATAATTGTTGTTGAGTGTGATTTGCTGATTGTGGTTATACCACTGAATAGGTGCTTTTAAGGGCATCATTTGCACAACTTATTTTTGAATTTTGAGGTGGGGGGACATGGATCACGATCCATGTTCCACCCCCTCTAGCAACTCTAATCACATGCCCAAATTCAGTTTGTGAAAATCTTCAATTTGATTTGAATGATATAGCTTTTTGTGTTAGTTTTGGGTTCATTTGGCATTTCACATCTTCTCTTTCACTAAAGATGAGCATACCTATAAAATTTGATGAGTTATGGATGTCCAGTGTGGCTGTAGCAAGCAAAACAACGATCAAAGTCTCTCTCTCTCTCTCTCTCTCTCTCTCTCTCTCTCTCTCTCTCTCTCTCTCTCTCTCTCTCTCTCTCTCTCTCTCTCTCTCTCTCTCTCTCTCTCTCTCTCTCTCTCTCTCCGGTCGCTCTTGATTTTGGATTCTGATACACCGTAAGTTGGCCTAATTTTTTACATGTACCAAATCCTTCCAAACTTGGCATGCTGGAAGCTCTTGCTTTGTAGATTCAATGTTTGCTTTCAAAACTTGAATCCAACTTTCCTCGCTCTCTTTATTAATTTTTTATCCTTATAGGTTTAAACAAAGAAAGAAAATTACTGAGAATTATTATTATATGGCCCAAAAATGCACACTCATATGTACATACTCTCACTCTAGGCATTCTGTCGGTCGAAATTTGTCATTATGGCTCCTTATGATGCCCGATAAGTGTAAAATTCTTCTAAAAGGAAATTAAAAACAAAAATTTAGCAGTAAAGAAAACTTTATACACTATATACATGATCTTTCATCATCTTGCAGCCCTAGATTTTGCAATATACTGCTTCAACTATTGTTACTCCCCCCTTCCCAGTTTGAGTTGTTTCAGACGAAGGTTTATGCAATTGTGCATGGTCACGAATAATGTGTCTATGCAAGGCCTTGGAATGTGGCCATATTATGCTTATGGAAGAGATGCAATGGTTCTATCTAAACTGCATTTTTGAAAAAAATTCTTTGAAGATGGTACGCATGTTCTCGTATTGTTGGTTTGGTGAATACGGTCGGTGGGTTGTTGACTTGGCTTGGCTTTGTTTTGAGTACCCACTTTTGAAGTCTGCAAAGATTATTGTCACTTCGGCTCTTTTGGTCTCCAGTGCTAGGTTGATTCCTTTTTTATTGTTCTCTTTTTTTATTTGAACTTTGGAATCAATTTATACCCTAATAGGTATGATGAGAAATTAGTCTGCTACGTGGATTTCTTCGGCCAATAATAATTGTGCTAAGCGGTTCTTGCTCCTCGTAAGCTTAGCTGGGTTGTTTGGGAAGTTTGATTGGAGAAGGTTGCTTTGGGTATCCATATCTACTTCGACTGGGTTTTCATGATAGACTTCTTTACCGAAACTTGTTGTACGTGCTTATATAGGTGTTTTTTTGTTGATTGTTCAAGACGGATTGTAAAATATGGTTCTTGTGGATCTGACAATAAATTCCAAATGTGTTCTATTTGTGCCAAGGGAGTGACATACTCGGTGCCCTTAAGGTTGTACTTCAAAGTATTGTGTTGCCAATCTGAAACTGCTTTCTATGTCTGCATCCATGAAACTCTCAAGATGATTGCTTCATTAAGATTCGTGTCCGCCATGACATGAAACTGATGTGGAGATTGGTTGCCATCAATGTTGATTGATACGTCGGCTTTTCCTAAGATAATCATTATCCCTTTGTTGAGTGCCCTTAGCTCGATTTTGTTTGGCATCACTATCTCATCTGATAGCTTTGGATATGTTGAGTTCTTTATGGCACATTAGGAAGAGTATGGGGTCTAGGAGGGGCTCTTTATTTTCCATGAGCTTATGGAGGTGATTAGCATTTTAAAACATAGGTGCATGCCAAGTGTGCAAGAATGGTGGCTATGTAAGAGAGGTGTAAGTGTGGGCAAAGGATGTACTTTTTTCCCAAAAAAGGAGGTGAATAATTTTATGATTTTTGGCTATCCATAACTCTTACATATGATCTCCAGTTTAAGCAAGGATTATAGATCTGCAATCTATGCATAGATATGCTACATGATATGGTTTTACTTGCTAGATTTTAAATTTCATTTTGGGGGGAAATTTTGAATTCAAATAAACTAGCCGTTTTGCCTGTTTCAATTTAAAAGTTGTCCTTTAATTTCTGACTTAATACTAAATGTTTGACTATCTGAAACTACCAAATACAGCGGCCCTCCTAGATCCCATTCTCTTCCTAATGTAGACTCGTGCATCAGTATCCACAAGTGCGCGTTATGTTGATCCATCTTCAATGTCCTAAAATCTAATATCTGACCAGCCCAAATGATTTTCTCATATTAAATTGATCATGTAATGTGGGAGAGTAGACGGGAACAAGGGTTAGAATATAGACATGTGCTTTCGGGTCTATCTTGACATGGGGCCAATGGTAAAGGGACCCAAATGAGAGATGATGTTTCAAAGAGAAAGGTTAGATAATGGAGCCTAACAGACCTTAGGGTTAGCTTCATCAAAGACCCCCAAGGGTTAGTGTTAAAAGTCCTTTGACTTTAGGTAAGCTAGGGCTGAGCTTGAGGTGGGAACCCGGCCCAAGCTTGAGGTGCTTGTCGTGCTTGCTGACTAAGGTGCTTGAGGTGCTTGAATATCTTGTCATCATTGACGACTTAGGTGCTTGTCATGCTTACTGACTAAGATGCTTGAGGTGCTTGTCGTGCTTGCCAACTAGGGAGCTTGAGGTGCTTGTGGGAACACTACCCAAGCTTGAGGTGCTTTGTCATGCTTGCTAACTAAGGTGCTTGAGGGTAAGGTGTTCCACAAATTCAACAAAGATCCCTACAAGGAGGGGGAGAGCCCTACAAGAAGGGGCTAGAAATAGAACACACAAACCCTCACACAAGGCAAGCTTGGTACAAAGGAAGCAAATAGGACACTTGTCAAGCTCCTCCTCATGATTCCCTCATGGTGTACCTAAAGCCTATTGGTTGGCCTTCCAAGGGGTCCGATGATAAATTAGTTAATTTAATTAACTATTTTAGCATTTATCAAGTCCTCTCTCTCAAAGGGGTAAGGGGGAAACTTGTCCCAAGCCTACCCTTGTTGCTTGATATGCTTCTTGTAAGTGATTGGCTAGGCTTGGGAAGGTCCAATGAGCTTCAAGCATGAGCTACAAGACGGGGGGCTGCTTTGGGGGGTATACTCTCCCACACACACTCACACACACTCTCATTGTGTGAAGTGAAAAGTGAAAGAGCTCCATCTCCTTCTCCAAGCAAGTAGAGAAGTTGAGAGCCTACACCAACACTGTTGGCTATGGAATGCAAATCCAACCAAGAGCCATGTTTCAATGCTTAAGCTTTCCATCTTCTCCATCTTCATTACTATGCTATTATGTATTCTAGCAAGAAGAGTGATGATAAGTGAGGAACTATTTCTTTCTCCTATGGAATGCTTCTTCTTCCTCTTCTCTACCCTCATTCCCCGCTAGCTATCTCCACCTTCAAAGGTGTTTCAGGCCTTGGGACTGAGGCTTGCGATAGTTAATGCTTTTTGCAAAGTTTAAGTTATTCTTGTGATGCATGAAGCTTTCCATCTTCATTGCATCACCTAGGTCACAAGAAACACAAAAATTGTATTGTACCAAGTCTCTCTTGATGGGAGAATCTATGATACAAATGCCTATTGGAGGGGGGACCTAAATCCGGTCCTCAACTGGTGTCATGTTCTCTAAACTCTCTCTCTCTCTTGCAAAAGTATTGTTCATGCCAAGTTAAGTAAGTATTATGTTTATGGTGCATGTCTTTTATATGTTGAGGTCTGTACTTGCTTTTTTTGCATGCAGCAAGTACATGTGCATGTTTGGGATTTTCTTCGGAATTTAGGGTTTAGGAAAGTTACAAAGTTACATGGATAAGCTACTCTTTAGATTGCTAACTTGCATGCATGCAAGTGCAAAAATCAGTATATGTTATGCATGAGCATAGCACAAAGTTGAAGCTCAGTAGGGCTGTCAACATAACCAAATTTAATTAGTACCAAATTTGGTACTAACCAGTACCAAATTTGATACTAACCACTACCAAATTTGGCTCTGTACACAACTGAATTTTGCAATTGTCACCTGAATGAGATACATTCATTTCATTCCATGTATTTTGTTTTGCACAACTGAAATGAGGCATGTAAGGTGAATAATCAGGTATTTGGACTGCTGGAATGAGGGCATGTCTTTACTTGTGTGTTGTTTCCACATCGTAGGAAAAAACAAGATGGAGGAGTACCGTATCTTGACAAAGTTCTTCTATACAGCACAAGAGCTTCATGATGAGTATGGATTGAGCATGGAGGGGGTGCTGCCAAAGGATCTTACGGAAGATGACATCCCCAATGACTAGTGGCCTTGAATCTATGGTTCGGAGAGTCCCTCGGACATGTGTGGGGATAGCTGACAGGCTGAAAGAGCTGACAATGTCTCTGAAGCAGAAGAAGGAAACACTCTTGAGGGCGGAGGGTTCTAATAAACTTGTCAAGCAGATAATGGATGACATCAAGGAATATGAGACCTAGCTGGAAACACTGAGAGAGGCCAACACTGGCGATGACACATAAATCAATGTGATAGAAGCTGATTTGGCTGCCAGTCAAAGGATGCTACGCCGATACGGAATCAGTGAAGATACATCATTGCTCGATAAGGAGATTCTAGAGCAACATGTGCTGGTAGTTTTGGGAGTTTTTGGTAGAACTGTTTATGCTTGGTTTGGTGGGATTGGTAGTGTTAGGTACCTTTGGTAGAACTGTTTATGCTTGGTTTGGTGGGATTGGTAGTGTTAGGTACCTTTGATAGAACTGTTTATGCTTGGTTTGGCGGGATTGGTAGTGTTAGGTACTTATGGTAGAACTGTTTTTATTCTAGGTAGTTTATGGTTTCCTTCTGTCTTATGGTTTGGTATTTCTGGTACTATGAAGAAGTTTTGGTACTTTAAGGTACTTTTTGAAAGTGCTGCAAAAGGTGTTATGGTAGTTTTATTCTAATAGCTTTGGTAGTTTTGCTAGTTTTGGTACTTTTAGGTACTATTTGAAAGTGCTGCAAAAGTGCAATTGGTAGTTTGATTTTGGTAATTTTGGTACTTGAAGGTAGTTTTTGAAAGTGCTGCAAAAAGTGTTTCTTTGGTAGTCTTGGTAGTTTTGGTACTATTTGAAAGTTTGATTTTGGTCGTTTTTGGTACTTTGAGGTACTATTTGAAAGTGTTGCAAAAAGTGGTTTTGGTAGTTTTGGTACTTTTGGTACTTTTAAGTACTATTTGAAAGTGCTGCAAAAAGTGGCTTCTGTAGTTTGATTTGGTACTTTTGGTACTTTTAGGTACTATTTGAAAGTGCTGCAAAAAGTGGATTTGGTAGTTTGATTTTGGTAGTTTTGAAAGTGCTGCAAAAAGTGGCTTTTGGTAGTTTTGGTAGTTTGGTACTTTTAGGTACAATTTGAAAGTGCTGCAAAAAGTGGCTTTTGGTAGTTTTGATAAGGTTTGGGTAGTTTAGTTCTGCATTGAGGGTATTTACATGTTTTTGGTACTATATGATTCCTGAGTTTAGTAGTTTTGGTGGTTTTGGTAGTTTGGGTTCTGTTTGGTAGTACAGTACTTAGAAGTACCAGTCTCGGTATGACTTCTTGGTAGTTTTTGAAACTAATTGGGACCGCTGGTTGTCAACAGGCTGAGTATGACACTCTGGAGAAAAAATGGAAGGAAGGTCAAGAGCATACCCTATTTGTGAAGGAGATATGTCTGATATCAGGCTTGGGAAGAGGTTCCTGCTATATCCTAGGCCCTAGGTTAATGATTCGGTAAATGTGATCCTGGTGTTTGGTATGTGTGTTGCATGCGATGAGCGCACGTGTAGTCACACTGACCATGCACGACATGCACCGGCCATGCAAAGACCATTGCATCACAGGTCAAAGGGACTGGCAAGAAGCACGCAAAGCTCTATAGCAAGGCTTGAGGTTCAATAGGATGAATCAGCACCGCTACAAGCCGATTTGGATTAACAAGAAGTGCAAGGCATTTTGGAAAAAAATCAAATAACATCATGCTCATTAGGTACATGCAAGGCCTGTGGCATGTAAGGAAAAGATATTCAACATGGCCAACTAGTTTTTTTTTGTTTATGAAGCTGCCTTAAGTAAAGGACATTCAACAAAAGGTGTGTATTGAGAAAATTTTGAAAGTGTTGAAGTGTTCTTGGTTTCATAATGGTATCAATAGCATGCAAGGAGTGATCAAATTGAATCAAGCCAGTATGGCAAGGCACATTGATACAATTACTTCAGAAGGTATGCAATAGCTTTCATTTTGTTTGTCACATTATTCAAGACCATGCAAAGGATCTTGCTCCAAAGTGATCACATGAATCAAAGCAACACTTTGTAAGTTATCTTGCAATAAAGCAAGTAGAAACAAGTCTTGTGGCTTGTAAGATATAAGTATTTGGTAGAGCCAATTAGTAATAATAATTGAAGATGCTGATAGGCATCTTTCTCTCTACTACTGAGATTTGAATTTGCTAGGGCATGCCCCTAGGAAAGTTATTTGCACTCGATAAAGTGAGATGTGGTCATGATCAATCCACTGTCAATTTTCATGGATAATTGGCAATGCGTATAAACAAAGCAGAACAGAACAACTCATGCATGCTTTGTTTGTGCAATTATTGTAAGTATTTTTATGCTTCCAATATGGTATTCCACTCAACAAGGTTGCTAATCAATGCAAAATGATAAGCAAAGTACACCAAGGGGTGCTACAAATTCCAGCACCAAAGATGACAATTCAAGCAAGTCACAGTCTAAAACTTTCCACTAACTTTGAAAAAGTTTTTACCATGCCAACTTGATAAGCAATGTTTCTTCGATTGAGTAGAGATTGGCAGTAAGATGAAGTTTGATAGCTAAGCTTCCTGATCTATCTATTTCAAGATTGTGCAATCTAAGGATTCTCAATAAATTATAAGATGTATGCTTTGGCTTTTCTTTACAAAATCTCGACAAGGTTCTCTTTTTTGCTTTAATAGATGCATGTCACTAGGAGCATTTGTTAGCTATGAGCACTCAGGCTACATTCTGTCTTCCCTTCAAGGCCTATTTCTTGTAAGTTTCCAAAGTTTGGAATATGGTATTAGCATACGAGCTTTGGAAAGCTTGGCAACATGTATATTTGATTTTTAATTGGAGGCCGGTCTGAACCAAGCCATGAGGGAATGTAGGGTACATCCGCTAAGAGATCTAAATTTCTTAGCATACGTGGCTATGAGCCAACTCAATAGTAGGCAACTCGTCTCAAAGGCGCGGCAAGGTTAGCCAATTTCACATTTTATTTGTTTTATTGTCTTTAATTTTCTCTATTGTGAAAAGCAAAGTGCTTTGATAGAATTCATGCAAATCAAGGATTATATTTTGTGCCAAGGTACTATGCATTGACTTCAGATGAAGGATAATGGCACATGTATTTGGCACTAAGTGGATATAAGCTCACAATTTACACAGTGACACACTGTGGTGTATCCATGCCAATGTAATCGTGCAAGGCACGTTAGTAGTGGCTCACATGGTTGAGACTATCATTGAAGCATGACATGTGAATAAGATGGTAGTAAGTCCACTCCATCATTGAAAATGCTTTCACAATAACATCAGCTACTCTATTCAAGAAGAATTGAAACTAGTAGATGGGATTGTGATCATTGTATATGTATGCATCGGAGGGCACTTTACATCATTGTCTCTATTCACAAGGTGTAGCCAATATAGATGATTCTTTATGTGGATAGTAAGTAGCCATGGCCTTGTTATCAAGCCATTCACTCATGGAAAGACATGAATACACTAACAGCCTCATAGCAGGTGATCTCTAGTTTGAACACTGAAGAAACTTTAGTATGACTACCTTTTTGGGATGTTAAGAATATTTCTCTTTTGTTCATGGAGAGATATGATTATTTTATAATCTAGTTGTAACATTGTTTATGCCTCTAGGAGTGGTATTTTCAGGGGTATGACCCAACTAATACACACTCATTCCATAGGTGTTGAGGGTCATGATTTGATCTCATCACAATTGTACTTTCAAGGAAAGAAGTTCGCAATATATCGAGGGGTGGTGGAAAAAATAAAAATTTTCAATTATTCCAAACACTTTTGACCACAGTAGAATGTGTTGGTCACCATCGGCTACTAGGTTGAAAAGTTTTCATGCAAAGTCTAACCAAACAGTTTGCCAGTGCAGAAGCTAACCAAGGGGTTTGAATTGCAACGTTAACACCCAGGGTTACCAATTTATACTACTTTCTTTTTACTAATCTTCCATTTAGTGTTCACTAAGTCAACATCAAACTAGCTTTTTACGGCTAGCTTTTGGTGAGGCACCTTTCAGGTTTGCAAAGTGCATGTGACTACGGGTAAGTGAACGATATGTTCAACGTCTAGTTACGCATATGATTTGGTTTTATTCCATTTTTAAATATGTTTTTCTTGAATTTTCCAAGTTGGATGAATAAGCTCGAATACATTTATCCCATTTTCTCTTCAGAAACATGACAAGTTCGTGTAGGAGCAAAGAATTCGGGGCCACAGAGTCCTAAACATGTTTTTGCATTATGCAGTTATGGACTTATATGTAGGTTTTTCTTGGCACATGTTGTCACACAAGATCCAAAATGATCTAGGAACTCAAGGTGTTTGGTTTAGCCAACGTGGAGAGGTTAATGAGGGTCCCTCTCACTCATGTCGCTGAGTGTTTATAGTTACCTCCACACACAAGTACATCTCATACTTGAAGGATGTTCTTTTGTTAGACCTCCTTATTTGAGACATATTCCATATGTGGAGAATTATATGAGTCTCTAGGAATGACACTAGTGTCCATTATTCTCAATTACGTGTCATGATGAAGTCCCCGATGCTAGTCAAATCCGTTTTATAGACCATTTTGAGCATGTAGTATTAGGGGAAAAAATCAGTGGCTAGGAATTGTCGGTAGTTTTAGAACGATTTGTTAAGGTTACGAGTGCTGCTAAACAACACTAACGGATGGTTGTTTATGCATATAGCAAGGCTATGTGTTGTTAGTGAAAATATTTCCATTGTTTGTACCTAGAAGTGACTTATGTTTCACATTCTATTATGGTTCAAATGTTTCAGCAATCTTGGAAATGTTTGAAGTAGAAATTATTTAGTTCATTTTCAAAACTATTTACACTCCTATTTCATGTGTTTTATGAACATTATATTTGCCATAAGTATTGGCAAGTATGGTCATGGATATGCAAGTTCAGATTTGTTTTTGCTAGATGTATGCACACTAGGTGTTATGGGCCCTAGTGTTTAGCAAAGGTTGTTTTGGAGCGGCATGAACATTCATGGCATAGATCTAACAATCATTAATAGAGGTCATGGCTTGATTTGGGTGCTTGTGGATCTTTCAAGTTAATCAAGATGTTTATTCATAACATTTTTGATTCCTCAACAATGTTGTAGGGCACTGTGATCCCTATTTACCAGTCATTTTGGAAGACTTCTCGTAAACGGTGGGGAAACACACCTTAGGACTATCATTTATCCAAAGAGAATAGATAGATTACAAGTGTAATTTTGTGCTAAAGGATATGCTAAGCATGTATGCTAGCATGAAGCAATCCAATTAGAAAGCATGTAAATCTCTAGTTGGAGTTTGCTTATCATAACGTAAAGCATGTTTGCGACTAATTTTAGTCTCTTCATGTTAAGTCAGGTTCTCAACCTTGAACACTAGTTATGGTGGGGCTGTCTACTGATGCAAAATGCTAACAAGTCAAGGAGTTAAGCATTGCTAATGTGTTATATCAGCATGTTACTTTCATAAAAAGTGAGAGAATGTATTCTTTGAGACACCTTCTAGTTGCAATAACTCGTTTAGTATACTCAAGTGAGACAAAACACTTGCAAAGGGACAACAATGTGGAAAATCAAGATATTTTTCTTGATTTCATTGAACCTCCTACTGAACCGTATTTTGATCAAATGGATATCTGAATCCATGAAGTATGGCACTGTGGAAAACATTAGTGTTCTTATGAAGATACCACCACTTTTGTTTTTGAGGACGAAAATGCTTCTCCAAGGGGGGAGTAATGTCAGGCCAAGGTCAAGGCCAAGAGCCAAGATAGACATGCAATCAAGGGACACTATATTTATATGGCTACAAGCCTACACATAGCATGGTTGGGTGGAGAATTGCATGTTCTAGTCCTTGGTCTCTTACAACTCTCATGTCTTCCCCAAGCTCTCCATGGCTGAAAATGCTCTCTCTCTAAATCAATGGTTATCTCTCTTCTTATTATCTCTCTCTCTCTCTCTCTCTCTCTCTCTCTCACACACACACACACACACACACACACACACACACACACACACACACACACACACACACACACACACACACACACACACACACATTGCTCCCAATTTCTCTCCCTCAATGTGGTGAGATCTCTCTCCCTCTCTCTTAGGCACAATTACCTACTCTCTCTCTCTCTCTCTTCCATTTTTTCCTCTCTCTGAGATCAGCCATGAGCTATAAATAAGCTGATTTTCAGCCACACACACACACACGATGAGTTTAGCAGTGTGGGTGCATTTGTGTTGTGGGTGTTTTTTTTGCAAGGTGTGAGGTAGTTGTTTGGTATGCTAGAGTGGAGTTGTTAGTGCAAATTAGCCAATTTGAAGGTGTTATTTGAGAGTTTAGGGGTGCTATGTGGGCTATAGAGAGGAAGATATTTTGTGTGATGTAATCCTTATTCCCCGTCTCCATCTTCTGGTGCCCTCATGGAGGAGCTATCTGATGCTCCAATTTGCGGTTGAAAGTGGTGTTTTTTAGACGACGAAGCGGTTGGCTGATGGTCGAGACGTTTGATGGTCGGGTTTGAAGCTGAAAGAGATGGTGGAGCCAGGTTTTGGCCCCATATTTATGGGCGTAAAAGATCGCAAGGATTGGTTAGCAGATTCCAAATTATGGCTGCTATTGATGCGTATGTCGATGGATTCAAAAAGGTTACAGACAGTGCCGTTGTTGATGCGAGGACGAGCCAAGGTGTGGTTCGATGGCCTAAAGAGCAGCGATCGGAATCATGGCAAAGGTTGCAGAGTCAGTTTTTGGACTGGTTTCGAGAGGTGCTTACAACGGAAAAAGCCGGTGCAAGGCTGAAGGTGGTACACCAAGATGTAAGTAAAGATTTCTTGTTGAAAGTTTGCATGAAAAGGTAGCAGAATGCAATGAATATGCAGATACCAAGGGTTCAAAAGCTGAAGAAGAAAGTTTGCAAAGTGGTGAAGATGGTCAAGCTTTTGTGGGGCAGAAAGTGGATGCAGATGCTGATACAGAGTTGGTATATGATGCCGATGCCAATGATGATACAAGCTCGATTAGTTGGGAGACAAGCGAGGATAATAGTGCCAATGAGTATACATCCTATGACGAGGAGACGGAGTCTGATGAACCCGAACTGGTAAAGGTAAAGCTGCCCTCTTATATGTTTGATGATATGGTAATAGCACATGTGCAAGAAGAGTAGGGAACAGAGCAAGACGAGATGCTTGATGAAAGCCAAGTGGAGTGGTCTAGGCCTATAGATGATGATATACAGGTGAAGGTGGTATATGGTGCCATGCTAATGGCTGTGCTGATGAAAGTAGCAGTGGAGTGTGCCGTGGTGGTGCAACATGTGCAGAATTTTTCCAAGAGAGATAAAGCGGCCGTGTCTATGGAGGAACTTGAGATGGATGCGATAGAAAATGAATTTCTCTCTTCCATAGAGGAGCATGATGCAGCGGTAGAAGAGGTGCTTAAAGAATAGGTAATTGAAGCTGACCAAGCGGTAGTGCTGATTGACTTTGAAGGGCCGGTTGACGAGGAAGGGCTCGATGATGCTGGAATTGAGTGTGTGGCCAAAGAGGAGGTTGTGATGCCAAAGACGGAGGAGATTCCGATGCGGCAGATATGTCCAATGGTGGAGAAAGGAGAATCTCAAGCAGTGTCTTTGCTTCCATTGAAGTTATGTGAATTATGGTTGATGAAAAAGATGGTAGATACAGCTCTATGGAGGCTGGTTCGGCAGGTGCATAGTTCTATGCTCAAGGCCTCCACTTTATTTGGTTGGGAGGGAGGGTCAGACATGTGTTGTAGCTTGGTGTCAGGTACATGTTTTTTAGATGATAATATACTCGGTGCTACTTGGTATGGAGTAGACAGGTTGCAAAGGAATGCATGGAGTGCAGAAGGTAGGCTATGGGCAGTCTACACACATGGTGGTCTAGGTGCTTGGGTAGGGCACTATTGGAGATTGTTGCAGATGCATGAAAGTGAACAGAGCCAGGTGTTTGATCCAGGTGGAAGCTATGTGATGCAGGAGGTGGGGCAACCCACTTGAAGGTTTGGAAACAGAGTGCAATAAAACAGTGTACATATGGTTATTTAGTTTTCTCATAGTGTGTGCCAGGTTTTGCAGTTTATAGTGGAATAAAGCTCTTGTGTGGTTGAGCATAAATGCTCAACAAGGGGTGGGCAATGATGGTGCAGCCAAAGTGTGTCGACTCTAGAAGATGGCATAGACAGATGTGTGCAGGCAAGTAGAGGCATGGTAAAGGGATGGAGTAGCTAGGAAAATCATGGGATGGCAGGTAGCAGTGGAAGTGTATGCATGATGCGGCTTATAGGCCAGGGAAGGCTCCATAAGGGGCTAATTGGGATAGCAGGTGAAGGAGATGCAAAGTGAAGCCTTTGGGTCCAGGAATAAAGAGCTTGAAGTGCTGAAGGAGCAGTTCCAGACGGTTCATCAAACTGAGCTACGGAGCCCAAGTTATTGAAGGTTGAAGCTTTAATGGTTTGCAGATTCTTGCCGGACAGGGCGGCTGGGTACAAGTGATCCAAGTGGAAATTGAGGTATAGATGTGTAGAGATCAATTCATGGGCCTATCCATATTTTCGGATTGCGGATCGAATCCATGGTGTGCAAGATATGGTCAGTTGAAGTTTTTTCGAGGGCCGGATCTGAGCCCACTTGGCTGCATTGGAGAATGTGCCATCTGGAATCTTTTGAGCCTCGACAAAGTTCTAGAGCAGGGTGTACATCATACGGAGCTAACAGGAAGTGACTGCATGCCAAACGGAGTCCGTAGCAAGAAGTTATGGAAGTCGGAAGATTGGGTGTCCTTGTCCGAAGTTAACTGCAGATGATCTGAGCGGGTTTTGGTGGCCTCGGTTCGAGGGCTAAGAGAGTCATGAAGTGACGCAAATTTGGGGGAAGACGGAGTCGGTTCAATGATCTTTTTGCCAAGTTCGATAGCTCTGCAAATGGGCCATCAGAGACAAGTGAACATGCAGGACAAGTAGAGAAAACAAAGTCTTGTGTAAAACAGGGGAAAACAAATGATTTGGTTTCTTTCAAAAGTCTTGAGGCTGGAGCTCTGAGGAGCTGCCACGTGGTTGAGATTAAGCCCACATGTGGATTTGATAGAGGAATTTGAGGGGTACATGACCTGGGCTGAAAGCCCCATTTGGTGTGTAGGTTGGAGAGGGGAGCTCTCCTCCCATGGTGATGGTGGTCGGACACAGGCGCTGCGCGCGCGGACTTGGTGGCAATTTTGGCGGCGGCAAACGGCGAGGCAGGGCGACACAGGGTGCCCGCGTGGGGTTGATTTTGGTGCTGATGTGGTAGTGGTAAGGGGATGTTCCCGCGCCCACTAAGGGTCACATTTTTTGAGGAGAAGGGGTGTACCCCCCCCCCCCCCCCCCCCCCCCCCCCCCCCCCCCCCCCCCCCAAATAGCGACATCACTATTGCCTCGCCAGGGAAGGGGTCTTGCTGCTAAGAGGTTCCGACAAGGGTTGAAGAGAAAACCAAGGCAAGAGAGGGACAAGGGGAGATCCGGACAGCCAAAGGAAAGGGACCAAAACCCAATGTGCACATCATGTAAATTTTTCCAAAAGTGAACTATGCCAAGTGTTGGCAATGCAATCAAAATTCTAAAAGAAGCTCTAAGTGAAGGCCACGCGAGGAGAGGCTCATCCTTTTTTCTTTTTTTGAGCCTCCTAGAGGCACCCCTATAAAAGGTTGTAAATGCGGAAATTTGAGGGTCTTTGGACCAATGTGGCTTTTTTGCCTGTGTGTGTGAGTGGAAGCTTGAAGCTTGTGTGTTGCTAAGCTTGCCATTGAAGTTGCATACATTGATTGTACTACTCCCTATGCAATAATACCAGCCCCAATCTCTTGCGTTGCTTCTCCCCACTCTCCTCCTCTTCTCTCACTCTTCGTGTATTGGCCATTGCTTGTTGCAGAGGGTTTGCCTGCAGCTTGAAAGGTGCTACCAAGAGGGCAGATTAGGAGTGTTTTGTGAGTCGAAAAGGGTGAGTTTAGCAGTGTAGGTGCATTTGTGTTGTGGGTGTTTTTTTTGCAAGGTGTGAGGTAGCTGTTTGGTATGCTAGAGTGGAGTTGTTAGTGCAAATTAGCCAATTTGAAGGTGTTATTTGAGAGGTTAGGGGTGTTGTGGAATCCCTGGGCTATAGAGAGGCATATATTTTGTGTGTTGGGTGTGTTCGCTATTTCCCCTCTCCAACGTCAGGCTTTTTAGATCAATGATCGGAGTTATGGTTGCCAAGATATTGGCCGTTAAAAATTCATCGGGGGCCGGTTCCGTACCAGTTTGGTCTGCTCAATTGTTGTTCCATCTGTAATTAAATCTCTTGTAGTGCATTGATAGCTGGTGCTCCAATTGAATATAATTCCATGGCTGGCTAAAGCATGATGTGTTAGTGCTAAAAGCCTTCGAAGCCGAATGCCATGCTTAACAATTCCTTGGATGAAGTGTATGCCAAATGTGATGCACCATGAGGGCTAAAGGCCGCCCGAGTTTAAAGCTTAAGGCCACCCAATGAAGCACTAGGGCCGGCCCGAGATGTATGCCTAATGTGGTGCCGTTATGAAAGAACAAAAGGCTCTTGATGAGCTCATTGTTCGAAATGACATCTCATGGAGTGTATTGGTTGGCCGGCATGTATGCCAAATGTGGTGCCCTTACTAGGGCTATGGCCTCCCAATATAACCCAAATGACCACCCACTATAATGTCCGCCCACTTGGTATGTTTTGGGATTTAGTGTGTAAGCAAAGAAAAAAGGAGGGCCATGGCATTCAACAACAGTGAGAACGAGCTGCGCAGGGAGGAAAGAGCTCCCAGCAGCCAGGGGAGAGCTTGGGCGAGCGTGAAACTGAAGGGAAAAGTGCAAAAAATCTCCTCGCGCAGCAGTTTGGTACCATGCGCGTCGGATTTCACGCTGCTTGACCCCATCGATTGCCACGTCATAGGACCCACTCCCATGCCACGTCAGTCACGACGTCGTGACTACATGGGGGAGGGGCTTATTTATAAGGAGTTGGAGGGCAAGAACGAGAGGTTTTTTTTTTTTTGGTTGGCAAGGAAGGTAAAGAGGAAACGAAGTAGGAAGAAGCAGGTAACGAACAGGGAGGGTTGAGAACGAAGGGTTCTTCAAAGCTCAAGGAGGAGAAGTGCCGAAAGATGGGAGGGGAGGCAAAGCAAAGCTCTCTCTTCCTCTCTCTCTCGTCCTTGGCAAGCAAAAAGGGGGAAGGAAAGCTCTCTTGTTCTCTCCCTCATCCTCGACTAGCAAGACAAAGGAAAGATCTCTCTTTCTCTCCCTCGCCCTCGACTAACAAGACAAAGGAAAGCTCTCTCTTTCTCTCTCTCGTCCTTGGCATGCAAAGAGGGGGAAAACGAGAGGTGCATAAGGAGAAAGCAAAGAGTTATAGCTCAGCAAAGCGGGATTCTTTCTCTCTCTTGCAGAGAGGAAGCCATTCCTGATCTAGAAAATAAGTAAAAAGAAACAGAATTAGCAACAAAGGGAAAAATTTTGCGGCAATTCAACATGTTTAGTCTTACGTTCGTCTTCACCGATCACCGGCGAACATTTTGTATCAATGCAGACTAAACTAATTTGGCCTAGATTTTGTAAATGTGAGCTAAACTCCTTAATCCATAATTAAGTAAGTTAATGGTGCTGTTAATAGCACCGCCTTGGCTATTATGCGTTGGATTTTTTTGGCATCTTGAAATTCAATTATTTTAGCACTTTGTTCCTATTTCAAAGAGGTTACTTGACAATTGTGTGATCTGGTGCATCTTTTCTTCTCTCTTCTCCCAAAGCTAGCAGCCCGGTGCTGACCCGGCTCACATTTCAAGCACATAGCCCCCGACACTTGGTGAACCCGACGTGAACCCGAGCCGGGGTGGGAAAATAGTTGGAGCCTATGTCTACACCGCAAGATGCAGCCATGCAACAGATGATGCAGCGGTTTGCAGCGTACATGCAGCAGCAACATGGTGCCCAGCAACGACATAATTTGCAAGAGAAAATTCTTAAAGCTTGGCAAAGTGTTGCAGAGAAGTTGCAGCGGTTTGAAGGCCGAGATATTTCAAAATTTTGCAATTTTTATGAGTAGTCTATAGAAAAGATAATGGAATTGAAGACCAAGACTCAGTGGAAGGATTTCATCTGATTGTAGTGTCGGAACTTAGGACCCAGATTAAAGAAATTCAGGTGGCTCAAGGATCAAATTGGTAGGAATTCAAGAAGGCGCTTCAAGAGGAATATTTTTTGGAAGATTCTTAAAGGTGACCAGACAGAGTTTTATGAAGTAAGTGCAGAAGAAGTAAGTGCAGAAGAAGAGTAAAATTTATCTGCACGAGAACTGTTGGGAGACTTTGAAAAGAAGTTTGATCAGTTGTCATTAGCAGAACAACGTTCTTTGAAGGATCAAAAGGTGGAATTGTTTATTCAAGCTGCTGATCCACAACTTCAAAAGAACTTAATGCAATTATTGGAGGACCTGGTAGGAGAACTGGGGTTGACATCAGATTGGAAAATAGTCTCTAAAGCAGTGAATATGATTGTAAAACGACAGAAGCAAGTTGACAAGAAGATCGTGGTTGAGGTAATAGATGATGTTGAGGAAGAGATTAAAGAGAAATCACCCTCAACAGTACCCAAGGTGGAAGGGCCTGTTCTCGACGATCTGGTAAAAGGTATTCAAGAGCTAAATCTAAATTTAAATTTCAAAACTGTTAAATTTAAAGGGCTAGCTGCAAAAGTGTCTACTTTTGAACCTAAGCATTAGCAGCCACCACGTAAAAACTAGGATAATTGATGCATGTGGTGTGATAGTGAAGACCATAGGTATGTGAAAGAGTGCGATGAGTTTGATGAAGCTTACAAGATGAATGTGGTTTTATGGAAAGACAAGAAGATTCATCTCAGGGCAACAAGAGAGATGCTCCGCTTAAAATTTGGCAAGGGTGGTATGAAGAAACTAGTAGAAGAAATACAACATAATGTTACTCTTGTGGAAGCAGCTACAAATGGGCTACAGATTTGTGGTAAGGGAGATGAGGAGGGTACATGTGCAAAGGGCCAGCTGTGACCGTATACTTTAAAGACAGCAAAAGCAGGTAAGATAACATAGGGGAATTTACGACAGGCAGGGATTTCAATTCGAGAAACTACTGGGTGAACCAATCCAGTAGATTCTCTTTCAGTATATTCATATATTGCTAAAGCTCAAGCCAATGAAGCTATGGTGGAAGAGAAGCGGAAAAGGGAGGAAGAGGTTGTTGGAATGTCAAAAAGACCAACAAGATCTAGCATCAAGAAAGAAGAAGGGCCTGCTCCTAAGCCTACTCCTGAAGTGGTTATGGAGGAGGCTCGTAAGGACAAAAATCAAGGTAAGCCTAAGGGACCCTAGTATAAACTTAAATCTGATATTGAATTGGCTAAAAATTTGAAGAAGGTTTTTGAAGAGCGTATCCTGAACAGTAAAGTGGAGCTCACATTGGGGGATATTCTGGGAATTTCCAAACACGAGTTCCATGAGGAGATTATCGACATTATGAAAAGGAAGCGATAGATAGCGAGTGAGCAAGAGCCAGAATCAGTTAAGAGCCAAGTGGTTCGTCACATTGAAGCAATTTTGGGTGGTATGAAGAATATTTATCAGATCTTATAGAAGAAGAGTCAAAGCCTGCGGTGGTTTCAAACCCGATTGTACCCGAGGTAAGAAACATGCATTTTTAATGATGGAGAAGATGAAGAAACTATACCCAAGGGTCACTTTTCAAGGACTCATTGGGCAAGAGCAACGACTGAGTCTATGATAAAGCTTGGTGACATTGAGGAGCCAGTCTTAGCCCTTATAGACCATGGTTCAAATCTTATGGTGAAGAATTTGCACAAGAAGGGGAAGTGACCTATTGATGTGGACCACGGGTGGCGGATTCGAGCTGTCAATATGCTTCCAAGGGATCTTTACGGTGCATGTACAAATGTCAAGGTAACTACTGGGGATGTTTGTGATGAGAAAAACTTCTTTATACAGGAGCATTCCTCCTACCACTGATTTTGGGACAGCCCTACATTATGCCTGTGTGGATGGAAACTAAGGTGCTAGATGATGGCTCGGCCTATGCCAAGGTTCGGAGCTGAGATGGTAAGAAAGCGGTTCAATTTTTAACTATATGTGTTGACCATGCCAGGAACAAAGACAGTTTACATGATCATTCGATGCCAAAGATACGCAAAGAGTTCAAAGAGCAAATAATTTCTCAGGATTCTCTTGGGGTGCCACTATAAAGTGGGACTATGGTGGTACAAGTGAGGATAAGTTCTCGCAAGAGAAACCTTCTCTTCTAGATTTTTGGGATTGACATATGAGGGTTCAATATCTTATAGAAAATTTAATGATTTACCTAAATGGGAGAAACAATATGTTTCAAATATTCAAAGTGAATTGAAGGGATATGATGTGCTAGAACCAGATGATGTGATTTTAGGAATCTTCTAAGAGATTTCTTATGTTGACACTATGTCAGAGTTTGAGGGTTGGCGGGTACGCCGCGATGGACATCAGTACAACGAGAACTCACCTAACAAGATTTGTCAGCTAAGGATGAAGCTCGACCCGCAGGCGCGTGGAAGCAAGCATAGGGTGTCAACCTACACTCGACCGACTATTAACTACTTCCTACAGAGGTCTCTACCCAATGTCTAAGCTACATCCTTCAAGAGTACACAAGAGGAGATTTCCTACAACGCTTTCAAGAGCCAAATACCCATAAAAAATTCTCGAAACGCTACGGAACTTGAAGGAAACCCTATTAACACCAATAGGTCGCTCTCCCTAAGGTCCATGAACCAAAATCCCAACCCTGAACATCCGGTGAAAAATCACGTAAGATATCTGGTCGAAATTTGCAGGTTGTCATTTCCAAAAACTAAAGTGCCTAATGTCTAGCTATACTCAATGCGAATGCGTGGATATGCTGAGATGAAAAAACAGACAACGTATGCTCACCGAATCACCAGATATAGCTCGTGGGTCGAGCTCGCAAAGCCGGGCCGTACACCTGCAATGTAGGTGTTGGCGCGTAGCTCTCTTCGAGGGAAACATGCTACACTTCTCCGCACTCGATCTCGTCCACCAGTGCGCGCATAGTGTCAAGATAAAACTCTCACTATCTCTCATACACAGAGTACGTTCAAATCACACAGACAAAAACTTATAAGAATGACAAAGGTTTTTTGCATTAAGGTCAAAAGTGGTATAAATACCTTACAATCTCAAACCCTAATGTTCCAATTTAACCATTTACTAAGACTAAATGTCAAAAATGGGATACAATTTGGAAGCTTCTGCAAGCCCCACTATTTACAAAGGTGAAATAACAGTTTCTTCTCAATTAAGAAATAATTACAAAGGAAATTAATATCCTGCCGGGCAATCATCCTTCATTGGGTGTGTCCAGCCGCTAACACCACCCCCAACCTAGATCATGTGGTCCCCGACATGACAATAGAGTTGCTTCTTCAATGGAGGCTTTCGCGCATCTTCAGAAGAGACTCATATTGTGCATGCTGGGCCAGTAATGTAGGGCCGAATATTTTTGTATCGATGGTGAAGAAACCGGTGTAGAAGGGGCTTCTTCAAAGGCCTGGAGATGATACGAGGGCAAAAACATTATTCGCTGATAGAGGGCATGTATCACCTCATGGGAAGGCTGAGCAGACAATTCATATGCACATCTATCTGTGTCTTGGAAGAAGAATATGCTGTCTGTTGCCTGTCCAAGTTTAAAGATTTCAAAAACTGCTAGAAGGGTTTTACAGATTTTCCTGAGGATGATGCAAGAGAGGTCAGGCGAGCCAATGAACAATTTAATGGCGCCCGTTAGGGTTTTCACCATGTATTGCTCACTCATTCTCTCGCCTGCCTTCAAGCATGGTAGCTTTGGGTAGTTGAGCCACGTGGGGTGGCTTTTCTTCAGCAGCTCTTGTTCTTTCCAGGTCCGCATCCTTGGTAGAGGGAAAAAGCTAAGGTTGTCTCTGATTCTTTTAGGTGCCTCTACCAAATGAATTAAATACTATGGGTATTTAGTTAGCCATGCCTTTCTCCATTTTGGTTGAGAGTCCACAATAAGCTTAACTCTTTCTGGTTTGGAGATATCTTCTTCATATAGTGGCACTATTGGCTCTTCTTTAATCCGCTTGTTTATTGTAGATAGCAGCTTCGTACTTGAGAAGAGGATATGGGAGAGAGGGTTGTAGCCATTCATGTCAAACAACATTTGCATCTAACTTCTGAATGGTCATAGACTTTAATACCCTCTGCTCCCACTCCATTGCTTCTTTGGCCGTGTCTTTTACTGCCGCTTCTATTTCCTTTTGTAGATTTTCTTCTTCTTCTTGTGGCATATCCCAGGGCTCTTGGGATGGTCCCACAAGGATGTCCTCTTGCATTATTGTGTCCAATAGATCTGACACATTATCTATGTCAGTTCCTTCCATTGCTGCTGGCCCTGTCCTCAAATGTGGCTCTTCAGTCTGCTGTTGGCCTTTCAGCTCGTCAATCTGCTTTTGATATGCTTTCTTTTCCTGTTCATCTTGATCCCCTATGTTCACTAAGAGGTCGTTCAATTCAGCATTGGGTTTTTTGGCCTCTTCTAGCTTCCTCTTGGTGTCTTCATTTTCTGTTTTCATCCTCTTTAGATCCTCGTCCATCTTCTTTTTCAAGGCTTCTAGCTCATCTTTCATGGCCTTGTTCTCATCTTCCAGACGTTGTCAGGAGTTTTTTGGAGCAAGGGATTGCACATATGTACATATACATGCATGGTGCATCAAATAAAGAATTGCCCTTTTTTCAGAGCCAGGTGGTTACGTGACGCCCACATGTGTACAGGTAGGACAGGGTGTACATAGTGCAGAGATTTTCACTATTACCAGTACCAGTGTGTTTTTTCTACAATAATGAGGAGTTGGTAGTGCGTAAAACTTCTCGAGGAAGCTATCCGCGGGCCGACGACATGAGGTAAGCAGGTGCGTCAGATGGCATCTAGTGGCGTTAGGAGGCCGAACGGGGTCAATATTTGCACGTGGATGAATACGGACACAACGTGGGTGTTTTCTTGTGAGAGTTATGTAGAAATGTCATCATTAGGACCACTTTTTGGGGCCACTTCACGTGGTGGCGGGATGCATTATTGAAAAGAAATGAGTGCCAGGTGTGCGGATGATGCAAAAAGGTGACAACTATGCACTGCGAGGTCAGTTTTTGGCATGTTCGGGGTCAGTTTGAGGTCATCTAAAAGGCCACGGGTGCCCAACTAATAAAGCTAAGTGTGGGAACTGAAAAAACAGAGAGAAGACCAGAAAAAACGTGGAGAAGAGAGGAGGAACAGTCGCAGGTGTGTTTTTGCTCATTTTGGAGCCTGTTTTGGCCGTAAACTGCTCATCTGAGGTCGGATTTAAGCACTTTGAAATTGTAGAGTGGGGTTTTGGGCCGTTCCGGATGCCATGGCACTGTCCATTTTGCCAAATTCCTCCCTCTTTTTTTGTTGTTTTGTCTGTGTAAGTTTCTCCTATGAGCGAAGTTTCTGCCCAGTTTGTGATTGTATCTGGTATCTTTTACCCATATTGTGTGAGCTGTTTGCCCCATTGGTGTTGGCCCAAGCTCATTTGTATCTAAACATCAGAAATCCTCCTCTTTTGAGCTGAGTTTTTTGTGTGTGTGTGTGTGTGTGTGTGGAGTGGGCAAGTGGATAGTCTCTCTCCTCTCACTCCAGAGGTGTGTTCCCTGTCTTGGCCAGGTGTGTTGTGTAAGCCGAGTGGTGCCCCATAGTGTGTGTGTGTGTATCTTCCCAAGAGTGTGTGTCGGGTCGTTATAGAGGCGCTGTGTGTGTTTTCATCCCGCTCACATTCTTTTGGCCCCCCCAAGGAGGATCTTCTTCGAGTACCTTCTGCTTCAAGCTTTAAGCTTCAAGATTCGGGGCTACAGGTTACAGGTTACAGGTACAAGTACAGGTGATTCACACAGGTACAGGTAGCTGGAGTATAGTGATATACTAGCAGTGATGTCACTTGCAGTTGTTGTGGGTATGCATCACTTGGCGCCTATTTGAGCACATTGTCTGTTGGATTGTACGTTACTTGTGGAAATTGCCATTGTATGCATTTGTGGAGCCATACTTGGTTGTATTTGGCAGTCTCAGCCATTTCTGAGACTTGGTATGGAAGATAGTCATTTCTGAGACTTGACTATACGCGATTTGCATGAGCCTTCCTGTGAGGGTCGATAGCGTGAGGTTTTATTGAGCTGGGGGATTCTCAAATGTGGAGATCCTTTCGGTGATACAGGTAGCTGGAGCACCCTTTTCGTGACCTCGCCATAGGCTATGTACTAGTGATTCCTACTTGATGCTCGGGTTCTATTGTTGGCAGTTTATGCATACATAGACAGTCTATATTTTGGGTTCACACTGCTCTACTTTTGGGGAAACTCTGCCAAAGTTTTTCCAAGTTATGATGGATGGTTTTTTGGTATTTTGAGCCATTTATGCTGTTATGCTACTGAAATTTGGGCAAAAAATCAGAGGATAAGTCAGGTGTGCCTTGTTGGGAGCTTCATGGTTGGCTTTAATGGATGATCAAAATGGCCCTCAGTTCACTACTTTTCATTTAACTCAAAGAATTCAGATTAATGTTCATGTGTCCAGGAAGATCTTTTTCCAGCAGGGCATAGTCTTTATGTTTGGGCCAAGAAGATTGAGAGAGATCCTGGAATGTCCTTTGCCGGTTGTCATTCCGATGATTAACTATGAAAACTCATTTGATGTGCATGTGTTTGTCCTTATCTAAAGCTAAGCTCCATTGAAGTTTCTGGGGATTGGGTAGTGAAAAGTTTTGGGTTCTTGCACGTGTGTTCGAAGGGGTTCTCAAAGCATCATAATTTGGGTAGCCATGGCTTTCTCTTATCCGGAGTTTCATGGAAGAAGTGATGAAGATGTGGAATATTTTTTGGAAAAGATGGAGGTTGCCTGCATTAGCAACCAGATTCATGACCCTGCGCAGATGTTACGTCTTCTCCAAATTTGTTTGAAGAGTGATGCACGAGTCTGGTCCAAAGTATTTGAAGAGGAGTTGCGTGTGGCTGATCCACCTGTAAGGTTGAGTTGGGACAATCTACGACATGGGTTGGAAGTGGAGTTTGTGAAGATAGAAGATCCTGACAAAGTGTGGCAAGAAGTACAGGCTTTGGTGCAAAAGGAAGGTGAGCCAGTAGATGCGTACATACGTAAGTTTTCATTGGCATGGGAGCGAATGTGCAAGGCCTTAGCACCACAGGTACCCTCGCCTGACATGATGAAGAAGGACAGGTTCTTGGCTGGTCTTTAGGAGAATATACGTTGGAGAGTGGAGCTAAAGAAGCCTAGGACATATGAAGATGCACTAGAGGTACCAAGGAACAAAGAGTGGAAGTTGAAGAAAATGAGCCAGTTAGGGATGGAGTCTTTGCCAATGAGGTCTGAATTTCAGCCTATACAGTCTTTACAAGGTCGCATGTTAGGGGTTTATCATGAACCAGTGGTTCCTCTCACTCCTCAGGTTATGCCAGCAGTGGTCACTACAACAGTGCAAGATGATGGGCTAAGGCAAGACATGAGGCAAATGGTAGATTTGATGAAGAATCTCAGCCTAAACATGCTAGGTCAAGTGGGAAATAATCGAGGTCGAGGGAGGTATGCAAATCAGCCAAGAGGTGAAGAAAGACCTAGGAATGGTGTTGGACAAAGCAATGGTAGGTTTTGGAGGTAGACGCCCACATGTTATAATTGTGGAGAGTTGGGTCACATCAGCCCGCAATGTGATAAGCCACCAAGGATGGGGGGAGACATGTATCCATTGCCAAGACAGGTGTTGACTAGGTCAAATGATTATGGCATCGAAATTAAGGGAGATGAAGGAACCAGTGGATTAACCCAAGAGGAAAAGGGAAAGACAAAAGTGCTAAGTGTAGTCACCTTGGAGAAGGCATCAAAGCTAGAGGATACATTAGTGATGCCTATTGGGAAGAGGACCATAGAGGATAAGGAACGAAGAAGTGCCCCAGGTCCTCGTAAGAAGAAAGGAAAGAGCCATGAAGGCGAGGATGTCAAGGCCAAGAGGAAAAGGAGAGCTCGTCGAAAGTTTCATGTTTCAGATTTTCCACTAGGGGATGGGCAATTAAGCTATGACTTGAAGGAGGATCTGACGAGCAGGAAGGCAGATGTTACTTTTGGGCAGCTTATAGAGATGGTGCCTAAGCTAAAGCGACAGTGAAAGAGAATATTTAACCCAATGGAGAAAGAGCGAGAGAGAGGCTCAGTAAAGGTGTTGGCAATGGATGAGCTACCAGACATTTGTCCAATAGTAGATGTGTGGCATAAAAGGAAAAATTTGGGACAAGGTTATGTGGATGGCGGAGCCCAAATATGCGTTATAACACACTCATGCGTTGAGAAGATGGGTCTCACAGTGGCTGGGGTGTCAGGTTTCCGGATTAGATTGGCAAACCATCAAAAAGAAAAATGCTTGGGTGTTGTAAAGAGCTTAGAAGTGGAGGCATATGATGCAAAGGCAGTGGTTGATTTTCATGTGATGCCAGCAGGGTTGGGAGCATATCCTATTATACTGGGTAGACCATGGTTATGTGAAATGGGAGCTGTTGAAGATTGGCGACATGGTACGATTAGCCTCTATGGAAATACAGGTACCAAGAAGCTTTATAATATGGACACAAGGAAACGATTAGAGGAGCTTTATGAAGATGAGGATGAGTCTAGTGATGAAGACTCTTCCACGGTGACAGATGAGGACAGTGATAGCACTACCAACAGTGATGAGGATGCTGATGTTGCATTTCTTTTGATGGACAAAGAAATCCAGGAGTGTGGTTTAGTTGCATTTGCGAATGAAGTTGAAGATGAAAGTGAAGGGCCTTATGAAGTGATTGAAGGGCTGATGCAAACGAAGGTTGAGTTGTCAAAGAAGCAGGAATTGATGACACAAATGATCAGTGGAGACCTCTCAGCTATGGAGAAGGATATATATTTGCACATGCTGGCTAGTTTTCCTGATTTGTTCATTACTTCATATGAAGAGATCAGAGGGTTCAAAGGCGAAGAGATGCATATAGAGCTGAAAGAAGGTGCTAAGCCAGTGCAGCAAAGGCTAAGAAGGATGGGTCAAGAGAAAATGAAAGCCTTGCGAGAAGAGGTGGACAAGTTGTTGAAGGCAGGGTTCATAGTCCCTGTGGAGACCACACAATGGGTGAGTCCAGTAGTAGTCAGTCCAAAGAGGGATGGGAAGTGGAGGATTTGTGTAGATTTTAAACCCTTAAATGCAGCCACTAAGAAGAACCCATATCCTCTTCCATTCATCGATCAGATCTTGGATTCAGTGGCAGGTTATGAGAGGTACAATGTGTGTGATGGTTTTTCAGGTTATTTTCAATTGAAGATTTCTCTTAAAGACCGCACAAAGACCACTTTTATTACGCCATGGGGCTGCTATTGCTACACAGTATTTCCGTTTGGGTTGTCAAATGGACCATGTTTCTATCAAGAGAGAGCAAATTGGGTGTTGGAACCATTCATTGGTAGTTATGTTTAAGCTTTTATGGATGACTTCTGTGTCTATAGCAGTAGGGCTGAACACCATGAGAAGTTGCAGATGGTATTGGCTTGATATGATGAATGTGGAGGACAACTAAATCCAAAGAAATGTCATCTAGCACAGCCAAGGGTGAACTTATTGGGCCATATGGTGTCAGAAAATGGCATTGAGGCTGATCCAGATAAGGTTAAGTCTATTATTCTTCTTCCATCACCTACGAGTACGAAGCAATTAGCAAATTTTATACACAAAGTGAAGTACATGGCACGGTTTATTCCATTGTTTTCACAGCTTCTTTATCCATTACAACAAGTGGCAAAGCATGATCCATTGCAATGGGATGACAAGTGTGAAGAAGTGTTTCAAGAGGTGAAAGAGGTGTTAGGGGGGTTGTCAGCCATGCAGGCTCCTGATTGGGAGAAAGTGTTTTATGTAAATCCATCAGTAGGGGATGATGCCATTGGAGCCATGCTATTGCAAAAGGGGAAGGGCAGCCATTATATGAGGCCAGTGTATTGTGCAAGCCAAGTGAAGTCGGTAGCGGAGAGAAAGTTCTCGGAAGTAGAGCTAGTGATGGCCAGTGTAATATTTGCTTGTCGACGATTTCGTCATTACTTGCTACCACGGCCTTTTGTTTTCTTGACGAGTTATGCCTTTTTGCCACAGTTAATTAATGGTACTAACATGTCAAATGCGGTAAAGAAATGGGTAATTGAGCTGCAAGATTTTGAGTTCTCTTTTCTAGTGGAAGATAGTACAAGGGCTACCCTAGCTGATTTGTTGACCTACAAGGAGAATCCCCTTATTGTTAAGGAAGAGGTGGTGAGAAAGGTAGTTGAAGAAGTGCCACAGATCAGCAATGCACATGTGTTGTTCTTTGATGGTTCATACAGAAAGAGCCATGATGCAGCTTCAAGGGGTATAGCACTTTATGATCCAGAGGGGAAACTAGTATGCAAGAGAGGGTTCAAATTGGATGCTCATAGTAACAATGAGGCTGAATATGATACTCTGGAAGCCGGATTACACATTTGTTTGAAGCATGGGGTTCGAAGGTTGAGAATAAAAGGTGATCCCTTGTTAGCGGTGAAGCAAGTGCTGGGTGTGTGGAAGAGCAAGAACACCTCATTGAAGGAAATGTGCTTCAGAATTAAAGGCATGTTAAAAAAGTTCAAAGCATGGATCATCAGACACATTGAACGTGCTCTAAATGGAGAGGCACATGAAGCAACTCAAGGCATGATTGGGGAGCTATTTGTGTTGAGGACCACTTTACCTCTTTATCATGGCCGGGAAAGTTTGGCTCAAGAAGAGGAGTTTTGCTAACAGGAATCATTCCAAAGGAGATTCAAAAGTCTAAGAAGTATGGATTTGTGCGTAGAGCATACAGGTACAAATTGATTGGTGATGTCTTATACATGAAAGGGACTGATCTCGTGTTGAGACGTGTACCTTGGCGGGAGGAGCTTTACAGAGTGTTGGAAGAGAATCGCGAAGGCGCATGTGGTGGCCATTTTGCTCTAAAGATCACCTTGCATAAGATTTTGCAAGAGGGGTATGTATGACCTAGTTTGCACAAGGATGTTCACCATTGGTGTAGGTCTTGCAATAGGTGTCAAGCATTTGGAAAGAGAGTGTTGAAGCCAGAGCTACGAAAAACCATTATGGTGTTTGATGTGTTTGAAAAGTGGGGGATTGATGCAATAGGCCCGTTACCTATCACAAGCAGGGGAAAAAGCTATATTCTGACGGCAATGGACTATCTCTCTAGATGGGCAGAGGCTATAGCAGTAAAACAGATCACTGCAAAGGATGTGGCAAAATTTTTGTATGATGAAATATGTTGCAAGTTTGGGATGCCATTAGAGATACTTTCAGATAAGGGGCCAGGATTTAGAGCTAAACTGCTAGACTTCTTATGCACAAAGATGAAGATTAGGCACCAGCATACCACTCCTTATTACCCGCAGTGTAATGGCTTAAATGAAAGATTCAATGGTGAGTTGGTACAAATTCTTTCTAAAGTGACAGAGCACCAAGGAAAGAATTGGGATTTGGAATTGCCTGGTGCATTATGGGCTTATCGTACTTCGATGAAGACAGGTACAGGGTTTACTCCATTTCATTTGGTGTATGGAAAGGAAGCACTGTTGCCTGTGGAGGTAGAGTTTCCTACGGTCAAGATGTTAGAGAAGTTGCTTGGGCCGCCTAGTGATGCATTCAAAGAGAGGCTCTTGCAGCTACAAGAGGTCCAGTTGGATAGGATGAGCACTGATGGGGGATTTTCACAAGCCAAGCTCCCATACCCCTCTTCTCTCGTCCCCACCCCATGAAAACCCCCTCTTAGGGAGGGAGTGATAAAAAAAGCATTGGAAAAAGTAAGAAAAAAAAAAAGTATGATTTTGTAAATGTATAAGAAAGGTAAAATAGGCCACCTCATGCCTGCGGGGTAGCCCATCCCCACCTTGCCTCCTTTTTCTTCATTGTTGCCACGTCGGGTGTCCCTTTTTCTCTCCTCCACTCAAAAGGTCAACCCCCTCTCTCTTCCCCTTGTCCTTTCTCCTTTCTCTCTCCCCTCAAGCTACCCCACCTCTCACCAATAATGCATTATAACTCACCAATAATGCACCCTAACTCACATGCAACTTACCCTATCTTCCAAAATAGTATACCCCACCCCCTCTTTCTCTCTCCTATCATATCCCATGACCCAAATACCCCCCCCTCTCTCTAAAGGGCGCCATGTCTCTTGTCTTGTAGCTAAATAACCTCCCCCACACTCACACACACTCAGTTTCACTGAAAAAGGTGCCCACAGACCCATCCCCACCCGGTGGTTACCTGATTTTCCTTGTGTTCACACACATCTGCACACAGATTCACCTCTGAACACACTCCCCTCTCTCCCCTCTTGTAATTACTTTATTCTCCATGTCACCTCTCACTTTTTTTCATCAACCCATCTCTCTCTCTTAGTCTCTCTCTCATGAGACTGCTGTTCTGGCACATATACACATAGCCAGACAAGTGGGGCCCACAGTCACATGGCCTATGTAGATAATGATTTCTTCATTTCTAAATTCTAGAATTTCTCCCCCCTCCTCCCCTATATAAAGAGGGGTCACCATCACACTAAGGAGACAACATCACCAAAGAACACACTATGCACTGTGTGTGCCTAGTGCACACACACACACCCACACCATCACCATCACCATCACCATCACCATCACCATCACCGCAATCACCATGCTTGTTTTGGAAGATGAAGGGCAACTAAATGAAGGATGATGGCCATAATCCTCGTGCAAGTCTTCGCCATCAACTCCCACCTATCCGCCATGTGCTCTACCACTCTCTCCCTTCTCATTCCCCTACCCTATGCTCCCCATTTCATCGCCTAATTCTCTAAATAAAGCTTGAGGTTTTGTGAGTATGTTTTCTTGCAATGTTTTGCCCATGTGAGGTGTGCGGAATCGCCACCTAGTCTTGTGTTTTGGAGTGAGCTTGTGTATGTGTGAAGGGTGTGCGGATTCGCCATCCTTTTGTGGTGCCTAAGTACTAAGCCGCTATACCCCCTCCCTCACTCGCTCTCTCTCTCACTTGATCTCATTCCCTTTCCTCTTCATCATTACTCCCAAGCATCCATCTCTCTTGGATGAAAACTTTGTTATGGTGGTGTGTTGTTTGCGTCCTAGCCGCTGAAGCTAGGTGGTTTTGCTTTACCATGACAGGCTCGAGGCGCGCCATTCGGTCCCCGGTGTTTTAGAGGCCGTCGGGGTTCGGGGTTCGCTTTTCTCCCGTCATTTGGTGCCCCCACTGAGGATCTTTTCATGAAACCCTTCAGTTTACAAGACTGAAACCCTTAAACTATTGTGAATGGATGAATGGCTAGCAGGATTTGCTAATTGGACGACAGAAGAAGAAGAGCTCCAAGCACAACTAGACAAACTCCGCATCTCCATCGAAGCTCGAGTGCCAGGCGTAACGGTAATCGATTTGCAGTGGGAGAGTCAACCAGCACGCCAAACCCAGTGGATATACATAGGCCAAGTGCCAAGAAGAAGAAGGAGAAGGTCGAAACCATGTCCGCAACCTACAACCGACCCACAACAACAAAATGGAAGGAGCTCTACACAATAGAGAATCAACACTATTCTACTTTGAGAATCGGGTAACTCAAGTCACCGAGGTAATTATCACAGTCAGTTTTCAAGTCGCACCTGATGCTGCAACATAGATAACGGAAGCATTGGCTCACACTCTCACTAGAGAAACTAGGGATCTACTGAGTTTGTTTCAGGAAAGAACACCACCCTCTCCCACAAGCTTGGACAGTGACTAAGCACCTCTAAGCTTCACATGAATCAGTACAACCTACCTCAAGACAGATCACACATACCAACACGTGTACGCTCAATCAAGGTAATACTGAATTTGAAGGCTCACTACCAGCACGTCATTGACACCATGCCGGGTGGGGAGCGGTTTTTGGAGGTTCTGGCATCAGATCAACCATTTGTCTTACCTTTGGTACAAGGCAAAGTACCGTTTGAAGTTTTAATCTATGTCCTATTATAAGAGGGTATACACGCCTCTTTGTAAAGAAGAAAAAAACTTTTGCAAGTTAAGCAGTGTGTCTTTCTAGCTCTCTCTCAGTAATCATGGCAAGTGTAGCATTTCCAACATTTAAAGGAAAGAAGGGGGAGGATTTGGTAACAGACTTCCTAGATGACTTTGAAGTAGCATGTGTAGTGAGCACAAAGATACGGATGAATCCCGGGTTAGAATCTTTAAGCATCTCATGAAGTTAGAAGCTAGATCATGGTACAATGCACTTCCACAAGCAACCAAGGATGACTGGGAACCCTTAAAAACCGCTTTTAAGAGGCGCTTTGGGGGAGGTACCACTTCAGAAAAGTTGTGGGACAAGTTGAGAGACTTGAAGCAAGAGGGTCTTTTAGAATATGCCACCTATGAGTCCAAATTTGTGGATTTGTGGGAATGGTGGGTTGAGTCACTGGCTAGGGGGGAAGCTGCACCCGATTTCCTAAAAAAAGATCGGTTCACGCATGGCTTATGGCCGCTTCTCAAGGAGAAGGTGAAAGGTAGATTCCCGGCTACGTACGAGTTAGCCGTTGAGATTGCTCGCCTTAAAGACAAGAAGCTGCGAATGAAAGCCAAAGAAACCGAGTCAACAGAATCAGGAACATCGCGTCGACCAGCAACTACGACAACCACCATTCCACCACCACCACCGGCTCTTGGGGTAAGAGATGACCAACAAGATATGTTGGCCCATATTACTGACCAACTGCAGAATTTGTCTGTCCACTTAATACAACAAGGGAGGAGTCAAGAAAGAGATCAAGACCCTGTAAGAGCACGACGACAAAACAGGGAGTATCATTGCTACAACTGCGGAGAAGACGGTCACGGTATGTACTACTGTCCCAAACCACGACAAAACTATAATAGAGGAGGTAGGAGGAACCAATTGTCACCCCCTAGAGAAAGAACACCCCCACCCTGAGCACCACCCCCACCAACACAAATTCTATGTCCACCCCAGACACCACTACAAGCATCCATCCCACCTCTTCCACCAGCCCCACCACCTGATCGCCCTGTAAACATTATAAGGCTAGAAGAGAAAGGAAAAGCCATAGTAGTGGATCCACCCAGAGCAAAGGAGAGGGACAAGGGTAAGGAGAAGGTAACCTTTTTAGAACCACTTGAAGCCATGACTGTGAAAAGAGCTAGGAGGGAGAAAGCTACACAATCACATGATGAGAGAAGCATGAGAGGAGAAACTAGCAAGAGGCCATCCAGGCCACGACGGAAATTGGGCATCACCGACTTCCAGCTAGGGGAAAGTTCTAAGCCCTATGATCTAACATTGGATGTGGCAGAGCAAGGACCGAAGATTACATGGCCACAACTGCTACATCTTGTACCTAAAGTAAGGCGACAATGGTCTAAAATGGTAAGTACAAGACGCTCCAAAACAAAGGTAGCCGGAGCAATTTCGGGATGCAACATGGATGACATCCTTCCAATTGTCGACGTAAACATAAAAGGAAAGAGGGTTGCAAACACCTACATTGATGGAGGTGCACAAATCTGTGTAATGAGCGAAGATATGATGCTTCGATTAGGGCTCGAGGTTGACAGGCATTCTCCATGCAAGGCAAAGATGGCAAACAACGCAAAAGTAAAGTGTGTGGGTGTGGTAAGTGCCGTGAAAATCAAAGCTTTCAACACTGAGGTAGAGGTAGATGTTTTTGTAATGCCTACTAAGGGGGAGGGCTATCCACTAATTTTGGGAAGGCCATGGTTGATGGCCATGAAGGCAAAACAGGACTGGGGTACTGGCCTTCTACGCATGACCGGTAAGAAAGGGGAGACAATCTACTACGACATGAGGATTGGCAAGCAGAAGCAAATGAATCTGGAAACATCGGCAGATGAAACCACTAGCGAATCCTCCAGTTCTGAGGAGGAGACCACATCCACCGACAAAAGTGACAGTTCCATTGATGTGATGGGTATCATTATGAAGGATCCACAAAGGGTAAGCACAACTGGTGATCCATCACCAAAAGGGCAACCCAATGAAGAGGAGAGCAAATCACCTGGCCTAGGAGGAAGTAGGTTGAAGGGTATGTTGTCTACGGAATTAACACTTGAGGAGAAAGATAGTTTTTTGCAAATGTTGATGGGATTTCCTAACCTGTTCATTGACAACTATGAAAGAATCATAGGCATTACAGTGGTGGAACATCATATTAAGCTGAAGGAAGGGGTAAAACCAGTTGTGCAAAATCTACGACGATTGGGGGTCATACAAGAAAAGGCACTCTTGGCCGAGGTAAGCAAACTGCTGGAGGCGGGATTCATCTATCCTGTAGAAAACTCAGAATGGGTGTCACCCGTAGTGATGACGCCTAAAAAGAATGGTTAGTGGAGGGTCTGTGTTGACTACAAACCACTAAATGCAGCTACAAAGAGAGACCACTTTCCTCTCCCTTTCTTGGATGAAATTCTGAATGAAGTAGCGGGTTTTGAATGCTATACCATCTGTGATGGTTATTCTGGATACTTTCAAATATGCATAGCCTTGGAAGATCAGCTAAAAACCACTTTTATCACGCCATGGGGTTGTTTTGCATACAGGGTTATGCCATTTGGTCTCACAAATGCACCTGCCACATTCCAAAGATATGTCACATATGTTTTTCAACCGTTCTTTGGAACATCCATAAGAGTGTTCATTGATGATTTTTGTATATATAGCTCCCGTATTTCACATTTAGAAAAGGTAACTGAAGGTTTGGCCAAGTTGCAGAGCCTAGGTGGGCAATTAAATGTGGATAAATGCCACATTGGGGAGAGTAAAGTCATTCTACTAGGCCATGAAATTTCAGCAAAAGGTATCAACGCCGACCCAAGTAAGGTGTCCGCACTCATAGCCCTACCTTCACCAACGACCGCACGTCAACTGGTCTCTTTTCTACAGAAGGTGAGGTACTTAAGTAGATTCATACATCTACTATCACAACTTGTTCTACCACTGCAACAACTCACTCAAAGATCAACTTTCACTTGGGACGAGGAAAGCGAACATCACTACAACAAGGTAAAGGAGGTCTTAGCCACTCTGCCAACTATCTCACCACCTAAGTGGGATGAAAAATTCTATGTCACCTCAAGTGTTGGTGATGACTCATTGGGGGCTGTGCTACTCCAAAAGTATACGACGACATCTTTCATGAGGCCAATCTACTTCTCTAGTCGAATGATGACAGCAGGAGAGAAAGGTTTCACCCATGTGGAACACTTAGTCCTAGCTCTTAGATTTGCAACTACAAAGTTTAGGTCATATTTGCTGCCTAAGCAATTTGTGATTCTAACCATGGATGAAATATTTCCCTATGTTGTACAACACATGGATGTGTCTGCTAGAATTACTAAATGGCTAGTTCGTCTGCAAGAGTTTGACTACACGGTACAGGTAGAAAGCACGACAAGGGCAAGTTTGGGGGGACTCATGACCTACCAAGTCTTTGAAAGGAAGGAGAAGCAATCTAAGGAAGGAGAAGTCCGATTACCTCCAGTACCACCGATGGTAGAAGGAGCATACTCTCTCTACTTTGATGGAGCCTACAAGCGAGCGTCCGACAAAGCAGCTGCAGGCATAGTGCTCTTTGATGACAAAGGGACAAAGGTATTTTCGTTGGGCCAATTGTTAGATTCACATTCTAACAATGAAGCTGAGTATGCAGCACTAACCAAGGGTCTACAATGGTGCGTCTCGCAAGGTGTACAACGCCTTAATGTATTTGGGGATGCTCTACTTCTGGTAAGACAAGTAAATGGAGCATGGACATGCAAGAATCCTAGTTTAAGGACTCATTTAAGTGGTGTAAAAACCTTGTTGGGTAAGTTTGAAGAAGTTCAAATACACCATATCCCAAGGGCTCAAAACCAAGAAGCAGATGCCCTAGCAAGTGAAAGACTACAGGAAGTGGTGGTTGGAGCAATAAAACTAAATCTCCCTCTATTTCAAGGCAGTGATGCCTTGCCTGACATCATGCATTTTTTGGAAACAGGGGAATGCCCATCAGATTTAACAAAGGGACAGAAGCAATGGCTGACGCGGAAGGCCACAAGGTATCGACTCATCAATGATGGTTTGTACTGTAAGGGTAAGGACCAAATACTCAGGAATGTCCCTCTCTCTCACGAAATCACGGGAGTAATTGCTAGCTGTCACGACGGAGTTTGTGGTGGTCACTTTGCCCTAGACATAACAAGTAGGAAAATCTTGCAGGCAGGCTTCATATGGCCTAGCCTCAACCGTGATGTACACCATTGGTGCAAAACGTGTAAGTTGTGTCAAAAGGGCGGCACTAGGTTACTTATGCCTGAACCACAGACACCTATTCTCTCATATAGCCCATTTGAAAAATGGGGTATCGATGCCATTGGGCCATTACCTAGGGCCAACTTAGGAAAATTCTACATTATCATGGGGGTCGACTACATGACTAGATGGGCAGCCACCACTAGAATCACAGCGGTAGAGGTAGCTAAATTTATCTACAAGGACATATGCTGTAGGTTTGGCACACCTTTAGAGATCATCTCTGATAGAG
The DNA here is from genome assembly GCF_014529385.1 of Adiantum capillus-veneris. Classification (NCBI taxonomy): domain Eukaryota; kingdom Viridiplantae; phylum Streptophyta; class Polypodiopsida; order Polypodiales; family Pteridaceae; genus Adiantum; species Adiantum capillus-veneris. The sequence goes on along the minus strand of NC_140941.1, from coordinate 76,850,522 downwards.
GGCCAGGTTTCAGAGCAGACTTGGTAGGAGAATTAATGTAGAAACTGGGCATTACAAGGAGGCACTCTTCACCATATTACCCTCAATGTAATGGCCTAGTTGAAAAGGTAAATGGAATGGTTTCTAAAATTATTACCAAGCAGGTAAACAATCATCCTGGAGACTGGGATAAGTATCTACTACCAGCTTTATGGGCCTACAGAACTTCATTTCGTACATCCTTGGGATTCAGACCCTATCATCTAGTATTTGGTAAGGAAGCAATCTTGCCCATTGAAGTGCAGCTACAAAGTCTCAGAGTAATGGCAAGCCAGCTTCAACAGCCCAACATGCATTTGAGAGATGACATCATCAACTTGGAAAGACTGCAGCTAGAGAGAGAAGAAGCAATAAATTATTATGCAGCACAAGCAGAGCATAGACGGCTTAGCTTTAACGAGCATCTCCGAAAAAAATAATTGAAGAAAGGAATGTTGGTGCTCCGCTACGACAATCGCTTCGACACGCGCAAGGATAAGAAACTCCTACTCCGATGGGAAGGCCCTTTCATCATCAGGAAAAAGTATGCCAATGGAAGCTACCAGCTTATGGAGGTTGATGGAAAACTTCATAAAACCAGGGTAAATGGTTGGCGACTTAAACCTTATTTTCTTCGATTTGACCAGGCTCCACCAATTGACATTCCAGATGAGAACACACCATCAGCCACCACCTCCGACGATAATGATCAAACAGATGAGCTAGAGACATGAATGCCTCTAGCCAAAAGGGGTGGGCTAATGATGGGGGCTTTTCACAAGCCAAGCTCCCATACCCCTCTTCTCTCGTCCCCACCCCATGAAAACCCCCTCTTAGGGAGGGAGTGATAAAAAAAGCATTGGAAAAAGTAAGAAAAAAATAAAGTATGATTATGTAAATATATAAGAAAGGTAAAATAGGCCACCTCATGCCTGCGGGGTAGCCCATCCCCACCTTGCCTCCTTTTTCTTCACTGTTGCCCCGCCGGGTGTCCCTTTTCCTCTCCTCCACTCAAAAGGTCAACCCCCTCTCTCTTCCCCTTGTCCTTTCTCCTTTCTCTCTCCCCTCAAGCTACCCCACCTCTCACCAATAATGCATTATAACTCACCAATAATGCACCCTAACTCACATGCAACTTACCCTATCTTCCAAAATAGTATACCCCACCCCCTCTTTCTCTCTCCTATCATATCCCATGACCCAAATACCCCCCTCTCTCTCTAAAGGGCGCCATGTCTCTTGTCTTGTAGCTAAATAACCTCCCCCACACTCACACACACTCAGTTTCACTGAAAAAGGTGCCCACAGACCCATCCCCACCCGGTGGTTACCTGATTTTCCTTGTGTTCACACACATCTGCACACAGATTCACCTCTGAACACACTCCCCTCTCTCTCCTCTTGTAATTACTTTATTCTCCATGTCACCTCACTTTTTTTCATCAACCCATCTCTCTCTCTTAGTCTCTCTCTCATGAGACTGATGTTCTGGCACATATACACACAGCCAGACAAGTGGGGCCCACAGTCACATGGCCTATGTAGATAATGATTTCTTCATTTCTAAATTCTAGAATTTCTCCCCCCTCCTCCCCTATATAAAGAGGGGTCACCATCACACTAAGGAGACAACATCACCAAAGAACACACTATGCACTGTGTGTGCCTAGTGCACACACACACACACCCACACCATCACCATCACCATCACCGCAATCACCATGCTTGTTTTGAGCATGACCTCTACACCCTTGGCTATGGAAGATGAAGGGCAACTAAATGAAGGATGATGGCCATAATCCTCGTGCAAGTCTTCGCCATCAACTCCCACCTATCCGTCATGTGCTCTACCACTCTCTCCCTTCTCATTCCCCTACCCTATGCTCCCCATTTCATCGCCTAATTCTCTAAATAAATCTTGAGGTTTTGTGAGTATGTTTTCTTGCAATGTTTTGCCCATGTGAGGTGTGCGGAATCGCCACCTAGTCTTGTGTTTTGGAGTGAGCTTGTGTATCTGTGAAGGGTGTGCGGATTCGCCATCCTTTTGTGGTGCCTAAGTACTAAGCCGCTATACCCCCTCCCTCTCTCTCTCTCTCTCTCTCTCTCACTTGATCTCATTCCCTTTCCTCTTCATCATTACTCCCAAGCATCCATCTCTCTTGGATGAAAACTTTGTTATGGTGGTGTGTTGTTTGCGTCCTAGCCGCTGAAGCTAGGTGGTGCCCCCTGTTTGCTTTACCATGACAGGCTCGAGGCGCGCCATTCGGTCCCCGGTGTTTTAGAGGCCGTCGGGGTTCGGGGTTCGCTTTGCTCCTGTCAGCGCATTGGAGCATTATGGGCAGATGCAGGATAAGGCTTTGGCAAAGATAAATGAAAAGGTCAAAAGTAAGGGTATCAAGAAACATGACTTGGTTTTGCGCTACAACAGTAAGCTGGATAACACCTTCCAAAAGAAGTTTCAAATTAAGTGGGAAGGCCCTTTCAAGGTAGTGGAGTGTTTTCCAAATGGCACATATCAGCTGGCTAACCTGGATGGTGTTCTACATAAGTCAAGGGTAAATGGATTGCGTCTTAAATTGTATCATGCTAGATTGATGATGGTGGAGCAAGATGAGCTGTCTGTGGATCAAGCAGTGTTGGTGAGGGATGAAGAGACGTGTGATGCGGCGAGTCTCATATCTCTCTTTGCTGCTGCTGATCATGAATGATCTAGCAGGCTAGGGGATGGGCAAATTATGTCAGGAGTTTTTTGGAGCAAGGTATTGCGCATATGTACATATACATGCATGGTGCATCAAATAAAGAATTGCCCATTTTTCAGAGCCAGGTGGTTACGTGACGCCCACATGTGTACAGGTAGGACAGGGTGTACATAGTGCAGCGATTTTCACTATTACCAGTACCAGTGTGTTTTTTCTACAATAATGAGGAGTTGGTAGCGCGTAAAACTTCTCGAGGAAGCTATCCGCGGGGAGACGACATGAGGTAAGCAGGTGCGTCAGATGGCATCTAGTGGCGTCAGAAGGCCAAACGGGGTCAATATTTGCACGTGGATGAATACAGACACAATGTGGGTGTTTTCTTGTGAGAGTTATGCAGAAAGGTCATCATTAGGACCACTTTTTGGGGCCACTTCACGTGGTGGAAGGATGCATTATTGAAAAGAAATGAGTGCCAAGTGTGCGGATGATGCAAAAAGGTGACAACTATGCACTGCGAGGTTAGTTTTTGGCATGTTCGGGGTTTGTTTGAGGTCATCTAAAAGGCCACAAGTGCCCAACTAATAAAGCTTAGTGTGGGAACTGAAAAAACAGAGAGAAGACCGGAAAAAACGTGGAGAAGAGAGGAGGAACAGCCGCAGGTGTGTTTTTGCTCATTTTGGAGCCTGTTTTGGCCGTAAACTGCTCATCCGAGGTCGGATTTGAGCACTTTGACATTGTAGACTGGGGTTTTGGGCCGTTCCGGACGCGATGGCGCTGTCCATTTTGCCAAATTCCTCCCTCTTTTTCTGCTGTTTTGGCTATGTAAGTTTCTCCTATGAGCGAAGTTTCTGCTCCAGTTTGTGATTGTATCTGGTATCTTTTACCCATATTGTGTGAGCTATTTGCCCCATTGGTGTTGGCCCAAGATCATTTGTATCTAAACATAAAAAATTCTCCTCTTTTGAGCTGAGTTTTTTGGGTGTGTGTGTGTGTGTGTGTGTGTGTGTGTGTGTGGAGTGGGCAAGTGGATAGTCTCTCTCCTCTCACTCCAGAGGTGTGTTCCCTGTCTCGGCCAGGTGTGTTGTATAAGCCGAGTGGTGCCCCATAGTGTGTGTGTGTGTGTATCTTCCCAAGAGTGTGTGTCGGGTCGTTATAGAGGCGCTGTGTGTGTTTTCATCCCGCTCACAACGTCACTAGCGAGCCCTCAGCCATCATCAATCTTTTTCTCTTCTCTAGTGTCAACTTCTTTTGGAGTTCCTTCATCTGTTCTTCATATATATCCTTCTCTGAAGCAGTGCTAGTTGGGGTAGCAGCTCTGACTCTGGCCGGAGATGCCCTTAGCCTTTGGATGGTCTGATCTTTCACTTTCATTTGATCCTTTAGCTTTATCACTTCATCCTGGCTTGCCTCATGTTCTAGCTTAGCTTTTTCCTTAGCATTCCTCAAAGTTTCCACTTCTTTGGACTCATCAGCAAGCTGGAGTGTCAAGTTGTCCCTTTCTTTCTCCGCATCCGTCAGTGATTTGCTGATTTTTTTGTACTCCTCCTCTGCTCTTTGAAGTTTTTGGTATGCTGCCTAACTCTGTCTTTCCATCTCTTGGCATCTTTTTAGTGCCGCATTCAGATCGGCTTGCAGCTTGGCTTGCTTCTGTGTGTTCTTTTGGTCCTGCTTTTGCAATGACTCCACCTCGGCTTTGATATGAACTTCATTTGTTTTGAGATTATCAATTTCAATCTCAATGGCCATAGACCTTGCTTTGAGCCCAATGAGTTTTTGTATCACTTCATCCCAATCATTGGTTTGTGGCTATAAATCCACTGTATCTGTGGCCATTTCTTCAACTCCACTAACCGAGGGCTTAGCATATATTCTTTGGGTCTAGTGCTTGAAAACTCAAAAGCTACATTAGCTGCCTCTTCTTGAGAGTATCCAACAACTAGGAGATCAAGAAATGTTCTATAGTTTTTTTCTTCTGGATCTGGCTTCTCATCTTTTGTTTCAACTTTTGCCTTCTGCTCTTCCTCTTTGTTCTTCTCTTCCTCGGAGTCTTATTGTCCATCAGATTTGTTCATCTCCTCTTTTTGTTGGGTTTGAGGAGGACTAAGAGGAGGTGGTGATGGTGGAGGGCTGGATTTTTGGCTTGATGGTGGAGTTGGTTGCTTCTTCTTGAAATCCCAATCCACCTTTGTTTTCCTCTCTCTTTCTTGGCCTTCCTGCTCTTCTAGCAGCTGCCGTCTCACATCATCAACCTCTTCTTTGGTAATTGGTATATTTGGGATATTCTCCACTGTAGCATCTAAGATCTCAAAATTCTTGATATAATCTTCAAACCGATCCCTTTGAGTCCTTCGAGATGATCTAGACATAGCCTCAAGTGATGGCTTCCATAACTTGCTTATATCCCCTTTTAGCGCTCTCTCAGCTCTGAAACTTTCCATTAGTCTTTCCAGTCTTGCTGCTTTCTGTGACTTTGTCTCCTTTACTGGCACCTGTAGAGTTTCTTTCTTTCCCTTCTTGGACTCTGGCGGCTCTTCTAGCACTGTCTCTAAACGGCACTTCAACCTTGTGGCTACCCTTGGAGCCTTAGGAGGTTCTTCTTCTTTGTCTTCCTTCATCAACTTGAGCCAATCATTTTGGGAGGGAGGTAGAGGCCAATTTCCCTAAGCATCCAATGCTCCATAGATGACTTTGGTTATCAACTCACCAGGTACAATATACGTGGGATTTTTGGTCCCCATCTTCACAAGGTTGTCATGAATGTAAGCGGCATAGTTTATCTCCTTTGGTTTGCTCTTTTGCATCGCCCAAGTGAAAGTGGTTGCAATAGCTCCAGGTGGCATCCCGTATTTCTGTGGTTGCTTGGTACACATGTGGAAGTACTAATTGTATAGTTGGCTCATGATCGCCACCTTCGGGTTTGCAATATCTTCAAATGTATAGTTATTCTTCTTTTTCGAGTAGACCTTAATGTCATCTCGCCTCTTAGTCACACGGTCTCCTTTGTTAGAGATGTCAAGTGCTACTGCCACCACTTTCTATGTGATGACAATCATTGTATTAGGCTTGCCTTGCAGATCCGCAACTCTGGCTATGCCGTCCTCTTTGATTGTGGTGATGAATTCCCACACTCTTTTAACATCAATCCCTGCTGGCAAGGCTTCAAAGTAATTGTGGAAATCCAGTTTCTCCAAGTAGTCCCCCATCTTGCTCTTGACAAATTCATTGAGCTCTTGAGGTATCATGGGTAGCTCTACTGCATTTCCCTCCGGATCTTTAAACGCTCCTTGGTAGATTCTCAGATCATTGGTTTCTAGTAGGTCATCTTGAATCCAAGTGCTTGTGGGCTTCAAGGTTCCCTCTAGGATCACAAAAGGCTCCACTTCTTCTAAGTAGTCCTTGATAGTCATCCTCTTCTTGAGACTTTGTGGCTGCCATGGATCCTGTTGCACTCAGTAGTCCAAAGTTAGAGTTTTTTACAGATTAGCTGATAAACTGAGTTCTGTCTACCCAAATGACTTGAAAATTGAAATAAGAACTCAAAAGGGACTAGGGAAACCATGCATGTGCCCACAATAGATTTTTGGCTGAAAAATAAGCATGTAAACATCCTACGCGTAGTATGTCTACCTTCTCTGATTTTGATGAAACTTAATAGGCTTGTGGCCCTTGACCTGTGCAACATGGCTATGTACTTGGAATTTGGTTTGGACATCAAAAAGTGCAATTTTGAGCAGATTTAGGCTTTTGGCTCACAAATTGGGTAGGATGTCCTATATAGGTGGCAAATGATATTCAATTGGGTTGAAATTTGATATATAGGCTTCTTATACCATGTAAAAGACTCTCATGAAGTCAATTCCTGCACAAAAGGTCAATATGACCCTGGAGACATGCTACGCATAGGATGTCTACTTTCTCAGAATGACTTGATTTTGGTTCTGTGGGTAGCCCTTAGCATGTAGAACATGGCCCTGCTCTTAGATTTTGATTTGGATAAACATTGGTGTTGTTAGGAGCATGTGTAGTGTTTTTAGGCTCAAAAAGTGTATCTTGGAGGTTTTGGGGGCCAAATGTGATGGGTCTGGCTTGAAATTTGATATATGAGCTTGTGAAGATGTAGTAAATATATCTGGAACTCAAAAACACCAGCTGGAGGTCAAATAGGTCATTTAGACATCCTACGCGTAGGATGTCTATTTCATTAACTTTCATATCTGACCCCACAGTTAACTTGGCAATGTGCTATTGAGTATATTGTGCAAGTTTCATGTGATTTGGACTAGTTTTGGTAGGTCTATGACCCATTATTGCCTCTATGATCTAACTTTCCATTTTGTGATGCATATGAGGTCAAATCCTGTCCAAATGTGATGAAACTTGATGGCTAGCATGTATAAGCTATGTAGAAGCTGTGTATGAGGTGAGATATTGAGTTTGGTGCCCAGACATGGCCTAGAGACATCCTACGCGTAGGATGTCTCATGATGAATTTTTTATGAGAGATGCTACTAGTATATGCCTTGAGTCCCCTTTAAGCCCTATTTCAATAAAAAAGTCAAAAAGATAGATAGAAACTCCCTGTTTGGCTTTCAGAGCCTCTAAGTCGTTTTCTGACTCTTGGAGTGCTTTTCGGCGATGAAATTTCTTGATGTTAGTCTTCATAGCTTCATGGTTCCTTGGGGATCCTTGCCATATGGTTTTTGTTGGCTTTGGCTTCATCGGAGCTCCGTTTGGCAATTTGTCGCTCTGGAAGCGCCCATGGTTGCGTTTGCATGTCGTCGATGACTTGTGGTGGTCTACCACCATAGGACTTGGTTGTTGATGGTCTAGGAAAGCCGCTCGTGAAGTTTGATGGCAAACGGACATCCGGTTTGGTCGTGAGAGCCAGTTGATGCTTTGTGTGTCGTCGTTTCTGAAGCTTAGTCCCGCTTCGGGTTGCCTTATGGCCATGTGGGCTACATAGCCTTGTAGAGCATGTCGAGATGCTCCTACCCATGAGTTTTGGTAGCATTTGGGCGACTTTCCACCGATTTACCACTTGGTGGCCTCTTGCAGGGCTCTAGAAGTTAGGGTTTTTCCCAATGGTTTTTTTGCTGCCTTTGTGCATTCAAGAGTGGTTTCCTATGCTAGGGTAAATCCCCTATGAAGCCTTATTGCTTTTGGGTTAGCCGTTAGGTGGCCACCTCTACCTATAGGTCTCTACTGCCCGTTTCCCGTGTGAACCCTACACTAGTTTTCGCAACAAAACATCAAACATACGCGAAAAGCTCAAGGTGGTGAGCCTACCTCTCATATCTGGAGCTTGTTGGGTGGTCGTGCGTGTCGTAGAAGCAGCTGGAAGCCCGGTTCGCTCTAGGTGGCAAGAGCTCTCTCTCAAGAAGGAAATAGTAGAAATGAGCTCTAAGTGAAGTGAAAAAATCTTATAATGGGGTCCCCGAACCACTTTCTATGAAATTTGACATGTGCTCCCAACTTCTTGCGAGATGCGGTTTAGGCTCGAAAAGTTCTTGATTTGGACTCCGTTGCCCAGTTTTCGAGAAATTTGACGTTTCGGTCAAAATTTGACCAAAACACGCCTTCCGCTCCATTCACATAATTGCACGCCCATTGTACCATAGGTTGTCCTATAGTCACCAATTATCCCCATATTTTTTGTTTCTCATTACGATCATATTTCACCTGCTTTTTGTATTTTTTTGTTTTTTTGCCGATAATTAGTAAAATTTAAAAGAAAATAGCAAAATAAATCCAAAAAATCCCCAAAAATCATAATAACTCTAAAACATCACCACAAAACACTATGTATACTCACATGCAATTTTTATGGCCGGATTTCTCCGTTTTACCAATATTTTGTCTGCAAAATGGTAATGTTTACATACACACACACACACACACACACACACACACACACACACACACACACACACACACACACACACACACACACACACACACACACACACACACCTAGAGGCCTAATTTGGCGTTTGGCCCCATATACTTGTAGATTTGTGCTGTATAAGGGCATATGTACTTAGGTTAGTCCAAAAAAATTCACAATCAAACGAAAACCCTTCAAAATAGTCAAAAAACATGTCCTTTTTTTCTCTTTTCACCTTCATTGGGTTCGCATTGAGAATGCCTCCCCACCTCCTAGTCTAAGTCCTCCCGGACGACAAGGTATCGCCTCGGGGTATGTGCAGTGCATGCGTTAAAAATTGTGCTAATGCATGGCCTTGTAATGTGGCCCTATTTGATGCATACTCAGTCAATGCATGGAAAAATCAATGCTGTGTGAGAGGAGGGAATAAGCAAGATGCTTATTGGCATTCGACATCGAGATTTCCTGTTTGTTGTGGATTTGGTTGGCTGATTTTCTTTGCAATTAAAATTTGTGACTCTACAGCTCTTTGTTTGATCGTCTTTCTTGCCGTGGTTGTCTCCATGGAGAGAATTGTCGATATGGCCGTGGTTGTCTCCGTGGAGAGAATTGTAGTGGCTGAATTGGCCGTAGTCTTTTTCTCTTTTGCTTTCCATTTGTAGCTTTGTTTTGGAGGTTTTGTAGGTTTATTGCCTCATCCTTGGTCGTCATTGTTGTTCTGCTGATCGGCACCCACATAGATCGGTTTGCCGGTCTCATATGTAGTGAGTGTCTGGCTGCTGGTGTTGCTTGTACTGAAGGGAGCTCCTGTTGCTTTGGTTTTGGGATCCAAATGCGAGTCGCATTTAAGTGGTTACTAAGCATTCTCTTTGGGATCCATAATTTTTTTATTCTCGTGGTTGTTGGTTTAATTATGTTCTTCTGTTGACTTTTGCTTGTGTATTGTGGTTTGTTTGCCATGTCGCCTCTATCCTTCCGTACCCATACTTGTTTTTTGCATGTGCTAACCTTGATCTATTCACTGTTGTCTTATTTTTGTAGTGAACATGGTTGGCATTTCCCTGGTTGTTCTCCATGGGTATCGTGTTGTGCTTTATTGGCACCCATCCTTTTTGTTCTTTATCCAGTGATGGTGGTGCTATCATCTGGTTCTTCCGGATTGTCTGAGCAAAGTCTACCACCTATTGTTCTTGTGCATACTAAAGTTTGACCATATCCGAATTCCAATCTATCTGCACATTATACTCTTTTTGCCAAGGTTGTCCCAACAACATGGGGTGTAGTGTGCTCGCATCCTCAACCACATAAAACTTGTGGGGATAAATATACTGATGTATTTGTACATGCATTATCGTCCAGCCTAATGTTCCTAGCGAATGTGATGTACTACTTTCCAGCACTTGTGGAGTAGGATGTAGTTGATCTTTGGGCTTGAGCTGTTTATATAATTTGTAAGAGATCAGATTTTCTTGAGCTCCGAAATCAGGCAATGCCGTCGATTCAACTTGATTGCTACTCACTTTGACTGCAACTGTTGGTTCCACTGTGTCTTCACCAAAATTCGATAATCGAATAGCATTTATTTGCAACGGTGATCCACTTTGTTGTTGTCGTCGTAGAAGCCTTCTTTTTGCAATGCGTTCTTTTGCTTCTGCTTGTGCTTCTTCTTGTACCCTTTGTTTCTCCCTCATCCGTTGTTTTTCTTGATGGATTTGTTGAAGCATATCCTGTGTTAGTGGTAAATGATACTTTTTTAACCGACACCCACTAATCCAATTTGGCATTTCTTCTCCTGCCAATGTAGCAAGTTTGACAGCTCCACTTTGTGATAAGTCACTAATCACAAAGGGTCCCATCCCTTGCTTTTTAAGTTTCTTGGCATGTTGCTTCAAAGTATAAACAAATACATAATCACCTGTTTTAAACTCTTTCATACGCACATGCTTGTCAAAGAACTCTTTTTGTCTTCTCTTTTTAGCATAGATTGAAGCTACAGCTCTTTGTCAAAGTTCATCTAGCTTTTCAAGATCATCTATTCTTGAAGAGAGCTCATGACCTGTCCATTCTAAGCATTTCGCTACTCGTAGAGTTGGAACTAAAAACTCTATAGGTAATATAGCGTTTAGACCAAACACCATGTTGTACGGTGTTGTTTCGATTGATGTCTTGTAAGATACCCTGTATGCCCATAGTGTTGAGTGTAATTGTTGATCCCAGTCTGTCCTTGACTCTGATACAATTTTAGTCAAAATAGTGCATAGTGTTTTATTTGTGGCCTTAGCTTGTCAATTTGCCTGTGGATGATATGGAGCAGATTTTCTATGTATGACCATGAATTCCTCTAGTAGATAATCAATGACTTCATTAAGAAAATGTGTTCCTCGATCACTGACAATTTCTATTGGTAATCTGTATCGTACAAAGACATTCTCATACAAAAATTGTGCAGTGATTCTTGCGTCTGCTTTCTGTGTTGCTTTGGCTTTCATCCATTTTGTGAGATAGTCCGTAGCCACAATGATATATTGGGTATGGGTGCGATATGCAGGGGGTGAAATAGGCCCCACAAAATCAATGCCCCATTTTGCAAATGCCCGTGCTCCCATCATTGGCCGTAGTGACATCTCATCTTTCTTTATCGGCACCTTAGTGCGCTAACATGTGTCACAACACATTACAAACTCCTCAGCATCCATGTGCAATGTAGGCCACCATATTCCTGCGGTTAAGACAATTGTTTCCGTCTTATCGCCTGAAAAATGGCCTCCACTTATTCCTCCATGTGCATGTTCTAGAATCAGTGGGTATTCACTTTCACTTGCACAGATTCTAAGTTGATTGTCCTTTCCTCGCTTGTAGAGTTGATTTCCAATTAAATTAAAGTCGCGAGCCTCCAACTCTATAGCCCTTTTTCGCGCTTTTGTTATGTTTTCAGGAAATGTCCTTGTTGTTAAGAAATCAATGATATATTGACTCCATGCAGGTGAAATGTTGATCCACCGGTCCTTTGGCACTACATATAGTACAATTGTTAACATAAGCATGTGTGTCAGCATACATAGTTGGCCAATAGACTCCTAAGTGTTTCAATCTTTGGTGTGTTTTCATTGTTGAACAATGAAATGCACAATCTTGGATGTGTGCTTCTTCAAGATAACACTCGATTTCCTCTGGATTTATACATATTCATAGAATTTGGTCCGAGCCTAGATGGTACAGTCGTCCTGCAATCAACTGAAAGTTTTTTGTTTGTAGAAATGTTTGTTGTTTGGATCTGTCTTCCTTGTTATCAAATCTACCTCCAAAGGAAAGAATGTTAACAATTTCCTGGGACCATTTGGGTATCATTTCAATATTGAAAAGATAAGCATCAGGTATGTCATCGTCTACTCCTTCAGGAGCTTCCCCGCTTTGTAGCCTTGAAAGATGATCCACCCGTAGATGAGTTTTACCCTTTTTTACTACCACTGTGAAGTCAAACTCTAGCAATATAATAAACCAGTGTACAATTCTCCCAGTATTGCATGGTTTATTTACTAGATACAAAAGAGCTTGATGATCTGTTGAGAACACAAATTTGTTTGCAAGCAAGTAATGCCAAAATTTCTTTACATCTTAAATCATTCCTAATCCCTCTCTTTCACTGGTGGTGTAGTTCTTTTCTACACTATTTAGCTGTCGACTCGCATAACAAACTGGGAAATCCATTGTTCCATCTCTAGATTGAGCCAGAATACTCCCAATTGCATATGTAGATGCATCAATGTGAACATGGAATATCTTTTTCCAATCTGGTGCTTTAAGTACAGGTGCTGATACAAGGTTTTCCTTAAGCTTTTGGAATGAAGTTTCACACTCCTCAGTCCAGTCGAAACTGACTAATAAGCGATACAGAGGTTGTGCAATGACTGCATACATATATATGAATCTTCGATAATATCCGCAGTGTCCCATGAAGGATTGTACTTGTTTGGCATTAGTAGGCCCGGGCAAGTCTAATATGACTCTAATTTTGTCTAGGTCAGTAGTTATGCCATTTCTTGAGACAATATGTCCTAAGATGCGGCCTTGCCTAACCATAAGAATGCACTTTTCCGGGTTGAGACAGATTCGATATGTTCTGCACTTCTCAAATACCTTTTGTAAATGATCAATATGTTCTTCTTGTATAAGAGAGTGGACACAAAGATCATCCATATATATTTCTAAGAATATTCTCAGGTATTCCTTGAACGCATGAGTCATTAACCTTTGGAAGGTAGCTGGGGCATTGGTTAAGCCAAAAGGCATAACTCTATACGCATATATTCCCCACTCTGTGGAAAATGCTATTTTGTGTTGATCCTCTATTGCAATTGCCAATTGGTTATACCCCGAAAACCCATCTAAAAAAGAATAACCTCGTTTTCCAGCCACCCTTTCAAGCACATGTTCTGTGATTGGCAAGGGATAATTATCCCTTATTGTGGCTGCGTTCAGTTTTTTGAGGTTCATACTCACGCAGCTTTCCGTTTTTTTTGGAGACAACCACAATGGGTGTATGCTCGATTTCATAGATGAATTCAGCATCCATCAGCTTGTCAATCTCCTCTTTGATTTGTTTAGCAAATGTGTCATTATAAGTGTAAGGATGCTGCTTGCTAGGTTTGGCATCTGATTTCAAAGGAATTTTATGTTGGCATATCAATGGATCAACTCCTTTGAGGTCTTTGTAGGACCATGCAAACACATCTTTATACTTCTTGAGAAGTTGTGTTAGCAGTTCTTCTTCTTCAGGCTCTAAATCAGTTGCTATATAGATAGGCTGAGGCTCTTCGCCTGGCGCAGTGAGGTCTATCCATTTTGCATTTTCTGGCCCATCGTAAGATTCTTGGTTTATTCTTTCCCTTATTGGTGGTGTCATTATGATTTTTCAGTCCTGGATGGTGAATTTTCAATAGTGGGATGGTATATTCATGTTTCCTTTTTCTGACTCCTCCTTACCATCACTTTCTCCCTCAATAGTCCATACCTCTCGTAACGACCGTTTTAGTTCTTGGTATTTCTTTTTACACTCCATTTTGGTCCACTCTAGATCTTTTGTCTTTTCATGTTTTGATTGTTGAGATTTTGTTGATTTTGTTTCTGTTTTAGTCTTCCGTGCTTGTTTTATTTCCTCATGTGTCCTTTCCCTTAGAACTCTTGAGAATCTTCCTGATATTTGGTCTTTTACACAATCCTCTGCCTTGACAAGCATTAGATAGTGAGTTTTATCTTTTATCCTGGGCATCAGGTTCTCTCTAATTTTATTTTTTTCTCTTTTTTTTCTATAGCGTTCCTGGCGTTTAGGGTGTTGATTTGCAAAATCATAAAACTTGATATTCGAGGTTGTCTCCCCACGCTCGCTTGAGCTGTCTGAACACTCGTTATCTGCATCGTTATTTAACTCCAGATGCTCAGAGGAGTCATAAAACTCTTCTTGTTCTAGTGAGTCTACATTCTCATCTCTTGCTGGTATAAGGTTTACCATGTAATAGGGTAGCACATCATAGCCATCCTTATTGCAAAATTTTGTCGTTGGGCTATCTGTAATGGTACAGACATCCAATGTTGCTAGTATGTGTTTCCATTCCAGAGGTTCTGCAGCATCTTCGGGAAACGGTTCCGGAATGTAATCCTTGTCCTCAATATCTCTTTCTAAGATGCATTCCTCTCTTTTTAGGCTCCCACAATGTGAAGCTCTGCACATCCATAGCTCTTTTTTCTGCCCTAACCATGCTGGGAGTTCGGACCCTGCCAATGTAGCTGAATCAAACTCTTCCACTAGTGTCTGGTTCACATCCTTGTAACTATGGTCTTTTTGGTATATTTTGGTTGTAGTTTCCCCATATCTGAGGTATATGTGGTCATAACCCCAATCCTGGACCATCTTTAATTGTCTCATGAATGGTCTTCCCAAGATGATCTTGTAATTGTTCTTTCTGTCAAAATCAACTATTGCAAATGTATGCTCATACTCGATTCCACAAGAGATGACAATTACTTTTTCTAAAAGTCCTAGAGGCTTTTCCATGAACCCATCTGCTAGTTGCAATTTCATTTTGGTAGCCGGTTTTCCCCATTTTTTAAAGATTTTTTTGGTGACGATAGCGACTCCCGCTCCACTGTCAAGAATAGCTTTGGAAACTACTCCTTGGAATTCTACTGGTAGTGTGGTATTTCCATCTTCTCCTTCGAAATATTATCCAACCTTGTTTAAAGGTACTGGCCTAGTGTTTAGTTGAGGCTTGTCCAATTCTCTGATCCCTTTGAAGCTTCGAGGTAGGGTCTTTTACTCCAAATTTTTCTAAGCATTTGCCTACGGTGGTCCACATGTTTGGTCGTAACCTTAGGAGTTCGGCTAACGTGATTGTGCATGCCACAGGGGTGGACAATAACTCAATCAATCCTTGTGAATCCATCACTCTGCTGGAAGAAAGTCTTTGAGATGGGATTGCTCTCACCTCAGACTTAGCTTCATACTCCCCTAGGTAGGAGGGTAGAGTTTTTAGCGAGTCTGGTTGGTTGTGCCCCGAACTACCCTTGTGAATGCATATCAAAGTTCATTTGTGATCTTGCCTCAAATTCTTCAATGGGAGGTAAGATCTCATTTTCCTCCTTTCTCGTGCTATTTATTTGGTGGCTTACCCTGTTAGCTTCATTTGCTTCCCGGGTTTGCTTCCACACGTCATTTAGACTGTTACAATCTTTACCCATTTCTACCAATGTTTTAGGCTGGAAACCATCAATTGTCTCATCTGTTGTATTGGGCACTATGATAGGTTCTCTCCTAGACTCAGAGGCAGTCGTGAGTTTCTCCTTCGTGTCTACTTGTTTCTCTAAAGTTGGTTTGATAGGGGTTGGAGCTAGTACCTCGTGCCAGCTTGCAAGTTTTCCAAGCGGATATTCTATCAAGGATTGGGTTGTTTCAATCATCTTTCAACACATTTCCAACCTCTGTTTTTCTATTTTCGCATATGGATAAGTCTTGGGTTTGGTTGGTTTTGAGTCTGGCTTCGTATGCTTTTAAAAGTGCCTCTAACTGCTTATTTACTTTTTCTGTCAGCACTGATCCTCCTAACCCTGCACTTTGGGGTTCCTTTACTTCCTTGGGACCTATGGTTGCCGCAGTGTGTGAGCTTAAACTAGTTAGATCCTCTAACCGCTCTAATCTATCCTTTGTGTGTTTTAATTCCTCGGATAGAGCCGTTTTTTCTCGTTCTCTCCTGGCTTTCATACGCGCCTTTTTAGCTTTCCAAGTGCTTCTCTGATTTTTCATTTTTGCACTTGGGGCATCGGTCTTTGGCTCTTCAATTATGGGTTTGTTTGTCATTCTTTGAGCTTGGGCTCGTATCACTGCCTGAATAGGTATTACTGTCTCATTTTTTGACCCTCCACTGGAAGGCACTGCTTCCATGTTCAAATTAGTTTTTTCTCCTTTGCTCGGGTTCTTAGGGCAATCAAGAATCGAGTGAGTAATTCCACACTCGGTGCAATACACATTGACTCTAATGATTTCATCGTGCGGACAGTCTCTTAGCCAATGATCTCCACCACACTTGTAGCAGGGTCCCTTAGGCTGTTGAGGTGCTCCTTGAGCTCCTCTTTGTTGGTATGCATGCCTCTGCCCGCTCATGCCTTCATTGGGGCTATGAACAACAGTGTTCGTTCATCCAAGCTGTATCTTCCTTCTCCTGCTACCTGTGCAGCTGTTGGTGGTTCTGTACTTCCAATCATGCTCCAAAGTTCTGGCATTGTGGGTTCTTCCGGTGGATAATAGATAGGATTTGCAGCATATCCATTGGAATCTTTGTAATATGCATGCATAGGTACCAAAGCCTTCTCTTCTGGTTTGTTTACCGTTGGTGTGTATCTTATGCCGATTGGTCGTAATCCTGGTAGGGGTGTTTGTTGCCCCAATACTGGTTGTGTCTTTCTACACCTACAGTCCTGGTAGGTTGCCTGCTTGATACCTAGGCATCGTTGGAAGTTGAGAAGATGCTACATGAACTTGGGAGCATATGGTCGCTCTCTCACATATCCCTTGTTATAATAACATTCCTCCGTCACATGGTTTGTCTATTTTTGTTCAATAGCACACCACTTCGGCTGTTTAGCCTGAGGCTTGGCATACATATTAAATTTTTTTAGAACTTCCTCTACAAGCTGCTCTTGGCTTACAGCTACTTCTCCTTTCGGTGCTGTCTTAGCGGACTTGCTTCCACTTTGTTGTGAGGATGAATTGTCATCAAGATCCTTGAATTCACCCTCCTTGTAGACCGCACAATTGTCTACAAGGTAAAGAGCCTCCTTAGTTAACTCATTTAACGTTGTGCTCCTCTTCATATGTAAGTCCTTCTGGAGATCTGCCTTCCTTAGTCCTTGAATAAATATAAGCATAAGTCTGGACTGAGTTGGCAGTTCTTCCACAGGGCATAACTTCACATATCTTTTTAGTTGTAGGGTTTCCTTTTACACAGATTCCCCTTCTTTCTGTTTGAATTTATGGATTTGTGAAACTATATTATGAGCTATCCCCCTTTGTGAGAATTCCTCAATAAACTCGTCAAACACCTCCTCCATAGACTCAAAGACTCTACGCTCCACATAGTCAAACCAAGTAGCGGCATCCTCTTCTAGGGTAAGTCCAAACCAAGCAAAGTGAGTAGGGAAGTCCAACACCTATGCAGTTCTAATTACACGCACAAAGGCTGCTACATGATCCCTAGGATCTCTATTTCCCGTGTATTTCTTGTTTGCCCATTTTTGCACGTGAGAAGGTCTAATTCTACGATGGTCTACAAATCTTATCATTGGTTCTCCTCATCCTACTCTATATACCTCCTCTGGCCTTCGGTAGTGGGAGGGTTCCTCTCCCATAGGTGCCCCTAAGCCATAATTTTTTATGGTTCTTGAAAGAGGTGGTTCATCTCTTCGAACTCGTTCTATGGGTTGTCTTCCCGGCTGTGCCGACTCTTGAGTTTTTGGCTTACTCTCGCCTTGATACTGTTTTTGGCTTACTCTCGCCTTGATACTGTGAGTAGAGTGGTGGTTCTTGTAAATCTCTTTGCCCTCGTGCGGCTGGATAACCATCTCTGTTTCGGTCTTGTTCTAATGTCGCACTTTGTTGAAGCCATGCCGGCAATGATGGTTGGGTTGCTTGTTGGTTCTGGTAGTTGAACGTCTGTTGTTGGTTAGAATGTGATGTTGCCCCATACTCTTCTGAAAATGGATTTGTCGACTTGCTAGGGGTATAGGTGGACCTTGGCACTTCTTCGGGGGCCTATGTTGATGTTTCTGGAACTGTTGCCTTTTCTACCTCCTCTGGGAGAATACGTTTGTATTCTCGCCCGTACCTATCAACAAAAATGATATCCTTCCCCATAGCAATTTCATAAGAGAATAAGTAAAGAACCTTGTCTTTGCTTAATTTATTTGGGTAGGGTTCTTTGTATCGAAAATAAGAGACTACTCCCTCCCTCTCATGCTTGTAAATTCCCACATTCTCATTATAGGTAGAGACCCTGGTTGTTTTTTTATCATACATAAAAAGAGCTCCAGGTTGATCATTTTTTGGAGGCAGCTCTTGAGCCTTTGAGACCATTTTTCCTTTTGCCACATTATCTCCATATCTGTTGTAATCCTCAGGGTTACTAACTATCAGATAGTGGTTCCCCTTTTCGTCTCGGAATCTATCTCCATCATCATAGACTCAAAAATTTTTCCAGTCTCTGAGAAGGTCTTTCTTCTATACAAATACACTTGCATCCCCAATAGTCAGAATAAACTAGGGCTCCCCTAGAGTTTGTTCCTTCTAAGAAGATTATAGTGAACTTGGCATCGTTCAAAGGGTTTTGGTAGGTACTTCCTCCTAGCATTGGTCCTTCACCAAAGAAACCTCCTGGCTATTGACTACCCATCATGAAGAAGGATTTATCTGATGAAGTGTCAATATCACTACCCTCCTCAATGATCGGTGCTAATGGATCTAGCCTTGCCTGAGTTACACTCTCCTTAGTGGACACTAAGCTACCTTGATCACCTGCCAATTTTTATTCTCTAGGAATGTGTCTTCCTAATCTTAAATTCATCAAACTTAGAAATGCAATTTATCACAAATTCAACCACTCACCTCGCAAAGAATCAGTTTTCGCGCAACTTCTGGTCTTGCTGCTGAATATACCTGTACACAAACGTTTAAGTTCGGCAATCAAATCAAAGAATTTAACCACTAGAGGTGATCTTAGTAATGATTGGTATAATTGGAGAGTTAACCTCAACCACTACTGTACTTTATACATGCGGATGTTCTTGATTAGGTCTATTAATCTGGAACTGTACTTCACTCGAATGTTTGTCAGTTTAGAGGGAAAGTCTTAATTCCATCTTTGCTCCGTCAAAAGGTCAAACAAGGTCCAATTTCACTTCTGAAAGAAGTTTTGGAACTCTTAAGTCAACTGGAACATCACTCTATGTCCACAATCAGATTTTGACTTCAATAAGCCCCTGTAGACACCCTACACGTAGCATGTCTTCTTGCTCTATTTTGGCTGAAATTTGCACTATAGATTCCCCTTCATGTGTTGAGTCCACAGCTGTTCTCACTTTTTGATTTGGACACCTATAAGCTGGTCAACTGATTAGAAATCTGTTCCAGCAGCATGATGTTGGTATGACCAGTCAAATCAACTCCAATTTGGACCAAAATTGACTAGGAGACTTGTCTCAAGCTATACAACACCCTGCTATTCCTACAGTCAAATCTTGACTTCAATATCATGAAGTAGACATCCTACGTGTAGCATGTCTAGCTGCTCAAAATTTCTCCAAATGCAAACCACAGACTCCTCTTAAGGTGCTGATCACTCTGGTATGCTCACAATTGTATTTGGAGTGCTAAATCACTATGAACACATCCTACGTGTAGGATGTCTAAGTGATTTGTTTGACCCCAACTTGAGCCATAGATTCCCCTTGATGTCAGCAACCCAATGCTATGCTTAGATTTTATTTTGGATTTCAAAAGACCCCAATTTTAGCTATCCTAGCCTTTTTCAGTCAAAAATGCTAAAGTCTGCTTAAAACCCAATTTTCTCTCCCAATTGAGATGAAACCTTTCTCATGCACTCAATAAATCATGTAGATCATGCTCATGAAGCCATCCTATGGTTTTGGTCTTAAAATAATACCTTGGCACAATTTGTGTAGGATGTTTGGCAATTTCCTTTCTTTTGGCCTTATCCTGTCAAGATATGGTCAAACTTCCACTTTCCAGGTGAAAATAGGGTAAAACCTACCTTCTAAACACACTGGTCAACTCAGATTTTCAAAATTCTCACCAGAACACCCTGTAGACGTCCTACGTGTAGGATGTCCATTGTCTTAAAATTTAACTTTTTTCTGACAGAAGTACTCCCTATGCTTTGCAGCTCTATCAGAAATACTCACAGAAACGTTTGAACTTCAATTCAGCTTCTAAACACTCTTTTCCGTCTTTTACAGCTCTTTGATGAGCCTAACAACAAATATAACATGCATGAAGTGCTCTAGATCATAAATCATGATGTCCTGCTTACCCTACTCCTACTCATCATGTGAGATGGTGATTTTGGTGTTTCGGTTGCTTCATGGCCTCTCCGAACTCTCAAGCTATCCTTTCACCATCTCTACCACTCCAACTCCTACTCTCTACACCACAACATAACTAATACCTAAGTCTACCTAAGCTGATGGATCTAGGCTAGACACTCGCTCCCTAGACTCCTCCTAAGACCTAGAGAGTCCCCCAACCTCTGATCCTATCTAAATGTAAAACAAGACTCTGGCAAGCCAGAGAATCCCTATCCTCAAGGACTAGTCTCGGTCACCTACCTAGGGTTTTCGTCCCCGATAGGGGCGCCAATGTTGGCGGATACGCCGCGACGGAGGTCAGTACAACAAGAACTCACCTAACAAGATTTGTCAGCTAAGGATGAAGCTCGACCCGCAGGCGCGTGGAAGCAAGCATAGGGTATCAACCTACGCTCGACCGACTATTGACTACTTCCTACAGAGGTCTCTACCCAATGTCTAAGTTATAGCCTTCAAGAGTACACAAGAGGAGATTTCCTACAACGCTTTCAAGAGCCAAATATCCATCAAACGTTCTCGAAACGCTACAGAACCTGAAGGAAACCCTATTAACACCAATAGGTCGCTCTCCCTAAGGTCCATGAACCAAAACCCCAACCCTAAACACCCGGTGCAAAATCACGTAGGATGTTTGGTCGAAATTTGCAGGTCGTCGTTTCCAAAAACTAAAGTGTCTAATGTGTAGCTCTACTCAATGCAAACGCGTGGATATGTTGAAATGCAAAAATAGACAACGTATGCTCACTGAATCACCAGATATAGCTCGTGGGTCGAGCTCGCAAAGCCGGGCCGTACACCTGCTATGTAGGTGTTGGCGCGTAGCTCTCTTCGAGGGCAACACACTGCACTTCTCCGCACTCGATTCCGACCACTAGTGTGCCCGTACTGTCAAGATGAAACTCTCACTCTCTCTCTCTCATACATAGTGTACGCTCAACTCACACAGCGAAAAACTTATAAGAATGACAAAGGTTTTTTGCATTAAGGTCAAAAGTGGTATAAATACCTTACAATCTCAATCCCTAATGTTCCAATTTAACCATTTACTAAGTCTAAATGTCAGAAATGGGATACAATTTGGAAGCTTCTGCAAGTCCCACTATTTACAAAGGTGAAATAACAGTTTCTTCTCAATTAAGGAATAATTACAAAGGAAGTTACTATCTTGTCGGGCAATCATCCTTCGTTGGGTGTGTCCAGCCGCTAACATAGGATATCAGGAAAAACAGGTTAGAAAGTGGAACTGAATTTGTTAAAATGCACTCAATGGACATGTATGAAGAGTTGGACATATATACGAGGCACTTATGCATATTGAGGATGACTTGGGTAAAGCAGTTGAAGCACAGTAGAGACGAAGTACAAAACAATTGCAAAGAAAGTGAGGCTAGTGGCTACACCTTTACTAGAAGAAAGTGATCAGGTGACTAAAGAAGCATCTTGTCAACCTATGCTCAAGAATCCTAAGAACATTGGGCATAAATTCACTAAGGAGACATTGCAACAGCTGAAGGTTGGAGAAGATGGTTTTCTCAACGAAGAGGAAATCAAGTGCTTTCAGGTATGCTCAAAAAACACGGTAAAGGAAATCAAGTGCTTTCAAGGTATGCTCCAAAAACACGGTAAAGCTTTTGCTTTTGAGCCAAGTGAGATTGGGTGTGTGGATCCAAGTGTTGTTTCACCTATGGTTATATTCAATGTTCCTCACATGCCATGGAGCTTACGTCCCATTCTAGTTCCTAAAGCTCACTTGCAAAATCTTATCAAGTTGCTTAATGAGAAGATAGAAATGGGAATTTTGGAGCCATCATATGCGCCATACTCCAATCGATGGTTCATAGTTTCAAAGAAAAATGGTACTTTAAGGTTCATACAAGATATGCAACCGGTTAACAAGGTAACAATCCGTAATGTGGGTACTGGCCCAATTGTGGATGATTTTGCTGAAGCCTTTGCAGGTAGATCAATTTACTCCATGGGTGATCTTTACTCTGGATATGATCAATTTTAGCTAGCTTTGAAGAGCAAGGATCTTACGTACACCTCTCAGGTTGGTACGAATGTGCACTCTACCATAGGGTACTACTAATTTTGTAGCTCATATGATGAACGGCATGAATAAGGTATTAAGGGACTTTATCCCTCATGTTACTATGCCTTTCACTAATGATCTACAAATTAAAGGCTGTGAGGAAGGCTCAAAAGATGAGGTAAAAGATTAGAGGGGGTGTCGAAAGTTTGTTGCTCAACATATTGCTGATTGTGATGTTATTTTGTCCAGGCTTGAAGAAGTTAACTTAACACTTTCAGGGAAAAATTCAACTTTTGGTGCCAAAGGGATTCTAATTGTGGGGCATATGTGCAAGAGTCCTACCATAGCCCGAGCAAGATTTTGCGAGCAAAGCAAAACTCGAGCGAAGATCTATAGTTGTGGTATTGGCACCTATCTAGAAAAAATGCCCATGATCATTATGACACTTCTCACCAAAACTACGTAGGACATATATAGTACTTTTGAAAAAAACAGACATAGTTTCCCTTGTATATGAAGACATATTTCAAAAATGACCATAAACCTTCATAGAACCTCACATGAGGATTTTAAATACCAAATACATCAATAGAGTACGTAGTATCTGTCCATAATCCAGAATATTAGAACATCTATAGTTGTGGTATTATCACCGCTCGAAAAAATAATAAAAATGGCCATAACCATTATGCCTCCTCTCATGAAAAACAAAGCAAAACAAACATAGTACTTTTTAAAAAAAAATGGACATAGTTTCCCTTGTACATGAACCAATATCTCAAAAATAATCATAAGCCTTCATGGCACCTCACATGAGGATTCTAAACCTTAACCAAATCCATCAAAACAGTACATACTACTTATCCACAATCCAAAACATTAGAACATCTAAGTTGTGGTATTATCACCACTCGAAAAAATAATAAAAATGGCCATAACCATTATGCCTCCTCTCACGAAAAACAAAGCAAAACAAACACAGTACTTAAAAAAAAAAATGGACATAGTTTCCCTTATATATGAAGCACTATTTCAAAAATAACCATAAACCTTCACGACACCTCACATGAGGATTTTAAATCTTAACCAAATCCATCAAAACAGTATATACTACTTATCCACAATCCAAAATATTAGAACATCAGTATTTGTGGTATTATCACCGCTTGAAAAAATAATAAAAATGGCCATAACCATTATGCCTCCTCTCACGAAAAACAAAGCAAAACAAACAAAGTACTTTTAAAATTTTTTGGACATAGTTTCCCTTGTACATGAAGCAATATTTCAAAAATAATCATAAGCCTTCACGGCACCTCACATGAGGATTTTAAACCTTAACCAAATCCATCAAAACAGTACATACTACTTATCCACAATCCAAAATATTAGAACATCAATTGTTAAAAGTTTCCATCGTGATATAACAAGATTCTTATGAACACAACAAGACATGAATTTGAATTTTAACATCCACCAGTGTTATAAATCCATTGTTCTTATGATGACTCGCACTCATCATCGATGAATATGTCATGTCTCTGATATCTCTGAGGGATGCAAGAATTGTACCACATATCTGCTGCCATGGTTCTAGCCATCTGCTCTCCGTAGATCGGCAATGCACTTCCTTTAAAAAAAAAAGATTGTGAAGTTAAACACCAAACAAGTAATATAGGTAGTATCGATGATCAATAAATACCAACGCTAATACAAAAATAGTGACAAAAAAGATGAGAGCAATGTCAATGTCAAAAGAAAGAGGGGTCCTCACTAGTCTTCAAAGGGATTGACACGCGATGGCATGTCACTCTCATCATCAATATCTAAATACGTGGACGCCTCTTCTCTGCCCCGCTTTCTAGGGCGAAGCAACGGTAACACATATCCTGAAATCAGTAGCTCACCAATGTCGACTGCAACACATGCTCGTCCTTAAGCCAAGCAAGCTGCTAGTACAGGGACTATGCCACATCCAAGCTCCAAACAAATACCTCCTCATCGGCAAAGCAGCTCCACAAAACATGCAATGAAAGAATGGCTCCGTTGCAGTCCTCCTCGCAATGGCTCGCCTGATAATGATCTAGACTGAGAGAGCTTCGGAAGGTGATGCACCATAAAAGAATCCGAAGAGTGCATACCAAGATGGGAGAACAAGGCAGCGCTTCCTGATACAAAGAAAGGTGGATGCATACCCACTCTGTGAATCATAAATAGCATAGAGCAATTACACTGCAAAACAAGAGATACGATTAGAGCAAACAACAAGACAAAGTGCAGAAATATTGATGTAAAAACAAATGTATCACCTCCACACGACTACCAAAACTCTCCACATAACCATATGCTCCATGATGGAGCACTACAATGCATCAATGAACCACCATCTCCGAAGCACGAGAAAATCTCTCCACCCAGCCACCGGCCTCTCCTGTTATTTTAACTAAATATCAATAATAAATACCACAAATATTACAATTTTTTTGCATGACTATAAACAACATAGACCTGCCAAAGAAACCATGATCAACAGCCATCCAAAATCCGCCAATGTTGAGAATGCCAAATTAACGCCAGCACGTACATGATCCTCAGTGCAAATGTCCCAACGAGGTGAAGTAGAGGAGCCTAAGAGGGACCCACCAAATGGAAGATCTAAGAAAATCAAACATATAGCCCATGAAACTGATTTCGTGCCGCAGGTATACAAGATAGAGTCAGAGCGTGCCAGCACGAGATGCTCGTGTACAGGGACCCATGCAAGATTACGGATCCCCGCCCTATAGTCTGCAACAATGGCAATGTAGTCCCCAACAATAGCCATGCATCGAGTATCCATAGAACTAGAGAGACAATGAGATGGAGACTCCATAATATAAACAAAAGAGATACTCCTTCGAGCCACGATCATGCCAAGATCAACTGAGACATTATAGTGAGGTTTAATAAGCCATGCATCAACCACGTGGAAGGAAAGCATGAACAAATGTTTTTGTAGTTTACCTGGAGGTGGCTCCACCTCCTCGTCAATGATCTGATCCACAACCCTCTCCTTTTTCTTTTGTGAGTTGTGCATTGCTAAAATAGATAACTTCAAATCAGAGCACTGTAACTTTTAGATAGGTAAATATGAGCATGATCAAACATACCTGCACGAATCTCTTCTACTATGTCTACTGGAGGAACCTTCATCGTAGCATCCTTCGATATCATCTCTTGTAGCTCTCTTTCACGTCCAAGAACATGGCCCTTATCCATATCTATCCACCATGGACAATTATCTATCTCCCAAGGAGTCAATGTGTGCATAGTAGAGGGATACATGCTTGTGTCTTGGATCGCTAGCTGAGTCCACTGTCTAGCCAGAAAGGGCATGGTAGGCAAGACACTCTTGGTAACCAAGAACATGAAGAATCTACAAAGGTCACTTAGGTGACACGAATGTTACAAAACAATAACAACGAATATTATATACCTAAGTTAGTTAGTGATTCACCTGAAAGCCAAACCTTGTGCTGCCATTCTCAATGTATCCACCTTCTTTAATGCCTTCTTATTGATATCCTTAGTCTTCACTCCAAGAGACACCTCTATTGGAAATAGGTAGGGCCTCGCCTCAAATTTAATTTCTTCAAAGTAGAATGCAAGAGTGCAGTCATGCTGTAAAGGCACCCCGGCTGGCACATCCAAAAGATCTGACACAATCTGAAATGCCCTCTGAAAAACCAGAGCCAAAAAACCCTCTCTACGAAGCTAGCTACAATACCAAATAAAAAGAGGAGACAAAGTTAGACTTATATATAAAGGAATGATATATTTAGTACTTTTAATCTTAGCTATACTTACATGCGAAAGACATGATCTCCCTTTTTCAGACCATATGCACTCCTTGTAATCTTGTCTGCTTTCAATAATGAAACCCAATGAATCTTTTTTTGCACAGGGGCGTCTTGAAGTGCTATTAAGTTCAGTTTCTCCAACGTAGCCCAACTATCAAGACCCCATTTCAAAGACAAAACTCTTGCTAGCCAATCCGTCCCAAGATTGGGATCAACAATGTTAAGCAACTGAAAAATTTAATATTTCATATGACAAGTACTTAAGTAACTTTTTGCACGTTTTTCTCAAGAGAATGCCGTGAATTCATGTTATCTACATACCTTTCCAATTCGATCCTGATATTTGTGAGTAATCTCTTAAAAAATTCTCTCTTCTTCTTTCTGATGCTCTTCCACAGACAAGCTTTGTTTGATAAGAGCAACTCGCTTTTCTTTTTCTTTTGTCCAACTCGCTTTTCTTTTTCTTTTGTCATTTGAATCTAAAATTAAATATATGTTAACAAGCTTTCAAATCATGCATTTAAATGAGAGTAAAAATCATTTAGTCTGACACATACACCATAGACCAACCTGCCAAGGTACAATCGCGTAAGTGGATACCAAGGCTCTGTACCTTTGGCATTCTTCTTCCGTACAGCGGAAATAAGTTTTTGATCTCTATCTAGAAAACCCTTTAGATACATTTCATGGTCCGCTATACAAATATGTGTCATATTGACAATCTCATCACGAAGATGAGCGACAACAAGAGCATGAGTGTTCATGCTGCATTGAAAGACCAAAAAACCATTTGATACTCACATTCAAGTGTTAGCAAAGATAGAAGAAACATCAACACTTACAAGTTCATTCATTTTAAACTGCTTAGCAAGGAAATCTCTGGCACCTTAGTGGGATCTATAATGGTGCATAGAACTCGACAGTGTTTCTCCTTTGAAGTGGAGAACTTCTCTTTTATCGCTTCCCTCCAAGCCACGGTGCGATGATTCCCTTCCCAAACATCGAACATGTGATTTGTGAGATCTTGAAACTTTCTTTGTTTTTTTAGCTCGGCTTCAAATTCTTCATTGATTTCATTCCAAAGAGGATCCCATGTAGCCTTTATCTCATCTAGAACATTCACAAAGTCAAACTTCAAACAACATTCATAGCACGTTGACATCAATACAAAAATGAAAAGTGTGAACACATACCATTCACAAAACTCTCCTCTCTTTTGCATGTTACCAAAGAGACAATGAATGCTCCTTTCTCTGGCATATAACCTTCTTTTGCAAAGGCCGCCTTCAATCCACTGAGATCATCTCTCAAACCTCTCACTCTCGCATATGGAATCAATCTACATAAAGGAATGGAGGGACAATCGAAGCAACTAAAAACACGTGTGATTTCAAGAATGTCTGCATCTCTATGCATAAAGATATTTTGCTCATCTTCCATCTCAGACGTTGCGGTAACCTCATCCATTATCTCCCATGGAACAATCTGTAAACCATTCTCCTCGGGGGCTAAAGTATCATCAACTTCGTGTAGAGAGCTCTGTCCCATTTCCATGGAAAGAACCTCCTCACCTTGTGTCTCAATTTCCTCTATCATGTCGGTAGCTGAGACTGAAGATACTTGATCACTAGCATCTACCTAGCCATAAAGAGAAGCATTGTTACTCCTTCCCCTTCGTGATCTTCCACGCGGTTTTGGGCTGTTTCAATATCAACAAGAAACATGGAGACAATAATTTTACAAAAGAGTCAAATTATATATGGCACCATATTGAAATAAAACACGATAGAAATCTTAAAAAAATTGGACAGAGCTACCTTTGTACATAGAGCATTATTTCAAAAAATGTTATAGCCCATAATGGCTTCTCACTTGAAAAATTAAGACCAATATTATTTTCTAGAAAAACTATTAAGCAATCAAGCACAGACAAGATCTCAAGTATTGCTGTGACAACTTTTTAAACTTTGGCAAATACATGATAATTTATTGAAGATATCCATAGACAATCTCTAATAAAACACCTGAATAGTTTTCATTGAGAATCATTGAGTACCTTGTAGGTGGACAACCCCTTCGAGTCAACGTGGAGTTTCGACCAGCCATTGTCAATCCGTGTTCTCAATCACACCTCTCAAAGCACTTTCTAAAGCCAAAAACCACACTCTTTGGAAACCGGAATCCACGGACCTACTAAATCCCTGAACTTGCAGAGCCTGATTTGCTGAGCTTGTCATTGTACGTGAGCTACCTGAACCACCGTGTGCCGGCACGCGCTTCTATGGCTATTATGGTAGGGCTGCTCGACTTGTAGAGCCCTCAACTTGCTGAGTGTGCAGAGACCGATCGACGACTTGCTGAACCTGCCCTTAACCCGACCTACCTGAAGTCGTCTACGATGAACCAGCCTGTGCCTGAACGAGCCTGATTGAACGTTGACCTGCCTGCGCCTGAACTTGCCTGAACTCATACCTGCCTGAACTTGCTTGCGCCTGAACCAGCCTGCGCTGAAGTAGCCTACTTGCGCTGGCCTTGTGTAGGGCGGAAAGAGATAAGCTCAAATCATGTTGGAGGTATTGTCCTGAATGGCTGGACGCCACAAAGCTCATTCGCTGTGTAAGATACCAGGTTTACAAACAAGTTCCTCTATGACCTGCCTGAACTACCGCGCGTGCCTACGGGTAGATAGGTATGGCTCCTCGCACGCACGTGCAATAGAGAATGTTAACCCTCATGGCACACGGACACCCATCACCTACGATGGACGCGTATTATGTATGATTTAGAGTCAGGTACCGGGCTTGTCGGACCAATAGGGAAAGGTAGAGTGATCGTCGATGAGAGGCGCACTTTAACTTGGACATTCAAGGGGTTAGTTGGCTAAGCATGGGCGCCCAAGTGTGAATGGGGTGAGCTCCTATAAAAGCCAACTAAACCTAATTTTTACTCATTCTCTCATTTGTGCAATTGAAGAGTGCTCTTGCTCCATCTCCATCTTCTTCTTCTTCACCTCCTTGTGTGTGTGTGTGTGAGAGAGAGAGAGAGAGAGGGAGAGTGTGTGTGCGATCGAGCATTACGAAGGCACGACGGCGGCGAAGCGATTGAGCGCGGCACGACTGCAGCTTCTTCTTCATCGCGGCGAGGAATCCACCACGAAGGCGAGCGTAGAGCGGTGAGTGACACACCCTTTGTTTTCTTGAGCTTGCTAGTTTAGGCTTGTTGTGTGCTTGGAGCCGTTTGTGGCTCGCATACGGTGTATTGGCAAGTCCCTTGCTTCGACAGTGCGGCAAGGAGCGCACATTTTTGGCGCCGTTGCCGGGGATATGCCCTACACTAAGCTCGGTTAGCACTTTACGCTTCCTTGTGGTGCAATTTCTATCATAGGAAAGGCAGGGAAGGAGTGTGTGGAGATTTCTGTTTTTTGCGTTTTCTGCAATTGCTGTCAAGTTTCAATTTCTGCTATTGTCTGCGTTTTTCAATTTCTGCTATTGTCTGCGTTTTTCAAGTTCGGCGTTTTCAATTTATGCAATTTTCTGCATTTCTGCGTTTTTTTAATTTTTTGCAATTTCTGCAATTTCTGCGTTTTTTCCTGCAATTTCTGCATTTTTTGCATACCTGCGTTTTCAAATTCTGTATTTTCAAAAAAAAAAGGAAATAAAAATTTGGAAATAAAAAAACGCGAGCGAGCGGGCGGAAAAATTTTTCGAAAATAAAAAACGTGACTCTTAAAACGGACGGGTTGGTTTGTATAAAAGATAGATCGGGATCGGTTTCCCAAGCCCAAGCCCAAGCCCAAGCCCAAGCCCAGGCCCAGGCCTCAGTCCTCAGTCTTATGATATATACTAGATTCACTCTTATATATATACCCTACTCCCTCAAGAGAGAATGAGAGCATGTGGGACAAGTCCTCCACTCTCCTCCTTTCTCTTCCCACTTGCACCCTTAGACTTTCTAGTTTGGGCCTAGTTCCCTACTGGAAATTGACAGTTTTAGGGATTCCGAGGGCATAGAGTGACCAAACGGAGGGCTGTAAAGCACGGCACGACCCTCTGACCGATACGCTCGTTTTGAGCTATCACACGGCCCATTCCACGACACGCTCTAAAAAATCTAGCAAAAAAACAAACAAAAAACACGCTAAAAACTAGTCACAAGGCCTCCTAGAGCAGCTTTTTGACACCTTAGGGTATCAAAAGCACATGCACTTACGCTCTGGGCGGGTGCTAGAACACGAGCATATTGAGGGTGCCTCTGTTCATACGGACACCCATTACCCATCCACGATAAGCTCTAGACCCTCAGCGGGGACACAAGGTAGCACCACCCAAGACCCTAAAATAGCCGCTAGTGATTCCTCCTCCGACTCAGAAATCATGGAAGCATACCCTACCCAAAACACTGAGAGAGAAGGCCATGCACCTCCCGAAGCTCCACAGCCTAGTACTAGTATGTTTAGCCGTTTCATGGAAACATTAGGTAGAGCTACTCGCTCGGAACCTGATGCAAATGAAGCACACGAAGGGGGTGGGGAAGTGGAATCTCCTTTCACATCGCACGTGGACCCCACACCCCCAAAGAGTGTCCATGTGGATATCCTACCAACTTCTTACCAAGAAGGCCCTGTTGAGCCGCCTCCTTCAGAAGTTCCCTCTAGAGTACCGTTGGTGGCAAGTAAAACCACGGGGAGCAACATTGCTTCTACCTCACAAGAAACCGTTAACACGTCGACTCTAGAAGGATTGTTCATTAATGATCATTGGACATACGACCTCCACACTGAGGTGTTGACGGATCTACACTCTAGCCACGCCTACCATGTAGGATGGATAGAGATTGTACAATCCACCTCTAGTGCCACGAGCATCGAAGATCAACAGAAAATGATCTGTAATGTTATCCATGGCATTATTCAATCAGAAAGGCAAAACCGAGGGGTAAATATACTCTCAAATGGCCCCATGAGATTTCTGGATACGAGCAAGGCTCAACAGCCTACTCTATCACAAATGGAGACTCCTCTAATGAGCCCCATGGACCCATCTTACGTCATTTCACCTGGGGTCTCTATGCAATCTGAGCCTCCGAGCGAAAACTTTAGCTTCCCTAACTTGGCTCAACCCTCTATCAAGGAAAACACAGTGCTCACTCCAGGGATAAGCCTGACAGAGAATGTACCGATGACATCTACGGTTAGCGCAGTGCCACTACCTAGTGTCGTAGTACCTAATATGGGGCCTCGACCATATGTGCCTCTAGCCCCTTATGCACACATGGCCCCCACACCTCCAATTGTACCACTTGCTTATGCTCCTCGAGTGCCGCTCCCTAGCTCTTATCCGAGTGGACCTATGCCCGGTTATGTTCCATATCCTGCATCATCCACACATATGCCAAGACCGGTACCCGTCCCTCTCCCACATATGATTCCAAGAGTACCTCCACCGGCCCTGCCTCCTCACATAGGTGACTTGGCAGTGTTTGCTCAAACCATAGGTCGATCTATTGCGGAAAATATGCATCACGCATCTGATAGAGAGCCTAGAAGTAAGGCAGTACAAATTGCCAAACTCACGCAAAAATTCAATGGGGACGAAGATGCTAGAAAACACATTGAAGTGTTTGAACAAGTATGTGATTCCTTAGGGGAACGCAACGAACTACATAAGTGCAATGCCTTAAGCTTGACATTAAGTGGGAAGGCTGGAGATTGGTATAGGACCCTAAGGGTGGACGAGAAAACAATCTACCCTACCCTTCGAAGGTTGTTTCTAAAGGAGTACATACGAGAAGGTGTGCTTTGGGGTGTAGCATCTCAGCTACAGAAGGCCGAACGTAAGGAAGGAGAGTCAGTAAGAGACTTCATTAGTCGTCTAAAGCACTTAAACTCTCGCTGCCCTGTAAATGAGCGCTTCAACAATAACCAACTGCTTGATCGATTCATTCGAGGGTTGAGGAATGAAGGAATCTATAATGGACTAGTGATTAGAGGTATCACAACCTGGGAAGATGTCACTGCCAATGCAATCCAATTAGAGGACAACTTGATGATAGCAGGCATGAGGGTGTCTACTGACACGAGATCCACTAGCTCACAAGCCATTGAGTATGAACCCATGACTGCAAAGCCCATTTCCAATGAGCCAAAGGTATTTGAGACATTCTTGACAGACCTCACCAAGGCAATCCAAGAGTCTCTTAAGGATAATCGACCCCCTCAAAATAGTCACATGTATCCAAGAAGGGAGCAACAATGGTGTTCCATTTGCTTAGGTCCACATAGCACTAGTGAGTGCCCTACGTTTAGAGTAAAATTTAATGGAACTTGCAACGCATGTGGTAGGTATGGTCACCAAGCTAAGGATTGTTTAATGATCAAACGTATGATGGCAAATAGACCACCTGTAGCCTGGACGGATGCACCTCGAGCTCCTGTATTGATGCCTACTCCACCTGTTGAGCAACTACCGCAACACATGGTCCCTAGATCTCAAAATGTTGTACAAGCTACACCGTTACCACCTCCTGTGCTAGGACCGCAGCCCCCGCATCCAAGAGTCGCCCCTATGAACCAAGTGGGTTGCGAGCCATCAAATGCTTATGCAGATGGTTGTGAGGAGGAAATAGACACTAGTATTGCCTACGGACTTGATACATTGGAAGAGTGTCCTATATACTACATGGAAGATTGTTGGGGACAAGTCAAGCCGGTTTATCAAGCTGTTGCTCTCGCACCCAGAGGTCAAAATATCAA
The DNA here is from genome assembly GCF_014529385.1 of Adiantum capillus-veneris. NCBI lineage: Eukaryota > Viridiplantae > Streptophyta > Polypodiopsida > Polypodiales > Pteridaceae > Adiantum > Adiantum capillus-veneris. Next base: position 76,817,647 of record NC_140941.1, on the reverse strand, counting down.
CACCCAGGCTAGGAGGCCACCTCTTCAATGCTACGAGTGTGGTGGACCACATCGAGTAGCGGAGTGCCCTATTAGGCTGCAAAAGAATGCTGCACAGATGCAAGTGAATCAAGGGAGCACGTTTGCAATGCCAATACTCACATGTAATCGTTGTGGCATAGATCACTTGATTGCCCAATGCCCCTATAACCCAAATGCGCCTAAAATCACACCCCTGAATTTGGTCGAAATTGCTAGTGTGACATCGCCAATACCACCCGTTGCACCCGCTTATGCGATTACACGGTCCATGCTTCAAGGGCCAGGACATATCCTCGAAGAGAGAGATACCGCGTCAATTTATCCAAGCAAAGAAAAAGAAGACACGAAGGAAGAAGTCGCAGAATACGGAAAATTCAAAGCCAAGTTCCAAAACAAACATAGGAACAGGAGATGACCCCGTGTATATGAAAGACCTCGAGGATGATTCAGATTCAATCGAGACAATGGAGACTAGAACCAATACCACAAAGGGAAAGACCGACAAAGAAAACCGTAACGTGGAACCAAATGAAAACCGAATAAGAGAAAATCATAAAGAGCCTCTGAAAACACCACAAGTGTTTCCAAATCCAATCCAAGACCCCCAAGATAAACCGCAGGGCAAAAAGAGAAGAATCGTAAAAAGAAGATTGGGACGTACCCAAACCCAGTAGACGAGATTGAGCAGGTGAAACATCTAAGAGGTTTAGTGGAGGAGACTCAAAGGAAACTAGAACCAGAACCCATGCATGTCAAAATTCATGACACAGTGTTTCCCACGCAAGTTCATCCACCCCACATGAACCATAGACCGTTAGCCATATCTAGTATCATCCAAGAAGGGAGTGAGGACGGACATCAGAAAGTGAGCATACACCCTTCTTGTTGGAAAGGATGTTTAACGAAGGAATACCTGATCCCATTGAGGAATATGAGATTCCATCCTCACCAGTTCCTAGTCAAGGACCTACACCCTGCAAAATGCCAATGAATGTTGCCAAACTAGTGGACTTCATGTCTTCTGAGGTCCGAACCACGATCATAGCAAAGCTGTATGGAGATCCTGAGTTATTCCTTGCACTTCGAGCATTCCTTAACGAGAGCTACGAACGGGATTACCGCAGTTTGCGCAACCAAATAGGCCTGACTCGATTATGATTGATGAGGAAAATCATGTGCAATCACTTGACTTAGATGGACACGAGTCTGTGATCGAGGTACCCATTAACGAATTAGGGCAGTATTTTGAAGGCGACGAGTCTAATGCGACCCTACCCAACACTACCAAGGATTAACTATAAAGGGAATTCTTGATGGTGGTGCGGGAGTTAGCATCGTTACAAAAGATTGTTGGGAATCCATGGGAAAACCCCGCCTCAGTGTTACTAACATTGTGGTAAAGATGGCAAATGGTACCATTGCCAAACCTATGGGGATGCTCAAGGATCTTAAGATCAAAGTTCTAGGACACAAGGTACGACATACGTTCATTGTAATGGATTTCTCTAAACACCTTATGTCATATGAAATGATTTTAGGACGACCATTCATGAGGGAAGCACAAATGGTTCACGATTGGTCTAAAAATCATGTCTATTTGCAATTCCAAGACTCTGTCCTTAGAGTGGATTTAGTGACTGGTAAGGTACACCCCTTAGGGAGTAAAACCATTATTGATCATCGCTCTGACACCACAGTTCACTCGGCCCCACTACAATATTGTTACACTTGTAAGAAGGATACAGACATTGGCCAAGATTCTCCTTATATGGATATCCTACCTGGGATGACTGAGTCGGACAATGTGGATTGGGTACACCTAGCTGCAACCATAGATACCTGGGGAAATAGAGGAACCACTTGGGTCACACCAGAGGGGGAAGAGGTACCACAAATTGCACCTCTGAACATGATAAGTGCCATACATGCATCTTCTAAGGGCAAGGCAATTGTGGACCAATCTGACAGTGACACTGATAGCTCAATAGAAGACTTTGACCAACACGACTTGGACATTGAATCCCAGAGTGAAACGGATTCTGAATCTCATGAATTAGAGAGTGGAGAAAGTTCACAGTCAAAACATTCGGAAGGATCGAGCACATCAACTGATGATAGCTCCTCCGAGAGTGAAGAGGACACCAACGAGGACTCCTTTAGTGAGCCAGATCTAAATGCAAATCAAAAGCAGGTCTCAAATAAGAAAAAGAAAAACCTTAAGAGGCGTCGATATCGAGCCAATGTACGTGCTAGGATAAACAAGAAGAGATCCTCAGCAGAATGGCTCAATTATATAGGAGCATGTGATGCTCATCGAAAATTGGTAGACAATTGGGGTGAATATCTCCAAAATGTTATGTGGTGTAGACCACGACCCCATGACATAGCCCAATTAGAGATCATAGACAAGCCAAAGTTGAGCCGCACTGCAAGGAGGCGTCAAAACCAAGAGTTAGCTCGACAACACAAGAAAGCAGAAATGGAAGCACAAACCAACGCACAACCAGAATCCACAGACTTGCATCCTGCACCAGAACATTTCAAATCTTACACCACAGGGGAAGCAAAGTTGTGTACACAAAAGCCCAAAGAATACCTATCGATGGGAATAATGGAATCTATGATGGTCCGGCAATAGTTAAAGAAATAGAATTAGCTGACCCCGGTGAAGAATCAAAACCTGTTTTTATTGCCCAAGACCTCACAAAAGTTGAAGAGGCGGTCCTCAAAGAGCTTCTCAAGGAATTCAAGGACGTATTCGCTTGGACATACCATGATATGAAAGGTGTTCCGCCTTCTGTGGTCCAACATACAATCCCTATGATTAGCACTGCGAAGCCCGTACAACAAAGACCCTACCCGATGAATCCTAAGTACGCAAAGATCATTCAAGAAGAACTAGAAAAGCTTATCAAATGTGGGTTCATATATCCTATTGAACACTCTGAATGGGTGTCGCCAATAGTTATCGTGCCAAAAAAGAATGGGAAACTCAGGGTGTGCGTGGACCTCAAAAAAGTTAATGCAGCTACTAGAAGAGACCATTACCCCCTACCATATTCCGAACATGTACTCGAAAGAGTTGCAGGCAAGGAAGCTTATAGCTTTCTAGATGGGTACTCAGGCTACAACCAAATCACGATAGCGCTAGAGGACCAAGCTAAAACTGCCTTCATCACAGAATTTGGCGTGTTTGCATTTTGTGTGATGGCTTTTGGCTTAACAAATGCCCCTGCTACATTCCAACGATTAATAAACACTGCTTTTAAAGAATATTTGAGAGAGTTTTGTGAAGCTTTCTTAGACGACCTTTGTGTTTACTCTTCTTGGAAAGAACATCTATCATGTTTGCGGAAGGTGTTTGAAAAATGTAGGTTATATCGTATCTCATTGAACCCGTTCAAATGCCAATTTTGGGTCAAGCATGGAGTTATTTTAGGGCATATAGTATCCAAGAATGGTATCTCAACCGATGAGAGCAAAATTAAAGTGATTCTAGAGTTACCACCACCAACCAATTACAAGGGAGTTCAAAGGTTCATGGGACACGTGGGTTATTATCGACGGTTTATTTTATTTTTCGCTGAGATAGCACGTCCTTTGTACAAGCTTCTCATTGAATTTAAATGGACTGAAGAGTGTGACCAGGCCTATGAACAATTGAAGAAAACACTAGCAAGTGCTCCAATTTTAAGGACACCTAACTGGGATGTCATTTTCCATGTGCATATTGATGCATCAAACTTTGCTATTGGGTGTGTTCTCACTCAACCAGGAGAACATAAATTGGACTATCCCATTAGCTTTGCAAGCCGTCAATTGAACGATGCTGAAAGGAACTACACCACTACAGAGCGAGAAGGTTTGGCAATGGTTTATGCAGTAAAGAAATTTCGCTACTACCTTCTGGCAAACAAGTTTGTATTTTATGTGGATCATCAAGCGTTGCTGTATCTGGTAAACAAGCCATGCTCCACAGGAAGAATCACACGATGGTTGTTAATTCTTCTTGAGTTTGATTTCACGATTGTAGTGAGACCCGGTAAAAGGCACGTCATGGCTGATCATTTGTCTCGCATACCCAATGGTGAAGCCCCTACAGGAGTTGATGATGAATTACCCGATACTTCCCTATTCATAGTTGAGACTATGCCTGAATGGAGTGAGAACATTGTTAACTTTTTAGTTAATGGTTTTCCACCCAAGGAACTTCGTAAGGATATCGCTCGAAGGCTAGTAAAAGAATGTGAACCCTATTGTTTGATTGCCGGAACCCTGTATAGATTAGGCAAGGACGATATTCTTAGGCGTTGTGCCCGCGAGGATGAATATTTGTATATCTTGCAAGAAGCACATATGGGCATAGCAGGAGGACATTTTTCAGGGGACCTGACTGCTAGAAAGGTGCTGCAATCAGGCTATTGGTGGCCAACTTTATTTAAGGATGCATCACTTTTTACAAAAGGGTGTGATGAGTGCCAACGTTACAAGACCACACAGCGCAAGGACAGAATGCCCTTACATCCTATTAAAGTAACCCAACCATTTGAAAAATGGGGCTTAGACTTTGTAGGTCCAATTAGTCCCGCAGCTCGCAACACTCAATCTCGATATATTCTAGTTGCTACGGACTATGTAACAAAGTGGGCTGAAGCTAAGGCTTCACAAAAAGCTGACGCGAGGACAACAGCTAAGTTTCTTTTTGAGAACATTATCACAAGATTTGGTTGCCCTTTTGAAATTGTTAGTGATAATGGTACCCATTTTATAAATGAGGTAATAAGAGAGCTTACCACGACCTTTATGATATCCCACCATAAGTCTACACCTTATTACCCGCAAGCTAATGGACAAGCCGAGAGCACCAACAAGACTCTAATCTCTATTTTAACCAAGACGGTAGAAGCTCATCGCACTGATTGGGATTTGAAGTTGACATCTGCTCTATGGGCTTATCGTACTGCTTATAAAGTGGCTATTAATTGTACGCCATTCAAAATGGTATACGGCCAAGAAGCGGTTATGCCTTGGGAGTTTGTCATTCCTAGTCTTAGGGTAGCTTCGCAAGAAGGATGGAATGGTAACCCCTTAACCGAGCGTTTGTTTATCTTAGAAAAACTAGACGAAGAGAGACAGTTGGCTGTGCAAAATGCTCTTGTGGAAAAGGATAGGAGAAAGAAGTGGTTTGATCGCCATGTGAAGGACAAGGATATCAAAGTTGGTGATAAAGTCCTTATGTATGGAGTACTTAAAGAGAAGAAAAAGTTGAAATATGCTGGTAAAGGACCATATAGAGTATGTGAAATTACCCCACAAGGTACCCTTCGTGTGGAAACTCTTGATGGAGTTGAAACCATTGGATTCCTCAATGGGAGTAAATTCAAAAGATATTATGATCCTTTAAGCCAAGAAGAACTACGGGCCATTCATCAAAAGAAGGCCGCCAAAGCACAAACCGAGTTAAACAAGATACAAGCTCAAGCTGAGGCTAAGGAGCGACAACAACGTATAAGACAAAAACGAGAGGCTAACCTTGGGGTCACAAATGCATTCCACGTGGAAATCGAAGAGGATGGGTTGGACTCTGACACACCTCTACGATACCCCATTGAGTTAAATAGTGCCTATGGAAAAGTGCTATATAACGCCTTATTGGACACGGGTGCTAAATACAATCTGCTATCCTATGGGGTGTGGTGTCAGTTAGGGAAGCCACCTCTATCTGAGAGTATTATCCAAGTCAAGGGTGTCAACAAGAAAAAAAACTGCGGTTTTTGGAATCTGGCACACTTCTGTCAGTTATGACAATGGGGTGGTAGCTCAAGACTTTTTGGTCATGCCTACTGGAACTATGGAGGGTAATATAAACCTAGGCCGCACGTGGATGATAGCCACCAAATGCACTATTGATTGGGGGACTGGGGGTGTTACAACGCAAAAACCAACTCTTAGCCCTACCACTCAAGCCATAGTCCCTGAGATATTGCCCAAGGAAATAAAACCCAAGACATTGCATGTCCAGGAGGTTGAACCATACGTCCCCATAGCCCAACTCTCTAGAGCTTCAACTAATGTAGTTGAAAGAAAGGTTGAGACACACAAGAACCATCCTAATATAACAGAGAAAACATACAAGTGGGTCCCTAAAACCTCTGTAGTGAGCATGGTTGATGCAAAAAAACGGAAACCTAGTAAGAACCGTACCACTCACTCCAAGAAATGTAAAGAAACGCTGCGTTGGATTCCTAAACGACTATTGGAAGCCCAAGGATACTATGAAGGAAATGATCAAATCTGGGTGCCCAAACGTAAAGTGTACTCTTACCTATCACTTGACCCAAGTGAGCCCAATCCCGTATCTCCAAAACGAATCAATGATCGTGGAAAGGAAAAAATCACAGAATGCTACACACCCGCTCCCGAGCTAGTTTGGGTACCAAAGAAAGAACGATTTGTTCCACCTAGCTCAAGAAGGGGGGAGTCCCATGAAGATTCTAGCTCATCATGTAATACATCCATAGAGGTAAAAGCTTCTACACAGCCTCCATCTATAGTAGTGGACCTCCATGAAGCTACAAAAGAATCCACACCTCCCAGTGTTCAAGAATCACCTAATGAACCACTTCAAGTTCGATCCTGGGAGAGTACCTTACCACCCTTACAACTTGACGAGGCACCTAGGGTAATAGAAAAATACTGGCAAAAATCCTCACCTATTACCAACTGGAACAATTGGTTTCAAAGGGTGACAAGCTCATTTCAAACGGTATGATCTACCCAAGGAAGGGGGGAGTGTTTGTGGACATCCATCATTCACTTGCTTCCCTCTCAACCTTTTTCCCTGACCTCTTAATCTCCGATCTTAGGGAATGTATATATATAGCCTTATACTCACAAAAAAACAAAAATAGTAAAGAGCAAGAGCGCCTAGCAATGAGAGAGCACCCTATCAGATCTTACATATAAGTCCAAATTCACCGTGTCAAGTCAAGCAACACACAAAAACAACTCTTATGTTTTAAAGGCCTAACCAAATCTATCTGTCTTGTCAGAAATGGCTACTTCACCAGAGGCATGCACTTCTATTTTTGATGAAAGGTACCCCTTGTCTTTTCAACAAGTGTTCTACGTATGCTACCCTATACTTTCTTGCGAATGGGATTTGATAGAGAGCCTTGCATGTGAGAGAAATTTTGAGGAGTTAGAATGGCTGATACGTCTATGGCTAACTAGTGATCCCTACCCAGTGGCGAATGTGTCTCCAATGGCACATGCTTATTCTTTTGCACAAGATGAGTATCCACGCATCACGAGGTTCTTGATTAGCATGCTTGCACAAGAGGATGATGAAGAGGAACTAATAGAGACCGAGGAAGACTATGGCCTCACGGACAACGATTTTATTTATCTAGATGATGAGGATAGAGGCCTAGCCTTAGGGTGGCCACCCGGTTTATATAATATCCTCTTTCCTTGATTCTAAAAGGGGTGACAGATAGGTAGGTTAGGGGTCTAGATTGTGTTTTGAGTTTGTTTTTTAGGAGTTTTAATTTTTCCCACTGATGTGCCTCCTGGAGGTATTCCTTTTGTTTCCTAGTGTGTACAGGAGCGTGTTGCTATTGATAGGATTTGGACCTTCATGGAACCTTTCTCTCGTTCACACTTCATATCAAGCGCGACCATCAACACAAACAGGTGTTTCTTGTCCATTAGCATTGCCCTTATCTTTTTTGCATCCATGTTTGTCTGCTTTGATTGTGATTGGTAGCATAATATTCAGCGCATTGGCTTAGTATCCAACATTTAATTCAATGCAATCTTTTGTCATAATCACTTGTTTAGGTGTAAAAATCAAGCAGTCCGACTAAGCTAGTTTGACCAAGCTAGGTATTAGAAATCTTCTCTTAATACCATGGGGAATGCCTTCCTAATAAGCAATGGTTACTTAGGTTCTTAATCCGATTTAGGCAGCATTGTATGAAATGTACTAGGGATTTCTAGTGGGCTTAACCCTATCGACCTTTAGCTTAAGTATTATAAAGGGAGTTTACTAATGTGATGAGCCTGGGGAGGGTAACAGTGTTATATGACCCCCCAAAGTTACAAAATTAAAATGATGAAAATGAACAAACAAAAAATCAAAGTGCCACAATGTAAAATTTTAAGCTGGGAGAGAAATCTCAGCTTGATTTGGTACTTCACTCACATGTATTGCCTATGGTACTAGAGCCCTAGAGGTTCCCAGTGTGGGCGCTTTTCCTTGAAAAGCAAAAAACCCAAGGTATACAAAATAAGCACACACATCATAATTGAATCACTGTGAAAAGACCTTGGGGGGTCAAAGAAAAAGTAATCAGCCAGGCGATGATTTCATGAGAAATTCCTTTTATGGTAGCTTAACTACAAGCCTCTAGTCAGCCCTTGAACATGAATACTTGGCTCTCGCGATTAAACAACTTAATTGACCACTGAAAATTAAGAAGCTTACCCATGGTATTAATATTTGATCTCTAGTGCTTTTCGACCGTCAAATTAGCGACCCCAGACTTGTTTAATTTTTTGCCTTTACATCTGTTTATGCATTTGATTACATTGCAATTTAATGTTCATTGCTAACAAATTGTTTGAAATTCTTTTACCAATCAATTTTTCTATCTAAAACTGCATATGCTTTTTAAGAGAATGCAATTACTGTGCCAATGTTGTTTGATTTTGCAGTGACTGAAGAAGGCTAAGGACATTCATCTCAAATGCTCTTCCACCTCGACGAACCAGCTTCAACTCAATAGCTTCCGAGGACGGAATCTACATCAGGAAGGGGGGCATGTTAACCCTCATGGCACACGGACACCCATCACCTACGATGGACGCGTATTATGTATGATTTAGAGTCAGGTACCGGGCTTGTCGGACCAATAGGGAAAGGTAGAGTGATCGTCGATGAGAGGCGCACTTTAACTTGGACATTCAAGGGGTTAGTTGGTTAAGCATGGGCGCCCAAGTGTGAATGGGGTGAGCTCCTATAAAAGCCAACTAAACCTAATTTTTACTCATTCTCTCATTTGTGCAATTGAAGAGTGCTCTTGCTCCATCTCCATCTTCTTCTTCTTCACCTCCTTGTGTGTGTGTGTGTGAGAGAGAGAGAGAGGGAGAGTGTGTGTGCGATCGAGCATTACGAAGGCACGACGGCGGCGAAGCGATTGAGCGCGGCACGACTGCAGCTTCTTCTTCATCGCGGCGAGGAATCCACCACGAAGGCGAGCGTAGAGCGGTGAGTGACACACCCTTTGTTTTCTTGAGCTTGCTAGTTTAGGCTTGTTGTGTGCTTGGAGCCGTTTGTGGCTCGCATACGGTGTATTGGCAAGTCCCTTGCTTCGACAGTGCGGCAAGGAGCGCACAGAGAAAAAGCACGCACACATGCAGAAGAGAAAACCTCCACGCACGCGCACAACAAAGGAACCTTAGAGAAAATGCAGAGAGAGCGCGTTTCACAGAGGCCCAATTGTAAAAATGTTAAAATATTTTGGCATAAGTCAAGCTACTTAGAGGACCAACTTTAATAGATTTTACAGATTTTTACTCATTGACAAGATTTTAAAGAATTTTCTAGATTTTGAACCGGATTTGCTTAACGTTTCAATGATCATGTTTTATGAATGCAAGCCGTCTGCACCGCTTTTTGGAGAATGACACCTGAAATAACGACTACCATCTGTAGCTGATGTTATTTTTCAGACTAGACTCTGCACTCACTTTCATTTGAAACTTAATTAGTAACCTTAACTTCTCTAAGAGGATTGCTTCCAATGTCTAGGCACATTACAGTATTCGGGCCACAAGTTGGTCAAAAGCTTGTCCTTATTTTTGAAGGCAGCACATATGCGCTTTCTGTCTCTTTTGTGAAATAGCATTTTGAGCTAACTAATGCGTTTACTTTACATCCACTTACACTAAGTGGAGGACATGTAAAAATGGAAGTTACTGAGTCTATAGTGGTGAAGAGGTCTTCCTTCTGAATCATGATGTCTGTCAGTTCTTCAAGGTTCGCTTGACAATTCCTGAACATGACAATGGAATTAAGGCTCCTCCAGTAATTGTCGATTTAGAATCAGATGCGGAGTCACCTGGCTGCTCTAGCGTACTTGATACTATACGCTCAATGCCTTTGCAGAACAACTTGTACTTGGCCCTGAAACAAGCTAAAGATATCATTCAAGTTCAAGAGCTTCCTGTGTTTTATGATGGATATGTTGCATTTGAGTTGCCCTCTCCAGGTCACACTAATGGAATGATTCGGATGGAATAGAGACATGATAGCCACATGTGGACTGAATATGTCACATGTAGCAGTGATACCTTTCCAGGGGTCGTTAGGTTCAGTCGATGCTCGGGTCACTTATGTTGTGTCAACATTGATTGTCCATATTACTCGAGGACAGGACTCTACAATGAGGTTTATTGGCGAGGCCGGCTTTCAAAGTCATCTCCAAAAGGCATGCTGACACCTGAATATGGCACCTTGACATGCAATCATTGCTCTGAAATGCCAGAGTGTGTGGCAACCTGTCCTGCAGCTATTTATTATTGTATGCCAAGGGAGAAACAAAAGTGGACCCGTTGTGTGCTGCATCTAGGTGATCATCAACATCCTTGTGCGGAAGGGAGGTCAAGAGTAAATGAGAAAAAAGTAGCATCAGTGCTTCAAGATTGTGCTGCTCAAGAACCATTCACTACAGCCAAACAGCTCGAGCGCATGACTTCTCAAGATATGATCATGGGAAAGATTGTAATGGAAAATGCAGAAACACCGAATATATTGAAGATTGTGAGTTTGTTGAATTTCTGGACACAATCACACCTTTGTCAAGTAGACGAAGGATTGAACGAAGCTTAGAATGCGCCAGAAGATCAAAAAATATAAGTGCAAAAGGCTTAGAAGCAGTGCTTGACTTGAAGAGTAAGAGTAGGTATCCATATATACATGATGTTCTCTTCCCTGGTCAACTTGGAAATGCCCAACAACCACATGTGTTCAAGATGTCAATAATTGGGCCAGGAAGTGGAGTTGATCTGGTTAATCTAACGCGTCCGAGTGGAAATCTTGAGCAGATGTGGATACACTTTGATCATGTGCATCGTGTGCAAGGATGTGGCCCACAATGTCTGCACATGTTTATGATCCGTTTGTGCGTGAACTTATGACAATCGCAACATGTGAGTTTACTGTGGAGAATAAGTTTTCACAGATAGAGTTTTGGAAGATGCTCAATAAGGTGGTTCAAGATCAAGGATTTGATAAGCCTGAGTTCAGAGGTTTCATGTCTGATGAGGCTAATGAAGAACAGTTTACTTTGGGTTTCCCAACAAGGTTGTACCATCTAAGGAAAGGTCTTGCGTGTTTCATTGGGAGAAATTCATGATCCGGCATACTACTAAGTGTATCAAACCTTCCTCACAAGAGGAACACAATATTAAATGAGGAAAATAGCGAAATGCACCATCAGAGAATCAAGCAGATAATTGCAAAGGAGAGCTTCGTCGCTTTTGGAGAGCATGGCATGCTATTGATGGTGAAGTTTCATGTTTGGAGACATGGTTGGCTTGGTGGGATATCAGAGTTTCACATTGGGGAGGAAGATTTGTTGTGCAAGATGAGTATGGCTTTTTTGTGCCAAACACTAACTTGTCTGAGAGTAAACATGCTAGCATGCAGGCATGCTTTGGTTTCAAAGAGAAAATTAGTTTATATGAAGCCGCTGGGGCAGATATGGCAATGGCTGTACTACAAATTGTTAACTACAATGCATACCTTAAAGGTGCAAAGACATGTAGTGGTCCCGGAATACAAGACCTTGTGCAAAGATTTTTAAATCATTCATCCACTGCCTCTGCTGCAACAAAGTTGGTCGATCTTACACACTGCTCAATGGACAAAATGGGTTTGCAAAGTCCAGAGATGAATAGGTCAAATATAAGGGAGAAGAGTGTAAAGAAAAAGAGAACAATCTTTGTGGATGCTGGTGTTGTGCTAGAGGATGATAGCCACAGGCCCAAGTATGTCACAGTCACTGAACCCATTGGTAGAACAAAGTATGCACGTGCACATGGGAAAACAAAGTATCCTGAGGTGACTGTTGCAAAAACGGTATGGGCAATTAGGAGAACTGAACCTGGATGTAAAATGACATGTTTTGGAATTTTGCAAGATCAAACAGATAGATGTGGACAATTCATTAATCAAGGCTCGCCTAATATTAATTCTAGGGTAGCAGCACCATGCTTTTGGGGTCGAAGAAAATATCCCTCATCAGGATCAAAGCCTGGGGGGATTGTTGAGGGTCATGTATGGTTCTGCAATGCTAGTAACATGCACACATGGAAGATTCATGACATGGTGGTGGGGCAACCCGGACCTGCACCAAGGGTTTGGAGGGTCGCCAGAGGGCACAAATCTACTACCACATGAGGCAGAAAAACTCCAAGAAAATGGATTTGTACTTCAACAACAACATGGGGTAGAATGTGCAACTGTGAACGGGGGCATTTGAGCAGCAAATAGAGTTCCAAGTGCCTTTCGGCCCAAATACAGGGATGGAAAGGTTATTAAATGGCGCTCAAAGCTAACAAAATAATTTCAGACCAGAATTGATATTGGAAAATTCATGGCATCAACATTAGTTAAAGAGGTTATTGTTGTGTGCAATGAAACACATGTTTTCTACATTAGCACAGAGGGGTCAAGGGCAAAGGGAGTTTCATACTCTGTGACATTGTCTGATTTTCCAAGATGTACATGCGAGGACTTCCAAAAGAGAGAGTCCAAGAGGTTGACATATGTGCCATGCAAGCATATTTACTATGTGTTTCTCCAAATTTTGGGTTTGGACTCTCATGCCCATGAGTTCATGCACCAAGCAGCCCTAACGAAGGTGGAGTCATTTCAAGCTTTGGGAGGATTGTGGCCAAATGTGCAGCAATAGTTAAAGTGCCTCTAGATGTAAAGGCTTTGTGTGGTATGTAGTTTGAAATGCAGTTGTGTTTGTCTACTTATGATAAGCCCTAGTTTGTGAGAGATCAACCCTGTGATAAGCCCTAGCAGTATTTTGTCTACTTATGATAAGCCCTAGTTTGTGAGAGATCAGCACAAGTTTTGAGAGTGTTAGGAAATAAGACGTAGCTAAATAGATAATTGAGTAGATTACTTAAGGGAGAGAGACATATTTATATACACGAGATTATAGAGTAGAGAGAGAGAGAGAGAGAGAGAGAGAGAGAGAGAGAGAGAGAGAGAGAGAGAGAGAGAGCACACGATATACGTGGTTCACCCAATGTGGGCTATGTCCACGGGAAAGCAGCCACTCAATGGCTTTAGTACTTCAAAACAAAATGTAGTTTACAAAGGGATTATACCCTTAATGGAGCTCCCGCCTTGCTTCACTCTCACCACCTCACACTCACCTTGTTGCATCAACTTCACACTATGAAATGTGTGTAGAAATGGCCTCCTTTTATAGGCCAAAAGGGTTGCCCTCTCTTATGAGAGACAGCCATGTGTAGCCGCCCTTGTGCGAATAAGTCCAAATCGGACCCTCCAATCCGCCCATGTGTGGCCGCCCTTGAGAAGACAAGTCCGCTTTTGAATTCGGCCACCGGCCACTGGCCATTGACTTCCGACCACCGGCCACCGGCCATTGACTTCCGACCACCGGCCATCGGCCATTGACTACCGGCCACCGGCCAACCGACCGGTTGTTTTCCGACCACTTTCCGGCCGCCGTCCGGCCATAATATTCTGGCAAAAAAGAATATTCCGACGAAAAAAAGTCTTGGGGGCCTCCGCCCCCGAGGCCTTTAAAGTTGCCCCTGATTCTTGTCCGTGAAAATTTTGGTTTCCAGTGAGTGATTTTCCTTCACGCACGATGGCTTCTCCTCATAATGGGGGCCTTACAAATGTGCGCTTTTACCATAGAAAATTACAAGGGTAAATCAGGCTCCATACTTAACAGAGAGTGCATTCTATTAATAGTTTCTTGTAAATTTCATATGTGTTTGTAAAAAAATGAACACTATTTTGTTTTAAACAATGTAAGATGCAACGGGTTTGCTACATAATCTTATTGAAGATTAGGTTTATGTTCTTCATTCAATTTCTTTTGTCAGTTTTTTGGTGGCTAGGTTAGTTCAAGTGCCTCTCTTAAATTTTCCATTTACGTTTGCGAACAAACTAACATTATGGATCTTTTGTTATAAACAAAGTAAGATACAACAAGTTCGCTTATCTAACGTATCTCGGTGGTTTTTTGTTTTCTCGGAAGTACTTGCTCGGGGATGGGGATTCCCCTATGTGCAGTCCAGAAGGTAGAAGGCCAAGTATGTTGAATCTATTCAAAAGATGAAGGAAACGTGCTCTTCGGTTACTAAAGTTTGTCGGTTTTTGGGTGCATGTGTATTCTATCTTATTTGGCTGCCACATTTTGCTCATGTTGCAGAAGTGCTTTATCAACTGCTGAGAAAAGGTAAACAATTTTTCTGGGAAGAAGTTCACACACATGCTATCAGGAAATTAAAGAAGATGCTTCTTGAGGCTCCAACCTTGAGGAAAGTCCACTACAAATGCGGAAGGCCAAGAATTTTAATAGTTGACACTAGCCCGATAGGTATTGGATGCGCTATAGGTCAAGATGATGAAGAAGGGAACAGGTATGCGGTTTGATTTGGAGCAAAAGTGCTCAATGCTCAACAAAGAGGCTACTCACAGGTCAAGAGAGAACTTTGGGGAGTTGCTACTGCTCTAAGGTTTGATAAAGAATACTCTATTGGAGCTTCAGTTGTGGTAGAGACATATTGCTTGCCACTGATAGGGATGATTGCAAATTGCTCTACTACGGATATTGCTATGTTGCGATGGATAGCCTATAATAAGTCTCTTAACCCTAAATTTTGTCATATTGCAGGTAGAGATAATTGTGTTGCAGATATGTTATCAAGAGCTAGATTTGAAGATGAAGAAGAGATGTTGACCACAAGTGATGATGTTGGCTTGAAGTTCTATACGTCTTCTTATATACATGCAAATTGTGGTAATATTGCTCATATTTTTGAGGTATTTTTTGAGGAGTTTTATGATGAAGAGTGGCTTTTGATCGTTTGTTACCTTAGCACTCTTAATAAGCATGAAGGGTGGATGGATCAAGAGTATAAAAGGATAAAAAAGAAGGCTTATAGCTATTTTCTGAAGGATGGACATTTATGGAAACAACCAAAGCGCTCTAGAGGGGTACCACAATGGGTTGTTTGTGATAAAGCGACTCAACAACATGTTATCAAATAATTTCATGAAAGTTTATGGGATGGACACATAGGAGTCTGGGCAGCTTTTGTCAAGATTAAGGATCATTACTGGTGGAAAGGTATGTGTAAAATGTGGCTCAGTTTGTGGAGACATGCTTAATATGCCAACAGTATTCTAATGTGCGACATCGAGATGGATTTCATCCCACCTATCCACTGGATATGCACTACAAGTGGGTGGTGGACCTGATTACTAGGCCCGTAGGTGTTTGATAGATGCGGTATATTGTTCTTGCCAGAGAAGATCTTACTAATCACGTAGAAGGTAGAGCTTTGCGTACCAAATATACCAGTTCTATATGTAAGTTCTTTCTTGAGGATGTTATTTCAAGGTATGGATGTGTTGGTAGAATTACTGTTGATAGAGGAGAGCTGGATGATGCAGATGAAGCTCGGGATTTCTTCACTCGCTTGGGCATTAAATTGGCTCTCACTACAACATACAATCCAGAGGGTAATGGTAAAAGTGAAAGAGGGCATCCGCCTATTGTTAAAGCTTTAGCAAAGGAATGCCAGGGACATATTGGTGATTAGCCTAAACTCCTACCATTTGCTTTATGGACTGATCGAACTACACATAGTTTTGTTACAAGTTTTATGCCAATTTGAGCTAATGTATGGGCAAAAACCCACTATGCCTAGACAGGAAGCGGTGATTTCTTGGACCGTACTGCCAGGGGAAGAAGGTATGTCTATAGAATATTTGCTTGCTTTGTGCATTCGCCAACTTGAAAGGCGTCATGAACATATTGAACAGGCTAAAGTAATGCTTAAGGAAGCAAGGTTGAAGAATAAAGCAGCATTTGATGGTAAGCACAGACTAAGACCTCATGCTATTAAAGATGGGGATTGGGTCCTTGTATATGACAGTAGCCTAGAGAACCAGTACAATGCAATCCGAAAGATGGTTAAACGATGGTTTGAACCATATGTAGTACTTTATGTTTATGATAATGCGACCTATAAGTTATGTGAGCTTGATGGCACTGAACTCAAGGTGCCTATTGCAGGAAAAAGAGTTAAGTTGTTTAAGCAACAAGATGGTGCGATTAATATTGAAGATTTCAACACAGATCAACCTCCTGAAGATAGTGCTATGTATGCATCAGACGATGAGTCTGATGATGCTCTTCATGATGCTTCTTAAGTGCAATTGGCACACACCGGAGGCTGTGCAGGTTCAGAGGGGGTGGATGTCATGCAGCTCTACTCCCATGCCAAGAAAGATACCAGAAAAATTTACATCAAGCTTGTTGAAGCTTACTTCATTAATGAACAATGTTTAGGGCTTGGTAACATGCCAAGTTTAAGGATGAATGTATGTCAAATGCGGCTTAAAGGGACAATAGATGCTTTAATGATGCTAAAAAGGAGTATGCTTGAAGTGAGCACATATGGGAGATTATGATCTAGAACTGTAGTTCTTGAAGTGCTCTATCGGCCTGTCTTTATGACTCATCGACAGGAGCTACGGTGAAGAAGTTATGGAATTTTGAAGTTTGATTCAATTGCTGATCCGTACTGGATTGGGCAACTGTAGCTGATGGGAATAAAATGAAGTGAATTCACTGGCCTAAACTGCTCACTTTGTGGAGCGCGTCGGTCTTTTCAGATTAGTGATCAAAGTTACGGTTGCCAAGACCGTATCAGTCTGGTCCACTCGGTCGTTGTTCCTTCTGGGAGAGGAGTTTTGAGCTTCAATCAGGGTTTTAAATGTAGTAGAATAAGTGCTCGAGGATTATCCTATTTAGAATTGTATCTCTTGCAGTGCATTGATAGCTGGTGCTCCAGTTGAATTGAATTTCATGGCCAGCTAAAACATGATGTGTTAGTGCTAGAAGCCTTCAAAGCCGAATGCCATGCTTAACATTTCCTTGGATGAAGTGTATGCCAAATGTGATGCGCCATGAGGGCTAAAGGCCACCCAAGTTTAAAGCTTAAGGCCGCCCAATGAAGCACTAGGGACATCCCGAGATGCATGCTGATGCATGGTTTTTAGGACCCCTTCTGAAGATGCAATAAAGGCACAGTCAGTTGTTGGGGAGATGAGGATACTCTAGTCCAAGGGATCTCGAAAGAGAAGAAAAATCTACTTCACAAGCACCAAAGAGTAAAAAGTGCCATGGACAGAAGATACGTGGGAACGAGCTCTTATGCATGCCTACAACCTATATCTTACAGAATAGCCCATTCTAGGTGTGAATTTCTAGTGAAATTTACACGAGGATGTTCGTGTGGACTCACAGCACAGCATACTCCGTTTTCACTTTTTTATCGACAGTAAATATTTTTTACCACAGTAAATATTTTTTGCCTACAGTAAATATTTTTCACCTACATGGTAAATACAAATCACTTTTTACCTACAATAACTTTTTTACCCATGGTAAATATTTTTTACTGCACCATAAGTATTTGGTAGGTAACAGCTCACTGTTACTAGAAGCAGTGATTGGGCATCAACAATGCAGTTACAGGAGGAGAAAAGGGAAAAATCTTATGGTAAAGGTGAGTCAACAGGGATAAAGACTTTTGAGTTGAAAAGAGACATGCTGATTTTTTCAAAGAACACATGTCAAAAGAAGCCATGGTTGAGGATTTTTTTGAGAATTTGATATTCAGGAGGACCCAGCTGCCACCTCCCCCCCGCAGGTCCCCCCCTGACATGTGCAGAACCTCCAGTTTCAATAGCCACCTTACCTGCTCTTAAATGCTGGTCAAGGCCTTATCCCCATGTGTCACAATCAGAAAATCAGCATTTACCCTCCCCTCTCACATCACTCTAGAGAATATCTTGATGGTGACATATCAGGTGACCTCAATCTATTGACCACCCTAAACAAAAAGTAACCCCAATCAGCGGATTTAAGCATGTTTATCCCTAATCCTAAACCCTCTCAGAAACCTATATAAGGAGGCCTTCTCTCACTCAAAACCAACACTTCACCCACTTCACCAAGCAACGAAGCTATGACGACATTGCTCACAACGAGGAGCTATGGATGGAGCTCTACTCTCTCTCCCTCTCTCTCTCTCCCTCTAGTATGCTACATTACTAGCCCTAAAACCTAAATAAGGAGTCTTCTCTCATGCTCCATGGCCACCATCCTCGCCATCATTCTCTAAGGTATTGATGTGTTGCTAGTAGGATCATACCTACTTGCTGGGTTGATTGTTTTTGACAAGGGATTATGCCATCCTTGGCTTGCTTCTCTATATCCTTGTTATGTATGATCAGATGCCGTTGTATTGTTAAGCTGATGTCTTGTGTATATATATGCTACATAAGGTCCCTAAGCTTCGTTTCTATGTGTTTTGCCATATGTTATAATGCCAGAAGTCTCACTTGCCTATGTGCACTATGTGTGAGGTCCCTAAACCTCTTAATTTAGGGTGGTGCCCCCTTTGTTTTGTTCTTTGCTTGTTTGCATGAGGCGTGGTTTGTGGAGTGTGCACGAGTACAGAGGCCACCCGATTGCACTGCTCTTTTTCCCACTATCATTTTGGTGCCCCCACTGAGGAGGGCTACACAGACCTTCAGTCCACAAGCAATGAAGATGTGCAATCTACAACATGGACGAATGGCGTGAGGAGTTTGCAAATTGGAGAAGAGAAGAGGAGGAGGCTTTAGAGGCCTTAAAAACTTTCATCAAGGTCTTGGTACCAGGTTGCAGTGTCATTGAAATTCAAGAAGTAAGTTCTTCTACATGCCTTGTTCGTGATCGTCGCCAACGAAGGAGAGTGAGAAGAAGAGCTTGATATACCTCTCCTCTCAACCTATGAGTGCTCCAGAAACCTCCAACGCACACGAGCTTGAAATATTCTACATCAACATACACGAAGGTACTGTGACACACATTAAGGGAAGAGAAAGCATCACCAGACCTCTCTTTCCTGAGGAGCCGACTAAGAGGAGGAAGATCACCTCTACACCTAAGTGGCCCAAGGCCGCAGCGCGTGCTCAAGCGTAAGGTAACGTTTGGCTTAATCTCATTAATAAGGGATTACATGACCACTACAGGCAAGAAAAAGGCTAGTGAGCAACCAACTTCAACCTCCAACTTGCAACCACGATTCTCACCCCTAAATCCTCCTGAAGCAAAGAGGCGAAGGCTTGCCTACAAGATTGCCACCCGTCTGCGAGTGCTCCCAGTGCACTTTGTGAATCCAGACACCACCAATCCCAAGCCAACCTCCTGTCCGCGTGAAGATCACTTTGGATATTGTCCAAAGTGCTTTGGAGACCGGGTGAAAAGCCTCCCTGCCCTACCTTTGCTGCTAACTTTCAAGAAGTTATCTCAATCTAAGGAAACTATCTTAGTTGATGATGTGCTGCACATTAATGGTGTCACTTTCATTCGTCATGCTGATTATGGTAATAGCATCCAATTGTTGCTTGCTAAAAGGCTCAGCATTGTACAAAGTGTTGCCATCACGCCTTACGTCTTCACAGATGCATCAGGAAGAGGCGAAGTGATCCGAGGTGCTGACCTTCTGTGGCTGATCAGGCTCATTGGTCCCAAGGTGGTGCAACTAAGCTAGGCTCTTGTGTGTAAGTATGGATGCCAATAATGAGAATGATGATCCCCGCATGTTTCCTTTCCATTTTGTGCGTCATATCCGTGTGAATATTTGTATTGATAGAAAAATCTTTTATCAGCAAAGAATAGCCCTGTTGTTTGGAGCCGAGAGACTTGGGGAAATCTTGCGCTCTCCTCATCCTGTCATTCTACCCTTACTAGACTATTACCATTCCTTTGATGTGTCGATCTTCATCCTATTTTGAGCTAAGTTGTGCTAAAGCTCCAAATTGTAATTACCATACTCTATTTTAAAATAAATTGGAGCTGTTTGTGTAATTGTTTACTCTCTCACTTATGGCCTTCCCTAATTTTTATGGTAAGCCTGGGGAGGTTGCTCCAGACTTTTTGGATAATTTGGAAATGGCCTTTCTGGTATCGGGAAGGGATGATGAAGCTACTAAGTTAAGGGCCTTTCCTTTGGTCTTGAGGGAAGGTGCAAAATTATGGTATCAAACTTTGGCACCTGAAGAAAGAAGAGACTGGGAGTCCTTAAAGATGGCCTTCATCGAAGAATTTCGCCGCCATGAGCCTCCAGAGGAGATATGGAGACAGCTCTTAGAGCTACGCCAAACATCACCCAATGACTATAGAAGCTATGAAGGAAAGTTTTCCAACCTGTGGGAGAAATGGTGTGCATCACTAGGTGAAGGAGAAAGGGCGCCAGAATGCCTAAAGAAGGACTGTTTCCTGGCAGGCTTTACCCCATCCTTCGAGAAAAGGTAAAAGGTAAATTCCCAGATACCTTTGATAAAGCTATGACTTATGCAAGGGAGAAGGATAGGAAGTTAAAATTCCAAGCTCAACTACAAGGGGGAATGGAGCCTCCACCGCTAGCTCAACCTACGGCAAGGGTAGTAGCAGGGACAGGAGCAACAGACCAAGAGTCCTCTCAACAAGAATTACTTCAACAAATCACCAATCAACTAGAGAGCCTGTCCATCAATCTGGTTCAAGGTGTAAGGGCTCCCCAGCCAGGAAATGAACGAAATAGACAAGAAGGACAAAGGCAAGCACGTGAGTACATTTGCTACAACTGTGGAGAGGTAGGTCACGGCATGTATTATTGCCCCCATCCACGACGCTATCAAGGAAATGGTAATCAAAGACGGCCTCCTCGTCAGCAAGTCACTCCTCCTCGAGTTAGGCCACTAAATGGACAAAATGCACACGTGGCTCCACCAATCCAAATATTGAGACCCCCTCCTCCACCACCACAAGCACCAGGAGAGATCCCTCCACTACCATCGAGAGGGGAGGACAGGGATGTCTCTGTCATAAGTCTTGACAATGGTAAGGACAAAGGGAAAGAAAAAATGGAGGAGGCTGTTGCCATGTCAATAAAGAGAGTTAGGAGACAAAGAACTGATGAAATGGAAGCTTCAGAGCCGGATAAAGGGAATGAGGGTTCCTCCCAAGTGATAGGAGACAAGAAAAGGAAGAGTAGGTCAAGGAGGCACATAGGAGTAGAAGACTTTCCACTTGGGGTAGGATCCATACCTTACGACCTGGTAGCAGATGTGAGTAAGCAAGGACCAAAGATTTCATGGCAGCAACTCCTCCACCTTTCCCCAAAGATGCGTAGAACCTGGTCTAAGATGGTCAGCACCAGGAGGGCTTAGGCAAAGTCAGTTGGGTCTATTAGTGCAAGAGGCATGAAGGATATCGTGCCAGTCATTGATGCAAAGATTAAGAGTCAGCAAGTCTCCAATGTGTACGTAGATGGTGGAGCCGAGATTTGTGTTATGACAGAGAAATTAATGCACAGGTTGGGTTTGAAAGTAAACGAGCAAACTTCCTTACAAGCTAAGATGGCAAATAATGTAAGGGTGGCTTGTGTGGGAAAGGTTAATGGAGTGAAGGTTTCAGATTTTGGTGTTGCAATCTCAATTGATGCTTATGTGATCCCAACTAAGGGGGAGGGCTATCCGCTAATCCTTGGAAGACCTTGGCTTATGGCTATGAAAGCTAGGCAAGATTGGGAGACAGGTTCCCTTGAGTTGCGACCAAATCATAAGGTAGGTGGCAAGAAACAAAAAATTGTGTATGACATGAAGCAGGGTAGACAACAAGACCTAGAGATGGAGACTTCTATGGATGAATGGAGCACAAGCAGGTGCTCTTCATCTGAGGAGGATGCTAGCTCTTTGGAAGTCATGGGTATAATACTGCGAAACCCAGAAGGAGAAGGTGGTCAAGACTCTCTAAACAAGGAAGAAGCCACAGGCTTAGAGGAGATGCTAGCTAAGGACCTACTAGAAGAAGAGAGAGAACCCTATTTGCAGGTACTAAAGAAGCATGCTGGCCTCTTTATAACTGATTACGAGCACATTAAAGGAGTGACGGTAACCCAACACCATATCCAATTAAAGGAAGGTGCCAAACCAGTGGTGCAAAGGCTAAGGAGATTAGGGCTAGTGCAACAAGATGCACTCTTAAAACAAGTAAAAAGATTACTCAAGGCAGGATTTATCTACCCAGTGGAAGATTCTGAGTGGGTGTCTCCAGTTGTGGTAGCACCAAAGAAAAATGGGAAGTGGAGGGTAAGTGTGGATTACAAGCCTCTAAACGCAGCCACAAAAAGGGACCATTTTCCTTTGCCTTTTCAAGATGAAATACTAAATGAAGTGGCTGGTCATGAAAGGTACACAGTGTGTGATGGGTACTCAGGCTACTTCCAAATCAGAATTGCAGATGAAGACCAAAGAAAGACTACCTTCATAACACCTTGGGGGTGTTTTGCTTATAGAGTTATGCCTTTTGGTTTAACTAATGCCCCAGCTACTTTCCAGAGGTTTATGAACTTGGTGTTTCAACCTTACTTTGGTAAGTCCATACGAGTCTTCATTGATGATTTTTGCATTTACAGCTCTAGGGAAGTACATCTGTCCAAGGTTGATGAAGGTTTCACCCGTCTGGCCCAATTGGGTGGGCAATTGAATAAAGACAAGTTCCACATAGGTGAGAGCAAGGTCACTCTACTAGGCCATGTTGTGTCTCAAGATGGTATTGAGGCTGACCCTGAAAAGGTAAAGACATTGTTAGCTTTACCTACTCCTTCAAACGTGAAGCAACTAGTCTCCTTCATTCAAAAGGTTCGCTACATGGGACGATTCATACATCTCCTTTCTCAGGCAATCTATCCTTTGCAGTAGCTCACTAAACACACCACATTGACATGGAGTGAGGAGGGTGAAAGGTGCTTTCAAGAAGTTAAAACCATTTTGAGCTCATTGCCTGTCGTCCTACAACCCACATGGGGTGAATTATTCTATGTAAATCCTAGTGTAGGTCCAGAAGCTCTAGGAGCTGTCTTGATGCAAAAAGACCCAAAGACATCTCTCATGAGACCAGTCTACTTCTCTAGTAGAGTGATGACAGCTGCTGAAAAGGGTTTCAGTGCAACTTAGCAATTGGTGCTAGCTCTTAAGTTTGCAGTGGAGAAGTTTCGGGCTTACTTACTTCCGAGACAATTTGTGGTGATCACAACTGAGGAGGTTTTTCCATATGCCCTACAACACATGGAATTGTCTCAAAGAATAGCAAAGTGGGTGGTGCAGCTTCAAGAGTTTGACTACACACTACAAGTAGAGGATTCCACCCGTGCTTGTTTGGCAGATGTCCTCACACAAAGGTGTTATGAGAAGGCCAAGAAAGAGGCACCTAGTAAGGTACCGCCTATCCCGGAGCCTGAAGTTCTACTGGGAGCACACAATCTGTATTTTGATGGGGCTTACAAGAGGACCAAAGATAAGGCATCAGCAGGCATAGTAATATTAGGTCCAGAGAAGGAGAAGATCTTTGCAAAGGGTTTCATCTAAAAGAGGTTCATTCTAACAATGAGGCAGAGTACCATGCCCTTGTTTTAGGGTTGCAATGTTGTCTTTCTCAGGGCATCACAAAGCTAAATGTTTTTGGTGACTCCATGTTGATTGTTAAGCAAATGGTTGGTGTATGGGCCTGTAAAAATGACAAATTGTCTGTTAAGATGAGGGAAGCAAAGGCCTTGTTGAAGGGTTTTAAAGAAGTTCGAGTGCACTTTGTACCTAGAGATCAAAATCGAGAAGCAAATGCCTTAGCAGGTGAAGAACTACAAACTCTCATAGTAGGTGCTATCCTTGTGAAAAGTCCTTTATACCAGGGAAAGGAGGAGCTGCATGATTTACTTTACTTTATTGAGCATTGTGAAGCACCCTCTGGTATGAGTAAAAGTGAACGTAGGTGGTTGGCAAAAAAGGCTACCAGCTATAGCTTAGTGAATGAGGACTTGTATTGTAGAGGGAAAGATGCTGTCTTAAGGAGAGTTCCTGCATCCCAAGAGATAAAGGATATTTTGTTTAGTTGTCATGAAGGTGTGTGTGGTGGCCACTTTGCACAAGAGATTACTAGCAAAAAGATTTTACAAGCAGGGTTCACGTGGCCAAGCCTCCATCGAGATGTACAACATTGGTGCCGCACATGTGAGGTTTGCCAAAAAGCTGGACCAAGGCGTCTTACCCATGAAAATCAGCATCCAATCAAAACCTATGGGCCATTTGAAAAATGGGGGATAGATGCAATAGGGCCACTACCTTGCACTCAATCAGGGAAGGAATACATCATTATGGGGGTGGAGTACATGACCAGATGGGCAGA
Organism: Adiantum capillus-veneris; assembly: GCF_014529385.1. Classification (NCBI taxonomy): domain Eukaryota; kingdom Viridiplantae; phylum Streptophyta; class Polypodiopsida; order Polypodiales; family Pteridaceae; genus Adiantum; species Adiantum capillus-veneris. The sequence continues at coordinate 76,793,060 of NC_140941.1, read as the reverse complement.
AGCTCGTCCCACAAAGCGCATCACAGCCAAGGACGTGAGTGATTTCATTTTTGAATGCCTTTGTTGCCGTTTTGGCACACCTTTGGAGATTCTCTCGGATAGGGGACCGGGATTTCGAGCTGATTTAGTCGGGCAATTGATGAGTAAGTTAAAAATCAAGCGCAGGCACTCTACACCATACTACCCTCAGTGCAATGGTCTTGTGGAAAAGGTAAATGGTCTTATATGTAAAATCATCACTAAGCAAGTGCATTTACATCCTAAGGCATGGGACAAACACCTAGATGCAGCACTTTGGGTCTACAGAACATCCTTTAAAACATCCTTGGGGTATACACCTTTTCACTTGGTTTACGGGCAAGAGGCACTATTGCCTATAGAAGTGGAGCTAGCGAGCCTCCGAGTTCTAAAAGCACATCAAGAGGATAGTCAAGAGAAGCAGGTGGAAGGAAGAATCATCGATTTGGAGAGGTTAGGGCTAGATCGAGAGTCAGCAGTGAAGTACTATGCAGCCCAGGCAGAGAAGAAACGAAAGAAGTTCAATCGCAACCTTGTCAAGAAAGGTATCAAGGAAGGTTCTTTAGTGCTCAGATACGACAATCGCTTTGATCGCAGGAAGGATGGTAAGTTCTTGCTTAAGTGGGAAGGCCCTTTTGTAGTGATACAGAGGTTCTCAAATGGTAGTTACCAACTAGGTGACCTAGATGGTAAGGTACATCAGACCCCGGTAAATGGCTGGCGATTGAAGGCCTACCAATGTCGTCTTTCACAGCCATATGCTGGTGAAATCAATGCTAAGGATGGTTCAGAGGAGAGCTCATCATATTCGAGCTCCAACTAAGGTAACAATCATGTACATAGTCGTTTCAAAAAAAAAAAAAAGGAAAAAAAAGAAGAAAAAAGAAAAAAAGAGAATGCTACTAGTGAAAGCGGATATTGACAATGGATGGGGTATGGCTTTCAAGGGTCTAGGAGACCAGTTGTTAGTCATGGATGGATACAATTATTCATCAGAAATGACTAAACAGGGCGCATCAGCCAAGAAAGCAGTAACATGGCAAATTCAATTGGTACCAGGTGGGTAAGTATTCAAGAGAACCCTATTGTAACACAACCTACAGCTAGAGGCATCAAATACCTCTAGCTTAAGGGGGAGGGCTATATGATGCATGGTTTTTAGGACCCCTTCTAAAGATGCAATAAAGGCACAGTCAGTTGTTGGGGAGATGAGGATACTTTAGTCCAAGGGATCTCGAAAGAGAAGAAAAATCTACTTCACAAGCACCAAAGAGTAAAAAGTGCCATGGACAGAAGATACGTGGGAACGAGCTCTTATGCATGCCTACAACCTATATCTTACAGAATAGCCCATTTTAGGTGTGAATTTCTAGTGAAATTTACACGAGGATGTCCGTGTGGACTCACAGCACAGCATACTCCGTTTTCACTTTTTTATCGACAGTAAATATTTTTTACCACAGTAAATATTTTTTGCCTACAGTAAATATTTTTCACCTACATGGTAAATACAAATCACTTTTTACCTACAGTAACTTTTCTACCCATGGTAAATATTTTTTACTGCACCATAAGTATTTGGTAGGTAACAGTTCACTGTTACTAGAAGCAGTGATTGGGCATCAACAATGCAGTTACAGGAGGAGAAAAGGGAAAAATCTTATGGTAAAGGTGAGTCAACAGGGATAAAGACTTTTGAGTTGAAAAGAGACATGCTGATTTTTTCAAAGAACACATGTCAAAAGAAGCCATGGTTGAGGATTTTTTTGAGAATTTGATATTCAGGAGGACCCAGCTGCCACCTCCCCCCCGCAGGTCCCCCCCTGACATGTGCAGAACCTCCAGTTTCAACAGCCACCTTACCTGCTCTTAAATGCTGGTCAAGGCCTTATCCCCATGTGTCACAATCAGAAAATCAGCATTTATCCTCCCCTCTCACATCACTCTAGAGAATATCTTGATGGTGACATATCGGGTGACCTCAATCTGTTGACCACCCTAAACAAAAAGTAACCCCAATCAGCGGATTTAAGCATGTTTATCCCTAATCCTAAACCCTCTCAGAAACCTATATAAGGAGGCCTTCTCTCACTCAAAACCAACACTTCACCCACTTCACCAAGCAACGAAGCTATGACGACATTGCTCACAACGAGGAGCTATGGATGGAGCTCTACTCTCTCTCCCTCTCTCTCTCCCTCTAGTATGCTACATTACTAGCCCTAAAACCTAAATAAGGAGTCTTCTCTCATGCTCCATGGCCACCATCCTCGCCATCATTTTCTAAGGTATTGATGTGTTGCTAGTAGGATCATACCTACTTGCTGGGTTGATTGTTTTTGACAAGGGATTATGCCATCCTTGGCTTGCTTCTCTATATCCTTGTTATGTATGATCAGATGCCGTTGTATTGTTAAGCTGATGTCTTGTGTATATATATGCTACATAAGGTCCCTAAGCTTCATTTCTATGTGTTTTGCCATATGTTATAATGCCATCATAATGCCAAAAGTCTCACTTGCCTATGTGCACTATGTGTGGGGTCCCTAAACCTCTTAATTTAGGGTGGTGCCCCCTTTGTTTTGTTCTTTGCTTGTTTGCATGAGGCGTAGTTTGTGGAGTGTGCACGAGTACAGAGGCCACCCGATTGCACTGCTCTTTTTCCCGCTATCACATGCCTAATGTGGTGCCGTTACGAAAGCACAAAAATCTCTTGATGAGCTCATTGCCCGAAATGACATCTCATGGAGTGTATTGATTGGCCGGCATGTATGCCAAATGTGGTGCCCTTACTAAGGCTATGGCCGCCCAATATAACCCAAATGACTGCCCACTATGAGAAGTCAATGGCCACCCACTAAGGGCTGCCCACTTGGTAACTTATATGGCTTTAGTGTGTAAGCAAAGAAAAAGGAGGGCCATGGCGTTCAATGGTAGCAGCGACGAGAGCGAGTTGCACAGGGAGGAAAGAGCTCGTACAGGCTAGGGGAGAGCTCAGGCAACCGTGCAACTGAAGGGAAAAGTGCAAAAAATCTCCTTGTGCAACAGTTTGGTACCACTCGTGCCGGATTTTACCGCTGCTCGACCCCGCCAACTGCCACGTCATAGGACCCACTCCAATGTCACGTCAGTCACGACGTCGTGATTGCGTGGGGGAGGGGCTTATTTATAAGGAGTTGGAGGGCAAGAACGAGAGGGTTTTTTTTTTGGTTGGCAAGGAAGGTAAAGAGGAAATGAAGTAGGAAGAAGTGGGTAACGAACAAGGAGGGTTGAGAACGAAGGGTTCTTCAAAGCTCGAGGAGGAGAAGTGCCGGAAGATCGGAGGGGAAGCAAAGCAAATCTCTCCCTTCCTCTCTCTCTATCGTCCTTGGCAAGCAAAACAAGGTAAGGAAAGCTCTCTCTTTCTCTCCCTCGTCCTTGATGTTAAGTATGGAGCCTGATTTACCCTTTGTAATTTTCTGTGGTAAAAGCGCACATTTGTAAGGCCCGCATTACGAGGAGAAGCCATCGTGCGTGAAGGAAAATCACTCACCGGAAACCAAAATTTTCACGGACAAGAATCAGGGGCAACTTTAAAGGCCTCGGGGGCGGAGGCCCCCGAGACTTTTTTTTCGCCGGAATATTATGGCCGGACGGCGGCCGGAAAGTGGTCAAAAAACAACCGGTCGGTTGGCCGGTGGTCGAAAGTCAATGGCCGGTGGCCGGTGGCCGAATTCAATGGCCGGTGGCCGAATTCGAAAGCGGACTTGTCTTCTCAAGGGCGGCCACACATGGGCGGATTGGAGGGTCCAATTTGGACTTATTCGCACAAGGGCGGCTACACATGGCTGTCTCTCATAAGAGAGGGCAGCCCTTTTGGCCTATAAAAGGAGGCCATTTCTACACACATTTCATAGTGTGAAGTTGATGCAACAAGGTGAGTGTGAGGTGGTGAGAGTGAAGCAAGGCGGGAGCTCCATTAAGGGTATAATCCCTTTGTAAACTACTTCTTGTTTTGAAGTACTAAAGCCATTGAGTGGCTGCTTTCCCGTGGACGTAGCCCACATTGGGTGAACCACGTATATCGTGTGTACTCTCTCTCTCTCTCTCTACTCTATAATCTCGTATATATAAATCTGTCTCTCTCCATTAAGTAATCTACTCAATTATCTATTTAGCTACGTCTTATTTCCTAACAACTGGTATCAGAGCAAGGTTTGCTCGTAGCTAAATTATCTCAAGGAAAGGATTCCTTGAATTGAGTGGGAGTTATGGCGGAGGAAGGGAAGCTCAAGATTGAGAAGTTCAACGGCAAAAACTACCAGCATTGGAAGATACAGATTGAAGACTATCTCTACCAGAAGGACCTCTATTTGCCACTAGGCGGTCTTGCGAAGAAGCCCGCAACAATGGCAAATGAAGCATGGATTGTCCTTGATCGAATGGCACTGGGAACAATCCGGTTAAGCTTGGCGTCAACGGTGGCCTTCAATGTTTCAGAGATGAAGACCATGGAGGACTTGATGAAGTCACTTGACGACTTCTACTAGAAACCATCGACATCCAATAAGGTATTTCTTGTGAAGCGCTTGTTCAATCTAAAGATGGCAGAGAATGGTTCAGTTGCAGAACACCTAAATGAATTTAACACAAACATAAGTCAACTTCGATCATTGAAAATCAATTTCGATGACGAAGTGCGAGCTCTCCTTATACTATCATCTCTACCGGATAGTTGGGACAGCCTTGTGATGGTTGTAAGTAATTCTATCTCTGGTACAAATACTTTTAAGTTTGATGATGTTGTGGGTGTTCTCCTAAGCGAGGAAATGCGAAGGAGAAGCACAGGAGAATCATCAAGTGCTGCACTATCAATGGAAACAAGAGGAAGGCTTAAGGAGAGGTTCAAAAACCAAAAGGGTTGTGATCGCTCAAGGCGGAGCAAGTCACGCACAAAGTCAGTTCTTGAATGTTGGAACTGCGGCAAGAAGGGCCACATCAAGAAGGATTGCTGGTCCAAGAAGAAGAAGGAGACAGAGTCTCAAGACAACAAGCCAACATCGGAGGCCAATGTGGCAGGTAAAGTAGAGCAAGATGCTCTAATTCTCTCATTAGACAATGTGTCTAATTCCTGGATAGTAGATTCCGGGGCTTCATTCCATGCGACACCACACAAGCAACATTTCCAAGACTACACCAAAGGTAATTTTGGGTATGTATACTTGGGAGATGATGAAGCTTGTGAGATTGTCGGCAAAGGTACAGTTTCTGTCAAAACTGCTAACGGAAATGAATGGAAGCTTAAAGATGTTAGGCATGTTCCTTCTCTTCGCAAAAATTTGATCTCTACAGGACAATTAGACGATGAAGGTCACAACATTGCATTCGGAAACAAACGGTGGAAGATCTCAAAGGGATCTTTGGTGGTTGCCAAGGGTGAAAAAGTCGGTACACTTTACTTGTGTACTACTAGCACGCAACCTTCAGCTTGTGCAGCAACTACAGAAGTTGACAGTGCGGTGTGGCACTACTGACTTGGGCATATGAGTGCCAAAGGAATGCAAATCCTTCAAACAAAGAAGCTTCTACCAGGTTTGAAAGAAGTGGACTTAGAGTTCTGTGAAGATTGTGTTTATGGTAAACAAAAGAGGGTAAAATTTCAAAAATCAGGAAATGAAAGAAAAAATAAAAAACTTGAGTTGGTTCATTCTGATGTTTGGGGTCCTGCAAGTACACCATCACTTGGTGGCTCATTGTACTATGTAACATTCATACACGATGCGACTAGAAAAACATGGGTTTATGTCATGAAGAATAAATCCGATGTATTTTCCATATTTCAAAGGTGGAAAGCCTTTGTGGAGAATGAAACAGGTACCAAGGTTAAATGCATTAGATCCGACAATGGAGGCGAATATTGCAGCCAAGCTTTTGAAAGCTTTTGTGCTAGAAATGGCATTCGGAGGCAAAGGACAACCCCAAGGACACCTCAACAAAATGGGATTTTGGAAAGGATGAACACGACAATCATGGAATGAGCACGAAGCATGTGGCTACATGCAGGCCTACCGCTTGAGCTTTGGGTGGAAGCTGTAAGTACGTCTGTGTACTTAATCAATCGGTCACCCTCAACGACATTGGATGGGGGAGTTCCAGAAGAGGAATGGATAGGTAAACCGGTGAATTATGCATTTCTCAAAGTGTTTGGGTGTGAGGCTTTCATGCACATAGATAGAAGCCTAAGATCAAAGTTAGATGCAAAGTCCAAAAAGTGTTTCTTCATTGGCTATGGAGAAGGAGACTTTGGGTATCGCCTATGGAATCCTGAAGATGGTAAAATCTTAAGAAGTAGGGATGTAATTTTTAACGAACAAAATATGTACAAAGATTACTTGGAAAGAAAACAAACAAAAGAAACAGGTGATGAGTACATGGAGCTTGAGGACGGTGAAGACTCAAGGACTGCAAACGGTGACAATGTGCAACAACGTCAACCAAATGAGGAGCCTCAACCTATTCCCCGAAGATCTACAAGAGCAAGTAGACCTCCAAAAAGGTTTGTTCCTTCCTTCAACCATCTCTTGATCTCAGATTCTGGAGAGCCGGAATCATATGAAGAAGCTATGCAACATGAATCCAAAGAAGAATGGACGAAGAGCATGCAAGTGGAGATGGACTCACTACATCGCAACCAAACATGGGAGTTGGTTGAGTTGCCTAAAGGTAAGCGGGTACTTCAAAACAAATGGGTGAACAAGCTAAAGGAAGAAGAAGGTGGGAAGAAAAGGTACAAGTTTAGGCTTGTGGTAAAAGGTTTTTCTCAAAAGAAAGGTATTGACTTCAATGAAATATTTTCTCCTGTTGTAAAAATGAACTCAATTAGGCTTGTCTTAAGCCTTGTGGCTGCTCATGATCTAAATCTCGAGCAAATGGATGTAAATACGGCATTCCCTCACGGTGACTTAGAGGAGGAAATCTACATGCTTCAACCAAAGGGGTATGAAGTAAAAGGTAAGGAGAAAATGGTTTGCAGATTAAAGAAGAGCTTGTATGGTTTAAAGCAAACATCAAGACAATGGTACTTGAAGTTTGATCGATGGATGTTGGATCATCGATTCACAAGATGCAACTCGGATCACTGCGTCTACACGAAGAATTTGGGAGATGGGAAATTCGTCATCCTAATGTTGTATGTTGATGACATGTTGATTGCAAGTGCTAACATGCAGGACATCAAAGACCTAAAAGAGGAGCTGTCCAAATCTTTTTCAATGAAAGATTTAGGTGATGCAAAGAGGATACTTGGTATGAAAATATCAAGGGACGGGACGAAGAAGACAATAAAGCTATCTCAAGAAGATTACATCAAGAAGGTACTAGAAAGGTTTGCAATGCAAAATGCAAAACCAGTTTCTACACCTTTGGCTGGTCATTTTAAACTAACGAAGGATATGTGTCCAAAGACACAAGAGGAGATAGCCTATATGTCTAAAATTCTATATGCTGCAAAAGTAGGTTCTCTAATGTATGCTATGGTATGGACAAGGCCAGACATTGCACATGCAGTGGGAGTTGTGAGTAGGTTCATGGACAACCCAGGTAAAGAGCATTGGCAAGCTGTGAAGTGGATACCTAGGTATCTAAAAGGGACAACAACAAATGCTTTGTATTTTGGAGGAACTGATGTTTTTCTAGAAGGGTATGCTGATGCAGATATAGCAGGTTTCAAAGATACTAGAAGGAGCACTACTGGCTATGTGTTCACGGTTGGAGGCACAGCAGTAAGTTGGGCTTCAAAGCTGCAGAAAGTGGTTTCACTTTCTACCACGGAAGCAGAGTATGTAGCAATGACGGAGGCAAGCAAAGAAATTCTATGGCTTCACAGATTCTTAGAAGAGCTTGGATTCAAACAAGACAATTATGTCTTGTACAGTGATAGCCAAAGCGCTATCCATCTTGTGAAGAACTCAGCCTTTCATTCAAGGACAAAGCACATTGAGGTGATATATCACTTCATACGCACTCTTTTGGAAGAGGAACAACTAAAGCTAGGAAACGTGCATACAAGTGAAAATCCTGCAGACATGTTTACAAAGGTGGTCAACAAGGAGAAGTTGAGCTTTTGCTCATCTTCAATCGGCATTCAAGGATAAGAAGCCAGAATGGAAAGCAGTCACAGGTTTGGTTTGGAGATCAGTCTCCAAGTGGGAGATTGTTAAGTATGGAGCCTGATTTACCCTTTGTAATTTTCTGTGGTAAAAGCGCACATTTGTAAGGCCCCCACTATGAGGACAAGCCATCGTGCGTGAAGGAAAATCACTCACCGGAAACCAAAATTTTGACGGACAAGAATCAGGGGCAACTTTAAAGGCCCCGATACTTTTTTTTAGCCGGAATATTCTTTTTCGCCGGAATATTATGGCTGGACGGCGGCCGGAAACTGGTCGGAAAACAACCGGTCGGTTGGCCGGTGGCCGGTAGTCAATGGCCGATGGCCGGTGGTCGGAAGTCAATGGCTGGTGGCCGGTGGTCGGAAGTCAATGGCCGGCGGCCAAATTCAAAAGCGGACTTGTCTTCTCAAGGGCGGCCACACATGGGCGGATTGGAGGGTCTGATTTGGACTTAGTCGCACAAGGGCGGCTACACATGGCTGTCTCTCATAAGAGAGGGCAGCCCTTTTGGCCTATAAAAGGAGGCCATTTCTACACACATTTCATAGTGTGAAGTTGATGCAACAAGGTGTGTGTGAGGTGGTGAGAGTGAAGCAAGGCGGGAGCTCCATTAAGGGTATAATCCCTTTGTAAACTACTTCTTGTTTTGAAGTACTAAAGCCATTGAGTGGCTGCTTTCCCGTGGACGTAGCCCACATTGGGTGAACCATGTATATCGTGTGTACTCTCTCTCTCTCTCTACTCTATAATCTCGTATATATAAATCTGTCTCTCTCCATTAAGTAATCTACTCAATTATCTATTTAGCTACGTCTTATTTCCTAACACTTGACTAGCAAGACAAAAGAAAGCTCTCTCTTTCTCTCCCTCGTCCTCGACTAGCAAGACAAAGGAAAGCTCTCTCTTTCTCTCTCTCTCTCTCTCGTCCTTGGCATGCAAAGAGAGGGGAAACTAAGAGGTGCATAAGGAGAAAGCAAAGAAGTTATAGCTCAACAAAGCGGGACTCTTTCTCTCTCTTGCAGAGAGGATGCCATTCTTGATCCAAAAAATAAGTAGAAAGAAGCAGAATTAGCAACAAAGGGAAAAATGTTGTGGCAATTCAACATGTTTAGTCCTATGTTCATCGTCGCCGATCACCGACGAACATTTTGAATTAGTGTGGGCAAAACTAATTTGGCCTAGATTTTGTAAACGGGAGCTTAAACTCCTTAATCCGCAATTAACTAAGTTAACGGTGTTGTTAGCAGCACCACCTCACATATTGTGCATTGGATTTTGTTTGCATCTTGAAATTCAATTATTTTAGCACTTTGTTCCTGTTTTGAAGATGTTACTTGACAATTATGCGGTGTGGTGCATCTTTTCTTCTCTCTTCTCCCACAGCTAGCAACCGGTGCTGCCCTGGCTCACATTTTGAGCACATATGCCCCGACAACGACCCTCTTTGTCTGGCATTAAAAATTGGGGAGGATTCTTGCTCTCCACCTATACAAGGAGGGTTAGAGGTCATTCTCAAGGACACAATTACCAACACAAGATCATCAAAGACACACACCATCATCATCACACTAACACTTTCAAAGAGAGACATCACCAAAGAACACACCATTGCAATGACACAATGCATGACATGAGACACAAGAGAGGAAGCATGAAAACATAGTGGGATGCATGACAAGTCACCACATACACTCACATAGAAAACATAAACTAAGGTGGTAGGCAAGCACTTGAAGGCACCATGATCACTCTAGGGCAACATACAAAAACTGACTTCTACTCTTGGGCACTCCTAGCAAGCATCATTGCTCATGATGTTGCCACCGTTCCCATTGTCATGATGCTTCCTATACTAATCTTGCCACTAATCCACTAACTTGCTAGCTCTCAAGATTACCATGCACCATATGGTGGTCCACACTCCATCATGCATGCTCTACATCACAAACTCTCTCTCTCTCTCTCTCTCTCTCTCTCTCTCTCTCTCTTCTTAGATGTGTTGGTGTCATCTCTTGGCCACCATTGTAAGTATCATGCATAAATAAGTTTGATCTTCTCATGCTTTTTTGTGATTCTCTCTCTCTCTGTCTCTCTCTCTCTCTCTCTCTCTCTCTCTCTCTCTCTCTCTCTCTCTCTCTCTCTCTCCATTTGGGGATATACTCCCTAGTGTTTTCACAAGTCACGTTGTCTTAGTTTTGTCAAATGTCTCACTGTTAACTGATGAAAAATGCCTTATCACATTGTTTTGAGTCATGTACCAAGCTTGTCGGTCCTATAGGTGCTTGGGTGATCACCAATGAGAGGTGCACCACATATCTCATTTGATAGTATTTTTACTTTGACCAGCCATGTGTGAATGGGCCAAACTCATATAAAAGGGGCATTGTGACCAAAATCCCTTATTCTGAAGGGTGCATGCTAAAGAAGAGTGCTCTTGCCCTGTCTCCACGAACTTCTCCATTGTGTGCTAACGTGTGTGTGCGTGTATGCACGAGAGAGAGAGAGAGAGAGAGAGAGAGAGAGAGAGAGAGAGAGAGAGAGAGAGAGAGAGAGACAGAGAGAGAGAGAGAGAGCAATTGATCATTGCGACGGCATCGGTGGCGGCAAGGTGATTGAGTACAGTGGCGGCGGCTCCCTTTTCTTCTCAAAAAGGAATCCTTCACGGTGGTGAGCATAGAGCGGTAAGTGACACAACCTTGCTCTCTTTGAGCTTGCTAGGTTAGCTGGTTGTGTGCTTGCAGCCATCCATGGCTCGCACACGATGCTCAACAAGTCCCTTGATCCGACACATTGTCGTGCTGTGACACGTATATAGTGGGAACGGGCATTAAACGATTTATATTGTGACTTTTTGACGCATAAGTATACTTCATATAATACTCATGCATAAATAAAATCTTTCTACCATACCTTAGTATTTACCTTTGAAGTAATATAAATGTACATTACTGTTAGAAAGTACTGCAAGAAAAGTATCAATGATTGTGCCTCTTTTTGTCTGGGAGAAAAGCATTTGTATATTTCTTCTAATATCTCAGCTATACCCTACCATATATAAATTATTTTCTTCTTTTCACATTTATCTAATAATATAACCCTTCAATAATGCATACCTTCTTGGATACATACAAGAGGGAAGGGCCTACTAGAAGACTTTATGAAAAGGAAGATCCAAAGCTTCTTGGACCATCCCAATGTTAAAATTCCGACGTAAGGGCAAAGACCAAAACCAAGTCAAGCTCTTTTAGTAGGCCAATTTTGCTTTTTGAAGCATGTCAATCCGAGTTACAGGTTAAAAGTTACAGGGAAACCAGTGAAAAACCCTCTCACAACTACACTGCAAGAAGAGATGGTAAAGAGGTGAATCAAGTGAAAAGAGGTAATCTTGGTCTTTTTCCATAAAATAAGATATTTAGAGGATAAAATACATAAGCATGTGAATGTGACACCTCAAAGATGCCTTGAAGGACAAGACACACAAGTTGGGACCCCCTGCTGGAGCCACACAGAAGATGCCTAGGTGGGGCCCACATATGTCATGCACCCACATGGAGCCTCAACGACCAAAAATACCGAATTTCATGATATTTTGAGTCCTAATATTTCCCATTTTATGAAATATCCAAAGAACATTTGATTTGGGCTAACTCTTTAGCCTAATCAAGTGATTATGTAAAACATGGCTCCCTCACCTATAAAAAGGGCAACCTTCTCTTCATTGGGGCAAGTTATGAGTGAGTGAGAATAGCTCAATTCCATAGTGACACACTCATCTTATTTCCACACTTTCTCTTGAAGAAAGGCCGAAGTCTTGCCTCATCTTGTCTCTCCATTAAGGTGGTGGCGATTGCTCTCATGTAAGATATATGTTGCTAGTTTTACTTTCATTTGCATATCTAGTCCAATACTTGTCTCTAACTCTATCTCTATCGCTCATTATCTATCTTAAATACCACCACCACACTTAGATCTATCTCTAATTCTATCTTACTCCTCCTTTGATCTCTCTTGTTGTGTCCTAATTGTTTCATTGGAAGGTATTCAAGCAGCAACCTTGTCAATGTAATGGGTACAACCTTCTTGCGGAAAACAATTATGAGCACAAGGTTAGTAACCATATCTTCATCTTCCACAAGCATCTCTCTCTCTCTCTCTCTCTTAAGGTTCTCATTCTCTTCCACAAACTCTAGAATCTCCTTGCTACAGGTACTTCTCTCCTCGCAGTATCCTTATTGCCTAAGGGAAACAATAGGGCTTGGGAGAGAAACTCTCTTCTTCTTCTCCTTTCACTTCTTTCACACCTTTATCTTTGAACATACTAAGTATATCATTGATGAATAACCATAATCCACATAGAGGTAATTTCTTTCAATTCCATTCAGTGCAATCTATTAGGGTCAACATTGGGATTAGTCGAAAGATTCACTTTTAGCAACGCATAGTGTTTCTATTTGGTCCTGAAAGGCTCAACGAAATACTTCTCTCACCAGATCCCATCATACTACCTATTATTGACTATGACTTCTCTTTTGATCTGAATGTGGTTATTTTATTATGAATCAAGAGGATTTGTACTCACAACTAATCCCAATCGCTAGACAAAACATATACATTATAGTAAGCACAAAGCTACAGTTCCAAAGAGCAATCCGCAGCTTATTTGGACAACAAAGATTAAATATCATTAACTCATCCATTAACCCTTTTATCCTACCCATGATACGATATGATCGTAATCTCGATGTTTTCATTTTTGTTTTGTTCTGACTATCTTTCATGAGTTCTCTCCATCACGTGTGTGTTTGTAAGGAAAAGTGAGCGGCTTCTGTGGCTACATTTCTTATTTAGCTCTAGAAGCTATGTTATCTACATCTTAGCTCTTTCTCATAACCCTTGAGCTTCCTCACAAACTCTCACAGCAAGAGGCCCGGTGCCTTCCTGGCAAGACCGCCTACTTCTTGACATATTTTTGGTGAACCCGATGCGAAACTGCCAGGGTGAGAGTTTGTGCGTAACCATGGGTGATCATGTTGAGCAACACGGTATGCATTTTGACCCAACAACAATGCAAATGTTTCAAGCATTTTCAATGTTTATGCAACAACAACATGCCACTGAAAGAAGGGAGATTTCAACAACGAAGGCCATAAAAGCGGTCGTCAACAGAATGGATCAATTAAATGGCAAAGATGTAACCAAGTACTTACGCGAGTATGTGAAGGAGATGGAGCTGCATCGTGTGTCAGAAGGTGAGATGATTCAAATCTTTGAGCTAGTTGTTGCTCCAGAAATTAGGGAGCATGTTAGGGCAATTAAAGATGGGCGTGGGAGAAATTGGGAAGAACTCAAAGTAGCTTTAAAGGAGGAATATTTCATGGAGGACTCTGAGAGAGTAACCAAAAGGACATTCTTAGAATGGGTAGTCAAGCCAAAGCAAGGACTATCAATAACAGAGCTACTTAGGGAATTTGAGCGACGCTATGCACAACTCACAAGGACAGAAAGGGCCACACTAGATGCAGAGAAGACATATATTTTCTTACAAGCTGCAGGTAAAGAGTTTCAAGAAAATTTGGAGCTTCTTCTTAAAGATAAAGATCCTGAGCAAGGACTAAAGACCGACTGGAATGAAGTTGAAGGTGCTGTCTCGTTGCTTGCCAAACGACAAAGAAGAAGGGACAAGATGGTAGTAAACACTACAAGTCCTTCAACCTCAACTTCTGAAAAAATGGTAAAGCCTACTTTTATCGCTCCTAAGTTTGATGAGTCCATGCTAGATGAGCTTGTGAAGGGAATGTGTGACTTGAAGGTGAAGCTTGCAAAGCTTGAAGAAAAAGGCCAACCATCAAGGCCACTTCCTAGGAAAAGACAACAGCCCAAAGAAGGGTTTGTTAATAGATGTATTTGGTGTGATAGTACATACCATGTAAGAAGGGATTGTGATGATTTTAGTGATGCTTTGTCAAAAGATGTTGTCTTTTTTAAGGATGGTAAAATCCACTTAAGAGAGACAGGTCTACCCTTGAGAACTAACTTTGGGAAGGGGGGAATGCAAACCTTAGTTGAAGATATGGCAACTAAGCATGCCACCTCTTCAGTTGAGGCAACTACGTATGGAGTAAAAATTGAACATTTTTGTGATGAAGAGGTGAGTGACCATCATGGTCAAATTTTGCCAAATGTCATGCAATTAGCTAAAAAGGGAAAGCTTACAAAAGAGATTCTACATGAAGCAGGTGATTGCATACGTCTAGAAACAGGATGGAATGATCCAGGGGACTCATTGTCAGTGCATGCCTACATTACAAAATGCCAACAAAATGAGGCAATTGTAGAAGAGAAGTGCAGACGAGAGAATGATGATGAAGGACCATCAAAAAGATCTTCTAGAAGTGGAGGAAGAAGCGACTCAATGCCTTCTCAAACACCCTCAACAAAAGGAGCATCTCCACCTGAAGTACTCATGGAGGAGTCTACAACAGGAAAGAAGAAAGAGCCAACAAAAGGTAAGACAAAAGGCCCAACTTATAAACTACAATCTGATATTGAGGTTGCTACAGATTTAAAGAAAGTCTTGGAGGAAAGGATCTTGAATAGCAAGATTGAGTTTACTCTGGGAGAAGTTCTTGGCATTGCAAAGCGTGAACTCCACGAGGAGATCATTGACATCATCAAGAGGAAGAGGCAAACCCTTGCTGAAGTTTCTCGTCCACAGGTTGAAGGGGAAACCTCGAAGACACAAGGAATGCAACTGCAAAATAAGGAGGATGATGGAGCTGTGGTAGGATGCTACCAATCTAGTGGGAGAGTGAAGCAAGTGCATTTCTCAAATGATGATGAAGAAGTTGAAGCTATTCCTAGGAGCTACTATTCACGAGGTCACTGGGCAAGGGCTACTACAGAAACTTTGGTCAAGGCAGGTGACCTTGAAGAGCCATTTGTTGCCTTGATTGACCATGGTTCGGAAATAAACATAATGTCAAAGAGTCTCTACAACAAGTGCAAATGGCCGATGGACACAGATCATGTTTGGATGGTAAAAGTGGCAAACAATTCATCCGGTGAATTGTATGCAGCATGTCCAGGTGTGAAGGTGACAATAGGTGATGTAAAGATTGACCAAAACTTCTTTGTACAGGATACATCTTCATATCATCTCATCCTTGGACAGCCCTACATTGTGGGAGTTTGAATGGAAACAAAGGTAATGGATGATGGTTCAGCATATGCTAGGATACGCAGCAAAGATGGTAAACGATATGTCCAATTTCTCACAGTTTGTGTAAACCTCAGAGAACATCCTCTACCGAAGATAAGCAAAGAGTTTCATGATCATAGAGAAATGATGGGTTTTGGCCAAGTACCATTGTAAAGCGAGATTGCAGTGGTATAGAAAGAAAAAGGGTCTCGCCTGATCCAAAAATAGGTGAAACTTTTTCAACGGGCTCCTTGGTATCAAGGAATGGATCAGTATGTGTTACAAAACTTGAAGATTTGAAGAGATGTGAGAGGCAATATGTGCATAATGTACAAATGGGCATTAAAGAAAGTGGGTTTCTAGAGCCTACTGAAAATGTTTTGGGTTTGTGTGAACAAGTTTCTTTTGTAGATACTATGGGTGAGCTTGATGCTATAATGGGGTCTAGTTTGCATCTGGAAAATGAAGTTGTGGAAGTTTGCTCTATGGAAGTGTATCAAGTAATATAAGCCTTTAAAGAAAACCAAATTGTTGGCCCAGAAGTCCATTTTGAAACTAAATACAAGAGTGTAGCAAAGAAGGTGAAACCAATAGCTTCACCCTTACCACCCAACAATAGGGAAAAGATTGAGCAAGCTTCTTTACAGCCAAGTTTGAGGAATCCTAAAAAGACTGGGCATACCTTCACAAATGAGTCTTTCCAAGAGTTGCAGATTGGTCACGAGGAGTTTCTAACACAAAAGGAGACAAAGTGCTTCAAAGAAATGCTTTCAAAGCATGGTAAGGTTTTTGCATTTGAGCCACATGAGATAGGATGTGTTGATCCTTCTATTGTAGCTCCTATGGTAATTTTCACAATACCTCATGTGCCTTGGAATCTCCGGCCTATTCCGGTGCCAAAGGCTCATTTGCCAAAGTTAGTAGAGCTACTGAATGAGAATATCAAAATGGGAATTTTGGAGCCTTCTTGTGCTCCATACTCAAGCAGGTGGTTCATGGTTCCAAAGAAGAATGGTTCTTTACACTTCATCCAAGATATGCAACCAGTGAACAAGGTGACAACTAGAAATGTAGGTACAGGTCCAATTGTGGATGAGTTTGCAGAGGCGTTTGTAGGGAGGGCAATCTACTCAATGGGAGATCTCTACTCAGGGTATAATCAATTTCAGCTTGCAATCGAAAGCAAAGACTTGACAACCATGAGGACACCTTTGGGTTTGGTAAGGATGTGTACCTTGCCATAGGGAGCAACCAAATCGGTTGCACATATGATGAATGGGATGAATAAGATCTTACGTGACTTTATTCCTCAAATCACAATTCCTTTCATTGATGATTTGCCTATCAAAGGATGTGAAGAAAGTGACAAAGATGAAGCTTTGGATCTCAAGGGATGTCGCAAGTTTGTGGTAAATCACATAAATGATTGTGATAAAATTTTGTCTAGGCTGGAAGAAGTGAATCTTACATTGTCAGGGAAAAAGTCTATGTTTGGTGTCAATGAAGTGCTCATTGTGGGGCACATGTGCGGGCCATATGGTAGGAAACCTTGTCCAGCAAAGGTAGATGCCATCCAAAGAATGAAAGAAACATGCACTAGCATCACTGAGGTTAGAAGGTTTCTGGGAGCGGGAGCATGTGTCTTCTATGTTATTTGGATTCCACATTATGCACATGTAGCTAATCCTCTTTATCAGCTGCTTAGAAAGAATCAAAAGTTTAAATGGACAGAAGCACATGTAAAATCCATGAAAAAGCTAAAGGAGTTGCTCCAGTCAGCAACAACTTTGAGAAAGGTAGACTATGAGTGTCAAAGGCCAGTAATTGTGACAGTAGACACTAGTCCTATAGGGATTGGATGGGCAATAGGGCAAGATGACAAAGAAGGACACAGGTATGTGGTAAGATTTGGAGCAAAGGTACTAAGTTCACGCCAAAGAAACTATCCACAGATAAAGAGAGAGTTATGGGGCATGGTTACAGCCTTGAAAAGTGGGAAAGAGTACCTAATTGGTGCATGTGTGGTTGTAGAAACAGATTGTCTACCACTTCTTGGGATGATTACAAGCTGCTCAACGCCAGACATTGCTATGTTGCGGTGGATTGCCTACATTAAGTCCTTAAATCCCGAGTTTAAGCACATTGCAGGTAAAGAAAATACAGTGGCAGATATGCTATCAAAGGCAAGGTATGAAGATGAGTCACAAATGATTGATGAGGGAGATGATGTAGGCACAAAGTTCTATTCTATCTCTCATGTCAAAGGTAGCAATGTCTGCATGACTAATTCACTTGAATTGTTCTTGAAAGATCTTTATGAAGGTGATTGGCTTTCTATTGGAAGCTACTTGAGTACTCTAACAAAACAGGATGATTGGTCTGAACAAGAATTCAAGAGGATACGCAGGAAATCATATGGGTACTTTTTAAGGGATGGTTACTTGTGGAAGCATCCTAAACAAAAGGGTGCTACACCACAACGGGTTATATGTAAAAAGAGACTCAAGTAAAGCTCATGCAAGAGTTTCATGAGAGTCTATGGGCTGGATACAGGGGTGTGTGGGCAACCTTCTCCAAGTTGAAAGAAAAATACTAGTGGAAGGGTATGTATAAAGATGTATCTCAGTTTGTAGAGTCATGTGTAACTTGTCAAGTGTATTCAAATGTTCGACATCGTGATGAATTGCACCCTACATATCCACTAGCCATGCACTATAAATGGGTTGTGGATCTAGTCACAATGCCTTTAGGACTCTGGCAGATGAGATACTTGGTTCTTGCACGAGAGGACCTAACTAATCAGGTTGAAGGAAGAGCATTAAGAGCTAAAACCACAAAAGCTGTGTGCAAATTCCTTCTTGATGAGGTGATCTGCCGTTATGGTTGTGTGGGAAAGGTCACTGCAAATAGAGGTGAGCCGGATGCCGAAGAAGCAAGAGAGTTCTTTTCTAGATTAGGAATCAAGCTTTCTCTTACTACAGCTTACAACCCTGAAGGCAATGGAAAGAGTGAAAGAGGGCATCCTCCTATCATTAAAGCTTTGGCCAAGGCTTGCGAAGGAAGAGTTGGTGAGTGGCCAAAATTGTTACCATATGCTTTATGGGCTGATCGTACAACACATAGCTCAGTAACTGGCTACATGCCTGCGGAGCTAATGTATGGTCAAAAGCCAGTGATGCCGATTGAAGATACAATTCCCACATGGAATGTACTACCTTGGCAAGAGGTGCTTAGCAGGGAAGACCTCCTTGCATTGCGTATAAGGCAGCTATAGAGAAGACCTGGAGACACTGAAGCTGCAAAAGAACGACTCAAAAATGCAAGGTTGAAAAACAAGGACTACTTTGATAAGCGACATTGACTCAGGAGCAAAGCAATTGACAAAGGTGACTGGGTTTTGGTGTATGATAGTAGCCTTGGTAACAACACACAGTCATGTGTAAGTTTTCAAAAGATGGTTTGGACCGTATGTTGTAAAGCATGTGCATGAAAATTCTACTTACAGCTTGTCTGAACTAGATGGTACAGAAGTAAAGATTCCCATTGCAGGAAAAAGGATCAAAATGTTTAAGAGAAGAGGAGACAATGATCAAGAAGATGTTGATGAGGAAGAAGAGCAAACCACAGGTAAAGATCAAAGTGAAGATGAAGCTTTGGAATCATCCGGTGAAGAAGATAGCAAGGAATATGTACAAGAGGGCTGATCTTACAAAGAGACAATATGGCACATACCGGAGGATGGAGGGGGTGGATGTCGTGTTATGACACGTATATAGTGGGAACGGGCATTAAAC
Organism: Adiantum capillus-veneris; assembly: GCF_014529385.1. Taxonomy (NCBI): domain Eukaryota; kingdom Viridiplantae; phylum Streptophyta; class Polypodiopsida; order Polypodiales; family Pteridaceae; genus Adiantum; species Adiantum capillus-veneris. The sequence goes on along the minus strand of NC_140941.1, from coordinate 76,773,900 downwards.
GATTTATCTTGTGACTTTTTGACGCATAAGTATACTTCATATAATACTCATTCATAAATAAAAGCTTTCTACCATACCTTAGTATTTACCTTTGAAGTAATATAAATGTACATTGCTATTAGAAAGTACTGTAAGAAAAGTATCAATGATTGTGCCGCTTTTTCTCTGGGGGGAAAAGCATTTGTATATTTTTCTAATATCTCAGCTATACCCTACCATATATAAATTATTTTCTTCTTTTCACATTTATCTAATAATATAACCCTTCAATAATGCACACCTTCTTAGATACATACAAGAGGGAAGGGCCTACTAGAAGACTTTATGAAAAGGAAGATCCAAAGCTTCTTGGACCATCCCAATTTTAAAATTCCAACCTAAGGGCATGGAGAAAAGTCCAAAACCAAGTCAATCTCTTTTAGTAGGCCAATTTTGCTTTTTGAAGCATGTCAATCCGAGTTACAGGTCAAAAGTTACAGGGAAACCAGTGAAAAACCCTCTCACAACTACACTGCAAGAAGAGATGGTAAACAAGTGAATCAAGTGAAAAGAGGTAATCTTGGTCTTTTTCCATAAAAATAAGATATTTGGAGGATAAAAGACATAAGCATGTGAATGTGACACCTCAAAGATGCCTTGAAGGACAAGACACACAAGTTGGGACCCCCTGCTGGAGCCACACAGAAGATGCCTAGGTGGGGCCCACATACATCATGCACCCACATGGAGCCTCAACGACCAAAAATGCTGAATTTCATGATATTTTGAGTCCTAATATTGCCCATTTTATGAAATATCCAAAGAAAATTTGTTTTGGGCTAACTCTTTAGCCTAATCAAGTGATTATGTAACACATGGCTCCCTCACCTATAAAAAGGGAAACCTTCTCTTCATTGGGGCAATTTATGAGTGAGTGAGAATAGCTCAATTCCATAGTGACACACTCATCTTAGTGCCACCCTTTCTCTTGAAGAAAGGCTGAAGTCTTGCCTCATCTTCTCTCTCCATTAAGGTGGTGTCGATTGCTCTCATGTAAGATATATGTTGTTAGTTTTACTTTCATTTGCATATCTAGTCCAATACTTGTCTCTAACTCTATCTCTATCTCTCATTATCTATCTTAAATACCACCACCACACTTAGATCTATCTCTAGTTCTATCTTACTCCTCCTTTTATATCTTTTGTTGTGTCCTGATTGTTTCATTGGAAGGTATTCAAGCAGCAACCTTGTCAATGTAATGGGTACAACCTTCTTGCGGGAAACAATTATGAGCACAAGGTTAGTAACCATATCTTCATCTTCCACAAGCATCTCTCTCTCTTAAGGTTCTCATTCTCTTCCACAAACTCTAGAATCTCCTTGCTACAGGTACTTCTCTCTACGCAGTATCCTTATTGCCTAAGGGCAACAATAGGGCTTGGGAGAGAAACTCTCTTCTTCTTCTCCTTTCACTTCTTTCACACCTTTATCTTTGAACATACTAAGTATATCATTGATGAATAACCATAATCCACATAGAGGTAATTTCTTTCAATTCCATTCAGTGCAATCTATTAGGGTCAACATTTGGATTAGTCGAAAGATTCACTTTCAGCAACGCATAATGTTTCTATTTGGTCCTGAAAGGCTCAACGAAATACTTCTCTCACCAGATCCCATCATACAACCTATTATTGACTATGACTTCTCTTTTGATGTGAATGTGGTTATTTTATTATGAATGAAGAGGATTTGTACTCACAACTAATCCCAATCGCTAGACAAAACATATACATTATAGTAAGCACAAAGCTACAGTTCCAAAGAGCAATCCGCAGCTTATTTGGGCAACAAAGATTAAATAGCATCAACTCATCCATTAACCCTTTTATCCTACCCATGATACGATATGATCATAATCTCGATGTTCTCATTTTTGTTTTGTTCTGACCATCTTTCACGAGTTCTCTCCATCACGTGTGTGTTTGTAAGGAAAAGTGAGCGGATTCTTTGGCTACATTTCTTCTTTAGCTCTAGAAGCTATGCTATCTACATCTTAGCTCTTTCTCATAACCCTTGAGCTTCCTCACAAACTCTCACAGCAAGAGGCCCGGTGCCTTCCTGGCAAGACCGCCTACTTCTTGACAACATGCGATCGATGTGCACAGTTTTGGCGTCGCTATTAGGGAGCTTCCTTGCACTAATCTCGAGAAGCACTCTATGATGCCTCGTGAAATCACTCAGTTCACGTAGGAAAGGTAGATGAAGGTGCATGTGTGTGCTTTTGGTACAAGTTTGTTAGGAATAGCAGAAAAGCTTTGTTCTGTTAAGCTCTAATTAGTTCTTTTAAGCCTTGTTAAGATCTATTCATTGGTTCTGTTAGCTCTATTTTACTTTTTTTCTGCTAGTTATGGAATGTGTTAGTTATTTTTTGCACTTCCATTCTATCCTGGTTTTGCTAGGTCCATGCGTGCAACCACTCAGTTCTGTGCGCGACACGTAGATCTATGAGCAGCCACAACTACACGCAACTCTGTGCACGTGCATCCAACGACCACGTAGGCATATCCAAAAAACCATATCCTCAATTTTAAAAAAGAGAAAAAAAAAGTGCAAAAAAAGAATGATGGATCATTCCCAAGCCCAAGCCTAGGCTTTAGTCCTCAGTTTTATGATATAGTATAGTCCCAAGACTATATATATATTCCACCCCCACAAGAGGGAGTGAGGGCATGTGGGATATGTCCTCCACCCTCTCCTACACACTTGCACCCTTGAATTTATCATTTTAAGCCTTGTTCCCAACTAGAAATAGACTATTTTGAGGATTCCAAGAGCGTAAAGTAACCAAATCTTGGGCTGTAAATCATGCCATGTCCCTATGATGGAGATGCTTGTTTTGAGCTATCACACTCTATATTCCATAGCTTGGTTAAAAAAAGAACCAAAAAATAAAAAACATGAGAGTAAAATCGGGTTGCAAAACACCCAAAAAACTAGGTGAGCGAACTAGGTGAGTGACCTTCACGGACACTCACCAACACTTCTATGATATCAAGGTCACATGCACCTACGCTCTGGTCATGTGCTAAAGTACGAGCATATAGAGAGTGCCTCTGTTTATACGGACACCCATTATCCCTCCACATTAGGCTCTAGGCCCTCAGCGGTGGGAACCTAAGGTAGTATTACTCAAGACCCCTATCTAGCAGCTACTTACTCTTCCTCTGACTCAAAAATGATGGAAGGTTATCCTATACAAAACCCTGAGGAAGAAGTACATGTACCCACTGGGGCTCCACAACCTAGTGCTAGCATGTTTAGCTGTTTTATGGATACATTTAGTAGAGCTACTCGCTCCGAACCCGAGGCCAATGAAGCGTATGAAGGGGGTGGAGAAGTAGATTTTCTGTTTACATCTCACATGATTCCCACTCCCCCTAAGAGTGTCCATGTGGATATTTTGTCTATCCGTCAAGTCTAGAAGGGTTAGTCCTTAATTTAAATTGGAGCTATGACCTCCACACTAAGATCTTTGACGAATCTATACTCTGGCCACTCCTACCATGTAGGTTGGATAGAGATTGTACAACCAACATCTAGCGCCATTAATGTTGAGAAGCAACAAAGAATGATCTGTCATCCATGTCATCATCCACTCAGAGAGGAAAAATTGAGGTGTAAACTTACCCTCAACTAGCCCCATGAGATTTTTGGATATGAGCAAGTCCAAATAGCCGACTATATCACAAACAGAGACTCCAATGATGAGTCCCATGGACCCCTCATATGTTGTTTTGCCTGGAGTCACGATGCAGTCTGACCCATGAACATCAACTTTAGTTTTCCTAATTTGTCTCAACTTACTCTTAGAGAAACCACGACACCTACTCCAATGATGGACTTGATGGAGAATGCACCAATGACCTCTAGGGCTAGTGTAGTACCGCTACCTAGTGGCGTAGTATCTACCACTAGGCCCCGACCATATGTGCATGTAGCTACTTATGCACACATGGCTACTACATTTCTGATTGTACCAATAGCATATTCTCCACGAGTGTTATTCTTGAGCCCTTATCTGAGTGGGCCTATGCCAAGTCATATTCCATATCCTACATTGGCTACATATATGCCAAAGCCGGTAACCACCCCCTTACCACATATGATTCCAGGAGTGCCTCCACTGACCATACCTCCTCACATAGGTGATTTGGCATCATTTTCTCCAACGATAGGTCAATCTAATATGCGTCATGCACCTCAGAGAGAACCTAGGGGTGAATTGGTACAAATTGCAAACCTTACACAAAAATTCAATGCGGACGAAGATGCTCGAAATCACATCAAAGTATTTGAACAAGTATGTGATTCCCTAGGATAACACAATGAACTACATAAGTGCAATGATTTAAGCTTGACTTTGAGTGGGAAGGCTGGGGATTGGTATAGGGCCTTAAGGATGGAAGAGAAAACAATTTACCCTACTCTTCGGAGATTGTTCTTGAAGGAGTACATACAAGAAGGTGTGCTTTGGTGTGTAACATCTCATCCACAAAAGTCCAAACGTGAGGAAAGCGAGTCAGTGAGAGACTTTATCGATCATCTAAAGCACTTAAATTGTTTCAACAATAACCAGTTGCTCGATAGATTTGTTCAATGACATAGTCATTAGATGTATTACTACCTGGGAGGGTCACTACCAATGCAATCCAATTGGAAGACAATTTAATGATTGCAAGTGAAAGAGTTCCCTTTGAGACAAAATCTAGTAGCTTGCAAGCTTTGGGGCATGAGCCAATGACCATAAAGCCTATTGTTAAAGAGCCAAAGATATTTGAGATGACTTGATAAATCTCACCAAGGCCATTCAAGAAATTCTTAGAGATAATTGTGCTCCACAAAACAATCATATGTATCCAAGAAGGGAACAACAATGGTGCTCATTTTGGTTTGGTCTATATAGCACTAGTCAATGGCCTATATTTAGAGTAAAATTCAACATGAATTGCAATGCATGTGGTTGTTAACCCTCACGCACATTCCTATCACCTATTACGGACGCCGTATTATTTATTTGGTTGAGTCAGGTACCGGGCTTGTCGGTCCAATAGGAAAAGGGTAAGAGTGATCGCCGATGAGAGGTACACTCTTATTGGAACATTCAAGGTATTAGTTAGCTAAGCATGGGTGCCCAAGTGTGAATGGGGCGAGCTCATATAAAAGTCAATTAAACCTAAAATTCACTCATTCTTTCATTGTGCAATTGAAGAGTTCTCTTGCTCCATCTCCATCTTCTTCTTCTTCATCTCCTTGTGTGTGTGTGTATGCGAGAGAGAGAGAGAGAGAGAGAGAGAGAGAGAGAGAGAGAGAGAGAGAGAGAGAGAGAGAGAGAGAGAGAGAGTGATTGAGCATTGTGACGGAAGCAAGGCGGTTGAGCGCGGCATAGCGGTGTCTCCCTCTTCTTCGAGGTGAGGAGTCCTCCACGACAACAACCGTAGAGTGGTGAGTGACATACCATCGTCATCTTTAAGCTTACTAGTTTAGGCTAGTTGCATGCTTGGAGCTATTTGTGGCTCACACACAGTGTATTGGCAAGTTCCTTGCATTGACACGTACGACAGACGTGCACGTTTTTGGCGCCGTTGTCGTGGAAATGCCATACACTAAGCTTGAATGACACTCTGTGCTGCTTTGTGGTGCAATTTCAATTGTAGGAAAGGTAGAGAAGGAAGGTGTGTGTGTTGAGAAGAAGTATTTTGGTTTGCTGCTTTGTATTATTTTGTTAATAAGGAATTGAAAGATAGTGTGTTTTCTCTATGATAAGGTGTTAGTATTAAGGTTGTAGATCCATAATGTTACTTCTGTGTAAAGTACACTACGTAGTTCTGTTAGCTAGTGAATTAATGTAGTAGTGTGTTAGTGTGTAACAGTAGCTGTATTAGTGGTAAGTAGGTAGGTTAGGTGTGTGTGTGCTCGCGTGCACATCGTGGCCGCGGCGACCTTATCCCAAAAAAAAAACTAAAATTAAAATTTTAAATTTTAGAGGTAGGATCGGGATGGGGAATATCTCCCAGACCCAAGCCTAGACCCAAGCCCAAGCTCATGCTCAGGCCTTAGTTGCCCTTTAAAATTACGTATTTTAGCCTCGCACGTAGCTAAAAATCAACCTTTTTGAGGACCAACGTAGCTTCAGGTGACCGAACGTTGTGCTATAAAGCACACCACGACCCTCTAAGTGATACGCTTGTTTCGAACTATCACACACTTTAATAAAAAAACCGATCATTAAAAAACATCAAAAAACGAGTGAAAACGGACGCTTAAAAAAGTAAGCGGTTAACCTTCAAGGTTATTCGCCGATGCTTGTAGGGTGCCAAAGGCACATGCATTTGTGCTCTGGTTGTGTGCTAGGACGAAGCAAGTAGAGAGAATTTTGACTTACACGAGTTCTCAATATCTACCTACCTTAGGTTCCGGGCCCTCGACGGGGACCCAAGGTAGTACAAACCAAGACCCAAACATAGCGGCTAGTGACCCTTCCTCTAACTATGACATCATGGAGGGTTTCCCAATGCCTAATCCCGATAGCTCAAGCCAAGGCATGCATGCCATGGGCCCGCGGTCCGGGCCGAGCATGCTTAGCCGCTTGAAGGAACTTTTAGTAGAGTCACTCGCTCCGAACATGGAGCTACTCATGTAATTGAGGGGGGTGGGGAAGTAAATTCGCCATTCATGACCAATGTAGATGCTATGCCCTTAGAGAGTGTGCACATGAATACTCCATTCACTGCACCCCCTGACTCTTCAGAGCTATTTCCCTCCGAGGTTATATTACCTGATGGTAGAAGCCTTACCGAAGTGCAAGAGGTTGAGCGGTATATCCGTGCAGCGAGGGAAAAGGAAATCAAGAGCTTACGCAAGGCAGAGCAACGAAGAGAGAGTTAAAATCGAAAGCTCCTATTTCAATATCCTTGCTAGGAGAGAAATCGAGTGCTCTTGAATTAGCGAACACTAAGGGTCAACCCATAGAGAGCCACATTGCATCTAGTTCAAAGGACACCCCTAGCACCTCAAGCTTAGATGGAGCGTTCCTAAATGAGAACTGGGAGTACGAACTACAAACGGAAACTCTAAATGACCTATATATAGGTCACACCTATCACGTGGGTTGGTTAGATGTCCTACAATCCACAACAGGTGCTACTAGTGTGGAGGATCAACAACAAAGAGTTTGTGAGGTCATCCATAGGGTTATTGAGCTAGAGAGACAGAACAAGGGGATCCACATACCTTCAACGGGTCTCATGAGATTCTTGGATACAGGGAAGGCTAAACAACCGACCTTATCGCAAATGGAGACTCCCTCGGTAAGTCCGATGGATCCTCCATATGTTGTTTCGCCAGGGGTCTCGATGCAATCTGAGCCCACCAGTGATAGCTTTACCTTTCCAAGTCTAGCTCATCTTTCCCTTGATGAAACCACGGCTACCATGCCTACCCCAATGATGGGCATGCCGAGAAACACGCCATGGATCTCATTTGTTAGTAAAGCACCACTACATGGTAGCTCAATGCCTGCAGCAATACCTACAAGTGGGTACCAATCGTATGCACCTATGGGTCATCGCACTCATGTAGCCCCTACCCCTCCCATTGTTTCAACAACCTATACTCCACAACCACAACACCCAAGATCTTATTTCCATGGGACCATACCGGCTAGCATTAGCATGTCACTTCCGATGTCTTCTATGCCTAGGGCCACACATATGAACTTTGGGCCGCCACATGGCACAACACCGTACCAAACGTGGAACCCAAGGGCTTCCTATGCACCAAGCCCAATGCCAATACCTACTCCACACTTAGTGTCTGGAGCACCTCCACCAACGGTTCCTGCTCACTTAGGTGACTTGGAAACATTTGCTCAAGCTATCGATCGATCTATTGCTGAGAATATGCGTAACACGCCTGATAGAGAGCCTAGAAGTAAGGCAGTACAAATAGCCAAGCTCACACAAAAATTTAGTGGAGACGGGGATGTGAGAAATCATATCAAAGTGTTTGAACAAATATGCGATTCTCTAGGAGAACACAATGACCTGCATAAGAGTTATTCTTTAAGCCTAACCTTAAGTGGGAAGGCAGGGGATTGATATAGAATCCTAAGGGTGGAAGAAAAAACGATTTACCCTACTCTTAGGAGATTGTTCTTGAAAGAATACATACGAGAGGGAGTACTTTGGGGTGTAGCCTCTCAGCTCCAGAAAGCCCAACGAGAGAAAGGAGAGAGACTTTATTAGTCGCTTAAAGCATTTGAATTCTCGTTGTAATCCAAATGAACGGATCCACAATAACCAATTGCTTGATAGATTCATTAGGGGATTACGACATGAGGATATCTACAATGGCCTAGTCATTAGAGGTATCACCACTTGGGAAGTAGTCACCACCAATGTGATCCAATTGGAGGATAATTTAATGATTCAGGAGAAAGAGTGTCTGTTGAGCCTAAATCTATTAGCTCGCAAGCATCGGGGCATCAGCCAATGACCCTAAAGCCTATTGCTAAGGAGACAAAGATATCTGAGATGACTTTAGCAGATCTCACCAAGGCTATTCAAGAGAGTCTTAGAGACAATTGTGCTCCACAAAACAATCATATGTATCCAAGAAGGGAGCAACAATGGTGCTCAGTTAACTATGGACCGCATAGTACCAGTGAATGCCCTACTTTTAGAGTAAAATTCAATGGGAACTGCAATGACTATGGGAGGTATGGTCATTAAGCTAAGGATTGCATAGTATTTAAGCGCGTGATCGCCAATAGACCAACCTTAGCATGGACAGACACACCTCGAGTGCCTGCATTGATGCCGGCCCCACCTCTTGAACAAACAACACAACACATGGTCCCTAGGGCCCAAAATGTTGTTCAAACAACACCCTTACCACCTCCAGTGCTAGGACCGCAACCACCACATCCGAGAATCACTTATGTGAATCAAGTGGGTCGTGAGTCATCTATTGCTTATTTGGAAGGCTGTGAGGAAGATATAGATCCTAATATTGCCTATGGGATAGATGTGCTTGAAGAAAGTCTACAATACTACATGGAGGACTATTGGGGACAAGTCAAACCTGTTTATCAAGTAGCTGCTCTTGCGGCAAGAGGCCAAAATATCAATTACACTGCTAAGAGACCACCTCTTCAATGCTATGAGTGTGGAGGTGCGCATCGTGTGGCCGAGTGTCCTATTAGGCTACAAAAGAACGCCACACTAATGCAAACCAATCAAGCAAGCACGTCTACAATGCCGATACTCATGTGTAATCGATATGGCATAGATCATTTGATTGCCCAATGTCCAAATAATCCAAATGCACCAAAGATCACGCCATTAAACTTGATTGAGGTTACCAAGGAGCCATCACAAAGTACACATGTGGTACCAGTAAACGTACTCACACGATTGATGCTCCAAAAACAAAAATTATATTCTTGAGGAAAGAGACACGGCATCAATTTCCCAATCTCAGAAAAAGAAGAAAACACGAAGGAAGACATCGCAAAAAGCAGTGAAGTCAGACCCTAGTTCAAAGACCAACATAGGGACTAGTGACGACTCCGTATATATGAACGATGTTGAAGAGGATTCTGATTCATGAGAAACCATGGAGAGAAAAACGACCACTAAGATAGAAACCAACAAGTAAGATCTTCATGAGTCACAATGGCCAGGATCCAAGAAGAAGATAGGAACTTATCCAAACCCTGCAGAGGAGATTGAGCGAGTCAAGCAATTAAGGAGTTTGGTAGAAGATACCCAAAGGGATCTAGAACCAGTACCTAGGTAGATCCAGATTACAGACACAGTGCTCCCTATGCAACAACAAGCTCACCAAGTCCATAGACCCTTAGCCATACCTAGTGTCATCCAAGCAGAAAGTGACTTAAAGTCATGGGAAAGTGGGCGTACGCACTTCTTGATGGAAAGAATGTTTACAGAGGGACTACTTGATCCTATAGAAGAAATGGAGATCCCATCTTCCCCACGTCGAGGGGCTGAAGTCCAAAAGGTTCCGTTAAACATTGCCAAATTGATGGATTTCATGTCTTCAGAAGTTAGAACCACCATCATGTCCAAACTATATAAAGACCCTGAGCTAGTCTCAACTCTTCAAACCTTCCTCAATGGAGAACTAAAGTTTGGGATACCACAATTTGCACAGATGGATGGAGTTGGATAGATGCCTATAGAGGAGGAACACTCAGATCCACAACCCAACCTAGATGAGAACCTTGTTATAGAAATACCTGTTAACAAGTTGGGACAATACTTTAAGGATGATGAATCCAATGCGACCATACTAAGGGATTAACTATGAAGGGAATCCTTGATGGTGGTGTTGGGGTTAGCATTGTGACTAAAAAGTGCTGGGAAACTATGGGAAGACCTCCACAACCATAGTAGTGAAGATGGCCATGGGTCTATTGTTAAACCTATTGGGATGCTAGAAGATCTCAAGATCAAGGTCTTTTGACATAAAATAAGAATTACCTTCATTGTTATGGATTTCTCCAAGCACACTATGGAATTGGAGATGATCTTAGGACGTCCTTTCATGAGGGAAGCAAAAATGGTGCATGACTAGTCTAAGAACCATGTCTACCTGCAGTTCCAAAATTCTGTCATTTGAGTGGATCTTGTAACTGGTCGAGCACATCCTCTAGGAAACAAGTTTATAGTTGATCATAGATCTGACACCACAGTTCACTCTGCCCCATTGTAGTATTGTTACACGTGTAAAGCGGACACTGATGTTGGGGAAGATTCTCCTTATATGGATGTACTACGTGGGATGACTGAGTCGGACAATGTAGATTGGGTCCACCTAGCAGCAACCATAGACACTTGGGGAAATAGTGGGACGACCTGGGTAACACCTGAGGGGGATGAAATGCATGTACCCTTAAATATGCTACAAGCAATGCATATAGCTTCTAACAAGACTCATCCTAATATAACGATGAAAACATACAAGTGGGTCCCTAAAGCTTCTTTAGCAACCATAGCTAGTGCTAAAAAATAGAAGCCTTGTAAGAAACGTCCCACTCGCTCCAAGAAATGTAAGAAAACTTGGCGATGGATTCCTAATCGACTATTGGAAGCCCAATGCTACTATTAAGGAAATGATCAAATCTGGGTGCCAAAACGTAGATTGTGTTCTTACCTGTCACCTGACCCATGTGCGCCCAATCCTGTAGCTCCAAAATCAATTGACGATCGTGGAAAGAAAAAAATCACTGCATGCTACACACGTGCTCCAGAGCTAGTTTGGTACTGAAGAAAGAACAATTTGTTCCACCTAGCTCAGGAAGGGGGGAGTCCCATGAAGCCTCTAGCTCCTCATGTAATACATCCATAGAGGTAAAAGCTTTTCCACAGCCTCCACCTATAATAGTGGACCTCCATAGAGCTACAAAGGAATCCACACCTCCCAGTGTTCAAGAATCACCTGATGAACCACTTCAAGTTCGATCTTGGGAGAGTACCTTACCACCCTTGCAACTTGACGAGGCACCTAAGGTAATAGAAAACTACTGGCAAAAATCCTCACCTATTACCAACTCGAACAATTGGTTTCAAAGGGTAACGAGCACATTTCAAATGGTATGATCTACCCAAGGAACGGGGGAGTGTTTGCTGACAGTCATCATTCACTCACTCCCCTCTCAACCTTCCTCCCTGACCTCTCAATCTCCCAATCTTAGGGAATGTATATATAAAGCCTTATACTCATAGAAAAAAAAAAGACCAAGAGCAATTAGCAAACTAGTATGCACAATAAAAGTCAAACATTGACCCAGACCTACACATTCACATCCGGTACCCTGAAACAGAAACCTATGTCATAAAACACCTTTGATCCTCATCACTCGAGTGATGGAGGGTAACTATGGTGATTCTTGAACACTGGGAGGTGTGATTCTTGAACACTGGTAACTATGGTGATGGAGCCTGGAAAGGGTAACTATGTTATATGACCCTCCGAAGTTACAAAATTAAAAGGAAGAGATCGCTAAATATCAAAAGTTCAAAACCGAGTTCCAAGAAAAACATAGGGACAAGAGATGATCCCGTGTATATGAACAACCTCGAGGATGATTCAGATTCAAAGGAAACAATGGAAACCAAAACCATTACCACAAAGGGAAAAGCCAACAAACAACACCGTGAGACAAAACCAAACAGAAATCCAATTGGCGAGAGCCATAAGGAATCCTTGAAAATGCAACAAGTGTTTGGAAATCCAATCAGGAACCCCCAAGATAAGCCACGAGGGCCAAAAGAGAAAAACCGCAAGAAGAAGATTGGGACCTACCCAAACCCAATAGAGGAGATTGAGCAAGTTTAGCACCTGAGAGGTTTGGTGGAGGAAACTCAAAGAAAGCTAGAACTAGAACCTAGACATGTAAGTATTTCTGACAATGTTTCCCATGCAAGTCCATCCTCACCACATGAACCATAGATTGTTAGCCATACCCAGTATCATCTAAGAAGAGAGTGAGTACATGACATCAGAAAGTCGGCATACACCTTTCTTGTATGAAAGGATGTTTAGTGAGGGAATGCCTGATCCCATTGAGGAAGGGGAGATTCCATCCTCACTAGATCCTAGTCAAGGACCTACACCTCACAAAATTCCATTGAATATTTCCAAGTTAGTGGATTTCATGTCTTCAAAGGTCCAAAATGTTGGGGTATAAAGCCCAATGCGGTCGCCCAGGTAAGTGGGCGGGCCGCCAGGTATGTACACATATTCTTTTGTAAAAACCTAATAAGAACTCACTATGCTCTACACATTACAGTAGAGCGAGTTCAACATATCGTCGTGCTCTTCTTCTCGCACACTCTCTCGCGTCGCACTTCCGCTCGTACTCCTTCAACTGGTATCAGAGCTCAGATCGAGGCTCGGGGCAGCACTGCAGGAGACTAGAGTCACCAGCTCAGACTGGAGTGAAATTCGACAGGCGAAGACACGGCCCCAAATCCTGTGAGAGAGTTAGAAGGGCTCGGTGTGCTCGGAATTTCATTCTGAGGTCATCTCGGCCACCGTTCGGCTTCGACAAAGGTCTGCGCAGGCCATTTTCGACTACGTGGTCTCGGCGGGTGCAGATCCTGCAAATTTGGGGTTTTCGGCCTGCGACTGCAGGTGTTGAGGATATCGACACTCCCAGAGTGTTCATTTGTGGCTGTCTACACATCGAAGGACGGCTCACAGTTCTTGGAGGCGTGTCACATACGACACGGGCGCATCTACACACAGTCTGTAGGCGACATCCACTAGTTCATCAGGTAGCTTGTGTTTGTTGCTTGATATTCCAGATTTCATCCTGACATTGCAGGTACTTCCACATGGGATGTATTGTCAGAGATGATGTATGTCTATTGAGGGTTTGCTGGCTGTGAGTCACGCAGCAAACAACCGTCGCAGCGGTTACAGCATACAGTGGGAAATTTGTGGATGTATGACTTTGTGGGAAGTCTATGTATTGTCAGATTTACTGCAACCTTTCTTGAGCGTCGAGTGAGGTTTTATTGAGCAGGGGGATTCTCGAATGTTGAGATCCTTTCGGTGATACAGGTCTTGGAGTGATCCCTCGAGCACCCTTAGATAGGCAGCTAGGATGTATTGACTGTGAGTTAGACAGTTGGGATTGCATCTTTGCTTTACTGCCGTTGAGGCATTGTCACAGTCTATGCTTACAGGACAGTGACAGGACAGTGAGAGACAGTACAGGTGCAGGACAGGTTTACCCGTAGCTTACAGTGTCAGAGAGACAGTGTTTTTTGAGCTGTTTTTTGGTCTTTTTTTTTAGTACACCAAAGCCATTTTACAAAGGAGACTCTGCCAAAATTTATGCAGAATCTGAAGCTTTCTTGGTTCATTTGATAGGTTGATATTGGTTCAGAGGTCAGTTTACAGGGGAAACTCTGCCGAATTTTTCCCAGGAAAGTAAACCACTATGAAGCGTAGCTATGGCTGGATCACAGACCACTGCTCTTTACAATATCAAGAAGCTGGATGGAACCAATTTCCCATTGTGGAAGAAGTAGATTTGGCACGTGTTGGTACAAAAGAAGCAGATAAAACCTGTAAAGCTCAAGGGGATAAAACCAGAAGATATGGACGAAGATGAATGGAACGAAATGGATGAATTGGCACTTTCTACCATTATGCTGACTTTGGCAGAAAGCGTTTACTTCAATGTAGCAGACGAGATGTTGGCTTATAAAGCATGGTTAAAGCTAAGTGATCTTTATGAGAAGCAGAGTGCAGCTTCACAGGTATACTGGCTTAAAAAGCTTGTTGACTTGAAGATGAAAGAAGGGACACCTATGTCCAATCATCTGAATGAATTCAACACAATCTATAGTCAGTTGTCAGCTCAAGGTGTCAAGTTTGATGAACCTGTTAGAGCTATGTTCCTGTTGATCACATTGCCGGAAAGTTGGGACACTTTTCGCACAGCTTTGCGTAATTCTGCACCTCCAGATGGTTTGAACATAGCAGGTGTAGAAGGAAGTCTGCTTACTGAAGAAACCAATAGAAAGACAATGGACAAAGCAAAGGAACAGCCTTAGTTGTCAAGGGAAGGACCAAAGAAAAGTACAAAGGTGGAAAGAGGAATCAGTCTCGTAGCAAGTCCCGCAGTGCTAAAGGCAAGAGTGACATAGAATGCTACCATTGTGGCAAGAAGGGTCACATGAAAAGAGACTGCAGAGAATGGAAAGCAGAAAAAGGCAAAGAGAAAGCTGAAGACCATGGTGAGAAGAACAAGTCCTCGGTGAAGATTCAAGAAATAAATGTGACAAACATTGTTTCAGAGGATGACAGTCTAGTTTCAGGAGACATCTACTTCTTGAAGAATACACTGGACTCAGCTCTTCTTACAGCATCTGATGGAAATGCACTGAGTGACTCGATTATAGACTCAGGGGCATCACTTCATGTGTCTCCAAACAAGGAGTGGTTTACCTCTTATGTGACCACTAAAGATCATGTTCGGCTAGGCAATGGGCAGACATGTGAGATCTTAGGTGTTGGAGATGTTCAATTGAAGTTTCAGAATGGCTCTTCTTTCACGCTGAAGAATGTGAGACATGTTCCCGCAATTACAAAGAGCTTGATCAGCACAGGTTTACTTGATGATGCTGGCTACGTCACCACTTTTGGACAGAACATAAGATATCCAAGGGTTCTATGACAGTAGCACATGGAGTAAATTCTGGAGGACTTTACATGATTTATGTATCAAATGTCTCTAAAAATGTAATCAATGTAACCGAGCAGCCGAACGTTTCTTTGTGGCATAGCCGGTTAGGACATATGTCCAAGAAGGTAATGGAAATCTTGTCTCGTTCTGGTTATTTGCCTGGCTTTTCATTTAATGATTTTGAATTCTGTGAACATTGTCTGTATGGTAAGCAAACACAGCAGCCACATAAGCATAGAAGCAGTAGAAGAGATACACAGTTGGCACTTGTTCATAGTGATTTGTGTGGACCTATGCCTCACCTATCTCTAGGGGGAGCTTCTTACTTTATGAAATTTATAGATGATTACTCGAGGAAAGTATGGGTTTACTTTCTCAAGCACAAGGATGAAGCGTTTAGTGTTTTCAAAACGTTTGTGACACTTGTGGAGAATCAGAGTGGCAAGAAGCTTAAATGCTTACGCACTGACAATGGTGGAGAGTATGTTTCAAAGGCCTTTCAGGACTTTTGTGAGTCAAAAGGTATAAAACGTGAACTTACTGCTCCTTACAATCCTCCTCAAAATGGAGTTGCTGAGAGGATGAATAGGACCATACAAGAGAAGGTCAGAAGTATGTTGTCTAATGCACAACTGCCAAATGGGTTTTGGGCTGAAGCTGTATCAACAGCTGTTCATCTTGTAAATAGATCTCCTAGCAAGGTTTTGCAGAAGGATTCAGTGCCAGAGATGGTATGGTCAGGCAAAATTCCCTCATACAAGCATCTCAGAGTCTTTGGTTGTGAGCCATATACTCACGTTCCAAAGGAATTTAGGAAAAAACTTGAGCCAAAGAGTAGAAAGTGCATCTTTCTAGGCTATTGTAATTCTGGTGAGATGGGGTACAGACTTTGGGATCCCGAATCCAGAAAGGTTGTCCGCAGCAAGGATGTTCACTTTGATGAATCCAAATATCATTCTAAACCAGAGAGGGTTGAGGAGATTAGAAGAGTTGTCTTCCAAGAAGATGGACCTGCACGTGCAAGACAAAATGTCAGGGCTCAAGAGGAGCAAGGACAGGATAGAGTGGAACCACAGGTTGTGGCTGATCCTGAGCCACCTATTGTGCGTAGATCTGGACGTGTCACGCGACCTCCTGATAGGTTTGTTCCATCTATGAACTATGTCATGTTGACTGATTGCAATGAGCCTTCATGTTACAAGGAAGCAGTGCAAATGAAGGACTCCGGGAATCGGCAATTGGCCATGCAGTCAGAGATGACAGCTCTGCATAAAAACAAGACATGGAAGCTAGTTAAATTACCACAGGGCAAAAAGGCCCTACCTTGTAAATGGGTTTACAGGTATAAGATCACCGCTCATGATAGTCAGCCAAAGTACAAAGCAAGGCTTGTTGCCAAGGGCTTTAAGCAAGAACAAGGCATTGACTTTGATGAAGTCTTCTCTCCGGTGGTCAAGATGACTACATTGAGATGCTTTCTTGCATTGGTTACCATATTATATTTGGTGTTGCACCAAATGGATGTCAAGAAAGCGTTCTTGCATGGTGATTTAGATGTGGAAATTTACATGCAGCAGCCAGAAGGGTTTGTTGAGAAAGGCAAGGAAGATTGGGTATGCCAGTTGTTAAAGAGTCTTTATGGCTTAAAACAATCACCGAGGGCATGGTACCATAAATTCCACAAGTTTATGCTTTCTCAAGGCTACAAACGTAGTGAGTTCGATCACTGTCTATATACAAAGAAGGCTAAGGATGGTAGTTGGTTGATCCTTATTTTGTATGTGGATGACATGTTGATTGTTGGCAAGCACTTGGAAGAAATTTCAGCTTTGAAGTCAAAGATGGCAAAATCGTTTCACATGAAAGACATGGGTGAGGCAAGTCATATACTTGGTATGCGCATTGAGAGAGACAGATCAAAGAAGTTGATTTGGTTATCTCAAACAGAGTATATTGACAAGGTTTTGCAACGTTTCAATATGGAGAAGGGAAAGGCATTGAGTGTTCCATTGCCACCATATGTGAAACTTAGCAAACAAGATTGTCCTGTGTCTGAGGAAGAACGGGCTGAAATGGATAAGATTACATATGCATCTGCAGTGGGTAGTTTGATGTATGCAATGATTGCTACTCGCCCAGACATTGCATTTGCAGTGGGAGTAGTAAGTCTACATGTCAAACCCAGGCAAGAAACATTGGGAGGCAGTGAAAGGAATATTGAGATACCTGAAAGCTACAAAGAGTATGCGTATATGCTATGGGAGTCAGGAGCTAAGTGTAAAGGGTTTTATAGACTCAGATTATGCAGGTGACTTAGACAACCAAAGGTCTACGTCAGGGTATGTCTTTACATTGGCTGGTGGAGCAGTATCATGGCGTTCTAGATTACAAGATTGTGTTACTCAGTCTACTACATAGGCTGAATATGTTGCAGCATCAAAGGCATGCAAAGAACCAATTTGGCTTAATCGACTAGTAATAGATTTGGGAATCAAAGAAGAGATTCTTGTGTTATATTGTGATAGTCAAAGTGCTATACAATTGGCTCGCAATACAGTTTATTACTCAAAGACAAAGCATGTGGATGTGAAGTATCATTTCATCAGGGAAATGCTCGAGGATAAGCAACTTCAGCTTGTCAAAGTTCACACCACAGAAAATCCTGCTGATCTACTTACAAAAGGACTTCCCTCAGAGAGCTTTGCGCATTTTCGCAAGCAGTTAGGTGTAGGGTAGTACATCACTTCTCTACATCTCTTGTATATTAGCTTGTATAGTAGCTTCTCTCACACTTAAAGTACCACATTGGACTTTAAGTGGGAGGTTGTTGGGGTATAAAGCCCAATGTGGTCGCCCAGGTAAGTGGGCGGGCCGCCAGGTATGTACACATATTCTTTTGTAAAAACCTAATAAGAACTCACTATGCTCTACACATTATAGTAGAGTGAGTTCACCATATCGTCGTGCTCTTCTTCTCGCACTCTCTCTCGCGTCGCACTTCCACTCGTACTCCTTCACAAAACACTATCATAGCAAAGTTATACGGAGATATTGTGCTATTCTTTTCACTTTGAGCATTCCTCAATGGGGAGCTACAAGCTGGATTACTGCATTTTGTGCAAATAAATAGGCCTGATTTTCTTTTAAATGTTGAGGAGAATCAAGTGCAATTGCTTGACTTAGATGGACACGATTCTGTTGTCGAGGTACCCATCAAAACATTAGGGCATTATTTTGAAGGTGACGAGTCTAATGAAACCCTACCTATCACTACAAATGGATTAACTGGAAAGGGAATCCTTGATGGTGGTGCGGGAGTTAGCATCGTCTCACTAAAAATTGTTGGGAATCCATGGGAAAACCCCACCTCAGCGTTACAAAAATTGTGGTAAAGATGGCCAAAGGTACCATTGCAAAACCTATTGGGATGCTCAAGGATCTTAAGATCAAAGTTCTAGGGCACAAGGTATGACATACTTTCATCCGTGATGGATTTCTCTAAGC
The DNA here is from genome assembly GCF_014529385.1 of Adiantum capillus-veneris. NCBI lineage: Eukaryota > Viridiplantae > Streptophyta > Polypodiopsida > Polypodiales > Pteridaceae > Adiantum > Adiantum capillus-veneris. The sequence goes on along the minus strand of NC_140941.1, from coordinate 76,755,128 downwards.
ACCCTATGTCATATGAAATGATCTTCGGACGACCTTTTATGAGGGACGCACAAATGGTCCATGAGTGGTCAAAAAACCACGTCTATCTGCAAGCACAGAGGAATGGTAGCCAGTGGAGTATTTTATTGGTATTTTGGCTGATTTGGTGCTTGTTTTGTGTTACATTTATTATTACAAACCTCTATCTCTCAAGCATAGAGGAATGGTAGCCATTGGAGTATGTCATTGATATTTTTGAGCATCCTATTATTTTTATATTTTCGGTGCTTTTTTTGTGTCACATTGCTTATTACAGACCTCTATCCCTCAAGCATAGAGGAATAATATCCAATGGAGTATGTCATTGCTATTTTGGAGTTTTGGCATGGATCCATTAGGGAGGAGCTTTACAAAGAAATAATTCATGGGTATCTGATAGAAAAGAGGGTATTTTTTAATGATGATTTCTATGTTCCATCAAAGTCCATGAAGGATTGGGTATTGTCTCCAAGCTTACACTATCCAATTTTATGAGTGGAGAGTGTCCATACAAAGCTCAACAACAAGTAAAAGCTATAGATCCAAGATAACATTGCAAGCAAATAGAGAAGACTCTCAATTTTATGACCATCATTGTATTTGTGTATCAATGTATTTCACCATTGTTGGTGAAGCTACTTCTTGTGACTTATGGGATAAGTTATGCAACACATATGAGAGGGAGAATAGAACCTAGTGGAAACTAGTATAATTGTCTAATGTGAACTACTAATGAGTGAGCAGGGTGGATAAGTGTGCCATCACTCCAACAAGCAGACCAAGTTGGCGTAGTCTAGCTGTAGTATCACTGGAAAAGATATGCATATTCACCAATGAATGTCAATGATAGTCATCTAGCAGTAGTACATGTTGAGCTTGACATCTCAACAATTCCCCCTCAATCTCATTGACATCTCCTATATTCCAAGCATTACTTGAAACCACCTGAGTCTTAGGAGACAACAACATTGATTTCTCCAAGCTTTGCCTTTTCCTTTGCATCACTATCAGAGTAAGACTTCTTTTCTCTTTGTGCATCACAATAATCCTTCTTAACATGCCTTTCTTATAGCAATGGTAGTACTCAACATTACACATGGAACAACAAGACTTGCTATGAGCATTCTTAAGATCCTTAGACATGGCAGGATCATGACTGCAACCTTTCTCTTTGAGAGATTGTGCAACATAACAATCATCACTCTTGGTAGGCTCAATAAATTTCTTGCAAATTTCTTTAGTGAGAAAAATACCAACTACATCATTGTAGACCAACTTGCCCTTAGGTACAAATTTATTTACTGATGTGAAAAAAGCATCCCTTGAGGAAGGTAGAGAGCATAACAAGAAGATAGACTAAAAATCTTATCAAAATTGAGTCCTTGTGATGTCAATTGACTGAGGATAACATTGAACCCATTTGAATGTCCAACAATGGTGCTACCTTCTTTCATATGACACTTGGCCTCCTCCAAGTATTACCACCTTTTTTATCTTCTAAGAAGGGGTTCATTGGCGCACATGAACCCTTATTCCTATAGGGGTGTGTGTGTCTGAGCTATAGGATACATCACAGTCCTTCCTATAGGAGAAGAATTTTCATCCTCAAAAATCTCATTTGATGGAAGAATCCTAAAGTTGGGAAACTTTTTATAATAATGCTTAATCGTTCCCATGTTTAACTCTCTTCAGCACGATCTTTCCACTTAACTAAACACTCTCTATAAATTGTATTCATAGTTCTTTTTTCTCTAGTGTCTAGTATTTACTCTGGATCATGTGGAAGAAATTATCTATGAGTTCCAGTATCTGATCATCTTGAACAAGATTATTAGATTGGCCAAAGCTATTTTTGAGTTTGCTAATGTGGAATATTGGATATATGCCACTTGTCTCTCACAATTGGAGTTTGTAAACCATATCTCCAACTCTCTTTAGTATTGTAAAAGGTCCGTCTACAATACCTTGGTGATAATTTTGGACATGGTCTCGTCTTTATTGTTTCAAACCTTTCAGGAACTTTCAAATAGACTTGCTCCATGTTGAAGATTATGAAACAGGAAACAGAAGGAAGATAACAACTCAGACTAGGAAGAAGATGGAGAAGGAGAAGACACAGAGCTTGTGTACGAGATCTCTGTAGTTTATCTCTCTGTATTAGAATAATAGAGTATATACAAACTCAGAGCTACAAAGCTTATATGAGACCCTAAGAGATAAGGTGTCCTTTCACACCAGATGTCCAGGGGGGAAAACCCAGTGGGATAAAAGTGCCCCTGGTGAAGCGCGTATACACACTAACACTACTACATGTCTACAAATCCTCCCTGTAGTGATAGTGTGAATCCGTACAAGGTAGCAGATCATCATGTGTATGAGAGTAAGCCCAAGCTTTTCAGAAAGCTTCAAACTTTTCTCGTGATAACGCCTTCGTAAATATATCTGCAATGTTATCCTGTGTAGGACAGTAAGTTAGTGTGATCTCCCCTGCATGTAGCCTTTCCCTGACATAGTGGTAGTGAACCTCTATGTGCTTTGTTCTTGCATGAAATACTGGATTTCTTGCAACTGCCATACCACTTTGACTGTCAATGAAAATGGTAGTGGGTGCCTGTTGACACTCACAAAGATCTGCCAATAACCTGCGTATCCATACACGATCAACTGTTGCCGTGAAAGCTGCCCTATACTCAGCTTCACAAGTTGATGTAGCCACTGTGTCAGGATTAGCTCGCAAAGACAGAGTCAAAGAAGTTTGAAAAGTCAAATAATATGGTGGTAGTAAATTGAGTGTTTTGGAAACCAAGTCCTTGTCTGGAATCACTTCATCAATGCTAAGCAATTGCTCTTTAAGATCCCTGATTTTTGTAAGATGCTCGACGATATCGTCACCTTCGTCCATCTGTATTTTGTCAAGTTGTTTCTTCAAAAACTCTATTCTGGCAGCGTTTCTTCCTCCAAAATAGCTTGCAGAGTGTTCCAAGCATCCTCAAAAGTTCTGCAAGATCTGATATGTGGTGTGATTTTCCTCTTTATGGTTAAGGCAATCACAGCCATAGCTTGTGCATCTTTAGTATCCCATCTCTTTTTCTCTGGAGTGACTTGTGAGGATCCTGCACCAACAGCTGCACCACGACCAGGCGTGGCAGGTGCAATGCTACCTGGATGAACTTCATCTCCAGATACATAACCCCACAATCCTTTACCAACCAAAACATTTTTTGCCATAAAAGACCAAAGAGAATAGTTGGTACCATCCAATTTGTCTTCGGATGTAAACGCACCAAAAATCTCTTTCTCCGTAGATTGAGCCATACTGTGGATGCACACAAGAGAGCAAAAGAACCTCCAAGAGATTCACAAATCTCCTCTCCAATGCAAGCAAAACTCTACACAAAATCTCAGCACAAAGCTAAGACAAGCTGCTTCCCAAAAGAACTGTTTACCTGAAGAAAATCTGTCAAAAAGCACACCCTCTTGATCTAAACGCCTCCGAAAAGTAACTTCTGCTACGCTGCTCAGAATAAAATTCTGAGGGCTTGAACAACTTCAAAAGGGGGGTAAAACCCCAGGTCACCTTCTCAGAATACTCCCGGAATGTCGAGGATGCTCCCACGAGCAAATTTTCCGAAAACTGCCTGAAAACTGCGATTGCGCACGCGGACGCGAAAACGCAAGTAGAGGCTCTGGAAATCACCTTGCTCTGATACCAATTGTTGAAGATGATGAAACAGGAAACAGAAGGAAGATAGCAACTCAGAGTAGGAAGAAGATGGAGAAGGAGAAGACACAGAGCTTGTGTACGAGATCTCTATAGTCTATCTCTCTGTATTAGAATAATAGAGTATATATAAACTCAGAGCTACAAAGCTTATATGAGACCCTAAGAGATAAGGTGTCCTTTCACACCAGATGTCCAGGGGGAAAAACCCAGTGGGAGAAAAGTGCCCCTGGTGAAGCGCGTATACACACTAACACTACTACATGTCTACACTCCCCTTCCTCAAAGGTAAGAGGCCTTCTATGTAAATCAGTATATGTCCTTGCTCTATGTTGAGCCTTTTTAATACTTTATTTAGCAAGTTCAATCATTTCATTCATACCTTTTAAGAAGTCTTTAGCAGCATGAAATTTTTGCAATCCTACTGCATAAGGAGCTCTAGGCTGAGACCCATGAATTAACATAATTGGGCAATATCTAGTGGAAGAGTGCTTGGAACTATTATATGCAAACTTTACTATAGGTAAGTACTCTTCCCAATTAGTTTACCTTTTACTTACATATACTTGTAGCATATCTTCTAGGATGCTTAGCTACACTCATGATTCATATAGTGTCCATTAAATTTATTGTCTCTAGCTGACACAATGTCTGTTGGTAAACCATATAGGAAATATAGATTTTCTACAAATAAGCTAGCCAATTCAGGAGTTTTAACATCAGATTTAGTTGGAATGTACCTAGCCATTTTGGTTAAGGTATCCACTATTACCCAAACAGAGTCGTGTCCTCTCTGTATTCTAGGTGATCCAAATATAAAATCCATAGAGATTCTCTCCCATTTCCCTAAGGGAATGTCTAATGGATGGAGTAGCCCTCCCCTCTTAAGCCTTTTAGCCTTATTGATCTAGAATTTACCCCATATTCTAGGTTGTCCTTATGCATCCCAAACTATTAAAATTGCATTTTAACAAGACTATAAGTGTTGTCTACACATGGGTGTCCCGCACTTGGACAATCATGACACTCATAGAGTATCTCACACCTAACCTCTTTATCTTTTAGGACACATATCATACCTTTGTAGAGTAAATAGCCATCATCATGGAAAAATTCTTCTACTTGAATCTTTCTTAAGCACCCGTCAAGGCTTCATTCTCATTGGAAATCTCTTGTTTTGGATCCCATTTTTGGATGGTTTCCCATATCTTGGAATTTGCAGGTTCACCCTGACATTTTCCTCTTAATGATTCAAGTGGATCACTATTGAATCGAATAAAACTCAATACATTTATCATAGGCCTTTTACCAAGGGAATTTGCTACTACATTATATTTCTCTTTACGATACCTAAGCTCATAATCAAACCCATTTGGTCTTATGACCTTCCAATTTTGTTTGATTGGAAAGCCATTTAATTCTTTCTTGATCAAACACTATCATAACCTTAGCACCATATAAATAGTGCTTCCATTTCATATGCTGAGTAATTTTGCTATGCATGGTCTAAATTTTTACTTTCAAATGCTAATGGTCGACCCTCTTTAGCTAAAATTGCACCTACAACAAATTTTTTAGCATTTGTCTCAACTAAAATAGGTTGGTCATTCATGGGAAATTTGACTAGATAGGGACGTAAAACACTATTCATTAGCTTCATAAAAGTAGTTGGTACATTGGTAAGCCCAACAGTCATTACCAAAAACTCATAATGTTCATATCTAGTCCTAAAGGCTATTTTTGCAACATCTTTAGCCTTTATTCGACCTTGATGATAGCCAGATCGTAAGTTGATCATTGTAAAATACTCGGCTTCCTCTAGTTGATCACAAAGATCTTCCATTAGGCACAGGAACCTATGCTTGATTGTGAGTTTGTTAAGTGATCTAAAATCAACACAAAGTCGCATAGAACCATCTTTTTCCTTCACCGGTAAAATTGGTGAAGCCCATGGAGACTTGTTGGGTTTAATATAAATCCTTTATCTAGATAGTCTTGCAATTGTTTTCTACTTATAAGTGTTGTGTTTGTCCTAATCTATACAGTGGTTTGCATCTTGAATTAAATCAATAGCATGATCTAATTCATCTCTTTTAAAAGGTAAACCCTTTGGAAAATCAATAAGAAAAAAATCTTTAAATTCTTCTAGCAAGACTTTCAAATCATTACTAGAAGACAAAAATGAGTTGTGAACCCAATCTTTCATTTCCACATTAAAGTCCTTATTTATAGCAGATCAACACCAAAGCATATATACATCATAGGACCTTTTATTTACAAGATTTTGCAACTCAACAGAACATATCAAAGGATTATAATGTACATCATACTCACCTTGTATAACAATTTTTTAAACTTCTTTTTCAAATTCAAGTGAGTTGTGTTAATAACTGTATATCAAAGAAGGTCCTAGTCCCCATAATCATACCCTTCCCAAAACCAAGTTCACACGATCCCATATTCATAATTTAGAAGGTCCTAGTCCCCATAACCATACCCTTCCCAAAACCAAGTTTGCACGATCCATATTCATAATTTGGAAGTCAAGCATTTCTTTATACCCTTGTATCTCAACTTTCAAATTAGATAGCAGTGTATCCCGTATCTTCTTGTCTTCATTATGAGTCATGGAGATGCCATATTGCTGAGCACTTGGTTGTTGAGAAAGTTTTAATTTCTTGACAAGAGCATAGTTTACAAAAGTATGTGCGGTAGAGTCATCTATCATGACTGTAATCATTTTTCCATTTACAAACCCATGCATTTTCACCAATTCATTTGGACCAAAGTTTGATTTCCACTTAGTGGAACTGTTTAGATCACATGGATTTACCTATCTTTATAGGCAACCACATATATGCTTGATGTGTCAAAAGGTTGCTTCTTTCTATATGCATATTTATAGGCCCATTATGCTCAATAAAATTAAGTCTATCATTTTGCAACTATACTCTATTGTATGTGTGCCCAATTTTAAGCCCTAAGCTAACTCTATTTTAATCATGATTATGACATGAATGGCACACTAACCCATCCATCTTAACATATCACATATCAATGGACTTGAGCTTAATTTGAGTGGAATTACAATCTAACAAGCAAATATTATCTTCATGAATTTGTAAAAATTTAATTGCTTCTTCCAATGTGTTGGGTGCAATTCTTTTTACTTCTTGCTTGAAGCGTCTATCTAACCCTCGTATAAACCCTCTTGTTTTGTGAAAGTAATCTATTTCTTGAATTCTATTATTTTTTCTTAAGATCTAATTTTTCCTTTCTCTTTTTTCTTTTTGTGTTCATCTCAACAAACTTAGAATGGACACTCCTTGCAATGTTCGATAGTAGTGTATAACACTATCATTATGTACATTTGGAAATGTGACCCAAAGTAAAATCATTTGACTACCAATCTACAATCAATTTATGATTTTCTTTGATCATATACCAAAGGTATAAATTTTTAGTTCTTCTTGCCCTCAAATTATGGATATCCATTTGGTGTTTTGCATAGTACTTTTGCGTGCAATGCATGAATATGATGGCAATCGTGGCCCTCCTCCTCCTCCTCCTTTGTAGTACTTTGTAAGGTACCCACATGGTAGGTAAGGCCCCAAGGTCTCATCGCAGCTCAAGGCGGCTCAAACCCTCACATCAATGCCAAGCCCACAACTCAAGCCACTGCTAGGGCACAGAGAGAAGTGGGAAGTTTGGATGCATCAAAATGCAGTAATGTGGACCACTACTAGAAAAATACCATTTTCTTGGCCATGTTTTTAAAGAGCAAACTAGGCAAACAACTAGGATTTATGCCAAAATCTAGGGATTCGTCGACAATAATAACTTAAGTCCCCAATTTTTCAATTTGAAAATCAACGTTCATTTGATTTACACCAGCTAAAATTTTTTCAAGGGTGCACCTTACAAAATCCCGTATATCATGTATGATCATAAAACCTCCTTTACACATTTTGTGGTTTGGAATAAAACTAACCCTTTTTTATATACAAACATGTAGGATTTGTTTGAAATTAAATTAAAATGCTCTATCTTCTATAAGTGTAAATTTGTAATAGCTATGAACTATTTATACTCTCTGGTGCACATGACATGCCTACATACCTACAAGATGCGCCGCCGCCCCCCCCACCACCGGAGATTATTCACTTGCAACTGAGAATTCACACTACAAACCGAGAGATGTGAACATTCATGTGAACCCTATCCTCTCTCTTTCTTTAATACAATTAGATCTTGAAAGTCATGAATGGGGCTACTTGTAGAACGGGTTTGAGGTGCCAAGCTTTCAAAGGCCGTTGGAGGTCTTGTTTCTCCCCTTCTGTAGGTGGTTATGGAATTTTATATTTAGAATAGATTTTTTTCCAACGGACTTTTTAGCCCACTAAAGAAGAACTTACTAGCAATTGTGGAAAAGGTTTCCTTGAAGGTTTTAACAACAATTTCCATTGAGAAGTATCATAACTGTATTACAAGTTTAAAAAACAATCCAAAGTGATTTGGTCCACATTATAGTGTGAATACAATTGTCTATGTCTCTTCATACTTTTTCCTTTGATATTGTTTTTGGTTTTTAAAGTTTCAGAATTTTAAATTTCTCATGATAATGTCTCCCTTTTCCTTCAGCTTCAATTTTTCTCATTTGTAAAAGGACTTATTCTCATGGTTTGAGACAAATGACTGAATTATTACCTCCTATAACCATTTAGACATGTAAAATTTCATTTCCAAATTCTCCACCTTCAACAAAAATGTCGACCCGTTTTATTATATAAGCCGTTATGAATCTTCACTCTGTATTCTTATCACCTAGGGTCATACTATGGCCATGGCATATGGGCCCAATTCTTTGTATCACCTTAAAAGCTCGTTGTCACCATCTCCCAAGCTTTCTTGAGAAAAGAGTGCAAAGAAATGTATTAAAGGTGAAAGCAAAAATTCACATATGGCTCAAAGATAAGAAAAGCGCAAGTCCTGATCTAGGTAGAGGAACCAGTTTATAGGCATCATGAAGAGAACTACTAATTTTGAGAGAGATTTTGCAAATCTAAACATTTTTAGGATGTACAACCTGCATCAGATCGTTGTGGAAAGATCGGGCTGAATAATACCGAGCTTGGTATGTTCCAACCATATTCCAAATTTTTGTCCCTAAATTGGGAGATGTATGTAAAAGGAAAGGTGAACCTAAGAGACTAGAAATGTAAAATGACAAACAAATTGCATGCACCTTAGCCACCTCTTTATAAAGACAAACAAAGTATGTTGCCTTTCACAAGAAGATTTAGAAATATTCTCATGTAGGAAATCGGAGTCTTTTATAGTGTTTTTCATACCATGCATAAACATCATGAGATTCTGCTCGAGAGGCACCGCATACCTAGCTAGGTTCGATTGGGGGCAAGGGACCGCCGGCCTCCCCACCGGGCCGGCGGTCCCCTACCCCCAATCGTACCTAGCTAGGTATGTGGTGCCTCCCTCACAGAAACTCGTGATGTTGAGGTAAGACACAATGTGGGAATTGTTGTGAGAATTTTTCTAAAACTTCTTGTGTTTCCACTTTCATGAGGCTTTTCATTTTGTAGACTCACCCTTCCCTTATGTTGCCTTTCCACTTTCATGAGGCTTTTTCTAGACTCACCCTTCCCTTACGCATTAAAGATGTTTTTAGAAAAACTAAATTCACTACCTACATAGTGCAATGAAATTCTAAAGAGGAGAAAAGGCTAAAGGAACAACTCAAGACCCGATACTCCAACAGGAAGTGGGATAACAATCTACTACCACAGAGAGAGAGAGAGAGAGAGAGAGAGAGAGAGAGAGAGAGAGACTTCACAATAGTTGTTTCATGGCTGTCCATAACCAAACACTATGGTTCTTATTGAAGGCTTTATCATGTCAAATATCAAAATGCAACACATGTGGGCACAGCTGCCCATGGTTGAATTGACAGCAAAATTTACATGTCCTTTCCTATAGAATATCCGTACTACCGTAGTGCACAAAAGAAAGGTGTCTTGCCTTCCATGGATACAAGCAAGGAAGGACACCTACTATATGACAAAAGCTTCTGCATAATATGATCCTGTGACAATCTTCCACTCCAAATGAGTTGTGATTGCTTCCTGTCTTAGTTCGAATGAGTGAGATCCCCATTGCCATTTTAGCGAATTCAATCACAAGAAGCACCATCGCAGTACCCAAGGAACCCTAGCAACTGATCATCACAAACTAACTCAATCTATACATATGGCGGCCACACAAGCCTTCTTGTGCTTCGGGCCATGCCATACCTTGTCTTTACATGAGAGCTTACACACCTGTGATGAAGCAACTCAGCACATGCCACTGTTCCCCATGATACTCCAATTATTGCGGACTCTGACACAACCATACATGGAAGAAGCAAGCAAAGAAAGCTTTAACACTTCAACGGAGTCGAACCACTATACATGATATGTCATCTCTGCTCTTCCTTAAAAGAGCAGCCTCTACCAGCATTTTCGCTGCCGACTCCGGGTCCTTCACTTTTCTAATCAAATCAACTGCCTCTTGATTTTCCATAACCTGGACAAACAGTTGAAGAAAGCGTCAATAATAATGTGGGCAACAAAACTAGGTTTATTGCATTCAGAAAGAAACATTTCAATTTAAAAGAACCGTATCTTGAAGCCTACCTTCCACAATCCATCGCTTGCTAATATGAGGTTCTCATCCGAAGCGTCAAGGACAACGTCAACTATGTCGGGCTCACAACTAAGATGAGCCTTAAGATTTTTATCTCCGAAAGCACGGGCTACTGCAAGCTGCCCATCAACTCTGGGTACATCACCTACATTAAAAGCCAGTAATCATCTTAGGGGAAGGCCAAAGACTTAAACTACCAGAAAGGACTCCTACCCATTATCTGCAAACAAAAAGCATGAAATTCAAGATGAAATGGTTGATACATGGACAACTGCATATACACGTGTCGATTCTAACAGACATAAATGATGAAGGCATGCATACATTCATACATACATCCATGCAAGCACATAAGCATACAACCAACGCATGCATCCATGCAAGCATGCATACCTCCATGCAAGCAAATAAGGAGCCTTGTGTATGTGATACACATTCACTGTAAAGGCGTACGGGTGCTTCAGAGCCCAATCAATAACGAAGACACTAGATAATACCGTGTGCATGCATGAAGACAACAAGGAAGGTTGCCCTATATTCATACCAGGTAGCATTGTGACAAATCCACCCTTCCTCTCAATCATCTTTCTTTCGTCCTTGGGCTCATGATCCACAGATAGCTGAACAGCGTGCCCTGATTTACAGAGGACGGCTCTAGAATCACCGACATTGGCAACTTGTAGCCTTCCATCCTTCATGAGGATGGCAGTAACAGCCGTTGATCCTCCAAACCCTAGTTCTGGAGCCTTCCGCAAAATTGTTTTGTCAGTGGTCCCATATGCTTTAAATGTGGCTGCCCTTGGATTTTTCCAAAACTCAGGCTGCAAAATCATTTCAAAGTGGTTTACCATGTGAGTCCAGCTTGCTCTCATATAGAGACTCTGCTTTAGCATGTGAAAGCTATGTATATACAAAAAACGGAGCTTGTGTCTGTACCTGTCCAATTATGTTCTCAAAGAGATTACTCTGCAAATAGCTGGGTACGTCATGCCCGAGATGCCCGTCAAAGATAGCAAACAGCCCAATTTCTTGATTGTGTATACACTGGAACTCGGCAAAATGGTAGTCTTCCATGGGGTGGTTCGCTTTTCCTTTCGCAAGGCTGAAGCCATATGCAATGCGGCTGCTACCCTTGCTCCGTCCTCGCCCACTATGTGCTGGTGAAGAAGACTGCAACCCTGTAGCTATCTGCATTTAAAAGGAGAGGACTATTGAGGAAGCCGGATACCTTCTACAAGCGATAGATAAAGAAAAGCATGCATTGGCATGCAACTAGTTGCTATAAAATGAGAATCTGTCGCAGATGGACCGGACCCAAGCATGCACAAGTGGATATCACCGTGAAGATCTTAACTCGGTTTAGACTCAAAATTTTGTGAAGCAAAGGCTGCCAAAAACTCAGAGAATGCTTAGCATTACCCTGTCTTAACCATCTTGTTTGCCTAGATCCTGTCATCATTTTCCCTCTCTCGTGATGTACTAAAAATTGCAAACCTTATCTCAAACACACATGCGATTGCAGTTACATACATGCTGTTTATCACCCATATCAATTCAAGCCACAAGGAGCTACAAATGACACGCCCTGCATCTCAGGTTGCAAAGCAGACATTCCGACGCGGAATATCATACAATAGATCGCTGCATGGATGCACAATTTTTCACAATTCAATTCGATCTCAATGCCGTGGATCTGTGTATCTTACTATGTCGACATTGTTAAGCTAATTTTCATCTGGCACAATTCCTAGATATGGCATGCCCTAACGACTTGAAGAACGCCAGGACAGATTGAAATTTTCTGTGCTGTCATGGAGGCAACAATGTGTTTGTGATGATATAATCGCTCTGCGTTTAGGTAAGCAGATCACAGAACAACAAGGAACAAAAGCTAACCTTGAGTTTCTTCAGTACTCCTCCCTTGGATCGAGCGGGCTCGACGCTGCTGTGGGCGTGGCCATTGTTGGAAATCATGTAAGCAGGCGTGGTGTGGAGATGAAGTGGGTGAAAAAAAACAGAAAGGAGGAGGCGCGTGCGTCTGTGCGCGTTTGTATGAGAGAGAGAGAGAGAGAGAGAGAGAGAGAGTGCTATGGGAGAGTGAGCGAGAGGGAGACGATACGTTTCTGCGTGTAGAGAAGATGATGGGATGCGTGCGTCTAATAGAGACCGGCGTACGAAGACACCCTGAAGGAGGGGAAAGGGCTGCAGGGGAGGTGCCGTCCAAGCTTCCAAGGCACCGGGTCAAAGGTTTAAAGCGCCACGTCAAGAAAACGTGGCCTGTGCCTTTTCTGCCACGTGTGAGGTGGCTACTGATTATTATGTCTGAGGTCAAATTGTCCTTTATTTACCAAGTCAAAACGCGGGTCTTTGGTCATCTACGATGACCTTTAGACGCTATTTTGAACGTCAAAATATACATTCCAGATAAGGTAATGGGAATTTTTGGGAAATAGAAGGTGACGCTATTTTGAACCTCAAAATAGGTATTTTGGGAATTTTTGAAATTTGAGGGGTATGTTGGGAATTTCCACAAATTAGAGGGGTATATTGGTAATTTTCCCTACTTTTATAGTGAAATAGAAGGTGACGCTATTTTGAACGTCAAAATATACATTCCAGTTAAGGTAATGGTCACCCGAGGCTCAGGATAACTGAGCCATTTCGTGGTCACACTAGGCGTGCCGTTTAGTAACTATGAAAAATCGCCATAGTTGTAAAATGGGGTCGGTTCATGAAATAATTGCGGGTTGCTACGTTGCAGATTGGCAGCGTGAATGTGATGCTTCAACCCATGGCCTCCAAATTGTGCCAATGTGACTCTCTCTCTCTCTCTCTCTCTCTCTCTCTCACACACACACACACACACAGACTGTCCTATTGCGTGGCCACTGGCGCGAGTTCAACCTGCTACTTCTCCGCTTTAACCTCCAATAGGCAACAATTTGATGCTACTAAATTACGCATGACCATGTTAAAGGCTTAGTAGCTACCATGTAATCTTTGAAATAGACCTTTTAGTAGGCATCTCGATTATTGGTAATCTTGCCTTGCTTGACCACACCCTAAGGTCAAACTTTCAGAAGCCACACACCTGGGCGACTGCTTTTCTAGCGCAAGAAACCGTGACGTAGCCATCAACCAATCACATTAGGTCATGTGGTTATCTTATCTAACGTGATGCAGGTGGCACAGAGGATTGTCGCCCCTCCGTGCTTCGCGCTAAAAAGCATCGGGACACCCTTTTGTTCCGAGGGGAAAGGCTTCCCGTTTCCTATGTGGGGGAAAGGCCGCCCATTTCCACACAAGGTTTGGTTGCTCACTATTGTCACTTCCGTCCGAAGAAAATGTCCAGCTCACATAGTGCTCACTAGTGACCATGACATAGAAGAGTTGATGCAACTATTCCTTGTAGCAAGTCGAGCCTCGTCCATAAGTGACACGGGCCCTTCTCGAGGGATCTACGGTGGATGTTCAATCCATCGTCGATCTCAATCTTTGCATGGCAAAAAAGCTACGTCCCCAGCCTCCCCGCCTTGGTTTCGACCTTGCGACCTCTTGCTGCCCACCCGCGCTCCCTATCCATCCCGCTTGTCGCGTTTGCTTGTGATGCATGCGAGTCCAGTGCTATAAAACCCTGCCCCCCCCTTGCTACGTGGATCCGACGGCCTCAAGCCATCCCGCCCTGCCGATCACGTTCCCCGCCGTCGATCCCTTGAGTTGGACCCCGTGTTATTTATAAACGAGGCAAGTCGAGTATGGTCTTTTCCATTTATGGCTACATTTGTGACCTCTAAGAACAACTTTGCATCATTATGCTCCATAATTTTTTGGACATTTGCAACACTTTCAAATCATGTTTTGCAACCCCTCCAAGTGTTGTAACTAGTGCAAGGGACAATGACGTTGAGTGTTTGGAGGGACTCAAGCCCCTCCATGCACTTGGCATGACAGTGGTCTTTGAGCGCTCCCCCATACACTCCATAGAAGTGCATGCAAAAAAAACAGGGCCCTCCAGCAACAGAATGGCCTCTAAAGGAAAACTGGAACCTTAATAGAGCCACTAATAAGAGTCTATAAAAACTTTGAAATTGGAGCATGTGGGCTCACTACAAATTTTCAGTGTACATTTTTTGGTTCAACTACCCTCCCTCCACCTTATCAGTTTTATGACTTCTTTCCCAAGGCCCTTTTCAAAGTCTTTCAGCATACATTTTTTGGTTCAACCACCCTCCCTCCACCATATCAGTTTTCCGACTTCTTTCCCAAGGAGGAAAATATGTAGAGTGGCATCCCCCTTTTCAAAGTCAACATACCTTGAAAATTAAGGAAATTTACATTGTCTAATAGGCTCTGTCAATTTGTAGATTGATTGGGCCCTTGTAGTTTTGGTGGGTGTTTGAAAGAAGGATACCCTTGGTGCTAAAGTGGACTTGAGAGATGTTGGCAAGATGATGCTCAGACTCGCCCATGAAACTGCCTTGGGCCCCATGGGTTTTGACTATGGCCCAAGAACACAAGGTGAGAGAGATTAGACGACCGATGCAAACACTGACGATGGAGTTCACAAAGGACAAAAAAATCATCCGCCATTAAAAGTCACTCTTTCTCCGTAAGTGTTCACACCACATTTACAAGCTGGCAATGTTGGTTCATTGTATTTTTCAAAAGGAGATCGACACGGCCTCCATACCCGCCACAAAGTAGAACATACTAGAAGTGGTTTACTTGCTCAACACACTTCTCCACCACCATACTTACCATAGAAATAAATCACCTAATGCACACAGTCACCGATTCAGACACATATTCTAACGCAAATTGTTGAGGATGCACACACTTACCATTCAAATACATCTCCCACTGCACATAGTCAATGAGGTGGAAATAACACGGAGCATGCATTCTAGATGGATGTTCTTCCCAGAACGCTTTATGAAGATGCTAAAGGGCAAAGGGCACATCCAAAGGGAAGCATGATCGTGGGTTGGGTGGTTTCAAAGTCACTAGTGTACATTGGAGAGTGGCACGTAGGGTTTGAGACTTATGAAGAACGCTAAAGGGAAAAGGGCACATATAAAGGGCAGCATGGTCGAGGGTTGGCTGGTTTCAAAGTCACTAATGTGGACCATGGCTATAGTAATGACACCCTATGGCAGACAATGGATGATAAGCTCTTACTAGAGTTGTCATGGTGCACCCACTCATGGAAAAGAGAATGAACAAGTAGCTAGCAAAAAAGATCAACCGATACTATATGATTCACAATCAAATGCCAAGAGAAGTGACTTGCGCGATATGAGGATGCAAAGCAAGGAGAGAGAGAAGCACATGCCTTTAGAAGAGGCAGATGAATCTATCCAAACGTTTGGTTTGGCTACCTGACTGATTATCATGTAACTATCTTAGCACAATACAAGTCATACACATGCCAAGGGTTTCACATACTAATTTTACAATGAAAATATTCTCTCTCTCTCTCTCTCTCTCTCTCTCTCTCTCTCTCTCTCTTCCTGTGCGCATTTTGAAATAAACATCCAAATCACAACTTAATCAATTTATGATGTATGACTTATATTTCATCGTATATCGAGATGAGATTATAGTTGTGCTATTGGAAGGAGACGAAAATTGTCCTTGGAACAGCTCCAAGGGATAAGACCTCTCCATTGGCACCATGAGAAAAAAAGGGAATTGAGGAGTTAAATGGTGATGGCCATGGCTTCACACCTGGAAGAAAAATCTTAATGAAAAAGGGTCAAAAGTTATCCCTCCTGTAGTGAAGGTGCACAAACACGTTCCATAAGTGCACAAAAACTTAGGCTCTAGGGATTATTACCACATAAATGCACAAAAACTATGTGCATTTTATAGATGAATGTGATGCATCCTCATAAGCCTAAGAAATATTTGTCAAAACAAGGGTAAGACTACGGGGAACGGACCCTAGGAAAAGCAGCCTAAACATGCGAATGTAGCGGATCCTAAATGTGGGTTACATGCCCATAAAGGGATCTAAATGTGGGCTACATGCCTTTCAAGGGATACATGCAGGCCAGGCGCTGCCCATTACTTACGTTACCTTATTCATTACATAAATAAAAGAATAAGGGGCAGTGGATGACTATCCACTCTGAGCTCCACCCACACAACAACATTCTCGCTTCTGCACTCGCACTGGCGCACTCTCTCGCTCGCGTTGCAAGTGGTATCAGAGCCACAGCGATTCCTCCCAGCTCCGATGACGGTGCGTGCACGAGCTCCGTTTTGAGCTAAGGCTCAAAAGCCTTAGCAACAAATAGAGAAATTATGTGTGCTCGACTGACTCATAGAGAGCTGAGTTTGTGAAAGTTTTGACACTCTGCAGAGGAGCAGTTCTAACAGTTCTGAAGCAACTGAGTGCTGCAAATCAAAGGCATATAGTAATGCTGGAAAAAAAAATTACGTTGGCACCCACACAATAGTGTTCCCACTTCTGCACTCACACTCGAGCACACTCCCGCTTGCCTTACAAGTGGTATCAGAGCCACGGCGATTCCTCCCGGCTCTGATGACGATGCATGCACAAGCTCCTTTTTGAGCTAAGGCTCAAAAGCTTTAGCCAATAGAGAAATTATGTTGACTCACAGCGGGCTGAGTTTGTGAAAGTTTTGACTCTCTGTAGAGGAGGAGTTCTAATGGTTCTGAAGCAACTCAGTGCTACAAATCAAACGCATATAGTAACAACGTTGGAAATTTCTTTTAACGCTGGCAGCATTTTGCTGAATAGCGCTACAAAAGCAGGCATCATTGGCAATAGAGACAAATGTAACTGAGCTAATAAGCATAGCATTAGTTTTTTTCTCTCTTCGGCTCCCTCCTAGAAGCGCTATAGTAGAGAGAGAGAGAGAGAGTGTCATCAACACACATAGAGTGTGTGCATCTCCGGCTTCTCCGACATCTTCAACTTTTTCTTTGATATCTCTGGCTTCTCCGACATCATCTCCGACTTTTTCGACATCGACTCTGGCTTCTCCGGCTTCGACATCGACAAGCACTGTGTGTGTGCGCGCATTTGGTTTTTGACATCAACACCATTCTCTCCAGCTTTGACATCGTTTTTTTTCCAGCATCGACATCACCCTTAGTTACAGACAAAGATTGGATGTATGTTTTTGTGGATTGTTGATGCATACATTTATGGATATTGCTTGAGTCCACGATTTCCACCGCGAGACAAAATATTTCTCGATTAGTGGGACACAGGGAGCAGCTACTCTATATGCTAGCGGTTTCTCAAGAGATGTGGTTTCCTAAGCACACTGCTCGTAGGCGTAGATTCGGCATCGGCATTACATGTGGAGTTAACATTGGACATTCGATCGTAGATCGTTTTTCGATCGAGGCGTAGTGTTCTGCATTGACATTACAAGTGGAGTTTTCTATAGGTTTCACAGGTTTATAGGTATAGGTTGTTGTACTACTCAATTTTAGTGGGAGTTTGCATATCAAATTTATGCGTTTTTGACAGTATATGCATACTGTTGTGAGCTCTTTTGAGACTGTATCCCCGTAGGGACTTTGTTTACTGCATGTAGCAGTTCTTAACGCCTGTTTGTGCACGATTATTCGTGTTTGTTGAATTGCGATTACTGTCTATGGAGCCCATTTGGCTTGATTTTTTGGCAGTTACTCGGCCGTTTCTGAGACTTGGACAGGAAGAGCCCTTTCTGAGACTACGACTAATCTTGAGTCTGCTTAGCCTTTGAAGGGTCGTTTGCGCGAGGTTTTCCTGAGTTGGGGTGTTCTCGAATGTTGAGACACTTTCAGTGATAGAGGTTGCTGGAGTTCCCCTCTTTCGGTATCATTGCCATAGGCTATATATATGGTCGCACATTTTTGCTTTTGATGCCGAGTTGGCAGTCACATGACACTTTGTTTGAGCATTTGAAGTTAGTCATATGCCCAATGGTGCGATGAACGAGAGCTGGCACATAGAGTATAGGGAAGTGCCATGCTCTCTGAGGACATGATCAATCCACAAAGAGGAGTAGGCCCAAAGCTTTGCGAAAAGCTTCGAACTTCTCACAAGACAATGCCTTTGTGAAAAGATCTGCAAGGTTGTCCTGTGCTGGCACATAAGCCAAGCTGATCTCTCCTACTGAGAGCCTCTCCCTTACATAGTGGTAATGCAACTCAATGTGCTTTGTGCGAGCATGAAAAACTAGATTCCTTGCCAATGTGCTTTGACTGTGAGTGTAGATAGTGTTTGTAGTGTTTTGTCCAACACCCAAATCAGCCAAAGGAATCTGAGCCATACACACTCAGTTCTAGTTTGTGAAACTTCCATGTACTCAGACTCACAGCTGGATGTGGCCACAATAGGTTTCTTCTTGCTCAACCATGATATGCATGAGCTGCCAAGCATGAAACAAAAACCACTTTTGAATACTCGTGTGTCAAAACAACCAGCCCAATCTAAGTTCAAATAAGCATGTAAATTTGGTGACAATGATCCCCCCTTGGGATAAAACAAGCCAAGATGTAAAGTTCCACTCAAGTAGCAAAAAATCTCTTGACAGTCTGTCAATTATTAGACCCTGGCAATACCTCTATGCAACTTTTCTAACACAAGGTAATACCACAAGGCAATGTCTCTATGTAACTTTTCAAACACAAGGCAATACCATTGTGAGCGGGATGGAAATGCACACACCTCTATAATCACTCGATACACACTCTTGGGATGATACACACACACACACACACACACACACTATGGGGCACCACTCGACTTACACAACCCACCTCGCCGAGACAGGGAACACACCGATGGAGTGAGAGGAGAGAGACTGTCCATTTGCCCACTCAACACAGAGACACACACACACACCCCCAAAAAACCAGCTCAAAAGAGGAAGATTTATGATGTGTAGATACAATTGAGCTTGGGCCAACACCAATGGGGCAAATAGCTCACACAATATGGATGAAAAATGCCAGATACAATTACAAATTTGAATAGAGGCTTCACAGGAGAAACTTACACAGCCAAAACAACAGAAAAACAATGAGTAATTTGGCAAAACGGACAGCACCATTGCGTCCGAAACGGCCCAAAATCCCAGTCTACAATATCAAAGTGCTCAAATCCGACCTTGGATGAGTAGTTTATGGCCAAAACAGGCTCCAAAAACAGCAAAAACTCAGTTGCGGCTGTTCCTCCTCTTCTCTCTATGTTATTTCTGGTATTTTCTCAGGTTTTCTAGTGTCCACACTTCACTTTATCCTTTGGGCACCTTTAGCCTTTTGATTGACCTCAAACAGACCCCGAACAGGCCAAAAAATGGCCACGCAGTGCATTTTTTTGTTACCTTTTTACATCCATCCGCACACCTGGCACTCAACTTTTTTCAATAATGCATCCCGCAATCATGTGAAGTGGCCCCCAAATACAATTCTCATGATGAACTTTTTGAATAATTCATCACAAGAAAACACTCACGTTGTGTCTCCACTCACCCACGTGCAAGTCTTGATTCCATTCGTCCTCCTGACGCCATTAGATGCCTTCTGACGCACCTGCTTACCTCATGTAGTCGGCCCGCTGATAGCTTCCTTGAGAGGTTTTACGCTCCACCAAATCCTCATTATTGTATATAAAACACACTGGTACTGGTGATAATGAAAATCGATGTACTATGTACATGTTGTCCTACCTGTACACATGTGGGCCCCATGTAACCACCTGGATCTGGAAAATGGGCAATCCTTTATTCAATGCACCATGCATGTGTATGTTCATATGTGCAATCACTTCTTCCAAAAAAAAACTCCTAACATAATTTGCCCATCCCCTAGCCTGCTAGATCATTCATGATCAGCAGCAGCAAAAAGAGATACGAGACTCGCCGCATCACAGGTCTCCTCATCCCTCACATGCATTACTTGTTCTGCAGACAGCTCATCCTGCTCCACCATCATTAATCTAGCATGATATAATTTAAGACGTAATCCATTTACCCTTGACTTATATAGAATCCCATCTAGGTTAGCCAGCTCATATGTACCATTCGAAAAACACTCCACTACCTTGAAAGGTCCTTCCCACTTAATTTGAAACTTCTTTTGGAATGTCTTGTCTAGCTTACTGTTGTAGCGCAAAACCAAGTCATGTTTCTTGATACCCTTACTTTTGACCTTTTCATTTATCTTTGCTAAAGCCTTATCTTGCATCTGCTCATAATATCGAATGCGCTCATCCTTTCCAGTTGAACCCCTAGAAATTGTAAGAGCCTCTCTTTGAATGCATCACTGGACTGCCCAAGCAACTTTTCTAACATCTTGACCGCAGGCAACTCTACTTCCATAGGCACTAGTGCTTCCTTTCCATATGCCAAATGAAATGGAGTAAACCTTGTACCTGTCTTTACCGAAGTTTGGTAAGCCCATAATGCACTATGCAATTCCAAATCCCAATTCTTTCCTTTGTGCTCTGTCACTTTCGAAAGAATTTGTACCAACTCACCATTGAATCTTTCATTTAAGCCATTACATTGTGGATAATAAGGAGTGGTATGCTGGTGCCTAATCTTCATCTTCACGCATAAAAGCTCTAAACCCTTGCCCCTTATCCGAAAGTAGCTCTAGTGGCACCCCAAACTTGCAACATATTTCATCGTACACAAATTTTTCCACATCCTTTGTAGTGATTTGTTTTACTGCTATAGCCGCTGCCCATCTAGAGAGATAGTCCACTGCAGTCAAAAATATAGCTTTTGCCCCTGCTTGTGATAGGTAACGGGCATATTGCATCAATCCCCCACTTTTCAAACACATCAAACTCCATAATGGTTTTTCGTAGCTCTGGCTTCAACACTCTCTTGCCAAATGCTTGACACCTATTGCAAGACCTACACCAATGGTGAACATCCTTGTGCAAACTAGGCCATATATACCCCTCTTGCAAGATCTTATGCAAGATGATCTTTAGAGCAAAATTTCCGCCACATGCGCCTTCATGATTCTCTTCCAACACTCTATAAATCTCCTCCCACCAAGGTACACGTCTCAACACGAGATCATCCCCTTTCATGTACAAGACATCACCAATCAATTTGTACTTGGATGCTCTACGCACAAAACCATACTTCTTAGACTTGTGAATGTCCTTCGGAACGATTCCTGTTAGCAAAAACTCCTCTTGTTTAGCCAAACTTTCCCAGCCATGATAAAGAGGTAAATTGGTCCTCAACACAAATAGCTCCCCAATCATGCTTTGAGCTGCTTCATCTGCCTCTCCATTTAGAGCACGTTCAATGTGTCTGATGCTCCATGCTTCGAACTTTTTTAACAAGCCTTTAATTCTGAAACATATTTCCTTCAATGAGGTGTTCTTGATCTTCCACACACCCAGCACTTGTTTCACAACTAACAAGGCATCATCTTTTATGCTCAACCTTCTAATCCCATGCTTCAAACAAATGTGTAATCTGGCTTCCAACGTAGCATATTCAGCCTCATTGTTACTATGTGCATCCAATTTGAACCCTCTCTTGCATTCTAGCTTCCCCTCTGGATCATAAAATGCTATACCCCCTGAAGCCGCATGATGGCTCTTTCTGTATGAGCCATCAAATAACAACACATGTGCATTGCTGATATGTGGCACTTCTTTAACTACCCTTCTCACCACCTCTTCCTTAACAAGAAGGGGATTATCCTTGTAAGTCAACAAATTAGCAAGGGTAGCTCTTGTACTGTCTTCCACTAAAAAAGAGAACTCAAACTCTTGTAGCTCAATTACCCATTTCTTGACCACATTTGACATGTTAGTGCCATTAATTAACTGTGGCAAAAAGGCGTAACTTGTTAAGAAAACAAAAGGTCGTGGTAGCAAGTAATGACAAAATCGTCGACAAGCAAATATTACACTGGCCATCACTAGCTCTACTTCCGAGAATTTTCTCTCTGCTACCCATTTCACTCGGCTTGCAATTTTGCAACATCATGGCTCCAATGGCATCATCCTCTACTGATGGATATACATAAAACACTTGCTCCCAATCAGGAGCATGGCTGACAACCCCCCTAACACCTCTTTCACCCCTTGAAACACTTCTTCACACTTTTCATCCCATTGCAATGGATCATGCTTTGCCACTTGCTGTAATGGATAAAGGAGTTGTGAAGACAATGGAATAAATCGAGCCATATACTTCACTTTGTGTATAAAGGTTGCCAATTGCTTTGTACTCTTAGGTGATGGAAGAAGAATAATAGACTTAACCTTGTCTAGATCAGCCTCAATGCCATTTTTTGACACCCTATGGCCCAGTAACTTCACCCCTGGCTGTGCTAGATGAAATTTCTTTGGATTTAGTTGTCCCCCACATTCATCATATTGAGCCAATACCATTTGCAGCTTCTCATGGTGTTCAGTCCTATTGCTGTAGACACAAAAGTCGTCCATAAAAACTTTAACACAACTACCAATGAATGGTGCCAATACCCAATTTGTTCTCTCTTGATAAAAAGATGGTCCATTTGTTAACCCAAATGGAAATACCGTGTAGCAATAACAACCCCATGGCGTAATGTAAGTTGTCTTTGTTCGGTCTTTAAGAGCAATCTTCAATTGAAAATAGTCTGAAAAAACATCACACACACTGTACCTCTCATAGCCTGCCACACTGAATCCAAGATCTGATCAATGAATGGAAGAGGATATGGGTTCTTCTTAGTGGCTACATTTAAGGGTTTAAAATCTACAAAAATCCTCCACTTTCCATCCTTCTTTGGGCTAACTACTACTGGACTCACCCATTCTGTGGTTTCCACTGGGACTATGAACCTTGCCTTCAATAACTTGTCCACCTCTTCTCGCAAGGCTTCCATTTGCTCTTGACCCATCCTTCTTAGCCTTTGCCGCACTGGCTTAGCACCTTCTTTCAGCTCTATATGCATCAAACCCTCTAATCTCTCCATGTGAAGTGATGAACAAATCAGGAGAACTAGCCGGCATGTGCAAATATATCTCCTTCTCCATAGCTGAGAGGTCTCCACTGATCATTTGTGTCATCAATTCCCGCTTCTTTGACAATTCAACCTTGGTTTGCATCATCCCTTCAATCACTTCATAAGGCCCTTCACCTTCATCTTCAATCTCATTTGCAAATGCAATTAAACCAGACTCATGGATTTCTTTGTCCATCAGAAGAAATGCAACATCAACATCCTCATCACTGCTAGTAGTACTATCACTGTCCTCGTCAGACACTGTGGAATAGTCTTCATCACTACACTCATCCTCATCTTCATAAAGTTCCTCCAATACTTTCTTTGTGTCCATATTATATAGCTTCTTGGTACCTGTCTTTCCGTAGAGGCTAATCGTACCACGTCTCCAATCTTGAACAGCTCCCACTGCACGTAACCATGGTCTGCCCAGTATAATAGGATATGCTCCCAACCTCATTGGCATCATATAAAAATCAACCACCACCTTTGCATCATATGCCTCCACTTCTAAGCTCTTTACAACACCCAAACATTTTAGTTTTTGATGGTTTACCAATCTGATCCAAAAGCCTGACACCCCGGTCACTGTAAGATCCATCTTCTCAACACATGAGTGTGTTATGACGCATATTTGGGCTTCTCCATCAACATAACCTTGTCCCATATTTTTTCTTTTGTGCCATACATCTACTATTGGGCAAATGTCTGGTAGCTCATCCATTGCCAACACCTTCACTGAACCTCTCTCTGGTTCTTTCTCCATTGGATTAACCATCCTCTTCCACTGTCGCTTTAGCTTAGGCACCATCTCCATAAGTTGTCCAAAAGTAACATCTGCTTTTCTGCTTGTCAGATCCTCCTTCAAGTGATAGCTTAATTGCCCATCACCTAGTGGAAAATTTGAAATGTGAAACTTACGATGAGCCCTTCTTTTCCTCTTGGACTTGGCATCCTTGTCTTCATGGCTCTTTCCCTTCTTCTTGCTAGGACCTGGGGCACTTCTTCCTTCCTTATTCTATGTGGTCCTCTTCCCAATAGGCATCAGTAATGTATCCTCTAGCTTTGCTACCTTCTGCAAGGTTACCACACTTATCACTTTTGTCTTTCCCTTTTCCTCTTGGGTTAATCCAGTGGTTCCTTCTTCTCCCTTAATTTCAATTCCATAATCATTTGACCTAGTTAGCACCTGTCTTGGCAATGGATACATGTCTCCCCCCATCCTTGGTGGCTTATCACATTGTGGGCTGATGTGGCTCAACTCTACGCAATTATAACACGTGGGTGTCTGCCTCCAGACTCTACCATTGCTTTGTCGAACACCATTCCTGGGTCTTTCTTCACCTCCTGGCTGATTTTCAAACCTCCCCCGACCTCGATTATTTCCCACATTACCTAGCATTTTTAGGATGATATTCTTCATTAAATCTACCATTTGCCTCATGTCTTGCCTTAGCCCATCATCTTGCACTGCTGTAGTGACCACTACTGGCATAACCTGAGGAGTAACAGAAACCACTGGTTCATGATGAACCCCTGGCATGCGACCTTGCAAAGAATCCATAGACTGGAATTTAGACCTTCTGGGAAAAGACTCTACTCCTAGCTGACTCAATCTTGTGAGCTTCCACTCTTTGTTCCTTACTACATCTAGTGCATATTCATATGTCCTAGGCTTCTTTAGCTCCACTCTCCAACATATATTCTCCCAAAGACCAACCAAGAACTTGTCCCTATTCATCATGTCAGGTGGGGGTACCTGTGTTGCTAAGGCCTTGCACATCCTCTCCCATGCCATTGAAAACTTACGTATGTATGCATCTACTGGCTCACCTTCCCTTTGCACCAAACCTTCTACTTCTTTCCACACTTTGTCAGGATCCTCTGTTTTCACAAACTCCACTTCCAATCCATGCCTTAGATTGTTCCAACTTAATCTCACAAGTGGATAAGCCACATGCAACTCCTCTTCAGATGCTTTGGATCAAACTCGTGCATCACTCTTCAAACAAATCTGGAGAAGATGTAACATCTGTGCCGGATCATGGATCTGGTTGCTAATGTATGCAACCTCTATCTTTTCCAAAAAGTCTTCCACATCTTCATCACTTCTTCCATGAAATTTTGGATAAGAGAAAGCCATGGCTACCCAAGTTTTAATTCTTTGAGAACCCCTTCTAACACAGGTGCAAGAACCCAAACTTTTTATTGACTCAATCCCCAGAAACTTCAATGGAGCTCATATTTAGATAAGGACAAACACATGCACAACAAATGAGTTTTCATAATTAATCATCGAAATTACAACAGGCAAAGGGAATTCTAGTATCTCTCTTAATCTTCTTGGCCCAAACATAAAGACTATCCGCTATGGGAAAAAAATCTTTGTGGACACATGAACATTTATACGGATTCTTTGTGTTAAATAAAAAGGAGTGAATTGAGGTCCATCGTGATTATCCATTAAAGGCCAACCATGCCGTCCCAAGAAAGCACACTTGACTAATTACCCTCTGATTTTGCCAGAATTTTAGCAGCATAACAATATAAATGGCTCAAAAGACCAAAAAACAAGCCATCACAACTTGGAAAACATTTGGTAGAGTTTTCCAAGAATTAGAGCAATAAAAACCCAAAATATAGACTGTATATGTATGCATAACCTGCCAACAACGACATCCAAGCATCAAGGAGGAATCACTAGTACATAGCCTATGATGAGGTCATGAAAAGGGTGCTCTAGCCACCTGTATCACCAAAAGGATCTCACATTTGAGAATCCCTCAGCTCAATAAAACCTCACCACGACCCTCTCACGAAGGTTTATGCAAATCTCGTATAGTCAAGTCTCAGAAATGACTATCTTCTAGACCAAGTCTTAGAAATGGCTGGGACTACCAAATAAAACCAAGTATGGTTCCAGAAAGGCATACAATGGCAGTATCCACAAGTAACATACAATACTAGACAATGCGCTCAAACAGGTGCATAATGATGCATACCCACGGCAACTGCAAGTGACTTCCACTTGCAAGTATATCACTCTACTCCAGCTACCTATACCTGTGTGAATCACCTGTACCTGTACTTGTAATCTGCAATTTGTGATCTGCAACCTGTAATTATCCCGAAACTGAAGGTACTCGAAGAAGATACTCCGTGGGGGCACCAAAAGAATGTGAACAGGATGGAAACACACACAACGCCTCTATAATCACCCAACACACACTCTTGGGATGATACACACACACTATGGGGCACCACTCAGCTTACACAACCCACCTGGCCAAGACAGGGAACACACTGATGGAGTGAGAGGAGAGAGATTATCCATTTGACCACTCAACACAGACACACACACACACACACACCCAAAAACCTCAGCTCAAAAGAGGAATATTTTTGATGTGTAGATACAATTGAGCTTGGGCGAACACCCAATGGGGAAAATAGCTCACACAATATGGATGAAATATGCCAGATACAATGACAAATTTGAACATAGGCTTCGCTCAACACAGGAGAAACTTACACAACCAAAACAACAAAAAAACAGTGAGGAATTTCAAAAAATAGGCAGCACCATTGCATGCAAAATAGCCCAAAACCCTAGTCTACAATATCAAAGTGCTCAAATCCGACCTCGGATGAGCAGTTTATGGCCAAAACAGGCTCCAAAAACAGCAAAACCTCAGCTACGGCTATTCCTCCTCTTCTCTCTACATTTTTTTTGGTCTTTTCTCAGGTTTTTCAGTGTCTTGGGCACCTTTGGTCTTTTGATTGACCTCAAACGGACCCCGAACAGGCCAAAAAATGGCCACGCAGTGCATTTTTGTTGCCTTTCTACATCCATCCACACACTTGGCACTCAACTTATTCCAATAATTCATTCCCACAATCATGTGAAGTGGCCCCCAAAAATACAGTCCTCATGATGACCTTTCTGCATAATTCATCACAAGAAAACACCCACATTGTGTCCTCACTTACCCACGTGCAAGTCTTGATTCCATTTGTCCTCCTGACGCCATTAGATTCCATCTGACGCACCTGCTTACCTCATGTCGTCAGCCCGCTGATAGCTTCCTCAAGAAGTTTACGCTCCACCAACTCCTCATTATTGTAAAAAAACACACTGGTACTGGTGATAATGAAAATCGATGTACTATGTACATGCTGTCCTACCTGTACACATGTGGGCCCCACATAGCCACCTGGATCTGGAAAATGGGCAATCATTTATTCGATGCACCATGCATGTGTATGTACATATGTGCAATCACTTCTCCCAAAAAACTCCTAACACCACCATCACATTGCTTAAACTGTATACCCAAGTAATAATGCAGCAACCCCAAATCTTTCATCTTCAATGTAGCATTCAAATCAGTCTTAAATTCAGCAATATGTCTCTCATTTGGTTCAGTGATCAACAGATCATCCACATAGAGAACCACAATGAGAAGTACATCACCCTCACGCTTTACATACGATGTGCTTTCTGTTGGACTGTTACAAAAGCCTCGTTTGACCAAATGAGTTTCAACCTTCTCATACCAAGCACAAGGAGATTGCTTCAATCCATACAAATCTTTGTTACATTTGCACACTTTATCCTCTTGTCCTTTCTTGAGAAAACCACGAGGCTGCATTACATAAACTTCCTCAAATATGTGATCATTCAATAAAGTAGTAACAATGTCTGACTGATGTACATCCCAACCAAAATGAGCTGCCAATGCACATAGAAAACGCATAGTAATCATGCGTCAAGTGGGAGAAAAAGTCTCTTCATAATTTATGTCTTTATTTTTGCATAACCTTTTGCAACAAGTCGAGCCTTATAGCGATCAATCTCACCATCCGGCTTGCATTTCAACTTGTAACCCCACTTCATACCAATGGCCTTTTTTGCTAGGAGGCAAATCACATAAAGTCCATGTGTCATTTTCTATAAGTGCATCATATTCAGATTGCATGGCAACCATCCAATTTTTTGAATTATGTGCTTTATCAAAAGGCAAAGGTTTCTCAACACCATGTAAGCTAGACACAACCAAAGCATAACAATCCGATGCATAAGATGCATGGTGAGAACCTGAACGAGTACGACTAGACAAAGCTGCATCCAATTTACTATCATGCAAAGTATGCACCAGACATTTAGGCATACCTCTAGCTTGCTCCTTCTCAGCCCTTTCCTCATCAATTACATCATGTACATCTGCATCAATAATAGGATGATCTTTAACATTTTCAAAAGCCCCCATAGGCTGTACATTTGCCTCATTGGAATTTACATGTGTACTTCCACCACTGAAAAAGGGGCAACAAAGTGTCATAAATGTCCTATGAGCTTACAATATTGTCTCTAGTACATGAAAACAAGCGCTGAACAGAATCTTCCACAAACACAACATCCTGTGAAACCAAAATACGCTTTGTTTGTAGATGATACAATTGATAACCTTTGCTTTCAACACTATAACCAACAAAAATACATTCAACAGCCGTATCATCCAATTTTCTACGTTGTGTTTGTGGCACCAAAGACAGGATTTGTGACTGTGAGAGGACTTCGGCACCTTGTCTCATCATTGGAGACTCCCGTGGTGGCGGGAGGCGGCCTCGACATCGACGAGTAGAGCTGTTTCGACACTGACTTCATAGTTTTGCATCAATTCAACTCGGTTTGACACCGATTTTGGTGAGATTCTTTACACGAGCGGATTTTTGATATCCGTGACGCCAACGTTCCCATGGACGACCATCTTCCCACAGACGGCTATGCTTTCCACACGCACGGGTGAGGTGCCTCTACCACAGAGGAGTGGCACTCGACATCGACATTGAGCGCATCGATCATGATCTACAGCATTGTTTTGACTCCGAGTACCTTTGGTGGCTATTTGACTAGCGCATTTTTGGTCATGGTTAAAGGCCAAAAATTTGGCTCGTTTTACTCAATTTATGTCTCTTTTGTGAAAGAGAATTCTATTTCTGTAGCCGGGCTACCATCTGCATAGTTGTGGCATAATCAGCTAGGACATATGAGTCAAAAGGGAATGAAAGTCTTGCAGTATTCTGGTTATATCCCTATGTTAGATTACTCTAACTTCTCTTTATTTGAGCATTGTATCTATGGCAAACATACTAGGTTGACATCATTGCCTTTGGACAAGGAGTTAGGGAGTCCTCTAGATCATGTTAATAGCGACTTGTGCGAACCTATGCCAGTCAAGTCTCTAGGGGGAGAATTATACTTCCTAACATTCATAGGCAAATCTAGTAGAAAGGTGTGGGCTTATCTCTTGAAGCTAAAGAGCACCGTCTTAGTGTCTTTCAAAAGTTCTTAGCATTGATAGAGAACCAATAGGTTAGAAAGCTTAAAGATTTGCGCAGTGACAATGGAGGCGAGTACATCTCCTTTGAGTTCAAGGGCTTTTGCGGTAAAAGAGGAATTATAAGACAGTTTACCACGCCTTACACACCCACCCAAAATGGTGTGGCTGAGAGAATGAATGTACCATTCAGGAATGGGTCACTTCTATGTTGTCTACGACCAACACTCCTCAAGAATTTTGGGGAGAAGCTGTTATGACGGCTGCTTACTTGATCAATCGGTCACCTAGTACACCACTAAAGTACAATGTTCCGCAAGAAATGTGGATGGGCAAAGAGATCAATTATGACAGGTTACGTGTATTTGGGTGTGAGGCATTCTCACATGTGCCAAAAGTGCTTAGACACAAGTGCATCTTCATTGGATATAGTGTAGATGGAGAGATGGGATATCGTCTCTGGCACCTGGAATCTAAGATGCATAAACAACCAGTGAGTACGATTTGAGGATGTTTTCTCATTGCCAGTTACACAGAATGTTGGACATGCTAGTGATGCACCTTCCACTAGTACATACACACATGTTGCTTCAGAGAGAGTGGAATCTAGCAGTCAGGCACTTCAGAGATCTACTTGAACATCTTATGCACCTGAGCGTTTTGAGCCAGGATTGGACTACTTGCTAGTCACTGATTGTGGTGAACCCACTTCCTACATAGAGGCCATTCAAATGGATGATAACATGAAGTTGGAAGAGGCTATGCAATCTGAGTTTAACTCAAATTTAGCCAATGAAACTTGGGAATTGACAAAGTTACCTGCGGGTAAGCAGGCATTGACATGCAAATGGGTGTACAAGAAGAAGTATATCATAGATGATCCCGAGCATAAGTATAAGGAAAGATTGGTTTCTAAAGGTTTCAAGCGAATAAAAGGTGTGGATTTCGAAGAAATCTTTTCTCCGGTGGTCAAGATGACTACATTGTGTCTTGTTCTTGGTCTAGTATCCATCGAGGACTTGGAATTGGCAAATTCCTAGTTATGATGAAATTAGGTCGTGGATCGACGACGCCAAAAGCTATGAAATATTGTGATGTGTTTATGTCAATGCGTAGAGCTCTTACCTGTAGTTGCAATGCAACAAACACGTCTGCAATGTGACAACCGGGGAGGGAGTAGGAAGCGTGAGAAGGAGAGGAGTGAGCGCCGTTAGCTCACGTTGTATATTTCATTATCCAAAACTTAATAAAATCTTTACAAAGTTGGCTTTTATACCTTAGCCAAGGTCTAAAATGTGTAATGTCCGACGCCCAAGACCTTTGAGGCTCCACACTTATTGTATCTGCAACCCAGGTACACTAAGTGACCTATGCTCTACATCTTTGAACTCTTATTGAGCCCGTAACATGTTACAATTATCACAATGACTAAATAAATTGGGAAATTACAATACATGGCCATTTTAGAAAAATGTGAAAAGTGTGTAACTCCAATCTTCATTGCTTTTTCATATTCATCTTCGATGTGCATTCATAAGGCTTTGATCTTTAGCAGCTCCTGTAAACTAACGTCAGTTCAGTTAACATTCCCCCCTTTCGATTTTAGTGCTCGTCTCATCAGGCACTATTGAAAAGTGTTTGTGGAGGATGTGGAAGGTTTTGATTAGTTGTTGATGGACTGATTGTCTGTATTTGTCTCTGAATTTGTTGATGAGGTTAATTTGCTACAGCATCTTCATTGGTCCGAATATGTATGATGTGAGAGATGATGTTGTATTTGTCCATTGTAATAGCATAATGAGGAGGCTTCTATTTATTTACAAAAATCATGTACAAGGGAAATAAAATAATAGGTTCTAAATTAGGGTCTAATACCTGGATGACCAAAGGGAAAAAACCCATTTGGAAAAAAGTGCCTTTGGGGTACACGCATTATTGGAGTACTTATTAACATAGAAAATATTAATTAAGTACTCAAAGGATTATTTGTTGATAGATATGGAAATAAAGAGACAGCAAATATGAAAGGGTAGCATGATGGAACATTTGTTCACTCAAGATGCATAGGTGGAAGCAAAAAAGAGTGTCTAATGCATATGTCCAATGGTGGGACATCCTATTTATGCATACACAGACATGCATGGAAAACAATATGTTGTGCCATAAGTATTTTGAGGGGTCTTCAGAAAGATAGTGTAGCTATAAAAGCATATGACATAGCTTTGCAAGCTGGCACCCCTTTAGGAATGGTTTTTATTGACGAGGATATCTGCTCTCATCTTACTGTGCACTGTGCGTGAGTGTTGGACTCTATGACACTCCACCAATTGTAAGTTAATAGACTTTGACTCTTATGCTCATCTCATCCAACATGAGCAACATGACTTTAGATATGCTCAACTCTTCCAGCTTGAGCGTAAGCCTAATAACTACAACTCTTAGCACAGAGTTTAATATGACTCGAAGCTTTGGGACTAATGCTTTGCTCATTTTATGGCTCAGCAGCCCAACTCTGACTATGCCAAAGAGTGTTTTTTGCACCCTGGCAACTTGAATTTTTACATTCTTGTGCTTACTACAAACATCTCTTCAGGTAAAAGCCAGGATTCGTGTCTAAATTGACTGCTTTTTTTGTGGCAGTGTCCTTTAGTTCAGCTTTGTCTGCACTTTCCTTACTTTGATTACTTGCTTCAATTGACGTTGACTCATATGACTATGATACTGCACTTTTTGTCTGCACAACTGATGAGCATTGTCTACTTGCATCTGAGTAACTTTTGATCTTAAAAGATCCAATGTACTCTCTAGCAGAATCTGTCTCTTCGGAGGAGATTTTGGTGGTGACCTTTGTGTAGCTTTTTGGACTTTAGCTCCCACTGACTTTGACTTTTCAGTCACCTGTTCTGGAAACTTGAGGGTTTGCATCATCTTCAGATAGTCTTTGACTTCAGTCGTACCATCCACATAGAGCTGAGCTTGATGAATTTGCAGCTCCCCCTTCCTAGGGTGATCACTATAGCCTGGTTCATTGTGAGAGCTCAAAACTATTTGGCTCTGGTTGAGTCTCACCTTTTGGGATTGTGAAGGTACACTTTGGGTAGCACTGTTGATGTTTGGCATCTGTAAACCTTCTGCATAGTTTCCTATGTATCTCCATGAAACATGATAAATTATTCCCCATGTCAAGCTGTAGATAGCATTATCTTTGCCCTGATATTGTCTATCCCATGGGTCTCCTATGATATGAGCTTCTGTGGTTTCAGGACCCAAGGCATCATAGATGCTAGAATCTTGTCTATATTTACGACTATTTTGGTCAAAGTATATACTCGTTTGGTCACAACATCGAAGCTTGATTTCTAATGGAGGAGAATTTAGCTCTGAACACATTTCTACGTTCACTCGGGTAATATCCTTCAGCTCTAGAGAGGATGGAATATAATATATTCTTTCCTCTGAAATGAACCATCCTTTCTGATCTATCATTGGATGCACTTCTATGAGCTGGTATGTGGGCCGTTCAAGCACAGGTTGATCCTTTTTGTACAGTTTTCCTTTTTGTTCTACATAGTGTGCATATGAATTATGTGTACCATACAAAGCTAACATCATTCTGTTTGATGTGTCTCTTAGACTCGTGAATGATTGCACATTTGTGGAAGTGGATGCAGAATCATTTGCAAACCTAACAGTCTTTTCACCCTTTGGTGATATCTTGATACCTTTACTAAATTCATGCAAGAATTTGTTGTTCGAAGAATCAATTTTAAGCTTTTCAGGTGCCTGTGCATTTTTATGTTGATTTTGAACTTGCAGTGCTTTTCCTAGTGCTTCTAGAGGTAATGCAAAATCATCTAATTGCATTAAAAGTGACGATTTAAATGCACTTACATCGAGATTCGCATTTCTAATTTTCTCGGTGACTTGCTTGGCAGTTGCTGTGTCCTTGTTGTCTGCATTTCTTGGACAATCTTCAGCAAAATGTCCACCTTTTCGTCCACAATCTGAGCAATACACCATGGCTGGTGGTATTTCATTTGGTTATATCATGTCAAGCTCTAGCTGAGAAGTTTCAGCTTCTATGCTGACCAAGTTGTCGGCATTTTCTTTTAAAACACTGAGCATCAAGCTGTAGACTGCTCCATCTTGACCTTTGTACCCTCTTTGGCTTGGTTCTCCAGTTAAACTGGCTTCTATTGGTTGATCTGTTGGATCTTCCAATTCTGGCTCTCAACAATAGATCTGACCACTGTATAATAACCCTGATTGCATATGCACCAAATGTATGCTTTGCTGGGTTGTGCAAATTTTTGGATAACCACTTGGGTTGACTTTGTGAACTTCTATCTGCACTTCATCTTTGAGCTTGCAATACTTGGATCCACTGAAGTCTATGAACATCTGGAAGTTATCTAAATTTGGCTTTACTGTAATCAATAGGATCTTGGCTCCTGTGTTGCTTTTATTGCTCATCAAGTATCTATGGCCTTCTAAAACTGTATATTAAACTTTATCTCCATTGTAGCCATATAGTTGTAAAATCTGGTCGGTTGTAGTTGTGCACGTGTTGCCACTACTACTGGCTTGCTCTACTGTACTTGAACTCTCAGCTCGAGATGAGTCCATGTCGACTGGTTCTGTAAAAAATATCTCCTAGCAGATTTTGGTATTGATTAGCAAAAAAGAAATTGCTCGGGTTTGATAAGACTGCTTTTGCCAAAGTACTTTTGGCAGTTGATTTCTCTTAGACTCACAAGGGTTGATTAACTCTAGCTCGGAAGTGTCAGAATTGATTGCAGCCTTTGAAATGATGAAAATCTAGGCCTTGAATAACCTAATCTGCAGATTAGATTGTTATTCGTTTTTTCCACTTGACTTGAGTTCAGCTCTTGTCAAGCTCCCAATTCTTTGCCTGCAACCTGGTTCTGAGCTAAGTGAGTTAGCAATTGAGATTTCTAAATTCTATCCTTGCAAGGAGCTAAAGAACTAATATGAAACTTGAAAACTGAGTTATCATGTATTAATTTTGATCTGATGGAACCCAAACTTGGCCATTGGCCTTGTACTATGTTGTTCTAACACTATACAAGCTCAAAAGTCCAAAATCTTGTTTCTGGGGCTCAAAAGTAAATAATCCCGGTTATTTACTTTTCTCAGTTTCTACACCTTTTAGGCTTTTTTTGCCAAGTAATTACCTTGTTGTGGTCTCTGGAAAAGTTTGGTTGAGTTTGATCAAGATTTGTCCAAGTTGTCAAATGTTTAGTGTCCGCAGACTGTGATTCCAAGAATCTGGCTTAAGTCTCAATTTTGTGATCCAAATTTCACCAAATTTGATTTGTGGAGTCTACTTGATGTGCTTGACCCTGTGGTATATTCTGTTGTGCAAAATTTCTCAATTCTGGAGCAAATGTAAATAATTGTGATTATTTACTACAGGGATTTTTTCCTTAAAAGTAAATAATCGTGATTATTTACTTTTGGTAAATTTTTGCATAATTTTGGTCAATTGAGTATGTACACTTGTTTAACACATCAATATAAGCCTACGAGTCATGTTTCCCTGAATTTGAACAAGATTTACCAAGTCACACTCAAGTTCTCAACATTCAGTACATATCTCAGTTTTTATCAAGGTTTTGGTCTGTTCTGTGATCCAAACTTCATGAGCCTTCACAAAATATGTTTGCAATCATAAATACAGTCTCTGGTATCAACCGTGATTAATTTTGAGTCAAAAGTAAATAATCGTGATTATTTACTTTTGACCTAAAATGAATAATTTTTTCAACTTTTTCACTGGATAGTTTTTTTATGATCTATTTTGAGCCTCTGAGTCAAGTTAAAACTTAATTTGAACAAGTTTTGTTCAAGTTATCAACAGTTTTCTGTCCGCAGACTCAGTTTTCAAGAATGTGGCGTAAGTCTAAATTTTGTGATCCAAAATTTCACCAAATTTGATTCGTGGAGTCTACTTGATGTGCTTGACCTTGTGGTATACTCAAATGTGCAAGATTGTCAATTTTTGAAGCAGATGTAAATAATCCCAATTATTTACTCCAGCTAAATTCAAGTTTTTGTCCCAATCTTGACACAGATCTGTTAAGGAACTCACCTTAAGGTCTCTAGCCAAGTTTCTTCATTTTGGACAATTTTTGGTCAAATGGTCATCAGTTTTCTGTCTGCAGACTAACTTTGCAAATTTGGTCACAATTTTCAATCCAATGATCCAAATCTTACCAAATTTGGTTTGTGGGCTTATTACAACATGGTAAAACTAGTGGTATGCTGACTTAGTAAAAAAAGTTGAAAAATGGGGCAGATGTAAATAATCGCGATTATTTACAACTGGCAACTCTATGCATCTTTTTGGTCAAGTGATCATGTATGCATGTTTATCACATTAATATAAGCCTATGAATCAAATTTCATCAAGTTTGGACAAATTTTTTCTCAATTTACACTCAAGTTTCAAATAGTCAGTACAAACTTTAGTTTTTACCCAGTTTTTTGCCAGTTTGGTGATCCAAATCTTTTGTGCCTTTACAAAAGTTGTTTGTACACATGTAATGAGTCACTGGTATGAACCTTGGTCAAATTTGAGCTGAAAGTAAATAATCGTGATTATTTACTTTTGGCCCAAAATGAACACTTTTTTTGAACTTTTTCACTGGACAATCTTTTCATGAGCTATTTTAAGCCTATGAATCAAGTCAAAACTTAATTTGGCCTAAAATATCAAGAAAAAGAAAATAATCTGACTTTTGGCAAGCTCTTGAAAATTTTACCTCAAAGTGTTCTTGAGCTTACCTACTGGTTCATACAACTTTTAAGCTTACTCTCCAGTCAGATTGAGTGGTTTGGAGTCTTTTTGTGCTATTTCTAGCCGTAGACCTAAAATTTTGCAACTTCCAATAACAACTCACAATGATTCTTTCAGAGAGAGCAATGTTCTGAAATCCACCTTGGATCCTACTTACCCTACTCCTAGATTCTCATGCAATGGAGTTGTGGAAAGTGTTCACAAACACTAGTTTTCTTGTTCTTTATGGTTTCCTGAGCATTGATCTTAAGATTTGTCTCTTCTATCAATCATTCTCAAAATCCTACTCTATCTCTACAATCCTACAATTCTAAAGGCACTCGACAAGTATGATTACTTCCAAGCTACCTCTACACAACAAAAGACGACAACCTTAAGCTATGCGGTTTCTAAAAAGAAAGTTTTACTCTAGGTGGACCTGAGGAAGTTAATGGACAACTACACAAGACGCTCCTGTTTTCCCTAGTTTAGGTCTATTTGTCCCGCAGTGGCGCCAAATGTGGAACGCATGTCTAGCCTCACCATCCTATCTTATTGCAGTATTAGCGAGAACCACGGTTAAATTGTCAATCCATGGGACGAAGCTGACTTGACTAGTGCATAGAGGCTACAAGAGGTTGTCAATCTCTCGGAAAACAACTAACAACTCGCATCTAACTCAAGCTACACTCAAGTGACTGAAATCACCAAAAGCCAATTGCTCATCGGCAAACAAATCACATCCGTTACATCATCAAATGACATCCAAACGTAACAAAACTTCTAGGACATGTTTATAAGACCTAAGCACACATGCTTATGGTCTTAAACCCCACTTTAGGTCAAGTTCCAAAATCACGATTATCAACAGCAGTGGATTTTTGACCTAGTCATTTTCGACGTAGAATGCATCTAAATGCTTAGCAATAATGCCCCAATACCCCGCCTATGGTTAGTTTTTTATTTGAAAGTATAAATTCCTAGTTATGATGAAATTAGGACGTGGATCGGCAATGCCAAAAGATATGAAATAATGTGATGTGTTTACGTCAATGCGTAGAGCTCTTACCTGCGGTTGCAATGCAACAAACACGACTGCAATGTGACAACCAGGGAGGGACTAGGAAGCGTGAGAAGGAGAGGAGTGAGCATCATTAGCTCACGCTGTGTATTTCATTATTCAAAACTTAATAAACTCTTTACAAAGTTGGCTTTTATACCTTAGCCAAGGTCTAAAATGTGTAATGTCCGGCGTCCAAGACCTTTGAGGCTCCACACTTATTGTATCTGCAACCCAGGTACACTAAGTGACCTATGCTCTACATCTTCGAACTCTTATTGAGCCCGTAACATGTTACAATTATCACAATGGCTAAATAAATAAGGAAATTACAATACATGGCCATTTTGAAAAAAAATGTACTGCTTTTTCATATTCATCTTTGATGTGCATTCATAAGTCTTTGATCTTTAGAAGCTCCTATTAGCTGATGTCGGCTCAGTTAACATGTTGGAAAACCCTCTAGATTTGGTTCATAGAGATGTGTGTGGGCCTATGCCACAAAAATATCTAGGGGAGCAGTATATTTCATAACATTCAAAGATGACTCTACTCGAAAGGTGTGGGTCTACCTCTTGAAAGGGAAAGACAAAGTAATTGGCTACATTCCACAAATTCTCAGCTATGGTAATAACCAATTTGGTGGAAAGCTAAAAGATTTTTGAACTGACAATGGTGGCGATTATGTCTCCACAGAGCTCATGAATATCTCTAGCAAAGAGGGATTCGACGATAGTTTACTACGTCGTACACACTTGCTCAAAATAGAATTGTTGAGCGTATGAATCACACGATTCAAGAAAGGTCACAAGCATGTTATCTATGGCAAAGTTACCTCCTGAGTTTTGAGGCTGGTATGATAGTTGTACACATCATCAATAGATTGCCTACTACTCTGTTGAATTTTAAGATTCCGTAGGAGATGTGGATGGACAAACAACCCAATTATGATAGATTACGTGTATTCGGGTGAAAATCATTCTCAAACATTCCCAAAGAACTTTGCAAGAATCTAGATCCCAAGTCACACAAGTGCATCTTCATTGGTTATGTTGTAGATGGAGAGATGGGATATTGTCTCTAGCACCCTAAATCTAGAAAGGTTATTCGCAGCTCACAAGTGATATTCAATGAGTCTAAAATGCATAGATAGCATGTTAAAGAGACCAAATATCAAAAAGTCAGATTCAAGGATGTAGCCTCCAAAATTTGGGAAAACTAACTTAGTCTACTAGTGATGTTCCTACCACCAGTAGTGCTCCAGAGAGTGTGAGATCCAGCAGGCAAGGAGTGAGGAGATCTACATGTATATCTCATCACCATAAGCATTTGGAGTTAAGATTGGACTATGTGTTAGTCCAATCTCAACGAGACTATAATGAGCCCACTTGTTATAAAGAAGCTATTTAGATGGAAGATTGCACGAAGTGGGAGCAGGCTATGCAATCTGAGTATAACTCGATTTTATCCAATGAACTTGGGAATTGATAGAGTTACCAGAGGGCAAACATGCATTGCCTTGCAAATGGGTGTACAAGAAGAAGTACACGGAAGAAGATCTAGAGCCTAAGTATAAGGGCTAGATTGGTTGCTAAAGGATTCAAGTAGAAGAAAGGTGTGGATTTTGATGAGTTTTTTTCTTCAGTGGTCAAAATGACTACCTTGCATCTTGTGCTTGGTTTATAGCCATAGAGGACATGGAGTTGGTCCAAATGGATGTGAATATGGCGTTTCTTCACGGTGATCTTAAAGAAGATGTTTACATGAAGCAACCAAAAGGTTTTGAGATCAAGCCTGAGAAGCCGATAAGGGAAAAACTAGAGTGTAGACTTAAGAAAGTTTTGTCTGGACTAAAGCAAGGCTCAAGGCGATGGTACATCAAGTTTGGTAAGTACATTCAATTTCAAGGTTATGTTCAAAGCCAAGAGGATCACTGCTTGTACACAAGGAGGTTGAATGATGGTTTCCTCATCATTCTAATCTTGTACGTGGATGATATGCTTATAGCTGGGAAATCCAAAGATGAGATTGCACTTCTCAAGGATGCCTTAAGCAACCACTTTGACATGAAATATTTGGGCGATGCACATCATTTTCTTGGTGTGAGTATCAAGAGAGATTGTAAATATGGAATATATGAACTATAGGTATATGGCAAATCCAGGTTGAAATCATTGACAAGCAGTGAATCATATCTTGAGATACATCAAGGGTTCACGCTTTCAAAATAGTGATGCATCCATAGATGAATACATTGATTCGGATTATGCGGATTGTGTGGATACTAGGAGATCCACATCTGGCTATGTTTTCGTGTTTGTTGGAGTGGAAATCTCTTGGAGGTCATGTCTCCAAAATTTCACTTTGTCGTTCACCTCTGAGGCTGAGTATGTTGAAGTTTGCAGTGCCAACAAGGAAGCTGTGTGGTTAACTTGTCTAGTGGGAGACCTTGGTATACACCAGACTCCCGTGCTACATTATGATAGCCAGAGTGTGATTCCGTTAGCAAAGAACCCCATGTTTCATTCCAAGTCAAAACACATCGAGGTCAGGTATCATGTGATACGGGATATTTTGGCTAGAAAACGCATTGAATTAGTCAAAGTTCACAAGGATGACAACCCTGCAGCCCTTACGAAGAGCTTAGCAACAGAGCGGTTTGCACATTGCAGTGAGATGATGGATGTAGGGTGAAGCCTCGTGATGCTTCACATTTGTATATATTTGTACTAACATAAACCACTTGGGCTACTCTGGCCTTCAAGTGGGAGATTGTAAGGGTGCATGCCATACTGTCCGAGCGCCACCCATTACTAACGTTACATTATTCATTACATAATACAAAATAATAAGGGGATGTGGATGATTATCCACTGTGAGCTCCATCCACACAGCAACGCTCCTGCTTTTGCACTTCCACTTGCACTCGCACTCGCACACACTCCCGCTTGCCTCACAACGATTGGGTGGAGATGAGCATACCTCAAGATGATCTTTATCTTCAAGCTGCTTTGAACTTTCCCCTTTTGTTGTTGTTTCCTTACCATCTTTACCAAATCCTACATCCACTTCAACTTCAGATGTTTCCTTTGAAACCTGAGTAGTCTCCTTACTAAGTATCTCATCCACAATAGACAATACTGGATCTTTAAACTGCTATTGTCCACCTGCAACATCTGCTTCTTCATCTGCAACTGCAATTGGAACTGTGAGTGTACCTTCAGTTAATTGTTCTTGAACTTTAGTTTTAGTTTTATCCAACTTTATAATATCACTCTAAGTATGCAGTTGTTCAGGTTGATGATGTTTCTGTTGCTCCAACTGCTTCTGCAATTCCTCATATTGGTGTTTCAGTTCATCATACTGCTGCTTGAGTTCATCATTCTATTTTTGCACAAACAAATTCTCCTCCTTTACTGCTTCCTCTGCATCAATGCTTACTCCCATCTTAGCTACAACCTCATCCATTGTATGTTCTTCAATGTTCTTAGCCAACACTTCCTCAACATGTTGCTGCTCTACCTCATTCGCCTTACCATCACTTCTCTCGCGGGCTCAGGGCGCCTGACAAAAGGCGGGTCTTTTTCCGACCATTCCAAAAAGATCCCACAAGTTTTTAAAAATGAACCCTCTTCGCTGGGGTACGGGGAACTTTGACTCTGTCAACGAATGCTTAGTTGTATTGTTGACATTATATAAAACCAATGAACCTTAATGATAACATTACCAATCAACTTGGGATTAGCGCAGCGGTTCGGTTTCCTTGCGCATTCGTTGAAATGGCTGGATCTTGGTCTATCAAACCATAAGTAGCAGATTTGACTCTACTTTGTCGATTCGTGAGTGAGCAAGGCA
This sequence comes from Adiantum capillus-veneris, assembly GCF_014529385.1. Lineage (NCBI taxonomy): Eukaryota > Viridiplantae > Streptophyta > Polypodiopsida > Polypodiales > Pteridaceae > Adiantum > Adiantum capillus-veneris. Next base: position 76,713,639 of record NC_140941.1, on the reverse strand, counting down.
AAATATTATCAAGACGAATGAATAGATTGACCTCGAAGCAGTTTTTATCCAATCGCTACGTACACGCAAAACACTTTTTCACTATCTGAAGTGCCCTGTGCGTTGATTAGTTTCTGGTTCAAAATGGTATCAATAGCTATAGTAGTCTTTCCGGTTATCTACTGTGATGACTGGAATTATATCTTTAATTAATTTCTCTTGAACTTCTTGATCTGCATTATCCATCACTATCACTTCACATTCAACAACCTCTAGTTCAGGTAGATCATAAACTTATTGTTCCCCCTTATACTTCAATTGTATAAAATTATCTTTCAGTTCAATGAACTTCTTCTGCAACAACATATTTTCTTCCTTAGCCTCTTCTTCAGCAAAGACCTGGTATGGATTACTGAACACATTAGCAGGTTCAGGTTCAGGTTTCTCTTCAAAAAGATTGAAGAAAGATTCAAGATAGGATGAAAACTTTGCAACCATTAGACACTGCCTCCTAAACATATCCAATATTTTTGCATATAGATGAAACATTGAGAAACTTGATTTAGACTCTGTATGCCAAAACAATTGATTATACTGAAAATTTTGATTCAGGTTACACCAAAACTGATCTGCTTCTTTATCAAACTAATCTGATTCAAGGCTTAAAAACAACAGGTTGAACTCTCCTTCACACATAAAAAACACCACCAAGATGGCTTGCTCACATCCCCTCTCAAAAACATAAAGAAATCCACTTTGCTGCAAATCTCTCCAATCGGTGATATTTCCTTGAAACTGAAAATTCTTGACTTTTTTTCCCTGAAAAACTTCCCCTATGTCATCAAGCATGAAGACATAAAACCAATGAGATATAATAATATCAACATCATCTTCTCCATCAGCAACATCACATAGAAATATAGAACCATCTTCAAGAAAACCCACTTCACCATCATCAAGAACTTGCAAAATACATGCATAATCATCAGTCAAAACCATCTCCTCAGCATCATAAACACCATTGACATCAAAAACTTGGTATAAATCATCAAGAATATCATCAAGAAATTGAACTTCACTGAAAAAAGATGGACCTTCAATATCCATGACTAAATTTGTAAAAGCACCAACATCATAAAGATCATTGATGATAACATCATCATTCAAGACACCTTCCATAACATCAAGATTTGAAGAAGACTCCATATTGTCGGTTTGAGTAAGTTGAAGATTCCAATCCTCAATCTCACTATCCTTTTCCAAAACAACTTGCTTAAGAGCATCATGAACTTCATAACAGTAAGAAATATGCAAGTCAAATTCAGCTCGAACCTGAGAAATCTCCACAATCAATGATGCCTTCTCTTCTTAAAGTTGACTAATTTTGGAAACCACTTCATTAGCCGCATATTTAATTACCTGTCATTATCCAACTCCAAAGAAATCTTATGGATCATCTCCACTTGAGAAATAACAAGACTTTGTAGTTCAGCAAAGTCAGGTACATAACTTCTTTGAAAATCAGTATCATCAAGCTCAATATCATTCTGCTTGCTTATTTCCCCTGCAACTTCAACTTCTTATGGAATTTCAAGTTTCTCTGCAACCTTCATATATTTTGAAACTTGAACAAGTTCATTTGTGCTTGTGACATTATCTGCAGGTGGTATATCATCTTAAATGATTAAAATCTGATTTGCAGTTGACTGTTGTGTTCCTACTTCCTCAGGATCTGACATTGCAACTACATCATGCACTACAGCTTGAACTTGATTCTTTTGAACCTCATCTTGTATCTGCTCTTCCATAATAGTATCCATCTGCACTTGTACTTGATTTGAGCTAAGCTGCACCTGCTGATTTAGTTGATCATATTTTTGTTTTAAGTCATCATACTTCTTCTTCACGTGTCTCTCATCTCCTTGTTCCCAAACATCCATCTTTGCATACTGTTTTGCATAATGTTCATTCTGTCTTGAATGCAATAACGAAACCTTTTGGCCCTTCATCATCACAAATTGAGTCTTAAAGTCTTCATATAGCTTCAGTTTAAACAAAATTATCCTACTTTGCTTCCACTTTATGCATTCAGTCCACTGCAAACATTCAAGCAAAAAGTTCATTTCTTGCTTCATGTATACAATCTCGTGCAAATATTCAATCTCTTGCATATGTTCAGCTCTTTGTAAGTACATTGTAGTGATCTTTCCCTGCGAGTACAATGTAGTCCCTTGTAAATATTCATACTTCCATACACACTTAGTCTCCTACACATAGACAATATTCTGTAATTGTTGAGTTGTCTCTTTCAAGTATAGAGTATCCTATGAAGATGAAGCTTCCTGCACTTCAAAAATCTCTTGCACCTGAACCTAAATTTGAACTTTCTTGGTTCATATTCTTCCACAAAATGCTTCATGATTCTTTGATCCAAACCCTTTTTCCGCTTGATCCATTTCCGAAGAAAATAGTTAGCAAATTCCAAGAAAGACATCCACACCATTGAACACAAGTAGAAATTTGTTGCAAACACCCCATGTTGGATTTCTCTAGACAAAAAGTCGCTTCAGTCACTTGACTCCTGCATCCTTCAATTATAGAAATCAAAGATTGAACTCCATTCTTCACCTTTGAGAATTTGTAGTTTGCTTCTTCTTTGTCAAAAACTGCTTCTTGAATATCTTTGACAAGATACTGACCATGTGATTAATGATTGCTTCTCTTCTTGAAGTCGATCGATCATAAAAATGGCTTGATTTTTCACCACCTGATTTGAATATCTCTCATTCTTCAAAACTAATGAGAGATTGTTGATGATCATTGCTTGAGCAACAATGAGACTTTGAAATTCATTAAATTTAGGAACAAAATCTCTTTGCAAATCAATAAGTATTTATAAGGGACGTGCATTATGGAATTTTGTAAATTAGGGACCTTCGGCATTGAAACTTGCAATTTAGGGACCTGAAATTGGAGATCATTATCTTCACAACCTGAATAACTCATTCCATGTTTGGAAATTGGCTTGCAATCCTCAAGATTCCAAAAAGCACATCCTCTTCAGCAAAAACACCTGTTGGAATGTCACTTGTGGGATACTCCTTATCAACATACATCAAAAATTGATTCATCACATCATCCTCATCATCAGCACACATTATGTCTTCAACTATATTCGTCTCTTTCCGTTCAGCACACTGTAATCTAATCTCTTCCTGAATTGCAACCTCTTCAAGATTGATGTCCAAGGTTGGTATGTGGTATTGGTGGCATCTTTGGCTCACTCCCACTTGCATTCCTTTCTTTTCAATCGCCAACTCTTCTTTCGGGTAGTTCTTGTTTTCTTCTTGCAAATCCTGTGGGATTCACTCTATATACAAAACGAGATGCCACCTGCGACCGGACAGCTTTCATAAAAACCCTATATACGACTCATATTAGGGAATATGACCCCCCTTTCTACCCTTATACAAAAGTCAATGAAAAAAACTATCATACCCCTATCTAACATATAAAATTTAGGTCTCACATGATCTAGCTGAGTAAAACTAGTCAAAGAGCATGTAGCATAGTGACTATCAATGTACTAAGGAACCACTTTTGTTGATAACTAGATGTACCCTCAATGTGTCTTAGTTTGACTTTCAAACTATGTGCCCGTTCAACCCGCACTCTAGCTACTTGTCCAATTCTAACCCATCTAAATTACTCAAAAAACAGGGTTATAAAGTTGTGTTAGGTTCCCCATGTAAATTTGCATCTATACAAACTCTTTATAGCTTTCATCCCTCAACAAATGAACAATAATAACAAAAAAGGAAATCGATACAAAATATTGTTGGTTCTTGCATGTATCTTGGTAGCTATTGACTCACAAGCTTGAGGGAAAACCCTTTTGGGAAGCCATGATTTTGAAACACAAAAACTTCCTTTCATTTTTCCCTCCCCCCCCCCCCCCCCCCCCCCCCCCCCTCGGCCCCCCTAAATATGATACCCCCTTCCTTATTTTTAAGCTTAGGAGATAAATTAAGGGACCTATCCCTAACTTATACGCTTATGTAACTTGTAAAAAAACCCCCCTCCCCTGCACTTACGTGGTGCGGTAAGTTTTTCCATGGTGAATCCCCTGGGTTGCAAAGATACAAGTCTCTTTGATGTGAGGTTTGGGGATAGCTGGCAGTCCTCTTGGCTCATGAGATGCTCCTAGCTGCCTCCTTCTTCCTTCATCACCTTTTGGAATACATCTCCCTTGCATTCAACAACATCTCCTTCTTGAATCAACTTCTTGTCTTCAATAATCTAAGTATCTACAACTTTGATCCCATATTCAAAACCATCAACATCAGGTTGAAAAACTTTAGGTGCTGAAAAATTAGATTCAACCTTTGAAACTTCAAGTTTTGAAACTGCAGGTGCTCGAAAAACTATTGGTAACTGAAAATTGACAACTTGAGGCTGTTTTAGGTTGGAAACAGTAACAGGTTGTTGAAAACATCATTCGGAATCATCATCATTAATGTACTGAAAACCATCAACGGCATGTTAATAACAATGCTGCACCAGCTTGTTGAAGCCGCCATAGCCATTACACAACATGCAGCTCTGATTCCTGTCGTCTCTTTTAGGGACCACCGACTTGCATGGCACTAACTCCTGTAAGGGAAGAAAAGAGGGTCTAACAAACTTGTAAGCTGTGAATGGAATCCTCATCAACAATCTTTTCTTATATTTAGGCCTATGAATATTATGATGAGATTTTTAGGTGTGGATTGCCTGTTTTCTGTTATGATTGGCAGTGGAGGATACGTTCCACGATTGGATCTCATGTTGAAGCATCAAAATGTGCTAGATAAATACTCTCATTGACACACATGTATATTGAATGTTGTGCCCTTTGCTAGGCACAAGTGTCACCTGCTATGGTCTAATTTGAGGCCAACTCAGGCTAGCACGCTCTTTTTCATTCTTGTAAATCAATAAACCGATGCTTCTGTGTATTGGACTTGGGATATTCACATGGAAGGAAACGTTTTTGGTGATTTTCAACTTGCCCTACCTTTGTGTATCATCCTTAATTTCTTGGATTGCTCTTATTTCAAAGTAACTCACCTCGGTCTGGGGTATTTTACAAAACACTTAATAAGTATCATAATATGTAGTAGTGCTCTCATCAATATGTTTGCCAAGTGTGATGCTTTGCATCAAGGAAAAGTGTCCTAGAGAATTTTCCTTCTTCTAGAATCCTCTTGTAATGCTCAAAAAACAAAGTGTACTCAAGTTAGGCAAAGCTGACAAGGTCTTAAATATTTTGAAAAAAATGAGCCATGAGGACATTCTTGTAATTGAGATGGTCTATGCTTGTATCCTTAGACCCCATGTTGTGATCCTTGACATCACACCCAAGAAGGCACTGCGTGCAAATCTCAAAATGAATCTTCCTTGTATGTGCCTAAAGTAGTATAGAGCTAGTTGGCATTTCATGTTCTGGCATACCCCAGGGCATATCCAAGGGTAGAAATCTTGAACAAGGATTTCATCAAAGCCTTGTTATGCTTTCAATATCTCCCACAATGATGCATTGTAAGAGACCCCATTCTAGACCTGACATGTTTGCTATTAACAAACTTTGACAAACAATCTCCCATACATTAATTTGCCCATGTCTTTGACTTACGTAGTGAGAAATGATGCATGTCGGTAAGTTGCAAGCACATGTGAAGGCATTTGTTGGAGAGGAGCTTCCTTTTGCATCACTGCATATCAAAACTGGCTCATGCAATGTTTTTTTCCACTTGTATGCCATTTTCTTCACATCCGTCAATCATCCAAGTATAATGCTCTTAATCTGGTGCGTGTCATATTTGTTTTCCCTCATGTTTTGAATGCACATATGGCCTCAATGCACATTGAGAAAAGTGATTGCATTCACTCGAATGCCTTTGTGTTCCATTTGCATAGTCTAATGTAGACTTTCATCATGCCACACTAATATTTGAAGATATGGTTAGTATAATATAAGCATTAAAAATCTCAAAAATAATGTTTCAATTTCAAAAGCTCAAAAATAAAAGCTTGCAAATATAAAACCCCCGAGATAAACAAGGCAGGAGATTGCACTTTTAATCACAAAACTGTAGAGTAGATGAAGAAGAAACACCATAATAAGGATAAGAAAGTACTACATTCACTATATGTTCACCATCACCATTGAACTACAGAGTAGGAACAACAATACAACTACAGGGAACTGCAGAAATTGCATGGCAGCTACATCCAAAAATTGCTACTTACCATATGACCATTCGGGTATTTCCAACTACCTAGGCACTAGGCACTTGTGTAGACATGCCTCTAAGGCTTAAAGCTAAGACTTTAGTTAAAAGTCCAAAAAGTAAGTGCCCTGTCAGATCAGGCACTAGCAGAAGGTGACCTACATGGTTTGCATCACAGAGAAACTTGTTGAGAGCATGCGGACGAGAGACAAAAATCTCGTCACTATTCATAGTGCCATGGAGTATGCCATCTCTTCCTCCCTCCTCCTCCGTATTTGCCTACACTGCTCGATACCACATGCCATTGGAACTCCTTTTCACACACAAAATTCCATTCACTTTGCCAAGCGTGGGTTCCCACTCATGGGTTCCCACAATAGGAAGCATCAAGAGGTCGGGCATCAAGATTCTAGGCACGATTAGGGTAATGGCTACTCACCACATGCAAGGGACACATAGTGTCAAAATAGTAGAATTAGGTCTCCCAATCTCAGAAAAATAAAAGTTCTTTCAAAACATATTAAGTGCATAAGTGACGGGTGAGTTTAGGAAATGAAAAGACCGATGAAGATGAAGATGAAGCTGGAAATTCAAAAAACAAATGAAGATGAAAAGTCAAAAGACCTTTTGTGTCCATTTAAATAGGTGTTTCTATGCTCTTTCATTTTTCCTTTAGCGTTTTCTTATAAGTTCTCTTTAGCATTCCCCCCCCCCGCCCCCCCCTCTCTCTCTCTCACACACACACAATGTTATATTCATCTTTCTTAAGTAATATTCTTGCAAATCTATGTGCTTTGGCATTGCTTGTCCTTATGTGCTATAGATTAACGCATCGTTTTTCTTGTTTTTGAGTGGAATCTTTGAATTATAAGAGCACCTTTTAATTTTTTTGAAGCCTGTCTCCCCAATCTCTCAGAAAAATAAAAATTCTCTCAAAACATATTAAGTGCATAAGTAAAGGGTGAGTGTAGGAAATGAAAAGACAGATGAAAGTGGAAAGTCAACAAAGTGGAAAGTCAACAGACATATGAAGGTGGAAAGCCAAAAGACACATGAAAATGGAAAGTCAAAAGACCTTTGTGTCCATATAAATAGGTGTTTCTCTTCTTGTTTATTTTTCCATTAGAATTTTCTTCTCTTCAAAGTGTCCTCTCTCTCTCTCTCTCTCTCTCTCTCTCTCTCTCTCTCTCGCAATGTTGCATCCATCTTTTATAGCTAACACTGTTGCAGATCTACGTGCTTTATCATTGCCCGTGGCTACGGGCTATAGACTAGCGTATCACTCTTGTTGTTGTTGAGAGAATCTTTGAATTAGGAATACCTTTTAATTTTTTTGAAGCCATTAGGAATACCTTTTAAATTTTAAGGGACACATAATGTCAAAATAGTGGAATTATGGAGTCTCCCACATCGGCGAAGAATTCCAAGGTTCGGATCCTTTGGAGTCTCCTGCATCGACAAAGAATTCCAAGGTTTGATAGGGACACATAATATCAAAATAGTGGAATTATGGAGTCTCCCACATCAACGAAGAATTTCAAGGTTCGGATCCTTTGGAGTCTCCTGCATCGACAAAGAATTCCAAGGTTCGATAAGGCTTTGAACTCCCACGACTCTTCAAACTCTTATTAGTAAATTCAAATTTGAAGCCCTCAAGGACTTCCAAGCTCATTTTGAAGCTCGTCAATTGAAGGAGATTTGAGCCTTTAAGTTCTCACAAACTTCTAAGGCCTTTGCAATGGAAAGTTGTAAGGACATGGGTCCAATGGGCAAGGCTACCGGCATGGCCGAATAGTGTGTACGCTAGGGGGAGGCTATAAGATAGCACGGTTGGGTGGAGACTATCATACGCATTACCACCGCCCTTTCATTAGTATCCGAGCTAGTTTTGGAGAAGGGGAAAAGCAGGTTGCATGTGCATGCGACGCGCTACTTCTCTCCCACGTTCCGCAGATAGTGACGTCTACGCTGTGCAACAAAAAGAAGACATGTAATTTTCCTGTGTGCGCCTTGAAGACAGACAACAACAGCTGACCACGGCTAGCCCAGTATACCTTTTACTTTTTAAGGGACACATAGTATCAAAATAGTGGAATTATGGAGTCTCCCATATCGGCGAAGAATTCCAAGGTTCGGATCCTTTGGAGTCTCTTGCATCGACAAAGAATTCCAAGGTTCGATAAGGCTTTGAACTCCCAAGGCTCTTCAAACTCTTAACACTAGGTTGGTAACCTAACAGGACATAAAAGTGTCCTTTCAGGGTTTTGAAAAAAAACTCCAAAACCATAGTAGATCCACTCATTTTGTAAAATCCTTTCATGAGGTTATAGTTCAAGGCCTACTACACATGGAAAAAATAAGAAACTTGTAAAATTTCTCATCTTTTGGTCACACCAAGCCTCCAAAGTTGATGGACTAGTACATTTTCATCAAAACAATCATTTCTTACATTTTGTTGCATAAAAATAAGATTAGGGATTTTTGTAGGACTTGAGATAAATTCCCTAGTCAACTTCAATGGGTTGGTGATCAGAACATATGATTGCTTCTCACTCACTATTTTTTCTTTTGCCAAAAGAAATAGGTACAAAAAAGTTGAATTTTTACCATTCTGCAAACCTATCATCAAAGTTTCTATAGCCACGCTCAATACAAATAATATATGCATGTTTTCTTAGTTCCCTATTGTCCTTTAGGTTCATAAGGAGCCATGGAGCATGTCAAAAGAATAATACATCTCTTACCAAGGGGAATCTTGGGGATAAAGATGAAGTACTAAATACAGCAAACATGAAAAAATTGGGTTCAACATTATGAGTTGTAGAATCCCATAGAAACTATTCAATATCTAACCAAATTTGATCCTTATGACTAGATATGGTTACTACGTACAAAATGCATGTAGTTGTCACAAGAAACTAACAATATTCAAAAAGCTATACTTGATATACTAGAATGTTTCTTTTTCTTCTATAATTGAAAAAATCAACCATCGTTGTCTACTATGAAAAATAGGGAATTAGGTGCCCCAAAACTCAAGGAATATTAGCTTTATGTTACAATATGTGACATAGAAAATTACAACTGCATTTGGATATCATGAAAGCCACCAAAAAATCATAGAAGAGCTAAAATTGGCTAAACAACAGGATTTTACAATTTTTGTAATTTGGTCATAACTTACAACTTTAACATTTATTTCTCCCTAGAAGCATCAGGACATGTTGAGGACTACTAAAGATAGTTCTCTATCATTATGGACCTCACAAACATGAATTCTAGAGTGGCATAGTTGCAAAAAGTTGAAAAAAGCCAAAAACAGGACCCGTTTTTTCACACAGTTTAGGTTGTGAAATGTTGTGCAAGGACAAGGTTAAAGATGGAATTGATATTTCAAAAAAATGTCGAGTTTTTTCAGCTCATGAGACAACTTTCTAGACAGATAGCACCTCAAAATCCATTTTGAAACTCTTGACATAATTCAAGGAAAATGGTCACTCCACAGGACATAAAAGTGTCCCAAGACATAAAAGTGTCCCATTACCAACCTAGTGTTAAGACTAAATTCAAATTTGAATCCCTAAAGGACTTCCAAGCTCATTTTGAAGCTCGTCAATTGAAGGAGATTTGAACCTTTAAGTACTCACAAACTTCTAAGGCCTTGGCAATGGAAAGTTGTAAGGACATGTGCCCTATGGGCAAGGTCACCAGCACGACCGGACAGTGTGTACGCTAGGGGGAGGCGATAAGATAGCACGGTTGGGTGGAGACTAGCACACGCATTACCACCACCCTTTCACTGGTATCCGAGCTATTTTTGGAGAAGGAAAAAAGCGGGTTGCATGTGTATGCGATGCGCTGCTTCCCTCCCACGTTCCGCAGACAACAACGTCTATGCTGTGTAGCAAAAAGAAGACAGACATAATTTCTTGTGCGCATGCCGAAGACAGACAACGAAAACCGATCGCGACTACCTCATCTATGCCCTGAACAACGAGCGACCAAGGAAAACTTTACCAACGACCAAGGTAAACTCGACCGGTGACTCTACAACACTGAGGCTCCGAAGGCTTCCATTGGCATTGTTGGTTGTGCGTGTAGGAAGGCCCGCTTAACCCTTGCATGAAGGAGGGTTGAACCCACCCCATGAGGGTAAGAGGCCAACACTTTACCATCAAGCTATTGACCCGTGTTGTGTATAACACGGAAAGATAGCATACTTGTGTTGAAAGGAAAACTAGAAGGAAAGGGAAATCTTCAAACTTCAAGGAAGTAGTTTCACCCTTCCTTTTCCAAAAATTCTTTTTTCCTCAAGGAGGTAGCTTCAAAGTGAACAAAAGCATCAACAAAGGTGTTTTTACGATGAACGACACGTGAAGCGCTACAATTCTCGCAAGGCGAGGTTCGCATGCAACGCAAATCGCAGAGCATACAAACACAAAAACTTCAACTTCAAAAGGTACAAGTTGACTTTTTTTTTCTCTCTTTACATTAGTGTGTGTTTACCATGGCCAGTGAGGATATCCCATCTACACACACTTTTGATTTTGAGCATGTAGATCAAATTCAGGGCACCACAGGTGCTGCTGACACTAATATGCATGACGACGATGATCTAGGAGATCATGGCCTTGTAGATATGGTTGCTTTCAAGACTTTGGAAAATCGCCAAAGTGTACTTGAACGCAACCTCTTTGCACTCAATGCAAATGTTACCAATCTTACGGAGTTACTTGTGATATTTATGAATTCACAGACGGCTCAAGGAACCACAAGTGGCACGGTTCAAGGGAACCAAGCTCGCACGACTCAAGGAGTCCAAGAGACAAGTGCTTCCGAAGATGCAAAAGGTAGCAATGCATTGTTACCATATACATGTGGTAGTGATGTGTGTGAGCACACTAGGACCGCCGTGGCACTTTTTCCCTCTTTAAGAGGTTTTTTCCTCTATGCATTGTATATACGCCCATCACTCTAGGGCTATCCATCTTTTCATTGCACACTAAGTAACACACTTTCTATTGTGTGCCTTGAGCTTCCTTCGTCTTCTTTAAGCTGTGTGCGTTTCTCTGTAACCCTAATTCCAACAATTGGTATCAGAGCGGGTTGCATCCTCCCGGGCTCAATCGCCAGCAGCTCCAACATACGCCTGCTCACTTTCTCCGATTTCTGTGAGCTTTGGCAAGCATTCACAGGTCGAAATTTTTTTTGGGTGAGCTCGTAGAGCTTTGTCTGCTCAAATTTTTGATTTCGGCTCATTTTGGTCTCCGTTTCCACTACAGGCAGTACTGCACAGGCTATTTAGTCATTTTGTGTAGAATTTCTGTCAGTGTCGTTTTCTGCATAACAGGTGCCTTACAATCTTCTACGGTTTGTGCTATATAGCATGTGTTGTTCCTGCTTCATTTCTCCTCTTTTCGGTACATCAGGTGCAGCGTTTACCATGGCTGACAACAACAACACAGATGTGTTCAAGATGTTTGCTGTTAAGGATAGGTTGGATGGGAACAATTACCCTATGTGGGCTTACATGATGCAACATGTCCTTGTGTCAAAGGGTGTCTAGAATATTGTGCAAAGCATTGATATAAATCCTGGTTCTGAGGATGCAAGAGATGTTGAGGATGTGGTAGGTCTTGCTACAAGGATTGCTACTATTAGAGTTGTTTTGCCTACGACAAAACAATTTTGTTGGGATGTAAAGGATGCGTAGGCTCATGCATTGATTGTGTTGTCTGTGAAGCGCACTATTTTTCTTCACATTCGTTCAACAAAATCTGCAAAACAGGCTTGGGATATTTTGGTTGGTCTTTATGCAAGTCGCAATGAGGCTAAAATTGCTTTGCTACATAAAGATGTCAGGAACCCCGCAAGGCCGGACTACACAAGGGCAGGCCGGGCTAGGTAGTGTGGAAAGGGAGTCCAACTAGGGCAAAGGGCCAGGGGCTATGCTATATAGTGGGTGGTTGGGTGGTGGACTCCTAGGTTCTAGTTCCCCTTGTCTAACATTGGTATCAAGAGCAAGGTTCCTTTTTTGGGAAAGGCACAGCCGTGGAGGAGGGGAGCCACACAATTGTGCATGATTTTGTGCATGTCGAGGTTAAGGGGGCGTGGAGAATCCCTCCTGTGAGGAGAACAACAAGGCAAGCAGGCGTGGGGCAACCCCCTTGCAAGGAGGAGCCGCTGAGGCGGACCTGCATCAAAACCGCCACTCGCGGGCTCTACGGCTGCACACCGGGCAGGGGAGGGTTTTACGTCATTGGGCAGGAGCCCCTACCTCAACAAAGAGACGGCCATGGTGATGGTGTTTACCCGCGCACTGTTCTGAGCGGCCATAGCCGTCTATGTGATGGTTTTTTTCCACTTACGGGCACCCAACCAAATTTTAACCATAAGGGGAGGTACCCACAATAGGGTACCCCACCCCCTTACTCCATGTGCCGATTCGGCAAGGCCAGAGAGGTGCGGCATAGCATCGACGAGGCCGGCACAAACTTCGAGCCAAATTCTCTACGCATTATGCAGAAACTCAGAGATTTAAAGAACACTATTCCGACGGAGTTCAAGTACAATTATTTGGTAATTTCAAGTCTAATTGATTTGGCTATCAAGAACTTGTGGAATTCCATATACGGCGGACAATTCGAATCACTCTCCATCGGGATACTATAGATTTTGACGGAATTAGCAAGGCTAATTACACTTTGCGAGTGCTCTCAATTTCAGGTTCTTTTTTTGACTACTCCTTGCACCGCACTGTGTCACCATGGATTCGGATATCAATATGACAATAGATTTTGAGCAAAGTACGCTTGATCCTGCCAATGATGGCCCGCAGCCAGATCCTCTCAAGGAGAGTACCTGCGATGCTACAGCAGGTGATGATACTTACGAATTGCTCGATATTCAATAATTTCATGCACTTCAGACACGCATGACAGCCATGGATGAAAATTTTAAAGCCTTAAATGAAAATGTTACTAAACTATCCACATTAGTAATTCAATTAATGCAACAGCAGTCCAAGAGTCCTACTGACACGCACATGCATGAGCACGTTGCTACACAAGGGCAGGGCACTTCTAATCTAGGGCAAGGCCCAAATGCTGATACGTTGCATACTCTTACTGCAAAAGAGGTGGATGAATTGTTGAAAAATACCAAACCACCGATTTTTAAGGGGGAAGACCGAGACCACAATAAGGATGCAGTGAATATCTTTCTCAGCAAGTGGGATGGAATTCACACCTTACGACGTACTCCAGACGCAGTCAGAGGTCTGCAAACGAGCTTAACTATGGAAGGAAAGGCCTACAAATGGTGGATGTCTCTCAAGGAGAAGAACATCATACCACAGAGTTGGGCAACTTTTGAAGCTATGTTTAGCAAAGCATTTTTGCCTACAAACGAGGTAGATCAAAATTGGATGGCTTGGGACACATGTTCCATGCACCAATACCCATCACTACTTGAATATATCTCTCACTATCGGGATGTTATCCTCAAGTTGGAAGGCTTAGATACCTTTCAACAAGTACGGGGGTTCATACGAGGTCTGACACCAAAGAGCTTAAGAAGTATGTCAAGACCCAAGACCCTAAAACACTTGAGGAATCCATAGTGAAACCACATAATTATGATGATCCAGATGAAAAGAAAGCACATAATAGTCACATGCCTACTAATACACATGGTAATACACACACTCAGTATGGGCACAATAAAAGAAAACACGTAATAGTCACGTGCCTGCTAATACACATGGTAATGCACGCACTCAGTATGGGCACAGTCAAAACAAAATTATAGTTGCCAATCCGGATGCATCTAAAAAACCCAAGGGGTCCAAGGGTCCTCTCTCTCCTGAGGACTTTGATAAAGCCAAGAAAGAAAAATTATGTTTTCAATGTTTAGGAAGAGGTCATGGCAAAAAGGATTGTCCCAAGCGGAAATCTGCTGCTCAGGGCAAGGAGAAAGTAGTGCACATGGTGCAACTGCTGACTCTTGAGTCTTCCTCACGATTCTCTACAGTGGAAGTAACACACACTAAGGTGGTGCATGAATGCTGTGTCACAGCTTCCATGTGGCAACCAACCTTTGGACCACATGAGTTAGTACCTATGCACGGATATCTGCAAGGACACAAGGTGTGCATCTTGGTAGATGATGGTGCTACTCACAATTTCATCAATTACGGATTGGTGAAAAACTCAAATTGCCTCAAACTCCGAGTACCCACCACTACAAGGTAGTAATGATGAATGGACATGATACCGAAATCTGGGATACTCAATGCCGAGCTGTTCCGTTGTAAGTACAAGGGTACTCCACATGCTTGGATTTTCAGGTTATGAACATGGAAAGGGCAGATGTGGTTCTTGCTAGGGAGTGGTTGCATAGCCTAGGACCATCACTAAGGGTAGCTATGAGCACAACACCTTGATGTTTGAATCCCATGGCGCACATGTGTTGTTGTTAGGAGAAAAATATATACCTTCATCACCACTGATTTGTACCGTTGAGCTTATGCAGCTCGTTTCTGATAATGAAATAGATCATGTTTTCTTGTGTTACTCACTGTCTCATTTTCTTTCTAACATTGAATCTGTCGAACATTCCTCAACGCCGTATGCTTCTCTCTCATCTCTTCCACCAATTGCTAATTCTAAACAAGCAAACATTGCTAGTCAATTATAGAAATTATTAAAGGAATTTCAAGATGTATTTCCTAATGATTTGCCATCAGGATTACCACCGACACGATCAGTGCAACATAGCATTGACGTGGCTGCAGGCTGTAAAACTATTAGTAAACCAACCTACCATATGAGTTATTCAGAAGTTGTTGAGGTGGAACGTCAGCTTGCTGACTACCTTACCAGGGGGTTTATACAACCCAATTATTCACCATGGGCTTCGCCTATCCTATTAGTGGAGAAAAAAGATGGCAGTATGCGCATGTGTGTAGACTACCGTGGCTTAAATGCGGTTATAGTTAAGAACAAATACCCATTGCCCAGAGTAGATGAGTTGTTTGACAAACTCACTCATGCTCGCATTTTTACAAAAATAGACTTGCGGTCAGGATATCATCAAGTCCGTATTCGACTTGCCGATATACCCAAAACTGCATTCCGAACACAGACGTGGACTTCAAAGGCCATTGATATTCCATCAGATGATGCTTGGTACGATTCGCTACAAGAGGATGATTGACACAAGAGGAGGATGGGACATCAATGCGAGGTATAGTCCATCTTTCATTGGCTCCAAGTATAGTTTTCCTTTGTCATGTTAGTAAATCCTTTGACAAATATTTGTTATGTATGGGGCATTGAAATGAGCAACCTCTCATTGTTTGTCTAAGAAGAACCCCACAAAGAGACAAGGTTAGGGTGCTTGATTTTCCCTATGTTTTTTTATCTTTTCTTGGAAATCCCTTGGCTTATCCTTCTCATCAATCTTACAGACAAGATTCTTACACTACTATAATTTGATTGTCCACCAAGGTGGCCTTGTGGACTATGTCAAAGCCTTTACTACCTATCCTAGACTCTTCAAAAGCCCTTGGTGGCCTCCTTGAGCTCTCTATAGAATATATTGCAGAGCCCTATACCTCCGAATAAGGTGACATTAATGCTAAGTGACTTTTCTTCTTGCTAAATAGGACCTATGGGATATGTTGTTTGAGCATGTATAAGTGATCAATAACTTGTCCATGGAATTATCATGCATTAGTTCCTTTATGTGCTTCTGTGTTTCAATCATACAAAATGAACACTTAAAATCCTGCAACAAGGGGTAACACTGCAACCACAGGAACAAAAACTATTATAGTCTCATATTTGAATTGTTGATAGTGGCTCAAGGACAAGCTGTCCACACTGCAACCACAGGAACAACAACTAGGATAATCTCATAATTGAGTTGTCAATAGTGGCTCAAGGACAAGCTGTCCACAAATCTATGGGAGCTGTTTGATGGAAGAGATGTTGCCTGACATGGTAGGAAAGGTGTGCTACATAGATAGGGGTTGCTGGCAAAGCTGGAAAGGTAGGATGCTTGCCACAGTTAAGAATGTAGTCGAATATGTTGTTGTTTTCTAGAGTTGGGAATGTAGCCAGATAGGCTGTTTGATAAATCAAGATGATTTTTGCTCCCCAACTTTGATAGCCTAGAGGGGATAAGGCCTAAAGGTGTTTATGGTCCAGGTGGATAATGGAGCATTGGACCAAGTTGCCTAGGCTAAAAGAGATAATGCTTGTAAGCTTGTTTTGGCCAACATCAAAGAATAAGAAAATTAGGCTGCCTTTATTGAATCTTGAAGGTTTATGGATGTAGGTATGGTGCAATGTCTGTATAGAAACGCTAAGATTGCATTTCTGGAAGTTTAGAATTTGCCTTAGCCTTAAGGGGTGAACTCTTCTCATGGTAATCATTGAGCCCAAGTCATAGTCTATGCATACATCTCCGTATATATACTTCAAATACCCAAATCACAAACCAGTGTTAAGCGTTATTTTTATCACCTTCCCTTCTTGCTTGGTCAATTCATGGGGGGATGATGCCCTATAGTTCATTGCTATTAATATCCAACCACACGAGATACCTACAATTTCCAAGTGTGGGTGAAATTGTCTCACAACAACGAATTGTTGCCAAGGTGCAAAAATATTGATTCTAGGCATAAACCCCAGCTCTAGTGGAATGTAACTTGTGAGATGGTTATTTCAAATGGTTAGCCACTCTAAGCTACTATAGTTTGAGAGGGTGGGCAAGATGGTGCCGTTGATAAGATTGAGGTTGAGCATCAATAGCTATAATTTCCTTGTTACACTGCAAATTTCCTGCTCAATAAAGTTGCCCCACATAACCATCTCTTTCATGTTAGGCATAGCCAGTAGCAGTGTCGAGAAGGCGCACGTCATGAAGTTGCAACTGACATCTATTGTAGCAAGGCTGCTGCAGCTCTCTAAGGACACCACCCCGGACAAATCATTCATTGTGTGCCAATAGCAGTCTACAGAGTAAAGGACCACTGTTCTTGCCTGTGAAGGCATTGGCACTAAGGTAAAGTACCTTTTACCTACTTTCCAAGAATTATTCCTATGAAGGCATTTGCACTAAGGTAAAGTAACTTTAACATACTAGAGTCGAGGAAGGATGCAAGAAGAGGCCCCATGAACTTGTTGAAGCTCAATACAATATTATAAATTGGGATCATCTTGTTTCTTCTTATTGTCTAAAGGTCTAGCTCCCTCCTTAAGCTGGTGTAGAGAATCCCCAAAATCGGTTGGTATTGCGCCTGTGAGATTGTTTTTGGAGACAGAAAGCACTTCTAGACTTACTGGCTGCTTGAAAATAGGGAGAAATGTTTCCAATGAAGGAGTTCAAGCAGGTGTTGACATGGCACAAGCTTTAACAGGAGATGAGGGATGTGGGAATTAGGCTTGTTATAAAAGCCCCTTTTTGAGAGATCTAACATAGTCAAACTAAAAGTTAGGGAAATTGTGAAGTTCAAGGTAGATAATGAAATGAGGAGGCTTCAAAAGAGAAATAATATTAAAGGAAATGTTAAGATGTTTAAGCGTCTTCCATTGGTTGGTACCCATCAGGAGGCTACCTGAAAGGTTGTTGTTTAAGACGTCAAGCCATGAGAAGACATCACAATGGATGTAGACATTAGAGGAGAGAGCACCATAGAAGTTGTTGTGCAAAAAGCACGATAAGGGAGCCAGTGGCATTGAGCAAGAGGGTTCCGTCTTTGGAATTATGATAAAGGCTAAAAGCCAAATAAAACAGTATTTAAGTGGTCAATTAGTTTTTTATCGACAATTATTTATGCCTACCCATTCATTCCATACGTGAAAGAGTCGATAGAATGTAGCAGCAAATAGTGCTCTTATTGCCAATTTTGAATTGTGGTTAGCACACAAGACCAAGATCACAAAAAAAAAAAAACCCGAGCAGGATTGTGATACAAACCAAGCTAAGTGACAAAACAGGTGAATCTCCAAAAAACAATGTGCATTTATTCAAAATTATAGGGAAGCCAAGCCAAATCTTGAGTAAAAACAGACAAGAAGAGGATTCATCGATACTAGGGTTAGGCTTCATGCCTCTAGGTCCACTACATACAAGGCATTAAAATGTAGGTGCTTTCTCACTACTGAAGTAAAGTTAGCTATGCAAAAAATTTCTAAAATATGCCCATAATACATTCGGGTTGCATTTATAAAAGCAAATGGTGCAATTGCTGAAGCATTTAGAGAGGAACCCATGGTTCATGTCTTTGATTTCCAAATTGATCAAGGAACACAATGGTTCTCTCTTATATAGGCTTTGGCAAGCACGCCTAGAGTCCCCCAGGTATGCGTATTAGTATTGTTGATGATCCTATTGCTAACTCTTAGCCTTTGGGAGGCATGGATGTTGGCTAATAAAAAGAGGTTGGCAAATAGCCTTGGTGTTTTGAGTTCACCACTATTTATTCTTTGAGATTCGTAGGCCTCCATGATCTAAAGGAAGGTTGGAGAGTCCTTGGCCATATATTTTTCTCTACAACTGCATCATATGCTAGATGAAAGCATTTGCCTAGATAACCTCGGGATTGCATTATAAGAATGTGCAAGAGTATGAATCCAAAGGTGCTTACTCTAGTGGACCAAGATGACAACACAAAACCAACGACTTTTTTGGCCAGGTATGTGGAAACTTTTGATTTTTACTCTTTTGTGTTCGCACTCCTACAATAGAGCAAAGACAAAGTGAATGTCCAACAAGGAGCATTTCTTGGCTCATGATATTTTTAACGTTATAGTTGTAGAGAAAATTGAAAGCCATGAGCTTGCTAATAAATGGAGAGCACCCATGTCAATGGCTAGACTTAAACAGCACCTGCCAAAGCTTATACATAAACAACACAATGTAGTCCTTTCTTGAGTCCTACAATGAAAATTACAGATTGAAAGATTATGGAAAAGGTAAAAATGTAAAGTAAATCTAGCACCTTCTACATGCATTAAGGTGTGGATAAATGCTAGTAGCCTTCATATGGCATCAATTGTGAATTAAAGCATGCAAGAACATAAAAGTGTGCAGTCTTTCTAAGAATGTTTTTGACATTATTTCATCTTTCTTAAGAAGCATAACCAAGGTAGGAGAAGAGATTGTTCTTACAAAAGTATCTAGTCAATAAAGAGGTCTAGGTTATGACTTTTTGTCCTAGACTAGACTAGACTTGTTTGTGTCACCGGATATAGATCATGGATTATAATTAGATCACTTGAAATATACTTTGACATCAAAAAACTAACAAAAATCTTAGCGAGTGGAAAAACTTTTGCCAAAATAGAAGAGTTAAGAGAGAGGAAAAACCAAGGGGTGGAAGGGAGGAGGGAAATGTGGGAATTTTTCAAAAAGAGGCTCCCACTAAATGCGTTTTGTGATTAGCTCTTCAGTGGTGTAAACCGTACAAGAGGTGTAGGAGCGTTTAAATAGGTGCCCACTAAGGGTGGAGGAGTTTCCAAGATAATAAGTACAAAGTTAAAGAGGAGAAGTCCTCTTTAAGAGGGAAGCCCTTTAATGAGGTACTTTTTTGGGAAAAGGAGGGAAAAGGGAGGCTTAAGAGTGGAATTAAGAGGGCACAAAAAGATGAGGACTTGACCAAAAATTGGAGGGAAAAGGACAGTAAAAAAATGTAACTACAATCAAGGGCAAGGGTCCAAGGCTAAGGTAAAAGATAGGGGAGATGAAGGAAGGGGAAATGAAGGTGTAGTCGTGCTCAAGTTATGAGGGGAAGGTAAGGAGATGGGGGAGGGGGGCTCTTTTGAGAGAAGGTTGCCAAGATTAGGTGCATTTAGCCAACAAATGACTGGTTTGGAAACAAGGGAGAGTTCAGAATTGTTCTCTATAAGTTTAGAGAGAGGTTGGTTAATGAAACGGGCTAGGTTGAGTTTGCGGGTAGAGGGTGAGAAGGGGATTTTGACAATGGATGGCAAGGATTTAATATTGTGATCCTTTTGAAGGAGAGAGGGCCTAGAGGCATAGGAGACTTAGAGAAAGCAAGCCCTTAGAAAAGATGAAGGATAGCGTTTTGCCCTAAGCCTAGAGAAGAAAAGGTTACGAATAGAGATAAAGCCCTCAAACGAGCTTTTCCTAATTATATACCTCTTGGGCTCAGACAAAATAAAGGTAATTTTTTGGTGGGTAGGGTGCCAAGACTGCCAAGGGATATAGCTGTAAGAGTTAAGAGATTTTTGGTGGCAATGTGTATCCAAAACACCCCTAGAACAAAAAGAGGGTCCTTTGAAAAAGTGTATATCCAAAATAAAAGCTTCATGTGAGGAGATGAAGGGAGAGATCTTGATATGTTCCTGGAGAGGATGACCATACAAATGAAGAAGCTTTTCTAAGCTAGAAGGGGGGCCATCCCAAACTCCAAAAGCATCATCTACGAACCTCTTAAAGTATAGGAGAGACGGGGAAGAGACAAGGCCACTGCTTTCTTCCAAGGAGCAAAGAAAGAGACACGCATACACCATTGAAAAATTTGACCCCATGGCAGTGCCTTTAACGTGATGCCAAAACTTACCTTTGAAAGAGATGTAATGATGGTTAAGATTGAGCAAAGCAAGGGATATGATGAATTTGACCTTAGGAGAGGGAAATAGACCTTGGATAGAACTTTTAAGAGTGCAGATCCCTTCACAAATAGAAATGTTAAAGTAAAGGGACTCCACGTCAAAGGTAAAGAGAGTAACAAGGGGGGACAAGGGAATGGTAGCCAAGTCTAAGATAAGAGAATGAGAATCCTTGAGGTGTTGTTTCTTTGGGGTAGAGTTGCAAATGAAGCCACTTAGAGGCATTCTCCAAGATATAACCCCTGTAGGAACAAATGGGATGGCCTACAAGGATAGGTTTATGAATTTTGGGAAGGAGGAAAAAGGGGCAAGGCTTAGGAATGTATTGAGAGGAGAAGAGGATGAAAGATCTCTCTTTGGAAGGGAGGAAATAATAATGTGCAGCAAGGAGTAAAGAATGGATTGGACAAAAGGCAAAGGAGGTGTAGACTAAAGAGCTAATTGTGAAACCCTTTTGGTGTAAGCCTCCTTTTGCAAAATTCCCCAGTTCCCTCCTCCCTTCCACCCCTTGGTTTTCCCTCTCTCTCACCTCTTCTATTTTGGCAAAAGTTTTTTCACTCCCTAAGATTGTTGTTAGTTTTTTGCTATCAAAGAATGAAGGATCATTCCAATGATCCTATACAAAATAATAGAGTTGTGGAGTTCATTCATGTTGAATCGGCATGGTTCTTTCAAGTCGGACAACAACAATTCTAAAAAAACTCTTAAGTAAAGATAGAATTCTCACCTGCATCCATATAAACAAGACAACAGATTCATTAGCCTTGAATACGTAGTACAAGTATCAAAGGACCTATCAGTTGTTATCCTTGTCCTACTTAAATTTTTTTAAACTTAAACCTACTATCCATAAATAACTTTAGAGTATCAAATAGTGTAAAGTGTCAGAAGACCATTACCCCTTCTGAAGTAAGTGGCTAGTACCTAAAGACTTTTCTTTAATTAGTTTCCAAATGATTTTATTATGATCAGAAGTCCATCACCCCTTCTAATCTAAATGTCAAATGAAATTAATTAAAAATATCTTTTCTTTGTTACCACATTTTAGTTTCGTTTTTTATTTTTTAAAAATGCAAAAGTATGAAGTTAAACATATTATAAAAAAGAGGTCATCTTAATCGAGTAAAAGTAGCCTCACTTTTTTATTATCCATAAAGGCACCAAAAGGCAAGCACCCCTTTTGATGTAAGTGGCTTGAAAAAATATTTTTTAGGGTAATCAAGTTAAGCTCTTAATTTATCCAATCCCCCCCATAGTGCTCCCCAAGCCCCGTCTCATTGCTCCTTTCTCATTTGGTGCTTTTTCCTCCTCGTTTGCCACCTCCCCCTCCCCTTTTTGCTCCAACGTCTCTTCTCTTAATCATATGCCCTCTACTTCTTCCCTCCCCACCCTTCCTACCATCACCAAACCTCAAGAGTTCGACAAAATTGTGTCCGGTTCCTTGCAAGAATTCAAGACTATTAATCTCAAGCTTTCTAAAGAAAAATCTCACCTCCTACACCTCCAAAACCTCCGTGCTAACAATAAAGCTCCCAATAGCTTGTGCATGAAACCACCATGCCTTGTTTTGGACGGTTCTAGTGCCCAAGCCCTTGTCAACACCAAATTTGTCAGCCTTAATATACAATACCAACTAGATTGTTCTAATGTTTACATACAAGCCCAAACTCTCCTAGTAGAAAACCTTCAAAAGCTTTTTAATCTCTTCCATGAGGTGGTGGAAGAATGCCTGGAAGATCTTGTTAAAAAACTTTCACCCATATCCTTCCCTAGAATTCTACCCGATGCATGGGCCAATCAACTTGTTATGTGGAAGCATTCTTCTCTCCTAGAGCTAGACTCTTTTGTTCAAAACTCCATCCTACAAGCACATTTGGCACTTCTATTGAATCCACGGCTCACAATGCAAGAAAGACATCCCAAGAGACCCTCTTTTCTGAAGCAATGGCTTTACCAAAAGAAGACACCGTTATTGAGCTAGTTCAACATGAGGTCACCACTCAAATGAGAAAACTCCTCTCCCAAAAAGCGCCTCTAAACATTTTTATAACCCCTTCGTCTAAAAAACCATTTGCTTCCTCCTCCTCACAACCTTTTGCTTCCACTCCCTCACAACCTTCTTCTTCCTTTGCTAAACATAAAGCTCCCTTTAGTAAATTACCCCGCCAACCATTCAAAAAACCTTATAAAGATTCCTTCTCTTCCCCCTCCCCCTCTACCACCTTTCTTGTAGAAAACCCCTCCTCCTTATAAAGATTCCTTCTCTTCCCCCTCCCCCTCTCACCCCAACTTTACTCAAATCTCCCAAATACCCCCTTAATACCCCTCCTTTTGCCACCCCTCTCCCACCTTTTGCCTCTTCCCTCTAAAACTCCCCATCCTTCATCCAATATTTCTAAAAAACCTAGATATTCAAGAAACCTGCAATGGAGGAGGAAGTAGCTATTGAGCACCCTACTTCGTGGGTCCATTTTCTCTTCTCCAAACCTCCCATTTTCCCTCGTTTTTGGACCCCTCCTTCCTTTTCACCAACCTACTTTCCTATTACATCATGCTCCACTCCTTCCCCTTATGATGTTGCTAAAAGAAGATTCCCCTCTATAGCCCACTCGGCTCCCTCCCCTTATGGTGCTGCTAAAATAAGACTCAAATATTGCCTCTCTTACTAACCCTTCTCTTTTCAAGGTGATTATTCTAGGAGAGCAAACAATTTTTGAGTTAGAAAACAAGTCACTAACTTAGCTTGCCATAATCTCACAAAACAGGTGCTTTCTCACTGTGAAAAGAAGCTTCTTGGTTTAGGCATTAAGTATATTCCTCCCCCCTCCCCTCCTTCTCTTTCCTCTCTAAAGCAATCTTTTTCTAACTTAGAAAGAAGCTGCCAACTCAAGCTCTTTTTTAAAGAAATCTCCCCACCCTCTACACCTTTCTCCCTCCCCAATGCCTCTTGGTACCCACCAGCTCCCTCCCTTAATCTCAAAAAAAAAATCTTCTTTCTTTCTTCACAACTTAACATCTTTTTCTCTTCTACTCACTTCTCATCGCCTTCCTTTCTAAAGAAAGCCCTTCTTTCCTTAAAAAATGATCCTTCCATTATCATCAAGCCAGCAGACACAAAATTTAGGACCTGTCATCTTATCCAAACCTTGGTATGAAGAGGAAGCCTTTAGACATCTAGATTCTCTACCTACACTCTTGTGACGTTAGCTCCCCTCTCCTTTGTTTCCTCTCTTCTCTCCTCCATTCTTACCAATTGCGCTCTTCTTTCTTCTAAAGAGCGAGTTTTCATCCTCAAGCCTCTTTCTTCTTAACCCAAACCTTGTCCCTTTTTTCTGCTTCTTAAAATCCACAAACCCTCCTTAGTAGGGTGCCCCATTTGCTCTTATAGGGGATATGTTCTTGAGCATGCCTCTATATGGCTCCACTGACAGATTCTCCCTATCCTTCTCACAAAGAGGTTACACCTCCAAGACTCTTTTTCACTCATCAAGGATATCTCCTCTCTTGTCCTTCCTTCTAATGTCCTTCTCTTCACTTTTGATGTTGAATCATTATACCCTAGCATTCCCATTCAACAAGGTCTGTTTGCCATGTCTGTCTCTATTCGACACCATTTTTCCTCACCTAAAGCAAGTCTCATCCTCTCTTTGGCCTCTGTTGTTCTTAACCACCACTATATCTCCTTCCAAGGGAATTGTTGGAGACAAATCAAAGGTACAGCCATGGGTTCCAATTTTCCAGTCTTCTATGCTTGCCTTTTTCTTTGTCACTTGGAAGATAGTATCAACCTTCCCTCCCATCCCTCTCTCCTCTATTTCAAAAAATACATTGATGATACCTTTGGCATTTGGAAGGGCTCTTATTTTCACCTTGAAAAAATCCTCAAGCTCTACGAAACACCACTCCAAAACCATATCAAGATTTCCCCAGTCATTTCTTCCATGGAAGCTTCCATCCTTGATATTCATTTCTTCAAGGGACCCTCCTTTTCTCATTCAAGGATTCTTGATTCTCATTGATTTCAAAAAAGTCTTAATGCTTACTAGATTCCCCGGCAATCGTGGCATTCCACCCACCAGAAAGTCGCTTTTATCTTTTCAGAGCTGAAAAGATATATGATTATATAGAGCTCTTTGGATGGCTTCCTCTCCATTCGTGCCCGGTTTTCCCAAAGACTTAGAGCCAGAGGGTACCCCCATGCTCTCCTTCATAACTGCTTCTCCCTTATCTCTTACAACGATAGAGATTCTCTCTTAATGAAGAAACCCAAATCAAAAGAACCCCCCCCCCCCCCTTTGTGGTCAAAATTCCATTTTCACCTTTTACGCACAACCTTAATCTCTTGCATACCTTGATCAAACCCCTCAGTCTTCAACTTGGCACCACACTCAAACTTTTCCACCTCCCCAAGCCCCTGATATGTTGTGTTAATGCACCTAATATCAAGAAATTGCTAACCTGCAATCCTCGCACCCCTCCGTAACCTCCATTTCTCGCACCCCTCCTTGACCTCCTTGAAGGAACTTCTCCTCCCCCCCCGCCCCCCCCCCCCCGGCCTCTCGAGTATCAATTTGTATTTTTATCTTGTCCCTTCCCCTTTTTTGCCTCTCAATAGGGTTATTCCTCCCTATTTGCACTTTTGGCCTTGATCCTTCTAGCATCTCTTCTCTTGATATTACCCCCCAAATAGTGCGCATCATACCAAATGGTGCTTTTATTTACTTCTTTGTACCAAAAGATGCTTCTATTTACTTCTTTGTACCAATAAACCTTCTACCTTCCTCTTAATCCTTACCTTGTATACCCACCTTGGGTTCATAACCCCCAACCCTTATTTAAAAGTCCCCAATCCTTGTAAAAGAATTAACACTACTGATGAGCTTTATATAGCGAAATGCGTTTAGTGTTAATCCGTTGTCCCCCCTCCAAATTTATTCTCTCTTTGCACCTTCTTCTTGTCTTGGTAATTTTCACTCGCTTAAAGTTCATGAAATTTAGGAAATGATAATGTGCAGCAAGGAGTAAAGAATGGATTGGACAAAAGGCAAAGGAGGTGTAGACTGAAGAGCTAATCCCGAAACGCATTTGGTGTAAGCCTCCTTTTGCAAAATTCCCCCATTTCCCTCCTCCCTTCCACCACTTGGTTTTCCCTCTCTCTCACATAAATAATGTTGGAGTATCAAATAATGCAAAGTGTCAGAAGACCATTACCCCTTCTGAAGTAAGTGGCTAGCACCTAAAGACTTTTCTTTAATTAGTTTTTTAAATGATTTTATTATGATCAGAAGGCCGTCACCCCTTCTAATCTAAATGTCAAATGATATTAATTAAAAATCCCTTTTCTTTGTTACCACATTTTAATTTCATTTTTTAATAAGTTTTTTTTTTGAAGTATGAAGTTAAGGATATTATAAAAAAGATGCCATATTAACTGAGTAAAAGTAGCCTCACTTTTTTATTATCCATAAAGGCACCAAAAGGCCAGCACCCCTTTTGACGTAAGTGGCTTGAAAAAATATTTTTTAGAGTAATCAAGTTAAGCTCTTAATTTATCCAATTTTGTCCATTCTATCCAATTAGTTAAGTCCACCAACATGCTAAACCCTAACTGGTAAGGGCTCAGGAAATCTCCTGTTCTTATATGTATAGTACTCTTTTCACGCCTCGACATTCTCAGGGGAAAGTATTATTCCAATACAAATCCATGGGTCATAACTATATTCATTGAATATGGTATCATGACAAGAGGTTAGATCGAGGGCAAACTTTAGGCGAGTCAAAAATCCAACAAATACTCCCTAGATGCATAGATTACAACAAAATTTAGTGAGTATGGTATCTAGAACTTCTAAGCTAGATTGAGGATGCATTCCAAGCCGGTCAACCATCCATCAAGGTTGCAAGATTCAAAGCAAGAAAAATTGCATCAGTAATGTAACAACCTATTGTAACAACCAAGGGAATGATGCACAGTGTAACAAATCACAAAATGGAGAAATGACTACTGAGTAGCGAATAGGCTACAATATATAGTAAGAGGTAGTTTGTACACTCTGAAAAGCAAGAGAATATAAGCTAGAGTAGCAACCAAATTGGAAATTCAAAGCAGCAGCCAAGTTGGAAAACCAACTATTTCCACGAAGTAACGAATGCCAAACCTAATGCCAAAACTATTTCCACAAGGTAACGAATGCCAAAACTAGTTCAAATCCTTGGAAAAGTTATCAATACATACAATAATGAAAACAATATCAACCTCACCGAGAGCCTTCTTATTTACAATATTTTTATGAAAGAAAACTGAGATTCGAGCAGTATTAAGAATCACATCCCAGATCATTACAAGAAATACCATCAGTGCCTCAGCCAATTAATATTCTAGGTAATAAATGACTTTAAATGCCAATAAGTACTAACATCATGAACCATTGAAATTTTAGAGAAGAACTAGCTACTCTAGTTCTCAAAATGAACTAATTAACGAGAATGAGCCAAGTGTTTAGGAGCATCATCAGTATATAGGAGAAGTCAGCCAAAACTCATACTAGGCCCTGGATTCTACCAGAAAAAGTGCGGTTTTCTTCCTTATCAAAATAAATAAGCCCATGTCATAGTAGTGTATGTATGCCCATATCAACTAGAGATATTTTTTTAATAAATCACAACAATAAAAAACCAACAAGCCGGTAGTAAACTGCTAATAATGCGAAGATCAACGACAATACAACTTTGCAATATGTATGCCCATTAATTAGACAAAGATGTTTTTTTAAATTACAACAATAAAAAACCAACAAGCCGACATTTATTGTAAAAAGTATAACCAGTGAGTATAGGAACTTGAGACGAGGTAGGGTTGTCAGCACATTTCGTAGCTATAGCAAATTGCTATCACCATAACAAAACCCACCTCTTCTATACATATTCTCTCAATAGTGCACAAGCGGCATGCAGACCATCACTCTTCATATCGCTTTTTTTTTCACCATACTTTTTCATAATTTTAAATGAAAACTGATAAATATCAAGGCTAAGTGAGGGTATAAGCAAACCCTCACATGTTTAAATGGTAGCATTCTCATGATGGAATCCAATTGGACAATAGCCATCCTTGGAAATTGCTCCAAATCCCATGAATCCAATTGCCTTGTAGGCCTCAAAGGAGCAATGTTGTACAAACTTCAAAGGGCATCCCAGTAGGTCAAACATCAAGTCGGCTCAGGAAGGGAGAGAGAGGAGAGGAGTTAAAAAGTGAGACGATCCATGGTTTGCAGTATCCCAAGAGGCGGCCAATAAGCATATCAGAGGGGTAGGTACCCACATCAAAACCGGTACGGCTTCCAGTTACACTGGGAGATGGTGGAAGGGGGAAGACATCTCAAGAATCAAACAGAGAGTGAATGAGGCAAAAAGGACTCAAGTGGCAGCAGGGAAGGACCCATTATTGGGGGAAGACTTAAAGCTTTTAGTTATTGTCCAAGCATTCACTTAGGGGGAGGGTCCCACATGATGCACACCGCCTTAACCAAGGCTGGTTACCCACCCAAGGGAATTAAGAAATCAACAAGGTACACTGTTGTGTGTGTGTGTGTGTGAGAGAGAGAGAGAGAGAGAGAGAGAGAGAGAGAGAGGTTCAAAAACCACCCACTAGACAATGTAACCATCAACTCCAATAGGCATAGCTCGAGACAAAAATACCCATGGAGAATAGTCATAGGAAAAGAAAATTGCATTCATTTAGAAAAATACTAAGCATAGACACACGGTAACCACATACAAGACGCTATATTCATCAACTCATTTATGCATGGAAGACACCAAACCTTCCATAAAGGGATGTGACAATCAAAGTCAAGTGAAGCAATCATAAACATAAGCTCCATCATGCATAAAAGAGCCAGATTGTCCCATAGAAGCAATAGCAAATTAAACACACATGGTAATCACCCAGCCAATTATATCCATGTAAGCTATTTAATCACGCACTTGGGTCAAGCCGGGTAAAAAGTTTAGCATTAGCCAACAAGTGAGTCATGACTTAACAAGGGTAAATCATGCTCGTGTGTGTGTGTGTGTGTGTGTGTGTGTGTGTGTGTGTGAGAGAGAGAGAGAGAGAGAGAGAGAGAGAGAGAGATTGAATTATCATCCATGAAGGTCATATATGACCAATAAGATCAAAAACAAAACAATACAAAGGATTCCGTCTAATACATATTGGTTAAGGACTGAGGGTCCATCGAGTGGTGGAAAAAAGATAAGGTGGGATGAACAAAAACCTAAGATGAGGTAGGTGAGGAGGGGGGAGCCGGTCTGGGAGTTCGAAACTCTTGGATGATGGCTTTACCTCCTCAATAAACTGCCACAGAGAGAGAGAGAGAGAGAGAGAGAGAGAGAGAGAGAGAGAGAGAACTTTTTTCTTAGATGCTCAATATCAATTGTGAATTCACATATATAAAGTGGGGTTTGGGGGGGGGGGGGGGGGGGGGGAGAGAGAGAGAGAGAGAGAGAGAGAGAGAGAGAGGCTCTAAAGTACTTTTTTCTTAGTCAATATCAATTGTAAATTGACATATATAAAGTGGAGAGAGAGAGAGAGAGAGAGCCCACCACAATCTATTGCACAGAGACAATGCTTGCATTAGTATAACCCAAAGACAAATAAATTCCTTTTGAACAACTAGCATTTTTCACATTGCTTTCTACCTTTGGCTTCCGGATAGCATTGTGTGGACTATGCAAGGGATTATTATGTTCTCGGAGCACAACCATGAGCACCAGTGTTTTCAATATTCATCAATCTCTTTTTGATTGTGTTTCGGTTTACTAAAATTTTGTAAATTACTGTTCTTTTTCCAAAACTCTACTATCCATAGATAAATAGAGCCATCATGAGGATTGTCATGATGGAGAAAGAATGTTGTATATCGTCTTATAATGGTGGTGGAGGGGAGAGAGAGAGAGAGAGAGAGAGAGAGAGAGAGAGAGAGAGAGAGAGAGAGATTGCATGATCATGCTTATCAAACATCAACACATAAGCAATGGGCATCGTCTCGCTCACAAAACCATTATGCGCAAACTGCCAATTCCTTGGGTGCAAGGTAAGCACCAACTGCACAACGATTTTGGATGGGGCCTTGGGGTCGCCTAAATATAACATAGCCTTCACCTTGCTTCCCAGAACCAATCATAGAAAAGCTCAAAATTTTATCTCCCTCAGTGGTGTGGTGAAGCTCGCCTGCTATTTAAATAAGGGTCTCCATTTTTGAACAGGTGTCCAAATTGATATGGCAGTGCGTAAAGGCCCTTTATTCATTGTGTAAGGTCAAACACCATCTGTGGCTTGCTAATATAGTAAGATGGCTAAGTTTTTCTTGTGCTTTCATAAATTATGTATACTAGTGCGGCCGGCCGCTCTCTCTTCCTCCCTCCCCCCTTTAGCTTGTGCACAGGAGCTAAAGGAGTCCCTCTTTTGTTTGGACTTTAGCCTTCAACTTGCAGATTACGCCACGTGTAAAGGTAACCCTCACTGCCGTTATAGAATAGAATAGATGCTTGCATGATTTTGAATCTTGAATAAAAAGGTTAATAACAAGGTCTTCTTATCAATCAATGCGCCATTACACTTAAAATGAAACGACTCTTCTTTGCTACCTTCACCTGCATATGGTAATGTAAACAATCAAACACATGGGATTTGCTTTGGGAATGATTAAGCTGCCAACAACAGTTTGCCTGTGGGCAGTAGAGTTTGCATGTTTAAGCCTGTACATTGGCTGCAAACAGAACCTATGTATGGATAATATAGATTAAAAGAGTAGCACTTCTGTAGGGAGAAGGAAATGGTTGTCAGCATGTCATGCCATGCAAGCGAGGTGCAGACTGCGTGTGCATTCGAACAACAATGCCTGCCAAAAGGACCTATGCACATGTAACAGAGATTGAAAACAAGATCAAGCATCAGCATTATGTACCGACAATGAAAATGCCTGTAAGCATGTCAGGGTACGAAAGTAACATGCAACCTGATGTGCCCGCTATGACAAACACCCATTGGACTCTGTTGGTTGTGCCAAGACATCCTGCCACCAAAATACAAATACAGCGTAAAGTGTAAAAGCATGGTTAGATAGTACAAAATTTCTACAACACTTACACACTCCTTGTAGAAATGATTGCTCTTAAGCACCAGTTATTTCTTTGTATATATAACTATGCAATTATCTTTGCTGATTTAGGCATAGTTGCACCAGTTATATCTAACAAGTATTGCTCACATGACCACATCCTTATATAGTCTAGCTCTTTCTATTTCTACATGGCCGTAGATAAGGAAAACTTAATGATTAATACTATGCATTGATGACCACCAACAAACTCAAACATGGGCCTGCTTGTTTGCAAAGAAGAGTAAGAGGAGACGCAGACCTGGAAGCAAACAATGGCATGCTTTACATCATCTTGAGAGATTTGATGATGTAACACCGCCCGAATCCTGCAGAAAAATGTCAGTTATATGTCGAAAGTCCTGCATTATGTGAATATGATAGTTTCCGTCTTACTTGTCCTTGCTTAGTGCCATAACAAGTACTCCATGATCCTTCAAAGCTTCACAAATTTGTTGAGCACTAAGCCTCGAATCTTCCTTGACTTCAGCAAAAACCTGTTAAACGGATGGAGGGGAGAGAAGTTTGATGAAGAGTGGAACAGAAAGCAGGTAATAAAATTTAGGGCAACTTTTGAACAAAATAAACAACAATTACCATATTTGTTTCCACCGATCCTAGATCCACATGCAGCCCCTTCACGTTACATAATCCCTCTGTATCAAACTTCAAAAATGTTATAGATATTCAAATAAATCACAAAAGGTCCAGATTCACCCAAGACAAAAAATGTTACAGACTCATGGTTCATCAATATAGCAGTCTAATCATATGCAAAAATACACGCATGCGCACACGCTCTCGCACACACACCATGCACTGCCTAATAGTAGGCGCAGAACTATGCACTCATGCATGTATGAACACACTCACACAAACATGTGCACACACAAGCCCCAGACCAAAGTGCTCGGAAACATTAGCTGCACTTTTCTTGGTAAGAATGTTAAGCCAAACCTGCCCTACCTGCTAGAAGGCATGCATGCTGATGATCAATATGAAGTTTTCCAGCAATATCATTCAGAGATATCAAGGCTGGTGCTGCAAGAACCCCAAGCTGTCTCATGCCTCCACCAAGGGCCTTCCTTAATCTGCGGGCCTACATTGTCAATCAAAGCCCACAAAAGACCTTAATCAGTTTCATGCACGCAGATGAAAAGAGTTCCAGCAGGAGAAAATTGCACTCGCAACAGTCATACCCAACACAATAATAATCCCCAAGTTCATCATGCACAGTATTGACTGAATGCTACAACACCAATTATAAACATCTGATAAAAAGTCTCATTCTTCATTACAGCATGACCGTTAGAAGCTAGAGCTCTTGATAACCAAATTACAGGAAGAATGTTATGAGGTGACAACCGTGGAGCAGCATCCCTCCCAAATTTAAGGTCAAGCACGTTCAAAGAACCACTCAATGGCCGCACAAGAGCACAAACTCTTAACTATGAGACCATATCCCAAGTAGAAGAGACCCATACCTTGTCTCCATCTAGCCACAAAATTAGTTTCCTTTGATTACATCTTCATCTACTCAAAGACTCCAGGGAAACATGAGCAACGCATACGAAAAGTACTCGAGCTCCTCAGACAAAACAAGGTCTATGCTAAGTGTACTTTCTTTACAGAGAAATGATAATGATGTTGCTACAGACCCCTCAAAAATCGAAGCAGTTGTAGTTTTGCCTCAACCCAAAAATGTACAAGAACTACATGCTTTTCATGGTCTCACAGGATGGTACAGCATATTCAATCAGAACTATGCAACCCTCGCTCCTCTTTAACTTCTACACTCAAGAAAACCAAGGTGTTCAAATGAACAGATAAAGCTCAAGTAAGCTTTGAGAAATTGATGATTCTCTTGTGAATGTGCCTAGTCTACAACTTCCGGATTTCTCAAAAAAATTCACAGTACTGATCGACACAAGTGGCAAGCCTTTGGTGGCGTTTTATCTCAAGAGAGAGAACCCATTGCCATTGAATCTTAAAAGCTTCATATCTATGAATTGAACTACCCTCCTCATGATCTTCAGCTATAATTCACAGTAGTTTATACTCTTAAAATTTGGCGGCACTATTATTGGATCAGAGATTTGAGCTTCACAGACCATAAAAGTCGAACTTCACTCAACAAATATTTACATGTGCCAATGAAGATGGATGATGAGCTGCTTTGTGAATATGATTTTGACATTGAACGTAAACCTGGCAAAGGAAACTTGGTTGCTGATGCTCTTAGTTGCAAAAGCACTCTTCATGCAATTGCTACTTCACTGACTCCTCTTTATGTTAAGGTTCATCAGCTTATACCTTAAGACCCTGATTTCTCAAAAGTTGGGCATTGATAACCTCTATTCTTAGAGAAGCTCACAATATCCCCATAAGGTGCTCATCTAGGCTATAACAAGATATATCGTACTTTTCGCCAAACCTTTTTTTTTTGGGCAAGAAAAAAATCCTTCCATTAGCTAAGAAACCTGCCAATGGGCTACAAACTGCCCCTACTAGGGAGAGCTACATCAAAATGTGGGGAGACTCTCCCAATGAAAAACAAGATATGTATAACGATGGCAATATCAAGATATAAGAGGAGGAAACAACCACACTGGTGGGCGGTATTGCCATCTATGTGCCCCATGGGCAATGGTGAAGAAGGGCCCTCGTTGCCAAAGTAGCGGCGCTCCTTCATGCTGTCGGAGTGTCACAAAGTGATGATGTGGCATGACAAATTGGTAGAGAAATGGCCGAGTGGACAAGAGAAACTAAACCACTCAACTTAAAGAACTTATGGAGCACCGGCCGAGAGGCCTAAAACCCTAAATGACAAAAGCTTGACCTCTTGAAGATATCCATAAATCGCGCTGCTGTGCTGATGTGGCAGGCTATATAAATTTCTGTAATTTACGCTGGGCAGATTTTACGCTAGCTTTTGAGAGCAGATGCTTTTGGGGTTTAGTGCTTTTAAACTGACTGCTTTTGGGATATGGCAACAGAATCAAGATTACGCATGGCACAAGGAAGATGTCCCCATTAGCTTTGAAATGCTGGAACATGCTCAATTTTCATGGTCAGATTTTGAATTTTCATGGTCAAATTTTGATCAGACATTTCAAATGGCCCCTGAAAAATATACAAATACGTATACGTTCCTTTATTGTGGATTGGAATTCTCCTACTGTGGAAAGCAAAGGGCAACTGCATACTTAGAGTTTCGCTGCCGAAACTACCTGGTCACACGTTTTTATCTGGCCGAAATCAGGGGAAACCGCTACTTGCGTTTTCTACTTTGATGCTCATGCCCAGCTTCAACAGTTTGCTCACTGGGTGGGGGCCCCTTTAGAAGGGCCGTCTGGACCAAGAGCAAGTCGAGCTACACAGCCTGCTACTGTGTGCGAGGGTCAAGTCGAGCTGCACAGCCTACTACTATGTGCGAGGGCTCTGCTTTTTGGGCTTCCGTTGTAAGAATAAAAGAGCCCCTGGGGCCTCACTCTCCAAAGCATCTCGACGCAGAGTCTAAGAGCAAAGGACCCTCAAGAGTTGTACCTTGATGCGATTAATAATAAAGAAATACTGAAAGGGGCGCCAGTCTTTGGGGCCAGTGCTTATGGGAGAGGAACTTCGCCCTGCCATCTCGAATATATCTAAATCTATCTATATCTATTTCTATCTATATCTAGATCTATCTATCTCTATCTCTATCTCTATCTCTATCTCTATCTCTATCTCTATCTCTATCTCTATATCTATCTCTATCTCTATCTCTATCTCTATATCTATATCTATCTCTATCTCTATCTCTATCTCTATCTCTATATCTATATCTATCTCTATCTCTATCTCTATATCTATCTCTATATCTATCTCTATCTCTATCTCTATCTCTATATCTATATCTATCTCTATCTACACACACACACACACATATATATATATATATTTTATTATTTATTTATTTATTTATTTATATTAAAATTCAGTGATTTTGAAGTTTATGTTTGTGTGTTGCTATTGATATCACGTTTGGAGTGTCCAAGCATGTAACAGTGGTATCAGAGCTCAGAAAGATTTTTCTTCTACAAAGAATCCAATCCCTTCTGTAGCACACGCAGGTTCTCAAGGAGAATCTGACAAAGCAGACAAGATTTTGCTTGTGAAGGAATCTTCGTGTCCAAACCCTCGACTTCAGAGACTTCAGACCCCAAACTTATTAGCCACTCCCACCCTTCGTCCATCATGCATCGGTCGCGCTCTTATCTTCATCGCATTGTATTAAAGGGCATAAGCCATAAAGAACCCCATATTACACATGGCTTCTTGCGGAGAATCTGACAGAGATAACACCTCTCAAGGGGGAGGCGGAAAAAAGTTGAAATACAGCGCGGTAATTGAAGAAAAGAATGAAGAATAGGGCAAATTTTCGGCGAGAAAGTTTGCCAGAGCGGAGTACAGGTTGACACATGTGTGAAAAGACTGATCAAGTACTCTAGAGACCCAAGATTTGTGAAACACTTGAAGGACTACCCGATTGATGAGATTCACTCGAGATGGCGTGAGGCCATTGATTCTCGTCTCAGGTTGGGAGGAAAGCTGGAAGGACAGACGAGTGCAGGAGAGCGAAAGCTGTACTTGCAGAAAGAGCTGGACAGAGCTCTTGACCAGAAGATGAACCAGATAATGAAAGGCTTGAAGCACTCTCGCAAGAAGAGGAAATTGGCAGATTTCCTCGGTTATTTGGGCCAGAAGTCGAGTTTCAAGGTGGCAAGCAAATCCAAGAAGCGTGCTCGTTTCGAGGATGACTCAAACTTTTCTTCGTCTTCATAGAATTCCGACAGTTCATCGTTCTCTATTCCAGAGAGGATGAGAGAACTTTGGAAGAAGCGGAGAAGAGGTAAGAAAAGCAAACTTTTGAAAAAGTCTAAAGTCTAGAAGGCATGGAAGGCCATCTAGCAGTTCGGAGGAGAAGAGATTGTCCTCTTCTAACAGTGAGGAGATGAGCAAGAAGACCAAGGAATTCAAGGATGTGGGCCAGGCCGTTAGATTTGAGACGTTTTATCAGAACACCCATCGAGCCCTTGAGTTTGTACAGCAGTTTGACGTCGTTTTCTCAAGAGGTTCGTTCATAGGACACTTCAAGGTGCCAAGGGCGGCATCTTAC
The DNA here is from genome assembly GCF_014529385.1 of Adiantum capillus-veneris. Lineage (NCBI taxonomy): Eukaryota > Viridiplantae > Streptophyta > Polypodiopsida > Polypodiales > Pteridaceae > Adiantum > Adiantum capillus-veneris. Next base: position 76,677,428 of record NC_140941.1, on the reverse strand, counting down.
TTGAAGGAATTGCATAGACTTGGTGGTCTACTCTGTTATTACGCAAAGAAGCACCTGCGACTATTAAAATTCAAGAGAATTTTGACATCAACTTGGATATTGGACGAATATGAGATGTCATCACAAATTGGCATCACTTGAGAATGATTAAGAAAGATACATTGGATGACTATTGCCAGAGGTTTTGGAATACTTATTTGCCAGTGTCTTCGTTTCGGAAGATTACTTTGAGAAACCAGATTGAGCAGCTTTGGCTAAGGTTTGCCAAAAAGAGATCCAAGAATATTGTCTAGAACAGAAGTCTGACTCTATTTAAAGACTTATGGGACATGCTAAGCAAGGATTTGGGATGCATGTCGGCTCATTGACTTATCCTATGGACACGACAGTATTCACTTTATCAAGGCAGAGTCTTCCCAATTAAGAGAATGAATCGGAGGAGCCGGATGACAGACCATCACAGGATTCCGGAGCACTATTAGAATCAGATGGTGGCGCATCCGAGGGTTTCAACGAATTAAGGGAACCTGATGCGAGGTCTTCATAGCATTTTAGAAAAGAGGAAAATTATGAACTCATTGAAAGAGCTTCTAGAGAAGGGTCTCATTCAGCCGAATACATCACCTTATTGTTCGCCCATGCTGTTGGTTTAAAAGAAAGATGGATCTTGGAGAATGTGCATTGACTACAAGGCTCTCAACAAAATCACCATCAAGAACAAATTTCCTAGACCCACGATCGATGATATACTAAACACACTCTAGGGTGCTACTTGTTTCAGCAGAACTGACTTTAAGAGTGGCTATCATCAGATCCGAATTGCTCCTCGGGATGTCTATAAGACAACACTCAGGACGTCTCTAGGCTTGTACAAGTATTTGGTGATGCCTTTCGATCTCACGAATACTCCAACGATGTTTAACAAGATGATGGACAGGATTTTCAAAGAGTATAGGTCATTTGTGGGCACCTTTTTCGACGATATCCTCATATTCTCCAAGAATGAGGCAAAACATCGGCACCGCCTGCTACAAGTTTTCCAGGCACTGAGGCAACATCAGTTGGTGGTGTATGGGAAGAAGAGCGAGTTTTTCTTACCCGAGATCCGATTTTTTGGGACACATCGTCTCTGTGGAGGGTGTCAGAATGGACCCAGCCAAGATTGAGACCATCAAAGATTGGCCCGATTTGAAGAATGTCCGAAGCTTTTTGGGTTTGTGCTCTTACTACCAGCGGTTCATTCGAAGATTTGTGGAGATTGCTTCTCCTCTACATGCTTTGACACAGAAAGGGGTTCCTTTCGCATAGGGGACCATCTAAGATTGCAACCTTCAAGACTCACAAGGAGAAGTGGACGACTGGCCAGTATTGGCTTTTCCAATCGTGCAAAAACCATTTGAGGTACATTGTGATGCCTGGGGTCGCAGTCTGAGCTTATGAGAGCCGAATGTTTTCTAGACAAGAACGGGTTGCACAAATTTATGAGAAGGAGCTTTTGGCAGTCATCTTGCTCTTGCTCAGTGGCGACACTTTCTACTTGGAGCTGATTTTGCAGTGTTCACCGATCATCAAAGTTTGCACAGTTTCTTGTTTTTGAAAGAGCTTTTGGACAAGCAGACGTGGTCAACAAACGTTCTCTCACAGTTTCATTTCCAGATTGTCCTTGTTCAAGGACAAAAGAATTTAGTGGTAGACTCGTTGTCTCGCAAGCCATTGGTTCTGCTATTTCGACGGTTCATCGTAGAAGCTTTGAGGATATGGTAGATTAGTACGCCACTGATCTTGATTTTGCAGACATCTTTAACCGGATACAGAGTAGGGAGACAGTTGCAGGCAATTCCATGCAGGAAGGTTATCTGATGCAGAAAACGATGTGCGTTACACAGCCATTGGGGGAAAAGGTTATGACAGAGTGCCATTGTCCACTTTTTTCGGATCACCGTGGCATAGATACCACCTTGAAAGGTGTCGAGCACTATTTCTATTGGCAGAGACTCAAAATGGATGGGGACAAGTTTGTTCGCAGTTGTTTAGTATGCCAAAAGGTCAAATTTGATAGGCATAAGGCACCAAGTTTCCCTTAGCCTCTACCCATACCCTCCCGACCCTAGGAAAGCATAGCAATGGACTTTTTGTTTTAATCTACCCAAGACTCAGAGTGGGCATGATGGCGTTTGGACGGCCATGACAAATTCAATAATCAGACTCACTTCATTCCGGTTAAGAAGACAGTTAAGCCCGACCATCTGGCAAAATGGTAAAGAAGACGGTTAAGCCCGACCATTTGGCAAAATGGTAAAGAAGACAGTTAAGCCCGACCATTTGGCAAAACTGTTTGTCTTGCAGATTTTCCGATTTCATGGTATGCCTGAGTCTATTGTTTCAGACAGAGATCCCCGATTCACTAGTTTGTGGGAGGGCAATCTGAAAGAACATTGGCACACGGTTGCAGTTCTCATCCTCATTACACCCACAGAAAGATGGGAAATCTTCTCGTCCTCTTCCACCCACAAAAAGACGGGCAATCTGAGATAGCCAATTCAGTGGTTTTGGATTTTTTGAAGTCTTATATTTCAGATCAGAAGACTCAATGGGCAAAGTATTTGCCCTTGGTGGAGTTTGCCTACAACAACACAGTTCATTCGTCGACGGGGAAGGCGCTATTTGAGGTAATCGAGGGGTTAAGAAGGTTCCACCGTTTCTAAGCACCAAAGATAAGACTTTTGAAGCAGATCAATACACTCAAGATCTGGACACTGCTTTTGCCAAGGTGCGTAAGGCTCTTGAGAAGTCCCAAGCACGGCATAATAAGACCACACACAAGCATCGATGCGACTTGCAGCTGAAGGAAAATGATTTGAGTGCTTTTACGGTTTGAGAAGGCACGCCTACGGACACGAAAGGGTAAGGAGCGGCTTTTTCCAAAGCAAAGTATGAGATACTATGGCCCTTTCCAGATTCAAGAGAAGATCAATAATGTATCCTTCAGATTGAAGTTGCCAGATACTTGGAAGATTCACAATTCATTTCATGCGAGTCTGTTGAAACCTTTCAAAGGTGAGGTGCCAGTGGACTGGGAGCCTAAGGAGCAACTTGACGTGAAAGAGACCGAGAAGATTCTCATTCCAGAACAGATACTGGCTCACAAGGAAAGGAGAGTGAAAGGTAAAGTGTTATGGCAGTTCTTAGTTAAGTTCTTAGTTAAGTTCAAGAACTATCCAACACTGGATGCGAAGTGGATGGAGGAGGACCTAGCAGATACTCCTTAGATACTGGAATTTTACCTTGAGACTTTTGGTCTAGCTTGACTATTCCAAGAGTTCCCAATGATCAGAAGTTTGAGTCTGGTGCAGTCGGGAACTGCACAAGAGGGGAGTTACTCCGCTCCTTTGTCACAGATTACCCAGATGGAATAAGGTCGTTAATTTCCTCTATGATTTCAGGGATATTGACGGGATGACAGTATTTTGCTGAACGAATTTATGAAAAGACTTCGAACTGGGAATTCCTGAAATGAATCTATTATATGTGCTCTCTCATGTTAGTAGTATTTGAGTGCATCTTTGAAAGACGAAATGACTGTAGCATTTCGGTCTTGTGATCAGGACAGATTTGGATGTGGTTGTTAAATACGTTACAATCGATCATGATTCTCATCCAAGATCTCGACGGGGGTAGTGATGTGAATGTGATTTGTATGTTGACTTTCATCTTTGTGCAAGTGTTGGATATGTGTTGTCTAGTGCATCAATACTTAGAGTCAGTGTCTACTGAACTAGTTTCTGGCTTATGTCGGTTTTGCAGGCGTAATCAAGGGCGATTACAATTCTTTCAAGAGGGGGGGATGTCACAAAGTGCTGACGTGGCATGGCCAACTGGAAGAGAAATGGTCAAGTGAACAAGAGAAATTGAACCAACCAACTTAAAGAACTTATGGAGCAACGATCGAGAGGCCTAAAACCCTAACTACCAAAAGCTTAACCTCAAGAAGAGATTTTCGTAAATCGCGCTAACATGGTGACATGGCAGACTTACGAATTCTCCAGATTTTGCGTTATTGTGCTCAAGTGGCAGGCTGTACGGATTTCCGTAATTTGCGCTGGGCAAATTTTACGCTAGCTTTTGAGAGCAGATGCTTTTGGGGTTTAGTGCTTTTAAATTAATTTCTTTTGGGCATCCCTTGTAAGAATAAAAGAGCCCTTGGGGCCTCACTCTCCAGAGCATTTGGATGCAGAGTCTAAGAATAGAGGACCCTTGGGAGTTGTACCTTGATGCAATTAATAATAAAGAAATACTGAAAGGGGCGCTATTAGCTAATCTTTGGGGCCAGTGCTTCTGGACGCAGAACTGCGCTATGCCGTGTCGACTCTCTCTCTCTCTCTATTAAAGTTCAATGATTTTGAAGTTTCTGTTCGTGTGTTGCTATTGATATCTCGCTTGGAGTGTCTAAGCCTGTAACACGGACCTACCATGAAGACTCTCAAACTCTCTCTCTCGTAAATGGATCAACTCTAGCCAGATGTCACGTACAATCTCTGCCAGTGGGAAGGGTCGAGCCTCCAAAATGTAGAAGCAGTGGGCTCTCCGGATGAACCAAAGTGTCAGGTTGCAAATGACCTCCCCACAAACCTCTCTATGTCTACTCCATTTCTGAGGTACAAGCTCTATGGCAGGCTGGAGTCTAGGCCGGCCCTCCTAAATCACAATCATCCTACAGACTAAATCCATCTCAAAATGAAGTGTTGGGCCCTAGCGGGTGCACCAAGTTGCAGTATCCCAAGTGTATTGGCTAGCTGTCAAAAGTGAAAGCATCAGTCAAAGAATTCGAAGCCAAACCTGCTATGCCATGGGGTAGTTCCACAGACAATGGCGTTGTGTCTCAAGTGCATGGTCAAAGGCCGTACATACCGTAGAGTGTCCACTGTGCACCAACCAACTCCCAATTGCAGTAGCTTGAATATAGCTACTAGCCACTGGAATATAGTGACTCTCCTCAACTATCTGCTATTCCACAGGCGCCCCCAAAACTCTACCCAGAACTCAGTCATGAGACTCTCCCTGCAAATGGCCCGCTACAACAAGATGAGCGTCTCTCCACACTGTCAGTATGTGATGTCCCAACCGTGCAGTATATTGAAAAAAGGGAGTCCCTACGCAGTCGGCTAGAGTAAAAGGATCCCGCAAAAAACACTATCCCGAGTCCCACTACACTCGCACGAAGGGGTTGCTCTCCCAAGCCCATAACCACCAGTGTTCTAACTCAAGAGCCGGCAGGTCTAAGTATATCTAACAAGTCCTCCCTTGACACATGCTCTGCACCCCCCTCATGTCTCGCAACTAAAGGCTTTGAACCTCCTCAGGAAGTGTTGCAAACTGGAGCCATCCCCAAAGGTGCGGGCTTGACCCTCTGCCATGGGACCCCAAGAGACGAGGTCAGTTACTTACCATGTAACCTTGTTGGGTACTAACCAAAGTATTCCATGTAAGTGGTTGTTTCAAGCTCTCCCCAATGCATGTGGGCTGGCTGTCACGTGCACATCTAACCCTATGTGTACATGGACAAGCTCCTTCATGACATGGGTTTAGTTCAGTTAGCTTAGGAAGTGTTCTAGCACTTTTGTGAGTCTGTTCGCAGACCGTGCATGCTCAGACACTTAGAGTAGATGCATATCCTTTGGTTGCACACAACATGATCATCATATTTCCATCAGAACTCATCAGGAGCATTTTTACAGTGCATAGACCTATTTTCCCTATTTTAGCCAATTTTCACTTATTATTTTCAAGTGACTTTTGTTGGGAACTAGGTAGGGCAAATTTGACAAGCATATATAAAAGAAAACCTAGAATCCAGATACCATCGTAACCACTCTGTGTTCTCGGGAGATCAAAAATGAAATTCATTGCAATACTTTCCCATGGGTGGGTGGGTATGGGCAAAGGCTGTAACAATCCCTGTGCTTTATGCCTATCAAACTTGACCTTCAGGCATACCAAGCAGCTGCGCACAAACTCGTCCACATCCTTCTTGAGTCTCGGCCAAAAGAAGTATCTCTCTACCCCTTTCAAGGTGGTAGCAATGCTGCGGTGACCCGTAAAAGGCGGACAATGGCATTCGGTCATCATCTTTTCCCTCAACGGTTGTGTAACGCACAACATGGTTTTCCTCATCAAGTAGCCATTTCGAATGGAATATCCCGCTACTGTCTCCCTATCCCGTATCCGTGTGAAAACGTCTGCAAAATCCGTATCTGTTGCATATTGATCGACCATATCCTCGAAGCTCCTATGGTGAATCGCGGAAATAGCCAGAACCAACGGCGTCCGAGACAAAGCATCTGCCACCAGATTCTTCTGTCCATAAACATGGACAATCTGGAAATGAAACTGTGACAAGATGTTCACCCACCGCATCAACTTTTCCGATAACTGCTTCTGTGACAAGAAGTAGCGTAAACTCTGATGGTCTGTAAAGACAATAAAATCCGCTCCGAGTAGGTAATGTCGCCACTGAGTAAGAGCATGGATAACCGCCAAAAGCTCTCTCTCATAAATTTGTGCTGTCAATTCCGGCCTTGATAACAATCGGCTCTCGTAAGCAATGACATGGCCTTCTTGCATTAAGATTGCACCCAGACTACGACCACAAGCATCACAATATACTTCAAATGACTTATGTAAGTCCAGCAAAGTCAAAACTGATCCCGTAGTCAAGTTCTCTTTCAATGTCTGAAAGGCAGTCACCTCTGTGAGTCCCCACGAGAAAGGGACTCCTTTCTGTGTCAACATATGCAAAGGGGAAGCAACCTCTGCAAACTTCCTAATGAACCGCCTGTAGTACGAACACAATCTCAAGAAGCTTCTAACTTCATGGACATTCTTCAAATTGGGCCAATCATGGATAGTCTCTATCTTGGCCGGATCCATCTGCACTCTTGCTGCTGACACAATGTGTCCCAAAAAGTGTGTCTCTGGTAGGAAAAATTCACTTTTCTTTGCATTAATCACTAACTTGTGATCTCGTAATGCCTGAAAGACTTGAGGCAGATGTTCTCTATGTTCTGCCTCATCCTTGGAGAAAACAATGATGTCATGAAAGAAAGTGCCAACAAACAGTCTATACTCTCGAAAAATCATGTCCATCATCCGGTTAAATGTCGCAAGAGCATTGGTTAAGCCAAAAGGCATCATCACCAAAAACTCAAATAACCCAAAAGTCGTCTGAACGCCCGTCTTGTAGACATCTCCCAACGCGATTCAGAGCTGATGTATCCACTTTTCAAGTCCATCTTGCTAAAGCAGGAGGATCCCTAAAGTCTGTCAAGTATATCATCAATTCTAGAAATCGGAAATCTGTTCTTGCTGGTGATTTTGTTGAGAGCTCTATAATCGATGCACATTCTCCAAGATCCGTCTTTCTTTAAAACCAACAACACCGGAGAGCAATACGGTGAAGTACTAGGCTGGACAAGACCCTTTTCCAAGAGGTCTTTCACTTGGTTCATAATTTCTTCGTTATGGGCTCAGCTCACACTGTAAGGTGGCCGGTTCAATGGTGTGCTTCCAGTCACAAATCAATGGTATGATCTTCAAGACGAGCAGGTGGTAACTCGCCTGGCAGGCCCTCTGAGAAGCAATCGGCATGAGAGTGGAGAAAATCTTGGAGTTCTTTATCAAGTTCAGACATATTTGACCTATCCTCATCACTCAACTCTTTCATAAAGATCGAGTAAACAAACAAACTCGATTTCATTAATTTTGAAATGGCCGAAGCCGAAGACTCGCCCTTAAGTTTTACATCGAGTACAATGGTTCTGCCCTTCTCTGTGATCAATGTCGCTTTCCTCGCCCAATAGTCGACCACGGTATTGTTCTTGTGGTACCAGGGAATTTCCAAGAGGACATCACAACCTTCCAAAGGCATTATATAAAAGTTCTCATGCCCGAAATACCCATGACAATGCAACCGAAGTTTGCAATGACAGGTGTAATGGCTACATCCCTACCGAGTGCCGCTAGAACTGCCTCTGCAAGTGGTCCCATCCGATCGGGAGTGATCTCGAGCAGCGCCGCCAATTCCGGTGAAATGAAGTTGGCCTTGGCTCCTCCATCAAAGAAGATCAGGGCTTCTTGGTCTTTCACTTTGCCCCAAGCTCGGCAAAGTTCTGTACTCTCGGCCATCGTGCTGGGATCGGTACCCACGCAATCTAGAACAAGTCCTGTTTTCATCATGCCTTCTCTTCCACGTTCCTCAGCTGCTCTCGAACTCTCAAGCCTTTCATCGTCCTTGTCATTCTGTTCTTTCTGTGCCTTTTTAGGGCACTTCACGGAGATATGCCCAGTTTTCCCGCATCCAAAGCACTTCCCCTCCTTGATGTAGCGAGCTCTCTCCTGAGGAGTGAGTTTGGGTCGTGCATCCTTCTCTTTCTTTTCCGGATTGCTCTTCCTCTTTCTACTTTCATTTGTCGAAGTCTGTTCGGCTCTTTGCGTCATGATCTCATCTGTGGGGTAGGTCAAACTGCCAGAGTGAATGGCAAAACCCCGTTTTGCATGACTCGTCAACTCCTGAATGGAAGCTAACTTTTGTTCTAGGCAGTGATCTCGGATCTCTGTAGGCAAACCCAAGGTAAACCGCTCAATCTGTTCCTTGAACGAGATCTTCTTAAACGAAGAGGCGGGTAGAAAAGAGCTCCAGAATCTCTCGCAATAGGCGTCCACTGTATCCTTCTTGGTCATCCGAAGATGGTTCCAAGCAGTTCGTATGTCGCGTTCATACTCTCGAGTCGGCCAAGAAGAAATAAAAAGCCTCTTGAATTTCAGCCATTTAACTGGCGGCGCTATCTTGTTTAATAGAAGCGTGGACCACCAAGTTCGATCATTCCCCTTAAAGTAAGAGGCAGCTCTCTGAATCTTAATGTGCTCTGAGTAACGCCCTCCTGAGAAAGCTATGTCAAACTGCTGTACAAAAGACAAAGCCTTCAAAGCATCTCTATAACCAGAAAACGTATCAAATTTAATTGACTGTCCACCTTCCTTAAACTCTCGGACTTTCTTGCTTTTGTCTTCCCGAAAGTCATACTAGTTGGCTTTATAAAAATTCTTCTTCTTTGCATAAAAGCTGTTGTCATCAAAGTCCGAACTAGACGAGTCCTCTGTAGAACTGTCAACCACGGGGCGAGATTTAGACTTCTTTGCCTTTTTCTTGCCCTTTGCAAAGCGTTGCTTTTTGCTTCGCTTTTTGCCCTTTCTATCTTCTTCGCTCGAGTCAGATGAGCTAGAAAAACTGTCAGAAGAAGAAGAAGAAGAACTGGGTACTCCTTCAAATCGAACACGCTTCTTCTACTTTCTTGCCTTTCAAAAGTACTCTGACGACCCAAATAACCCGGGAAGTCAATGCCTTTCTTCTGCTTTTTTTCGTGCTTTTTAGCTTTGTTCTGCGTGTCAAAAAGCTGAGCAATTCGTGCATCAACCACCTTTTCTAATTCTTGCTTTGTATACTTCCTGGGAGTAGGAGGTTTCTTGAGAGCGGGTTTGCGGGGTGGTTTTGTGCACCTCATTGAAAGAAGTCTGGCTCATATATTTTGCAAATTTCAAGTCCTTCACAAAATCAAGCATCATCTTTTTTGCATCGCCGATCAATTGTCGACGCTCCATCTCTTGACGCTCCGCCTGAGTAGGCTGAGGTAGGCCATACTCCTCGCGAGAATCTTCGTTGTGATCTCTTCCCGCATCTCCGGATGCGGAGGAAGTCGGCTGATCTTTGCCTGAAGCCATAGGTGCCGCGTAAAAAGGATCGGATTTCCCGTAGGAGAGAGATCGGCCGAGCTCTGATACCACTGTAACAGACTCGGACACTCCAAGTCGAGAATCTACCGCGACACCACAAACAATCACTTCAAAACGGTTCACAGTTTACAACTGATTCGACACTGGCCCAGCGGAGTTCCGTGCCTAGAGATATTGGCCCCAAAGACTGGCGCCCCTTTTGGTATTTCTTTTTGTATTAATCTATGTTCAAAGTACAAGGGTGTAGGCAAACGCTCACACTTAGACTCTGCGTCCAAATGCTCTGAGTTGTAAGGCCCTGCCCACATATTTAAAGATTACAAGGGATGCTAAAAGCAGAGCCCCAAAAGCTGAAAATCAAAGGCTTTTAAAAATAAAGCAAAAGCTCTTCAATAATAAAGCAAGAGAGGCTCTCTCTCTCTCTTGCAATTGCGTAGAAAAGAAGCCACGTAAAAGCTGGCCAAAAATCCTGCCGCAAAAAGCACCGCGATTTGCAGACGTCCGTACAACTGTCCATGTGGCAAGTCTTCCGCCATTTCCGGGCAGCCAGACACGTCAGCATTTGAAGATCTCCCCGGGTTCCCACAGGGCAGAGAGTGTGTATTGGGCAGCCACGTCAAAGTTTGTGACAGTGCGCGTTCCATGGGACAATCCTCATGGAGTCAGTGAGAGAATACCAATGTTGCTCCAGTAGCCTGAAAAGGAAGCTGCCTCAAGGTTAGGAGATGGGTCCCCAAGGAAGCCTACGCTAGTCAAAAAATCCCATTGCCAGCAAATGTCAAAACTAGTCAACCCTCGCGGGACTAACTCAAATGGGGAAGCTTGCACCAAAAAGTGGTGTCCTCAAGTAGGTTTGTCCCTTCCAAAGCAGTCAGCTCTTGGCAAAGCACTCCCAAGAGATCTCCGAGCTGCAAAGGAGTGTCCTGCCCTGAGCCATTGGTAGGATATGAGATGGCGGGCCAGGAGACAAGGCAATGGGTCTAGTGGGGATATGGGAGGGGCGGGAGGAGGGTGGAGGAGGGACGGGGTGGTAGAGTTGGCGAGCGGAGAGGGAGGGGAGCTGGCGGTGGCAAGGTTGAGGTGGAAGGAATCTTCTCAGGGATATCCTATTGCAGAGGATCAAATCGGTTCCTTGTAGGAACCCAATGCTGTTGGCCTATCACACATTGGCCACCAGGGGGGCCTGTGTGGCGAGCCTAGCCCTGGCAGCCGCCAGCCAGATACATACCTGCTGTGAGCCATCAACTGATTGGGCACAAGTCTCTGAGGAGGTGCAAGTTGGAGCATCTCTAGTCTCTGTCTGTTGTGTTTGGCTAGCCTTGGTAGGCTAAGTCTGTATTGCGTGTAGGGTCCTCCTGTGAAGATAGGCCTTCGCAAGATGGCCCATCTGTTTGCATATGAAGCACTGGTTCGAGAGTCCCAAATACTTCACACTTTGGTGGAACCGTCCACCACTCACCCTAGGCAATAAGACTACCTTCAGGAGAGAGTAGTGTCTCGGACCAAAATGCGTATTATAGGTATACCTGTTGCCTTGGCAACGATTGAAGTTGCCACGCGCGGTGTCTCCAAGACGGCCCCAATCTCGGAACCGGTTGGCATCTCAAGGGTCTCAAACTCAATCTCGTAGTCGCCACGCCTGAGGAATTGATTGTCGATGATCCTTTCCCACCTCCGAGAGAAGGCGGGCCTCGAGATCACGCACCTCGCCTTGCCGGGTCGGGTGCCAATAATCTTGTAGATAACAAACGTTCATGAAGATTCTCCACATCAAGTAATTTTTCAAGCTTTGAGGGAGAACAAGCTTTTTATCAATCAGGGCTGGGCTCTCCAGGGTCGGGCAAGGGGGCTTTTTCTGAGTCCCTCTGAGGCGCGACAGGAGCCTCCATCCGTGTCTAAAGCCGATGGCAAGGGCATCTATGTCGAGGGTGATGCTACGAACCCCCACACACACTCCACTCACGTCCATAAGAGAAGGACGAGAGGAGGTGGAGGCTATAGGGTATAAGTGTGGCGGGGGGAGGGTCGGAGACCGGGCTGCGAGAGGGGAGGGACCGACTATAGGGAGAAGGCAGGCTCGGGGGCTGCCCACGGGAGGGAGAGCAACAGGGGCTGAAGAGGCTGCGCGAGGTATAGCGGATGAGGAAGGTCTGCTCACGCAATGGTGAGCAGCAAGGGCATGGGCTTCACCAAGCATATAAAAAATATTTTGGACTGAATTGAGGAGGAATATTTCTGCTTATGTCAATCATTGTTTGACATGTCAGAGAATTAAAGCTAAAAGAGTACACTACCTAGAGAAATTCCAACCTATTGGGAATACATATTAATGGACTTCATTGCTAGAGAGCCACAATCCTTGGGGTATGACATCTTTGTGGTAGATATGCTCACCATCTCTTAACAGTAACAACTACTTACATTGTCAAGGACTTCACCGCAAACTTCAAGAAGGCATTATTTTCAGCAGCGAATACAAAATTAGCATTTAGTACAACTTATCACCCTCAAACAGTGGGCAAACAAGGCGCACAAATCAATTCATAGAAGATATGTTGCGTGCTTATTGCATGCATGAGCAGATCAAAAGGACGAGGTATTGTATTGCTTACAAGTCCTCGTTTCAAAGAAGTATAGTTATGTTGCCATTTGTTGCTAAATTGGCTTTATCTGACAAGAAAATAATTCTAAATGAATTATTGGATTTATAAGTGAGAGGGTTTTTTCGCTTGGAACACCAAGAAAAATAATTCTAAATGAATTATGGAATTTTAACTGAGAGGGTTTTTCTCACTGGAGACATCCGAGTACAGACTATTTTTGGTGCGTCATTCAAAGTAATGACGGGAGCACTGTGAAACAATATCAGTAAGGCCACCAAGAACGGGTACTTCTGATGTGTCACATCGGATGGGTGACAAGGAGCATCGGGAAGAAGTATTCAACCATCCTGGAACGGACATCTCTGATGCGTCATAGGATGGGTGACATAGAGCATCGTGAAGGAGATTGTACCGTAAGTTCAGTAGGAAAGGACTAGATGATGGGTATTCCTTATGCATCCCAAGGTAAGTGACAGGTGCATCGAAAAGGGAATATCCATAGTCAAGAGGAAATTCCGAACTGTGTTAGAATTGTGCACAAGGAAAAGTAAGCACTTAAATGAAGATGGGTTCAGAGGAAACTTTGAGGAAACACGGACGCTTTCTGAGAAAGAAGACGCTTTCCTGCGAGGAAGTCTATGTCTGCATTGCAACTGTGCATGTGATTGCATCCAAGGGCGCCTGGGAAGTGCTATGAAAGCATTGTTTTTAACCTATAAGGTTTTATTGAGTTTTTGGGCAGATTCAGACCATTTTTAAAGGTGACCGACCACCCACTTAACAAGTGGGCAACCTATGATTAAATAAAGCAGTAAAAACCAGCCATCCATTTTTCTCTCTCTTTATCTGGCAGAAGAGCCAAAAGAAAAAAACGGCCGTGATCTCTACGTGCGGAGCCAATGCTCTGCTATCTTGTCGTGGCCAGGGAGCTATAAAAGCATCACACGCCCTCTCCCAGAGGGAAGACCAGTTTTCGCAAGGAGGAGATCCTGCTGTAGATCTCAGCCGCAAAGGAGACGTTACCGGTGATGCCCATGGCAGTGCGCGAGTTCCCTCGCGAAGAAGTGCCTACGGAGCATGTTTCCATTGCGACAAGCTGCTGTTTTTCTTTGTTTTCAGCCCATAAATGTCGTAGACGGAGCTGATTTACAATAAGGAACCCGAGAACGCACCTTTTTTTTGTGTAGGATTGGAAGAGAGGATTTTCTATGTAGAGATCTCTTCTGGGGATTTGCTTTTCGAAAACCGAGTTGTGTTTCGAGCGTCAAGACTTTGAAGGTAACGATTTTCATGTTAAGATCTCTAAGTATTTGTTTGCAAGTGTACTTCCTCTTAGTGAGGGAGTAGGAGCAGAGGAAGGCATGAGCCTCTGCAAGAGAGAGCACTCTGAGGAACTAGAGCTAGATCAGCCCAAGGGTTTCGTACCCGAGTTTGGGAAGTAGATCCACGGATCGGAGAGAGGTAGTCTCTCAAGTTGTGATCCAAAAGTTGGGATACCCAAGTAAGGACTTCGTGTCCGTCAAGCGGAGTTATTCTGCAGGAAGAAGACTCTGGAAACAGAGTCGGAAAAGAGTTGCAGAGATGCCATGCCCTAAGTCTCGAAGGTGAGATCCAAAGCTGAGAACCTTGATTCTCAAGGATTTGGAATAAGGAACGGAAGTTCCTCGGAATAGGGTTTTGCCCTAGGGATAGGAAATCGAGGCTTCCGGTAATCATCGTCTAATTCTAGAACGAACGTGGTAAAACATTCGGTTCAGGTGCTTGTATAGATTTCTCCTCAATAATAAAGATACTATTACCAGGGGGGACAAGTCCATCTTCTGGTCGCCAGTACTGTGTCGATCATCTCTCTCTCTCTCTCTCTCTCTCTCTCTCTCTCTCTCTCTCTCTCTCTCTCTCTCTCTTTATTTCTCTCTATATCCTCTGGCTTCAGTATTAAGTGATAAATTCTATTTATCCGAGTATATTCTATATTGTTATGCGCTCCCATTTGTGACAGTGGTATCAGAGCATAGTCTCCTCTCTTTCTCTGTAAAGGAGGACAACTCTGGGAAGATACGGGAAGAAGCCATGACAAGCCAAGAGAGAAGCAAGCAGGCAGAACCCTAAGTCCTGCAAGGAAAAGCTCGCAGAGTTGGAAATTTTTTCTCTCTCTGCAAGAAGTCGACACAAGACTTGGGATTCTCTGAGAAGGCGACAAGAGCATGATGCTCAAGAACCTAGAGAATCCAAGGAGCGGAATGCTCAAGATCCTTCAGAATTCAGAAAATAACCATGAACATGAATCCAGAACCATAGCCAAGAAATCCCGTCATTCTGGGAAGGATATGAAGAAGGTTTTTAGACCTCAGAACACTTCGGTCAAGTTTGATACTTTTGACGGAAGGGAAGATGTCCCGAAAGCTACTGCTTTAATTCAACAGTTTGAAGTTGCCTTTGCAAATGGCAATTTCTCAAAAGCGTCGAAGGTGAGGCAAGTGACCAAACACCTCAAGGGGATTGCAAGTGCTTGGTGGTATACCAAAGCTCTGCAAGGAACTTACAACAAGACTTGGATTCAATTCAAGGCCGAAGTTTTCGACAAATTTTTTTTCCTCTACTCTTTGAGGAAGGCATCCAAGAAGATTGGGATCGGTTTGCCCAATAGGAACACGAGCAAGTCAAAGCAAGTAGTGGTTTACTCTTACCAAGGTAGCTCCACTCTTGACCCTCTCTAAGGAAGGAAAGGTGAAGAAATTCAACAAAGGAGTTTTACCCAAATTTTGTAGACGCATCTGCAAGATACTTTGCAACAGATGGTGGAGTCAGCAATAAAAGTTGAAAGTGTACACCTTAGTGTACATAGAATCTAATCCCCACAGTGGGACGATAACCATTGAACATAGATACAGAGAATTTTTGTTACCTCTCCTAGAAGGATATGTTGCTATCCGGAGAATATGTTGCTATCCGGAGAAACTTTGGAGTAAGGAAATTCAATCTAACTCCTGAGTTTTTTAATAGAAGACCGTCAAACTTTAAGTGAGAGGGCAGGTCTTTAATCAAAGTTAAATCTTAGAGGGATTCAAGAACGAGGTATATAAATGTATCACCAAGACCAATCACTCTCGAGTGTTTATGAGAGTAGAATTGAGTTGAAACATTGCTTTATGCGATAAATTGGTTTTCTCAGACATCCGGAAGGTTACTGATTGATCTAGTATCCGATAGTTTCCTAATAGATTACCTGCTATTGCGAGTAGGGTGGCAGAAAGGAAGGAACCATTTCGAGTTTTCAAGAAAAGAAAAGCTTTTATCAAGCCTGAGTACCCTATGAGCCTACACCCCTTACCCGGTAAGGGAAGATATGGTAGTGCTTTTCGCACAAGTGAATGAACACTCTCTTTATGAGGGAAGGAGCAAGAACCGGCTACGGCATGTGCCCATGGAATTCGAGATTTGAAATCCCAATTTCTCTGATGAACAGGTTTGCTCTGGAACCAAGTTGAGGAATCATCTGGTTGAGCGTCTTCGGTCAAAGGATCTTACGAAGGGAAGGTAATTTCCAAGGTTCACCGAAACCTCTAACACAGCTTAAGAATTATGTACACCTTTGGGTACATGGATAACACATGAAGATGCAAACCTATGCCAAGGTGGGTCATCTATCATTCGAATTTTTCTGCTGAACGGAATGAGATGAACCAACTTCCTTTTCAAGAACTGGACGGGAGTTTGTTATACTCTCTTGAGCGCCTTTTTGCGCGCAAGGATATTCCGACACGAGAATCTCTATTTGAGATGTGTTTGGTAGAAGGAATTTGAGTTTCTCCACCGGAGAAGAGTTTTTTTTATGGTCGTTGATCATTGAGTACACTATGTGCTTTTACCATTACAGTAGCAACTTTTGGTTGCGGTTTATGTTTCTCCATGAGCAGGTCAAGTAGCATTTACACGCTGTTGGAATAAGTTCGAACTATTATGTTCGTGAGAGTATAACTCGCCAACGGCTTCAAAATGGTAAGAATTACCTTAATCCCATATGGTAGAACATCATTGAGATCTACAACGGGTTCGCCCGTAAGTGGGCCAAGTTTGAACTTATGTTCAAAGAACGGTCTGGCTAAAATTTTATCTGCCTAAGATTTTGCGAGCAATCCTAGGTGCTTGCAAGGTGAAACATTTTTTTTAATGGCCTCTGTAAGGAAGAGACGCTAATGGGTGTCAAGAAAACACTGCTGGTGGTAATAACTCGTAGGAGGAAAAGATTGGAAGGAAGTGCCGCCGTGCACAAGGAATCTTCGAATTGGAACCGTCCACCTCCGTTGAGCGATGGCCCAAAACAAGAACCTTCTTTAAGGTGATCGCAGACTCTATTTGGGAAAGAAAGACATTGAGATTAATACTCTATGGTTTTGGGCATTCCCTATGTGGGAGGACACAAGAGGTTTACTACCCTCTGGACTAACAGTGCAGGATTATGCGCAAGGACCAATACCTAGATTGATTTCTTGGAAGATTATTCTTCTCGAATTTGAGAAGACGGAATCGAGTTAACAGAGTCTCGGGTAAGGAAACTTTGGATCTGGGGGGGGGGGTGGGGTGGGGGGGGGGGGGGGGGGGAAAGCGAAAAGACGTGCGGCAATGCACAAGGAATTTTCGGATTAGAACAATTGGCCTACCCAAAGCAAAGGCCCGGAATAAGAACTTACTTTGGTAAGCTAGCACACTTTATCTGCCACAGGAAGATTCACATGGGCTTCATGCTCTCGACATTCCCTATGTGGGAGGACACAAGAGGTTTAATACCATCTGGACTAACAACGCACGATTATGGGCAAGGACAAATACCTAGATTGATTTCTAGGAGGATTATTCTTCTCGGGATTGAGAAGGTGGAATTGAGTTAACAGAATCTCAAATGAGGAAACTTTTGATCTGTTGGAAAGACGCAATTGAAGAGTTCTTACATGGCTCGTAAGTTTGATAATTGGTGAAGGATATCCTCGAGGTACTAGAAGAAGGACATGAACGGGTAAGATAAGTATTGAATTATTGAATTTTCGTTTAATTTAATTTTTAAGTTCTCTTTTGAGAAAGGACTAGCTCAACTCGTCATTGAGCAAAATTGGAATTTTTCTGGTTTCTTCCCGGCACTTCAGTTGGACCTCTACAATTGAAGACAACTATTTATAAGTGAGAGAGATGTTGCAAAATTGGCTTTATCTCGCAAGAAAATAATTCTAAATGAGTTATTGGATTCATAAGTCAGAGGGTTTTCTTGCCTGGAACACCAAGAAAAATAATTCTAACTGAATTATTGAATTTTAAGTAAGAGGGTTTTTCTCACTGGAGAGATCCAAGTACAGAGTATTTCTGGTGCGTCATTCAGAGTAATGACGGGAGCACTGTGAAAGGGAATATCTGTAAGGCCACCAGGAACGGGTACTTCTGATGCGTCACATCCGATGGGTGACGGGCAACATCGGAAAGAAGTATCGACCATCCGGAAACGGACATCTCTGATGCGTCATAGGATGGGTGACATAGAGCATTGTGAAGGAGATTGTACCATAAGTTCGGTAGGAAAGGACTAGGTGATGGGTATTGTTGATGCGTCACAAGGTGGGTGACAGGTTCATCGGAAAGGGAATATCCATAGTCAAGAGGAAATTCCGGACAGTGTTAGAATTGTACACAAGGAAAAGCAAGCACTTGAATGAAGATGGGTTCAGAGGAAACACGGATGCTTTCTGAGAGAGCGGGATTGATTCTCAGGAAAGCAGATGCTTTCCCGCGAGGAAGTCTATGTCTGCATTGCAACTGTGCATGTGATTGCATCCAAGGACGCCTGGGAAGTGCTGTGAAAGCATTGCTTTTAACCTATAAGGTTTTATTGAGTTTTTGGGCAGATTCAGACCATTTTTAAAGGTGACCGGCCACCCACTTAACAAGTGGGCAGCCTCTGATTAAATAAAGCAATAAAAACCAGCCAGCGATTTTTCTCTCTTTTTCTAGCAAAAGAGCCAAAAAGAAAACAAAAACAAAAAACAAACAAACAAACAAAAAAAAAACGGCCGCGATCTCTACGTGCAGAGCCAATGCTTTGCTATCTTTGTCGTGGCCACGGAGCTATAAAAGCATCACACGCCCTCTCCCAGAGGGAAGACCAGTTTTCGCAAGGAGCGCAAGGAGGAGATGCTGCTGTAGATCTCAGCCTCAAAGAAGACGTTGCCGGTGATGCCCATGGCTGCCCCAAGTATACCAGGTGTCGCCAGGACCCAGTGCACGAGTTCCCTTGTGAAGAAGTGCCTACAAAGCATGTTTCCATCGCGACAAGCTGCTGTTTTTCTCTGTTTTCAGCCCATACATGTTGTGGACGCGGCTGATTTACAAGAAGGAACTCGAGAACACACCTCTTTTGTGTGTAGGATTGAAAGAGAAGATTTTCTATGTAGAGATCTCTTCCGCGATTTGCTTTTTGAGAACTGAGTTGCGTTTCGAGTATCGAGACTTTGAAGGTAACGATTTTCATGTTATGATCTCTAAGTATTTGTTTGCAGGTGTACTTCCTCTTAGTGAGGGAGTAGGAGCAGAGGAAGGGATGAGCCTCTGCAAGAGAAAGCGCTCTGAGGAACTAGAGACAGATCAGCCCAAGGGTTTCGTACGCGATTTTGGGAAGTAGATCCACAGATCAAAGAGAGATAGTCTCTCAAGTTGTGATCCAAAAGTTTGGATTCCCAAGTAAGGACTTCGTGTCCGTGGAAGCGGAGTTATTCTGCAGGAAGAGGACTCTGGAAACAGAGTCGGAAAAGAGTTGCACGGATGCCATGCCCTGAGTCTCAAAGGTGAGATCCAAAGGTGAGAACCTTGATTCTCAAGGATCTGGAATAAGGAACGGAAGTTCCTTGGAATAGAGTTTTGCCCTAGGAATAGGAAGCCGAGGCTTCCGGTAACCATCAAGTCTTATTCTAGAAGGAACGTGGTAATACGTTCGGTTCAAGTGCTTGTATAGACTTTTCCTCAATAATAAAGATACTATTTACGGGGGGGCGACCAGCCCATCTTCTGGTCCCCATTACTGTGTCGATCTTCTCACTCTCTATCTCTCTCTCTCTATTTATCCGAGTATATTCTATATTGCTATGCGCTCCCGTTTGTGACACCATTCAAGGCACTCTATAGACAAGAGTGTCTCACTCCACTTAAATGGACAGACCCTCTCAATAGAGTATAAGCTATAACGGAATGCTTCATGAGATGGGAGCTTCAAACAGAGCTTATTTGCAAGAAACTCATGGCCAACAGAAGAGCTACATTATCCAAAAAGATTGGTGTTTATTTTTCAAGCAAGTGACATTGTCTTTCTCATAGTAGTAAAACCAAAACGGAGCTCACTTTCCATGGGAAAATAAAAAATACTCAACGCTCACTATAGTGGACCATATCGTTGTTTAAAAGAGGTGTGCATGTTTCACGTGGGAAGCACTCCTTACTCGAATATGCTATGAGAATAACATCTAGCATATTCCAAGAAACCTCTAGCAAACTCGAGATTTGTAGAAAGCCCTAGAATCTTCTAGATAGTTCTAGATTTTCTACACTAGATATCTCTTTCAGATATTTGCCAAGTATGAAGCCTACATGGACCAACAACATTGTACATTACAGATATTATCTCAACTTCTGTATGCCTATAAAAAGACCCTCATACAAGCATTGTAATGAGTTTGTTGGTTGAGAGTAATACATTGTATTAGCCCTAGCTATTACAAGTTCATTGCTACTCTCTCTCTCTCTCTCTCTCTCTCTCTCTCTCTCTCTCTCTCTCTCTCTCTCTCTCTCTCTCTCTCTCTCTCTCTCTCTCTCTCTCTCTCTCTCTCTCTCTCTCCATTATCTTGTCACCCTGATTATTTCATTAGTGGTTTACACCCTAGGGACTCCGCTATGTATTAGGAACCCTAATCACTTATGATATGATTAGCATCCTAGAGTGCTATCTAATTTCATCATTTGGTATTAGAGCCTATTTCACTCGATCTTAGCCATTTTTTCATTCAATTTGCCTTCATTCACCACTATCCTAGAGCCTATGATAAAGAGACAGATTTTTTCCATTCATCAAGCTTGACTCTCTCTCTGATTTGGCATCATTTGAGAAATCAATAGCCATCCTCGTCATTGGTGCTTCATTTGTTTTCACCTATTCCTAGCTTTATCTCAAAAAGTGTCTTTATCTAGCACCACTTTCATTAGCTTTTCGTTGAGCCTATCTAGCTTGCCTTCTATTATTAAGTCCAAGTTATTCTTTACTATCTAAAACAGGAGGGCACCACGTGCCAACTGAAAAGAACAGATTGCAACAGACTTTTAGCACTTCAAAACAATTGAACCGAAAGAGAGAGAATCCACACTCCATGGAGTGGCTGAGTTCCACTCCTAGATGGCAATGGCCCCAAACTATGGCGCTCCTTTCGGTATTCCTTTATATTGCTTCAACAAGGTACAACTCTGTGGCCCTGCTCTGCTTCTTCACTAGTAGAATGCTTGAGAGAGAGCCCAACCCACTTATTTAACGGCCCCTTGGCTTGTACAAAAGCAAATACATGAAAAGCACTACATCTAAGAGTTGGGAGGTCCAAAAGCATGATCTTAAGGGACTGTCCATACACTGCCATGTCAACTGCAAATGCGGTCCTATCCATACAGTCTAGCCATGTCACCATCTTTGCACCAAAAATGTGTGTGTGTGTGTGTGTGTGTGAGATGACCTGTTTTATTTAGGTTTTATGCCCCTTTGTCAAGGTTCTGTAAGGTGGTTGGGTTAGGATTTTTAATCCTAACCCGCTTTGTCTATTAGGCCTCTCGACTATCTTCAATATATTGGTGAGGTCTTCTGCTAGAGTTTAGGCCCCTCAGCCGAGGTGCAGGTTGGCTAGGGTTAGGATCAGGGAGTCCTAACCCCCTTCATCTTCACTCGTTGACATGTCAACAGGTGACTTAAGCTTGCTTTGACTAGGCACCTTCTTTTAACCTATAGGTAACCCTGCATATATTCTTTTATCATTTTGAGACATTTGCACAAGCCTTGCCTTGATACAAAATTTTAATATATCCTTTATTTCCTATCTTAATGACAATTAAATCACAAACACTATCAACATTCTAGTAAATCCTACACTCCAGACAGCTTCAGATTTCTGCATAGCTTGCATAGTTGTAGCTTTGATGCACTTGTTGCTATTGGAGCTTGCGAGTGCAACAATCTTGGAGCATGCATACAAAGCATCCTAGCTTCAAGCCTTTTTGGAGCCCCTTTTGTGCCTATTGTCATAAAGTGATGATGTGGCATGCCCAACTCAAAAGGAATGACCGAGAGGACAAGAGAAACTAAAACCAAAAGATGGCCGTTGAGGCCTCAAGGGTTAGGGTTTTGAAAACCTAACCCCCTGCAACTTAAAGAACTTATGAAGCACCAGCCAAGGGGCCTAGACCCAAAATATCAAAAGCTTGATGTGTAGATCAATCATGCTACATGTTGACTTGGCAGATCGTACGGATTTTCGGAAACTGCGTTGTAGTGCTTACATGGCAAGCTATACGGAATTCCGTGATTTGCGCTGATAGTGCCACATGGCAGGATATACAGATTTCCACAAATTGCGTTGCTAGATGTGGGTAGTTTTACGTGGTACGAATGCTTTTGGGGATGCAATGCTTTTAGATTGAATGCTTTTGGGGCTCCGCTTTTGGGCATCCCTTGTACTGTTTATAAGTGCCCTTGGGTCATTTCTCCACAGAGCATCTAGGCGCAGACTCTCGGAGAGAGGTGGACCCTCAGGAGTTGTACTTTGCGAGCATAATAATAAAGAAATACCGGAAGGGGCGCGAGTCTTTGGGGTAGTTCGTCTTGACTCAAAACTCCGCCATGTCGTCTCTCTCTCTCGCAAAGTTCAGTGGTTTTGCAATTTCTATTCGTGTGTTACTATTGATTTCTCGCTTGGAGTGTCAAAGCTTGTAACAATGGTATCAGAGCTTAAAAAGATTCTTCTTCCAAGGAGGATCCGATCCCTTCTACAGCACACATGCGTTCTCGCGGAGAATCTAACAGAGACAACACCCCTTTGCCGGGAGATAAAGAAAGGTTGACATCCAGCACGGGAATTGAAGAAACGGATGGAGATCTAGGCAAATTTTTCTAGAGCGGAGTACAAACGTCAACTACAGGTTAACACGTGTGTAAAAAGATTAATCAAGTATTCCAAAAACCGGAAATATGTGAAGTAATAAATAATTACCCCATTAATGAGATTCATTCGAGATAGTGAGAGGCCACTAATTCTCCTCTCAACTCGGGAAGGAAGCGGAAAGGAAAGTCGAGAGCAGAAAAGTGGAAACTATACTCGCAGAAAGAGCTGGACAGAGCTCTTAATAAGAAGATGAACCAGTTAATGAAAGGCTTGAAGCACTCTCGAAAGAAGAGAAAATCAGCGGATTTCCCTGATTATTTGGGCCGGAAGTCACCTTTCAAGGTGGCAAGTAGATCCAAGAACAGTGTTTGTTTCGAGGATGACTCAGATTTCTCTTCGTCTTTAGAGAGTTCCAAGAGTTCGTCGTCCTCTAGTTCCAATGAGGATGAGAAAAGATGGAAGAAGCGGAAAAAAAGCAAGAAAAGCATATTTTTTAAAAAGTCTAGAAGGCATGGGAGGCCATCTAGCAATTCAGAGGAGGAGAGCTCGTCCTCTTCTAACAGTGAAGAGTGGGCAAGAAGACCAAGGAGTTCATTGATGGGGTTAAGCAGTCACGTTTGACACGTTTTCAGGCTACCAGGACGCCCATTGAGCCCTTGAGTTCATATTGCAGTTTAGCGTCGCTCTCTCTTAGGTCGGTTCTCAGAACGCTCCAAGGTACGAAAGGCAACATCTTACCTAAAAGGAAAAGCACAGACATGGTGATCTACCCTGTTGTTACGCAAAGAAGCACTACGACATGGGTAAAATTCAAGAGAGTTTTTCACGTCAACCTAGATATCAGAAGAATATGACAAAATGTCATCAGGGCTTCGCATCATCTCAGAATGACTAAGAAAGACATGTTGGATGTCTACTGCCAAAGGTTTTGGGATACCTTTTTGCCAATGTCCTCGTTTGGGAGGATCACTTTGAGGGACCAGATCGAGTGGTTTTGCTGTGGTTTGCCAAAAGAGATTCGACAGTATTGTCCACAACAGAAATCTGACTCTATTTAGAGACTTATGGGACATGCCAAGCAAGGTTTTGGAATGCATGCCGGTTCATTGACCAATGACTTATCCTATGGACAGGCTAGTGTCCACCTCAATAGGACAAGAGTCTTCCAATGAGGAGAATGAATTGATCTAGAGCAAAACCCTGGAAAGCTTTCCTGCTCGCGCTAGTGCAATCTGATCCAAAACGCTCAAAGAGCTTCTCCTTTATAGGCAGGGATTTGGGTTTATAAATCTCCTAAGGCTCATGTAGGGAAAAACCTTTATCAAACTCCTTAAAAATAAATCATTAAAATGGTTTATTAATAAGTTTGACCAAGGGTTAGTTTCTGGGTAAAACTGTCACATTTGCTCACTCGGGAATCCGATCAACACAGGGAATGGCTCGTTGGATTCCTCTAACCCCCAACTATATGCACGTCATGCCAGATGCCCACCATAGTGTAACATCTGTCTAAAACGCGTGTAGAAACCATTTATGCAAGAGGGTTCCAAAACTAGAAAACCTAATCTAATGGACTCGTCCGAACATGCAAGTCTTGGGAACAGGCTCACAAAATTGCCGGTACTAATCCTTCTAGGATTCTAGACACCCCTATCTAGGGATATGCGCAAAACTGACTCTAGAAGTCAATGAAGCATGTCCATGTGGCACACAGTGCCATGTGCACGTGACACTCATCCAAGAGGATTGTCTCAAACTTGATGAGAAAAGGGCTGAGATGGCTAAGATTCCTCTCACATATGCAGTTGTTTCTTTGGCACGTCTAAATATTGCATTTGTAGTGGGAGTCATTAGCAAATTTATGCAGAATCCTGGCAAAAGCATTGAGAGGCAAAAAAAGCGTGATGAGATATTTGAATGGTACGAAAGAGTTTTCCTTTGCTTTACAGGCAAAGATGCATGTGTAATTGGCTACATGGATGCAGATTATGTAGGGAATGTAGACAACAGAAGGTCTACGACAGGTTATATGTTTACATTGACAGGTGGTGCAAATTAATGGCAATCTTGTTTGCAAGATTGTAACCACGGGATTATAAGCTCGTTGCTGCCGTACACTGCCCCCTCGGCCATCGCTGAAGGTTCCCCCTTCTCGTCCTCGCGCCCTCCTCTGCCCTCGCGCGCTGCTGCTGCCCGCCCTGCGCGCAACCCCCCTCAACTCGCAGCCCCCTCTGCCGCCTCCGGTGCCCCCGCCCTCCCGCCCCGTGGTGCCCTGTCGGCCCGCCCGACTCTGCACCATGCATCCCCCCCCCCTTCATGTCACGCTTCTCAGCTTGCAGATAGGCTGTTAATTCCGCCTCCTTGTAAGCGCCTCAACGCCGACGCCCTCCTCGATTCAGCAGCAGACACAGAATGGCGGCTTCTACTCCACCTCACCGCAAAGCCGACCCTTCGACTTGTTCTTTTGCCATAAGAGCAAGCGAGCTTGATGGCCGAAGTGGAACGCTTGCTGGCCAATTCGATTATCTGCAAGATCATTGGCACTCAGCCCGATCGGGGCGAGGTTCGGGATTTACTTCAAGCGATGATCACCAGATCCTCGAGAGAGGGTACTATCACATAGAGTTCGAGTCTCCAAAGATGACGGCCAAGGTGATTTTCATGAGCCCGCTCGGCATTCGAGCAACTCGAGCTTACTTCAGACGATGGCATCATGGTTTTGACCCTACTAAAGATGTGCTTGAGGAGGAGGCTGACTTGCCTATTTCAGTCTGCTTTCGAGGCCTAAGGAGGGAGTACCTCCCTCTTCTCCCCAGGATAGGTTCCATGTTCGGAACAGTTCTGGAGTCTCCGCGCACTGCAGCTTCAGTTGTGGCCAAGGCCGCAGGTTTACCTACTACGCGGGTTCTTGTTCGAGACACACATCCCTCCCGAAGGTGATACTGCTGCCTTGTGTGAGTGGGGGTTGGGTCAGACACAGTGTGAAGTATGAATCAGTGCTTCATTCGTAGTCAAATGGGCATTTAGCAAAGGCATTTCCTCGCAGGAGATCTCAACCCACAGCACATGCACAGCCTCCCAAGGCTGAGCATGCCCAGCAGCCAGAGACTCAGGACACACAGGCTGGTACCTCGGCAGAGGCCAGCGATCAGACAGCTGATGGTTGGCAGCAGGTGCCTAGCCGCCGCCGACAATGATGGGCTCGCCACACTGTTCCCGTTGGTGGCCGACCTCCTACAGCTCGGGAGCATTGGGTTCCGAGAAGGAACCGTTTTGACCGTCTTTAGCAAGACCCCCTAAGGAGTCTCCATCCTCTTCAGCTCCACCGCCTCCCTCTCCTCCCTCAGACGCCACCGCTCCACCTTCCCCGCCTCCTCCCCCTCCTCCCCCTCCACCCGAACCTCCCGCTCCTCCTCTCTCCCCGGTGGGGCACTCAGCCTCATCTCCCGACCCCTGCCCCACTCCTCCTCAGACGCAGGGGACTGGACACATGTTTGTAGCGAGGCGTTCTCTTGGTAGTGCTTTCACTACAAGCCGCGTGGCTCGGGAGGGACAGTCCCATCTGAGGCCGTCACTTCTGGTTCAGACTTCCCCTTTTGCAGTAGTCCCTCGGGGTTTGACTAGCTTTGACATTCGCATACAATGGGACTTCTTCGACTATAGCTTCATACGATTCCTAGGTGATTCTTCTCCCGACCTGGAGGAGGCTTGCTTTTGTGTTCACGTCCTCTTTCTTGCAGCTCGAGGCATTGAGGCTCTGGATACAGCGGTAGGTTTCTCCTTTTCGTTGTGCGGTCGAGCCTGCACACAGTGCTTGACTGGATCCAGATCCAAGCCACTGAGTTCTCACACCACACAGGGGACCTAGGGGTGACAGATCTAGTACAGACACTTTGGCCTTTAGCCAAGTTCAGTGTGACGCCACCGGATGCAGCAGGTTGCAGGCATATAGTGGTGCATTTGTTTGTTGACACGCAGAGCCCCTCCCTGCTTTGTATTTGTACATGAGGACTCTTGGACAGAGGATGTAGCCCTACGAGCTGCACGCTCGGCCTAGGCCTCGATGGGATAGACACTCCAGACGCGCTTGTCTAGAGGTCGATCAGATGCGGATTACTCCCCATCCAAACGGGCCTCAAAGATAGCGAGGCTGGCTACTGTTGCAGCTTCTGCTTTCTCTCACTGACCCCATGAGGATCGTCTCATGGAATGTGCAGGGATTAGGAGGGCCCCAGTTTCAGCGTCAGAGGGGTTGGTTGCATCAGGAGCTTCAGCGATGCCTTGTGGGTGGTGAGATTGATATTCTTATGCTACAGGAGCATCATCTGTGTGAGAGCCACATTAGACGATGTGGTTAGATTTTGCGTGGTCGCTATGAGACGTTTGGTCAGCTGCATTTGGACCTGGAGGTATCTAGGAAGGGGTATGTATGACTTGCAGATTCTTGGCAGTAGGCCATTGTGGGCAGAGGTATCATTATGCAAGGCAGAGCTCTGTTGATTACTATGCAGATTCAGGGTTGCCTCATGGGTTTCCTGGACATTTATGCGCCCAATGTGAAAATTGCACATGCAGAATTTTGGTCTCATGTTGTTGAGTCTCTGCCGCATGCAGAGCAGTGGTGTGTTGGGGGGGACTTCAACATGTTGGAGGACCCCTGTGACAGGATAGGAGGTGGCCATGCTACTGTGTACAGAGCTGAGCTAGCAGCTTGGGAGCGGCTATGTATGACTATGAGGGTTTCTGATGTTTAGCAACACTCAGGTTTTGTGAGACTCGCTCTAATCGCAGGGTTGGAGGAGTGAATCTATCTAGGATAGATTGCTTCTACGCCAATGACCACTTTTTTGCCATGGGGAGATCTGTTTGCATCCTTGCAGGGACGACTTTTTCTAACCATGCACCAATGATTCTCACAGTGACGGACATATAGAGGAGGGGGGGTGTGATGCTACGCATCCCCGAGCGGATTTTGCTAGATCCAGAGCTTAGAGGTCGAGTGGAGGCACAGTGGGCAGAGAATTTGGACTCGCAGGACACCCCTGCTAGTAGTGGCCTCTCGACTGGTAGAGCTTAGTCGCTTCTTCCTTCAGGAGTCTGCAGCTCGTTTGGCTGCAGCCAGGGAGGATGAGAAGCGTCTTTGACGGGGCATTCTTTCCTTATAGAGGATACAGAAGCAGTATCCAGACAGCCCATGGTTGGAGGAGCAGATGCAGCAGGCTAGGCAGGAGTTGACTAGCATTGAAAAGCGGCGCCATGAGTTTGCCTTCCATCGATACGCATCTCGGTAGACCCAGGTGGGTTACTGAGTTACTGGGGAGTTTTTTGAGACAGTGGGGCCACATCATTTTCACAGGAGTGTTAGTCAGTTGAGGAGACCTGACGGATCAACTGCTTCAGAGCCCGAGGATATGCGTGTAGTTGCTACTGAATTCTACCACGATCTATTGTCAGTTGAGTCTCAGTCAAAGCGCCAGGATGCATGCAAGGAGCAGGTTTGGGCACAGATGCCTTGCCTTGTTGCCGAGAAAATGCGACAAAGACTTGAGCTTTCCCTCAAGCTAGAGGAGCTCCATGAGGCCCTCAAAGCACTCTCCCGTGGTAGTTATCCAGAGGAGGACGGTTTGACCCCCGGCTTTTTCTTGAAGTACTAGGCCTTGCTTAGTTCAGATCTTTGCAGTGCATTTCAGTACGTTTTGCACACTGGTGAGATGCCTGACAGCATGAGTGAGGGTTTGATCTACCTTATTTCCAAGGAAGGAGGCTCCTTGGATGAGATTCGGTAGTGGTGACCCGTTACCATCCTCAACTGATCCTACAAAATTCTAGCAAAGGCTCTGAGTTTGAGGATTCAGCCACTACTAGAGAGTATTATACATGAGACTCAGACAGGTTTTGTCAAGAAGCGTAGTATCCTTGACAACATCTTCACCTTTTGGGAGGCGTCTGCCCTTGCGCATCTCTAAGGAGAGGATTTGGTGATACTCCTTCTCGACTTTGACAAGTCCTATGACAGAGTTGACGGGGACTTCTTGGAGGGCACTCTACATAGGATGGGTTTCACAGATGCTTGGATCAGAGGCGTGTCAGTGTAACAAACTTGGACACTCCAAGTCAAGAATCAACCGCGACAGCACCAAATAACCACTTCAAAACAATTCACAGATCACAATAGATTTGCACTGGCCCGGCGGAGTTCCGTGCCTAGAGATATTGGCCCCAAAGACTGGCGCCCCTTTCGGTATTTCTTTTTGTATTAATCAATCATCAAAGTACAAGAGAGCGGTTAGGGTTTCACTCTCAGACTCTGCGTCCAGATGCTCTGAGAAGTGAGGCCCTCACCACTAATTTAAAGGTTACAAGGGATGCCCAAAAGCAGAGCCCCAAAAGCTTTTAAAATCAAAAGCATCAGTTCTCTCTCTCTCTCTTAGAGAGTCTTTTCTCTTTTTTTTTATAAAAAAAAGCAAAAGCAAAATTCGCGTCATCATCATTTTTCCAAAAAATAAAAAAAAATAAAAAAAAAATTTAATAATCCGCCTCCGCGATTTCCGGAATTTAGGGTTTTTGGCAAAAATTAGGGGTTGCAGGAATTTTAGGGTTTCTGGCAGAAATTAGGGTTTCTGCTGTCCGCCACGTCATCACTTTGTGACATACCCCCCTCTTGAAAGCATTGTAATCGACCGCGATTACGCCTGCAAAACCGAGAAAAGCCATAAACCGTCTTAGCAGACACTGACTGTTAGTACCTACGTACTAGGAACACACATCTAGCACATGTACAAAATCGACAGTCACATCACACGACATCACAGGACATCACCAGACATCACAGGACATCACATGACATTCAACATTCATTCGGATCTTAGACCATGATTTATCGGCAATGTAGCTAGCAATCACATCTAGGTCCAATCGGGACCTCATCGATGTCCGATTGACTAACCCCTATTGCAACCATGTCTATTCGAGATCAATCAGACCAAAATGCTGCAGTCATTTCGGCTATCAGTTCCTGCACTCACAAGAAGTCAAGAACAAATCAGTATCATAATCAGGAATTCCATTTCATAAAGTCATCCAGCAGAATACTGTCAGCTCTCAGTATCCCTGAAGCTCAAAGAGACATCAGTGACTTTAGTATCAAAATCGAGGCATCTGTTGACAAAGGAGTGGAGCGACTCCCCTCTTGTGCATCCCACTGCACCAGATCTTCGGCCAAGCTGAGTTTCTGGGTTCTGTTTGGAGTAGACTATGCTAAACCAAAACATCGAGGTAAAGTTTCACAATCCGAGGAGTATCTGCTAGGTCCTCCTCCTCCATCCACTTCGCATCAAATGCAGGAAAGTTCTTGAACTTAACCAAGAACCCGCCTTCGGACTTTACCCTTCTTCGTATCATTATGTGCCAAAATCTGTTCAGGAACAAGGATCTCCTCGTTTTCTTCCACTTTGGGTTGCTCATCAGGCTCCCCATCATCAGGCACATCACCCTTAACAAGTTTCAAGAGACTCACATGCAATGCACTGTGAATCCTCCAAGTATCTAGCAGTTTCAATCGGAAGGAGACATCATTTATCTTGTCAGTAATCTGGAAAGGTCCGTAGTATCACATACTAAGCTTTGGAAAAAGCCTCTCCTTTCCCTTTTTCTTTCTTAGACGTGCCTTCTCAAAAGTAAGAGCACCCAATCATCCTTCTTCAGTTTCAAGTCGCGACGATGGCGATCCGCTGCCTTTTTCTGTCGTTCTTGAGACTCCTGCAAAGTCTCGCGAACCTTGGCAAAAGCCGTATCCAAATCTCGCGAATATTCATCCGCTTCAAATTTCTAATCTTTCGTGCTCAGGAAGGATGGAACCTTCGCAGCAGTTTCAACAATCTCACATGGCATCTTCCCCGTCGAAGAGTGTATCGTGTTATTGTAGGCAAATTCCACCAAAGGTAAGTTCTTTTCCCATTGAGTCTTCTGATGCGAGATACAAGACTTCAATAAATCTAAAATCACTGAATTGGCAATCTCAGATTGCCCGTCAGTCTGCAAGTGGAACGATGACGAGAACTGCAACCGCGTGCCAATGTTCTCCCAAATTGCCTTCCAAAACAAACTCATAAATCTGGGGTCTCTGTCGGAGACAATCGTCTCAGGCGTGCCATGTAATCAGAAAATCATCGTGATCATTCTGTATTCTCGGGAGATAAAAAAAAATGAAATCCATTTCAATATTTTCCCAGGGGCGGGTGGGTGGGTATGGGTAAAGGCTGTAACAATCCCTGTGCCTTATGCCTGTCAAACTTGACCTTCTAGCATACCAAGCAACTGCGCACAAACTCTTCCACATCCTTCTTCAGTCTCCGCCAAAAGAAATCTCTCTCTACCCCTTTCATGGTGGTAGCAATGCTGCGGTGACCCGTAAAAGGTGGACAGTGGCAATCAGTCATAACCTTTTCCCTCAACGGCTGTGTAACGCACAACATAGTCTTTTTCATCAAGTAGCCTTCCCGAAGGGAGTATCCAGCTACTGTCTCCCCATCCCGTATCCGTGTGAAAATATCTGCAAAATCTGTATCTGTGGCACACTGATCGACCATATCCTCGAAGCTCCTATGATGTATCGCGGAAATAGCCAGAACCAACGGTTTCCGAGACAAAGCATCTGCCACCACATTCTTTTGTCCCTGCACATGGACAATCTGGAAGTGAAACTATGACAAGATGTTCGCCCACCGCATCTGCTTTTCCGAAAGCTGCTTCTGTGACAAGAAGTAGCGCAAACTCTGATGGTCTGTAAAGACAATAAAATCCGCTCCGAGTAGGTAATGCCGCCACTGAGTAAGAGCATGGATAACCGCCAAAAGCTCTTTCTCATAAATCTGTGCTGTCATCTCCGGCCTAGAGAACAAACGGCTCTCGTAAGCTATGACATGGCCTTCTTGCATCAAGACTGCACCCAGACTACGACCACAAGCATCACAATATACTTCGAATGACTTCTGCAAGTCCGGCAAAGTCAAAATAGGTCCCGTAGTCAATTTCTCTTTCAATGTCTGAAAGGCAGTCACCTCTGTGGGTCCCCACGAAAAAGGTACTCCTTTCTGTGTCAAGATATGCAAAGGGGAAGCAACCTCTGCAAACTTTCATATGAACCGCCTGTAGTATGAACATAGTCCCAAGAAGCTTCTAACTTCATGGACAATCCTCAAATCGGGCCAATCACGGATAGTCTCTATCTTGGCCGGGTCCATTTGCACTCCTGTTGTGCTGCTGACACAATGTGTCCCAAAAAGTGTATCCATGGTAGGAAAAAATTCACTTTTCTTTGCATTAATCACTAGCGTGTGATCTCGTAATGCCTAAAAGACTTGAAGCAGATGATCTCTGTGTTCTGCCTCATTCTTCGAGAAAACAATGATGTCGTCAAAGAAAGTGCCAACAAATAGCCTGTACTCTCGAAAAATCCTGTCCATCATCCGGTTAAATGTCGCAGGAGCATTGGTTAAGCCAAAAGGCATCACCAAAAACTCAAATAACCCAAAAGTCGTCCGAAAAGCTGTCTTGTAGACATCTCCTGGCGCTATCCTGATCTGATGATATCCACTCTTCAAGTCAATCCTGCTAAAGCACGAGGATCCCTGTAACCTGTCGAGTATATCATCGATCCTAGGAATCGGAAATCTATTCTTGATGGTGATTTCGTTGAGAGTGCTATAATCGATGCACATTCTCCAAGATCTGTCTTTCTTCAAAATCAACAACACTAGAGAGCAATACGGTGAAGTACTAAGCTGGACAAGACCCTTTTCCAAGAGGTCTTTCACTGAGTTCATAATCTTTTCATTCTGTACTCGGCTCACACAATAAGGTGGCCGATTCGGTGGCGTGCTTCCAGATATCAGATCAATGGTATGATCTTCAGGCCCTCTCAAAAGCAATCGGCATGAGCGTGGAGAAAAAAATCTTGGCGTTCTTTTCTTCAGGTCAAAACATATTCAACTTTTATCCATGGTTCAGTTCTCCCAAAAGAATGAGTAAGAAAACTGAAGTTCATCAAGTACAATCTCTAAGCCCTTCATTTATCAAAGTCGCTTTCTCGGCCCGGTAGTCAACCACGGCGTAGTTCTTGTGGTACCAAGGGATCCCGAGTAGAACGTCACTCACGTGCCCTGAACACCCCTGTCATTGCAAACGAAGTTTGCCAATGCTCGGTGTAATGGCAACATCCCATCCGGGTGCCAGTCGAACTACCTCCGCCAGTGGCGTCAGTCTGTCGGGCGCAGTTCCAAATCGAGCCGCCAATTCCAAGTGAAAAGAACTTGGCCTTGGCTCCTTCAAAAGAGCTTCCTGATCCTTCACTTTGCCCCAAAAAAAAACGGCAAAGTTTGTACTTTCATTCATTTGATTCGGTGCAAGTCCCACGCCATGTGGTACCAGTTCTGCTTTTCTATCTGCCTTTTCTGCCACATTCCTCAGCTGCTCTCGAACTCTCAGACCTGTCGTCGTCTTTATCATTCTGTTCTTTCTGTGCCTTATCAGGGCACTTTGCGGAAATATGTCCATGTTTCCCGCATCCAAAGCACTTCCCCTCTCTGATGAAGCGAGCTCTCTCCTCAGGAGTAAGCTTGGGTCGTGCATCCTTTTTTTTTCTCTGGGTTGCTCTTTTTCATTCTACTTTCATTCCCAGAAGTCTGTTTGGCTCGTTGTGTCATGGCCTCATCTGTGGGGTAGGTCAGACTGCCAGAGTGAATGGCAAAGCCCCGCTTCGCATGACTCATCAACTCCTGAATAGAAGCTGACTTCTGTTCCAAGCAGTGATCTCGGATCTCTGTAGGTAGACCCAAGGTAAACCGCTCAATTTGTTCTCTGAACGAGATCTTCTTGAATGAAGAGGCGGGTAGAAAAGAGCTCCAGAATCTTTCACAATAAGAATTCACTGTATCGCTCTTGGTCATCCGGAGATGGTTCCAAGCAGCTCGTATATCTCGCTCAAACTCTTGAGTCAACCAAGAAGAAATAAAAAGCCTCTTGAATTTCAGCCATGTAACTGGCACAGTCTTGCTTAATAGAAGCGTGGACCACCAAGTACGAGCATTCCCCTCAGAGTAAGAGGCAGCTCTCCGAATCTTGGAGTGCTCTGAATAGCGTCCTCCCGCGAAAGCGATGTCAAACTGCTGTATAAGAGACAAAGCCTTCGAAGCATCTGAGTATCCTGAAAAGTATCAAACTTGATCGAGTGGCCACCTTCCTTAAACTCTCGGACTTTCTTGCTGTTATCTTCGAGAAAGTCATACTGGTTGGCTTTGTAAAAATTCTTCTTGTTCGCATAAAACTTTCCGTCATCGGAATCTGAGCTGTCTGTAGACGAGTCCTCAGTAGAACTGTCAGTCTCTGGGCGAGATGTAGCCTTCTTTGCCTTTTTCTTGCCCGTTCCGAAGCTTTGTGTCTTGCTTCGCTTTTTGCTTTTTTTCTGTCTTCTTCGCTCTAATCCGAGGAGCTAGAAGAACTGTCAGAAGAAGAAGAAGAAGAACTGGGTACTCCTTCAAATCGAACACGCTTCTTCCGTTTCTTTGCTTTGTCGAATGTCGACTGACGACCCAAATATCCCGGGAAGTCAGTACCTTTGTTCTGCTTTTTGCCGTGCTTTTTGCCTTTCTTTTGCACGTCGAAAAGCTGAGCAATCCGTGCATCAACCACGTTCTCCAGTTCCTTCTCCGTATATTTCTTGGAGGCAGAAGGTTTCTTGAGAGCGGGTTTCGGGAGTGGTGTTGTGGTTCTCTGCCACTCCATCTGTAGCTCTTTCAAAGAGGTCTAGTTCATATATTTTGCCATCTTCGGGTCCTTGGCAAAGTTGAGCATCATCATTGTTGCATCGCTGATCAACTGGCGACGCTCTATCTCTCGCCGCTCCGCCTAAGAAGGCCAAGGCGGGCCATACTCTCTGTCTGAATCTTCGTTGTGATCCCAGCCTGCATCTCCAGATGCAGAGGGAGTCGACTGATCATTGCCTGAAGCCATAAGTGCCACGGAAAAAAATTCGGGGATCGGATTTCCCGTAGAAGAAAAATCGGTCGTGCTCTGATACCACTGTAACAAACTTGGACACTCCAAGTCAAGAATCAACCGCGACAGCACCAAATAACCACTTCAAAACAATTCACAGATCACAATAGATTTGCACTGGCCCGGCGGAGTTCCGTGCCTAGAGATATTGGCCCCAAAGACTGGCGCCCCTTTCGGTATTTCTTTTTGTATTAATCAATCATCAAAGTACAAGAGAGCGGTTAGGGTTTCACTCTCAGACTCTGCGTCCAGATGCTCTGAGAAGTGAGGCCCTCACCACTAATTTAAAGGTTACAAGGGATGCCCAAAAGCAGAGCCCCAAAAGCTTTTAAAATCAAAAGCATCAGTTCTCTCTCTCTCTTAGAGAGTCTTTTCTCTTTTTTTTTATAAAAAAAAAGCAAAAGCAAAATTCGCGTCGCTCATCATTTTTCCATTAAAAAAAAAAAAAAAAAAATTATTGGAAAAATCCGCCTCCGTGATTTCCGGAATTTAGGGTTTTTGGCAAAAATTAGGGTTTGCAGGAATTTTAGGGTTTCTGGCAGAAATTAGGGTTTCTGCTGTCCGCCACGTCATCACTTTGTGACAGTCAGCTCTCTACAGGCGTGCGCACAGTCAGTTGCTCTTGGCAAGGAGCCGAGGGCAGCGTTTCTTGCTCACGCCCTCAGTCAGATAGGCTGCCCCCTTCCTCCTTCTGTTCTATGCTGAGGCGATGAGCAAATTTTTGACTTCTCAGCAGGTTGACCTGCATGGCAAATGAGCTTCTTGACGTTGAGTTTGCCAACGACTCAGCCTTGTACTTGGAGGGCCAAGAGGACAATCTGCACAAGTGTGAGCAGGCTCGAGGTGTTTTGTGGTGCATCAGGCGCACTAATCAATTGGAGAAAGACACTTGTTTTCTGGGTTGGCAATGCTCCTACACCTTCTTGGTCGACATGTGAGGATTACAGGTGGAATCCACCAAGGACTGCAGTTCGCTACTTGGGTTGTCACGTTGGCCTGGACTTGTCTCCTGAGTAGCAGACCGCTCCCCTCCTCTTGTCCATCAGGAGGAAGTTGCTACATCGAAGTTCGGGACGGCTCTTTTTGGCAGGCACAGTTGTAGTGGCCAACCAGGTGTTGTTGGCTACTATGTGGTACATTACATATTGCTGAATCTTTTTGCGATCTTGTATCAGCCAGTTAGAGAGGCTGATCAGGAATTGTCTTTGGTCAGGGGGCGACACCTAGTTAGCCCAGGCCAAAGTAGCCTGGCAGGTCATCACTCCACCATGTTCTTAGGGGGGATTGGGGATCATAGACCCAGCATAGCATAGCAGAGCCCTTCTTGGGAAGTTTGTTGTGAGAGGACTGCTTCTAAAGGAGAAGCCTTGGAAGGAGTTGCTGCTTCAGCGGCTTAGAGCTGGAGTGCCTCTTGAAGGAGGCCCTTGGAGCCCTTCCATCAGGTGGATCTTTACAGAGATGCACAGAGTTTGTCTAAGCAAGAGACTGGAGGATTGATTTGCTGCGAGTCTGCTTCACTCTTGGGAGCGGCTGCGATGTGGCCTGGAGCAGCACCAGCCCACTTGCACGGAGGAGCGCTTGAGATAGCCCCTTGTTTGGAACCACCATGGTTAGCACTAAGAGAGGCCACTTGGTTGGTAGTAGGCCTCGTGTTTCTTGGAGTCCCATGGCGCAGAGGGTCCAGCAGGCACTCTAGGCGATTGGCTTCAGTTCTCAGGTTTGCCAGAGGAGGTACAAAGCATCCAGCTACAAGGATGAGAGGGGTGCAGAGCATGTGCCAGGACATCACAGAGGCTCTACCAACTGAGTTCCTCTAGAGACAGCAGCTCCCCGATGGATGGGGGCTTTCACGTGCTTGGAGGTCCTCATTGCAATTCGTGCTTGCTCAAAAGTCCGTACCCTCCATGTTCTTTGAGATCCAAGCCGAGGGTCGACTACACAGTCTCAGTAGAGGCTCCACACGTTGCAGAGTGCTGTTTTCAGAGGATTTGAGTAGTAGGCATCTGTGGGAGGACTTGTGTCATAGATCCTGACCCAGGAGATCTTGAGACAAGCCACTGGAAGCTTTGGGCTTGGGAGAGCAGTCCTATAGCACGAGTGCAGTGGGATCTTGGAGAGTGGTTTTGGAAAGACCCTTTTTTTGCAACCGACCACCCTGGGATCCCTTTCTTTCAGAACAGTGTTCAACTGGGGCGTCACATACTGATAGGATAGAGAGAAGCTCATCCTGCTGCAGCACTTCATTGGCAAAAGGATGGTCTCACAGCTGAGTTCTTGTCAGGCTTTTGGGAAAGGTTGTAGGACTCAAGGCAGTCGCGGCGACTCACTCTGTTCCAGTGTCTAGTTGCACACATAGCTACAGTAATGGTGAGCTAGTTGGTACATAGTGGCCTTTCGGCAGCATGTGCAGCTTGTGACCATCCTTTGGAGAGTCAGCGTCACTGTGTGTGGGACTGCCCCATGGCATAGCAGGTTTGGCTTCTAGTTCTTCGGTTGATGCCAACTCTTTCCACGGCACGACAGTACACATGGGGTGCAGCTGCTTGGTTCATCCTCACGGGCCCTGCGCTGCAGTTTGAGCTATCTTCCACAGCAAGATAATAGTGATCCAGGGGGGTCGACCTACACTCCAGCTTGCTACAGAGCTTACCCCCCAAGAGTGGTGCAGTGAGAGAGAGGTGTGTTGGGAGCTCGTCTCTGGCCTGACACTTTGGTTCGTTTGGCGGGCCCATTACTTCCGCATCTTCGAGGCTCGCCCTGTCCCACCAGCGGAGACTGTTCGTGACTTTTGGCTGGAGTTGATCCATACTCTCAAGGGACAATTCGAGAGAATTCAAGGCAGCTCCGACCGCATGCGGGAGCGCAGAGAGGCGTTCCTGCAACTCTGGCATCCTGGGCCTTTCTTCGCCATGGTCCAGGCTGAGCCCAGATGACACTACCAACCACCTGTGTATCTGATCCTGTCACGGGGACGTGGCAGCTGTTAACTATGTCACGAGGACATGGCAACTGCTAACTTTAGTTGTTGGTTTCTTTCCAATGGGTTTTGTTTTATTTTTGAGACCCTCTTCTTGAAGTAGCAAACGGTCGGACATTGTATGGCCAATGTGAACGGTAGTTTCACCCGCAGATGGGTAGTGGTCGGCACTGGAATTCGTATGGTAAGAGGATGTCTAGGCTCAGAGCAAGATCTAGGTCCCCCTGTCGCACTTAGCAAGTTGGTGGATACTAGGAAGTGAACTCGATAAAGGCCTAAAATCAAGGTGTGACTACCAACAGAAAGTATCCGACAGTTGGGCCACATTGCACTTTTGGATGCGGTCCCAATGAGGATAGATGGTCAGATGACCAGTGGGAGCCCAACGGAATCATTTCCTAAAATTTAGGGGATCTCCGGTATGACTAGGGGAACACTTTACAACTTTGCCGCGAAGTCAACTGGGCGACCAGTCCGGAGATTTTTAGGCGGAAAACCCGAAACGGGCAAATGCTTGTAAATGCGCCAAGTGGCAGTTTTTCATGAACTTGCCTCGTGCAGAAAAATGGGCGCTGAATTTTATGCTAGGAGAGGCTTCCTTTTGCATTTGGTCACACGTTAAGAGCTATGGAGTGCTTCCTTTCCCCCTTATGTGCAGTGCGGTGCCAGGAGTGATGCCCTGCACGCTACGCATTGCCCTCTCTCTTTCCCCTATGAGTAGTATGTTATGCCCCTCTAGTGGGCTTTTCATTTGACTAATGTACAGTTATGTGGGTTCATGCGCGACTGCCGAGGCAAGAGCCTCTTGCACAGGTACTGGATTAGCTAGCGGCTAATCCCCCGCAGGTACAGGTGAATTTGGAGAAGTTTCACGTGAGAAATCTCATCTGATTCAAAGGGCAAGTAGCCCTACAGGTGCAGGAGCTCGAGGTCTTCCTACAAATGCGACCGGCATGCAAAACGGAGCACAAAATAGGGAATTACAGCCGGATGTGTATTTTTGCAGGTTTAGGGTTTCGGCCCTAAATGAACCCTAATACCCCCAGGAGGTTCGGGGACGCGAGGGGACCGCTGTACAAGTGATCTGGTGCATTTTCGGGGCAAAAAACAGAGAATTCAGCGTGCTGCAGATTCTCGCCAGGTTTTGCAAAGTGTCCGTATGCATCGGGCAAGTCATCTATTGCGAGGGGATACTGATTGTCAAGCGTCCTAGTACAGTTATGCTGCCGAAATCGGGCCAGAACAGGTGTTCCTTAGCCTAGATTGTGTGGGGCAGCTCGTAGGAGATCACAGGTTTTATTCCCTCTGTTAAAGAATAAAGAAAGGGCGCCAATTTTGGGGCCTACAGGTTATCGACGTCTGCTCGGAGCATTCTAGCTTCCAAGCCGTGTGTGTACTTAGGTGTTAATCCCAGTTACAGGTTACCTTTGCAAAGTACTCTGTGTGTGTCTAAAGTAAAGAATTTCAGGTGAAAGCCAACGCCCACTGCCCCGCGGGCCGGTTTAATGGTTCCGTTGTCGGGATATCAATCACTTTTTCCTCAAAGAGTGAGCCTCGGTTGTTTTGGGTAAAGATACAGAGTGCAGGAACGGGGGATTACACTATGGCCGACAAGGGGAAGGGCATTATGGAAGAGGGTTCCTCTTCAAAGAAGAGGCAGGAGATCCCTATGGTTTTCAAGATTGGCGAGAGCTCACGGCCACGTTAGTCTGTACCTCCTGTCAATGTGAATGTCCCTCCAATAGTACAGGGCTTTATCACTAGGCAACTTGAGGATGATGCATTCAAGACTCAGTTAGTTGCCGCGGTAAATGTCTTTTCGCAGCTGGTGCAGAATCCAAGGTTTATGGAGTTCTTGCAAGCGCCACCAATGCAACAGCAAAATAGGCAACCTACGCCGCGTACAGAGCTTGTTGAGGTTCAAGCCCAGGTACTTCATGCGGCTCAGGAGGATAGGGAACACTCGCACGTTGCGGAGTCAGGGGCTCCAAAACAGGTTCCTCCCGTCCTTGAATAGGTGGCTAGAACGCCTATTCCACAGGTTATGCCAGTTCAGCCCGCCACCTTTCAAAGCCAGCATGCTATCTTGAATGGACAGGGAACTGGATACGAGGCTATGCACGCAATTTTTCCACCACCCACGGTACATCCTGGGTATTTCGGGGGTGGATCAGTGTTCCAAAGTATGGCTGGTTATGTGCCTGGAAGTCAGCCGTACAGGCCAGGAACAGTGTTCGGGGGTATGCAAGGCATCATGCCAAACCCCATGTATAGTAGTATCGGCATGCAGCAAGGTTTTCACTGCAACCAGCGCCAGTTTGGGGTGCCACAGGGTCATTTTGGCATGGCTGGTTTTTCTGGACAGCAGCTAGATATCGCACCTCTGACGCAAAATGTCAATGGCCAAGATGTGCCGATCATGCCTACTACGGTGCCCATGTTGCAG
This sequence comes from Adiantum capillus-veneris, assembly GCF_014529385.1. Classification (NCBI taxonomy): domain Eukaryota; kingdom Viridiplantae; phylum Streptophyta; class Polypodiopsida; order Polypodiales; family Pteridaceae; genus Adiantum; species Adiantum capillus-veneris. Next base: position 76,637,393 of record NC_140941.1, on the reverse strand, counting down.
ACCATCCCTTATGACAAGTTGGGGGCACTAGAGAAGCCGAAGGCTTACAAAGAAGGTGGTGCAGCTGTAAAGTTCAGTACCTTCAGTGGTTTCGAGGATAAGACAAAGGCTCTTACCTTCCTCCAGCAGTTTGATACAGCATATGCAGGAGGGAATTTAATAGAGGCCTTGAAAGTCAGGAAAGCTCCCACTTTCTTAAAGGACAATGCGCTCACATGGTGGACGACATTGTTAATGAAAGGACACGCACCCGCCACTTGGGTTTACTTCAAGCAAATGTTTGCATTTGCTTGGCTGTCAAATGAATTTGAAGCCGCTGTCATGACAGATTGGCACCAGCTTACTTCAGCTTCGTGCAAGAGCTTGTTGGAGTACAATAGGAGGTTTTGTAAAGCGTTACTCTCAGTGACCTCCTACAGATTTGTGCCATCGACAGAGCAGATAGAGAAGTATTGTTGTGGGTTGCCTAAAGGGCTTCGCGATTACTATACAAAGAAAAGAGTGGCTACCCTCACTCAGCTTATGGAAGTTGCGAACACTAGTCTTGCCTTGTTGAAAGGAGAGGACAGTGGATTTCCGAGCAACGACAAAGGAGGGCAGCAAAAGAAAAATCCAACGAAGAAGCCCTTTGTGAAAACAGCTCCTGATGCGTCACAGGGGTCAGAAAAGGCCATCAAAGACAAGGATTCAGACGGGACTTCTAGAGCGCAGGCAAAGAAACAGAAAAGGAAGCCTTTTATGCGCAAGTCGCTCGAGGAAAAGAAAGTCCTAATGGCTGAGGACAAATGCTTTATATGCGAGCAGCTTGGTCACTTTGCTACCAATTGTCCACAAAGGAAAAGACCAGCTCACTCAGAAGATAAAGAAGACCAGAAAGGCAAGAAGCCTAAACCCACGGCAGGTTTAGTGCCAGACATGGTGGGTGACAGGCCCAACACAAATGCCAGTGAGTTATGCAGGGCATGGGGTAAAGTTAGGGATCAGACGGCACTCATCTTCTTTGATCCAGGTGCCAAAGCCAACTTTATCTCACCAGAGTTAGCTATGAAGCTGGGCATGAGAGCTGAAGAGATGGGGTACACAGCAGAGGCAGGGTTTGCATGTCCTGGCCACTCAGAGTGTGTTACTCCCATCATTGGAAAGCTGTGTCTGCATATCAGTCGTATGTCGACACAGAAGAGTTCTACATCATGCCGCTGGAAGGATGTAAAGCCTTGTTGGGGATCCCATGGATGTTCCGAGTGCATGGAGTCTTGGATGCCTACAACAAAAAGATCATTGTACAGCATAGGGGCAAAACTCACATCTTGGATGTAAAGCTTAAAGGAGAGTCAATCCCTATTGTATTTGCTTTTGCCATCACTTCTGTAATAAAGAATCATCTTTCTGTATATTTGATTTTTGCACGTGATGTCTCAGATAGTGATCAATAAAATTTATCTGTGTTAGATAAAGAAAGGTCAGCATTTTTGCAAAAGTTTAGTGACTGTTTTCTGATTCATTACCGTCGCAATTGCCGCCATAGAGACCTGAGGACCATCGGATAGATTTGATGCCAGGGTGTAGCCCACCAAATAGACCTCCCTACAGGGTTAGTGCGGCGCAGCAGAAAGAGATTATGGGCCAGGTTGAGGAGTTATTAGAGAAGGGGCTGATTCAGCCTAGTTCTTCACCCTTTTGCTCCCCAGTGCTCCTAGTGCAGAAGAAGGATGGCTCATGGAGCATGTGTATTGATTACCGTGCGTTGAATAAGAATACCATCAAGAATAGGTTTCCTACCCCTAGAATTGATGATATTTCGATCGTTTAGAGGGTGCTGCAATTTTCAGCAGGATAGACCTTAAGAATGGGTACCATTAGATTCGTATAAGGCCAGAGGATGTGCACAAGACTGCGTTTAGAATGACATTTGGTCTTTATGTGTTTCTAGTGATGTCGTTTGGGCTAACAAATGCTCCTACCACGTTCAATAGAATGATGGACCAGATTTTCTGCTCGCATCAACACTTTGTTGAGACATTATTCGATGACATGATAGTGTATTCGAAGAATGAAGAGGAGCATAGGCGTCACTTGACCATTGTGTTCGAAGAGCTGCGCAGTCACAGGTTACTTGTCAATCCTAAGAAAAGTGAATTCTTCCTCGAAGAGATCCACTTTCTTGGCCACATAGTCCCAAAGGATGGTGTTAAAATTGATCCCGCAAAGGTTGAAGCTATCAAGACATGGCCAGACTTGAAGACTGTGCACGATGTCAGAAGCTTCTTGGGATTGTGTTCCTACTATAGAAGGTTTATCAGAAATTTTGCAGAGATAGCATCGCCTCTTCACGCTTTGCAAAAGAAAAAGGTCACACCCAAAAAGAGATTTCAGCTTTTAGTCTCTTAAAGGAAAAGTTGACTTTAGATCCAGTTATTGTTTTGCTAGATCTCAGCAAGTCATTTGTGGTCCAGTGTGACGCCTGTGGCAGTAGCATCGGAGCAGTGCTAATGCAGGATGGACGGGTAGTAGCTTATGAAAGCCGAATTTTGCAAGGGCCAGAGAGGACTATGCAAGTCTATGAGAAAGAGCTCTTGGCCGTGATTCATGCGCTTTCTAGCTAGAAGCACTACCTCTTAGGTGCTGATTTTGTTGTCCAAACAGATCATCAGACCTTGCGATACTTCTTGACACCGTCAAAGTTATCCGAAAAGCATATGCGATGGGCAAACATTCTTTCCATGTTCCACTTCCAGATTATGCATGTGGAAGGCAAGAAGAATGTTGTGGCTGATGCGTTATCAAGAAAGCCACAAATTTCAGCTGTGTCAATTCCTTATCATCATGAGCTAGATGACATGAAGGAACAAGTATACTGCTGATGAAGATTTTGCAAGGATCTTTGAGCAGTTACAAGAGGGGCAACATCACGAGCACTACCTCCTCAGAGATGGTTTTATGATGATGCATGGCAGACTTTGTGTCACTAGGCCACTGCAACATAAGGTCATGGAAGAGAGTCATGTCCCACCGTATGCAGGGCATCGTGGCATTGATGCAACAGTTAAAGCGGTAGAGACATTCTTCTATTGGCCTACCTTGAGGAGAGAGATGAATGCCTTTGTGCGAGCATGCATAGTTTGCCAAAAGGTCAAGTTTGACAGGAAAAAGGCACCAGGGTTGTTACAACCACTGCCGATTCCGGATAAGCCATGGGAAAGCATTGCTATGGACTTTATCTTTGATCTTCCAAGAACTCCAACATGGAATGATGGTATATGGACCATTATTGCAGGTTCAGCAAGCAGGCCCATTTTATCCCTGTCAGGAAGAAGATAAAATCTGATCAGATGGCACGCTTGTTCATGTGCAATGTGTTTTAAGTACCATGGTATGCCACAATCGATTATCAGTGATCGTGATCCTTGCATGACCAATTTGTTCTGGAGAGGATTGTTTGAGAACATGGACACTACGCTCAAGTTCTCGTCTTCGTTTCATCCACAAACTGATGGACAGTTAGAAGAGGCTAATTCTACTGTCTTAGATCTGCTGAAATGCTATGTATCAGATAATAAAGGCAAGTGGGAACAGTATTTGCCTATGCTTGAGTATGCGTACAATAATACGGTGCATTCGTCTACTAACAAAGCACCTTTTGAGATTGTTGAAGGCGGCAAAAAGGTTCCTCCCATTTTGCATACAAAGGACAAAATCTTTGAGGCAGATCAATATGTTGAGGACATGGATGAGATGTATAAGAAAATTAAAGTTGCCTTGGAGAAGACTCAGGCAAAGCAAAAAAAGGCTGCTGATCGTCACCGTCGTGAATTGCTGTTATCACCTTGTGATTGGGTTCTGTTAAGGTTCGAAAAGGCAAGGTTAAAGAAAATGAAGGGCAAGGAACGGTTGTTCCCTAAGCTCAGTATGCGTTACTATGGGCCTTTTCAAGTGCTTGACAAGATCAGCGATGTGGCTTACAGGCTGAAATTGCCTGATGCATGGAAGATTCATAATGCGTTTCACGTGAGTCGTCTAAGACCCACTACACCACTTGGCATCGCATTATTGGAGGAAATTAATTAAACAAGAAGGAGGGGAAAGGTTTGCATGGGCTTAATAAAAATCAATGGTCGCAAGAGGCCGAGTAGTAAGAGTGATGTGCCAGATGAGGATCAGCCAAAAGTTGAGGAACTTGATGAGATCCTGGTACCTGAGCAAGTTTTGGCACATAAGGACAGAAAAGTTAAAGGACGGGTTGCAAGACGCTATTTGGTGAAGTTCAAGAACTATCCGCCTATGGATGCAAAGTGGATGGAAGAGCATGAACTGTCAGAGTCACCAAATATATTGCAGCTTTACCTTGAAGCCTTTGGGTTACAACCTACTTATGCCCCAACCCAACGTGTGCAAAGGAGGGGTAATGATAGAGCTAGTACATCAAATGTACATATGAATTCAGTGTAATAGATGGAAATGACAAAAGTATGAAGGTCTCATTAAGTCATTTGTATCTATGTGTTATGACCTTTCTTGCAGATCCATGCGATGATAAAAGAGTGTTGATAGCACAAGATCATCAGTGGCGTGTATTTATGGTATGCAATCGAGGACGTTTGCAATTTCAAGAGGGGGGTATGCCACGGGGACGTGGCAGCTGTTAACTATGTCACGAGGACGTGGCAACTGCTAACTTTAGTTTTGGTTTCTTTCCAATGGGTTTTGTTTTATTTTTGAGACCCTCTTCTTGAAGTAGCAAACGGTCGGACATTGTATGGCCAAGGTGAACGGTAGTTTCACCCGTAGATGGGTAGTGGTTGGCACTGGAATTCGTATGGTAAGAGGATGTCTAGGCTCAGAGCAAGATCATATGGGTTCCCCCGTCACACTTAGCAAGTTGGTGGATACTAGGAAGTGAATTGAATAAAGGCCTAAAGTCAAGGTGTGACTACCAACAGAAAGTATCCGACAGTTGGGCCACATTGCACTTTTGGATGCGGTCCCAATGAGGATAGATGGTCAAATGACAAGTGGGAGCCCAACGGAATCATTTCCTAAAATTTAGGAAACTACTATTTTGGGTCGCGAAATGTGTTCGCGTCATTACCTCCGGTATGACTAGGGGAACACTTTACAACTCTGCTGCAAAGTCAACTGGGCGACCAGTCGGGAGATTTTTAGGCGGCAAACCCGAAACGGGCAAATGCTTGTAAATGCGCCAAGTGGCAGTTTTTCATGAACTTGCCATGCAGAAAAATGGGCACTGAATTTTATGCTGGGAGAGACCTCCTTTTGCATTTGGTCACACATTAAGAGCTATAGAGTGCTTCCTTTCCCCCTTATGTACAGTGCGGTGCCAGGAGTGATGCCCTGCACGCTATGCACTGCTCTCTCTCTCCCCCCTATGAGCTATAGAGTGATGCCCTGCACGCTATGCACTGCTCTCTCTCTCTCCCCTATGGTCACACATTAAGAGCTATAGAGTGCTTCCTTTCCCCCTTATGTACAGTGCGGTGCCAGGAGTGATGCCCTGCACGCTATGCACTGCTCTCTCTCTCTCCCCTATGAGCAGTATGTTATGCCCCTCTAGTGGGCTTTTCATTTGACCAATGTACAGTTATGTGCGTTCAGGCGCGATTGCCGAGGCAAGAGCCTCTTGCACAGGTACTGGATTAACTAGCGGCTAATCCCCCGCACGTACAGGTGAATTCGAAGAGGTTTCACGTGAGAAATCTCGTCCGATTCAAAGGGCAAGTAGCCCTACAGGTGCGGGAGCTCGAGGTCTTGCTACAGATGCGACCGGCACGCGAAACGGAGCCCAGAACAGGGAATTACAGCCGGATGTGTATTTTTGCAGGTTTAGGGTTTCGGTCCTAAACGGACCCTAATACCCCCAGGAGGTTCGGGGACTCGAGGAGACCGCTGTACAGGTGATCTGGCGCATTTTCGGGCAAAAAACAGAGAATTCAGCGTGCTGCAGATTCTCGCCAGGTTTTGCAAAGTGTCCATATGCGTCGGGAAAGTCATCTATTGCGAGGGGATACTGACTGTCAAGCGTCCTAGTACAGTTATGCTACCTAAATCGGGCCAGAACAGTGTTTCTTAGCCTAGATTGTGTGGGGCAGCTCGTAGGAGATGACAGGTTTTATTCCCTCTGTTAAAGAATAAAGAAATACCGAAAGGGGCGCCAATTTTGGGGCCTACAGGTTGTCGGCGTCTACTTGGAGTATTCTAGCTTCCGAGCCGTGTGTGTACTTAGGTGTTAATCCCCGTTACAGGTTACCTTTGCAAAGTACTCTGTGTGTGTCTAAAGTAAAGAATTTCGGGTGAAAGCCAACGCCTACCGCCCAACGGGCCGGTTTCAAATCCCTCCTCCCATCTCTTGATTTAGCCCTCATTGTACATATGTTGTTTTTTCATTGGGAGAGTCTCCCCTATGGTAGATGTAGCCCTCTTTGGGAGAGGTGGTTGTAGCCCTATTATTAACTAATAGAAAGATCTTTTTCTAGGGAAAAAAAAAGACTGTAACCACGGAAGCCGAGTATGTTGTGGTGTAAAATGACAGAAAAGAAGCTACATGGCTTACTCATCTAGTGGGAGATCTGGGCGTCGATACTACAAAAGTTTTAGTTTTGTATTGTGATAGTCAGAGTGCTATCTGAATAGCACAATATTTAGTGTTTCATGCAAAGACAAAGCATAATGATGTGAAGTATCACTTCATTCCTGAGGCACTTGAGAAAAAGCGTATAGAACTTCTCAAGATTCACACAGATGATAACCCTGGTGGCATACTAACCAAAGGTCTACCCCTGAGAAGTTTGTGCACACTATCAAGTGCTTATGGGCATTTAGTAGAGATCCAAACTCTACATATCTTGTACATATGTCCATAGCTTTCTTTAAGGCACATTGGCCTTTATGTCCAACATTTTTTGGTAGAGATAGTGTTCTCTACATATCTTGTACATATGTCCATAGCTTTCTTTAAGGCACATTGGCCTTTATGTCAAACATTTTTGGTAGAGATAGTGTTGTTGTACAAGCTCCAGCCATCCTGGTGCTATTGCTCTCTCTCTCTCTCTCTCTCTCTCTCTCTCTCTCTCTCTCTCTCTCTCTCTCTCTCTCTCTCCAAACCCCACCCCCCCCCACAACATATTGTCATCATTATATGCAAGTTTTATTTTCCCTTGACAGCATATTAATACATATTTATTTGTTTCTTTCTTTCGCTCTCATAATGGACCATTAAAACTTTTTTTTGCTTCAAATACATGAGCGCATCTGAAAAACCTACACAATCACAAGGTGAGATTTGAATCCAACCTTTGCGATGAACTCAAAAGATCCAACAATCACTGAGCCAATCGGTGCTCCCAAGCCTTTTGATAAACAAACCTACATGAAAAGCTTATTGATTATAAGAAAAAACTTGTAGTTAAGTTGCAAAACCTCGAAAATTCAGATATCGGGCTCTTTTACCCCAAAATGGCATTAAGAAGAGAATAAAACCTTGGGCAGCAAATCACCTTGGCTCTTATCTTTCATCCAAAAATATAAGTATGACAATGATAACAGTTTGTCCTAATTATGATTTTCCACTAACACTATCTATGCTTTGTAGATAGTTTAAGCTAGATGCATGATAGATGTGCACCAACTGGATAGCCATGATAAAGTTCTACATGTTTCATCAATGCCATCATAAAGCGATTGGGAAATCGAATCAGAAACAAAAGGGTTATTCAATGTGGAATTCTGGTTTGATTGATTGATTGCCAAGTGGTCAAATGATAGTTTTCCATATACAGAAATAGCCTTTCACGTGACTTGTCGACCAGCCATCTATAGACCTGTCTTCGGCCCCAACAATTAAGAGCTTGAATGCCTTATTGAGGTAAAGGTAGACTTGATGATCCGCTTGCCATTATCTTTGCTTTGCTTTTTTAGCAAAAAGTAAAGTCTTACCGAGACAGAATCTGCAGACTGTACTAACCGCTCAACTGGAACTTTCAATGCCTACAAAAAAATCTCTTAAAGTCTCACAAGAGGTAATATAACAACTCCTAAGCACAAGAACAATCCTGCAAGATGATACATACTGTTGCAGCATTGAAGATGCGTGCACCATCAATGTGCAGCTTTGAATTGTATCTTTTTGCTAAAGCTCCCAACTTGTCGGTGTATTCGGGACTTATGCACCTGCCTCCAAAACTAGAACAAAAGTTCTCTTACATTCACAAATACTGCAGAATAGAGTCTACACACATTCAGAGGATAAACTTCACACCTTCCAAAAAACTCCTGGGGCATAAAAAGATCTTTTTGGAGGGCATAAATACATGTTTTGCATGACTAATTGCAATATTTAAGAACAATTCATTTGGAAAGACAAACGGGACCAGAGACCATATCAAAATATCAACGCTGTCAAACCATCGTACAAGAGCCTCAGGCACAAGCTGATCCGACAAAACCAGCTATGCATTACCTAAAAGGGCTGAAACAAATTTCGTTCATTCACAATAAATATCTATGCCTTCCAAACAAATAGTCCTTAACAATTTCCACCATAGAGACATGGAATGAGAACAAGAATTGGAACAGGGAATGGAAAGTGGATCAGTCAAAAGCCAGAACGGGAATATAAGAAATGGGAGTTGCAAAAAACACTTTAAAAACGCAAATTTTCAGCACTATAAAACTAAACATTTGTTGCACACCGATGGCCTCCCAAAGCGTCAAATCTATAAAATATACAACACTATTAACTATATTCTGTGCTGTCACACAAGACAAGATATTTTGTGATAGGATATGTAGTTGACAGCAAATAGGTCAACCGATCAGGATATATAGTGGTCGCAGAGGTGTCTGTTATAAGTGCATCTCAAGCATCCTCAACCTCCTTCCACTCAATCTGTGAAGGATCTTATCTTCCAAACGTAGCTCCAACTTCTTTATCTGCAGCTCGTGAAAATAGTTTAATCTTCTCTGCACCCAAGGCACCCTGTTCAGTTGCTGAATATAGCATCACTCAAAACTCCCTTAGTAATTCCTTAGGGGATAGTCGTAAGTGCCATATCTGGCTGCTGTCCAGAAAAACCAGCTATGCCAAAATTGCCCTGTTTCACAAAGCAGTGACAGCATACGACAAGCAAGCCAAGAGGAGCTAAAATATGCCAGCCTATGGACAAAATGCAGTTTAACAGTTGCCACGTCCTCGTGACACAAACAAACTCTTCATGGGCGGAGCAGCTATTAACAAGAGAAGGTTGATAAAGCTGAAAAGTGGATCGAGAATGCAAAGAAAGGAAAGCCACACCGACATCCACTATCATCAATATGACAAAGGAGGAGCAAAGAGAAACACTAGAGCCCTTCATGTGCGTGTTACAAGTCTCAAAGACACTGGAGAAATAGAAGAAGAAGTGCAAGAGCTCCTGAAGCGCATGGGTATTCTGAACCCACATATAGGTGCTTGGAGAGTTGGCAAGAAGGGAAGTGATGAGAAAGGAAGGCCCAAGGAAAGAGCACTCATGATAAGTTTCCCCACGTTGGAAGCTAGGAAGGAATTCCTGAAGAAGAGACCAACACTCAAGCAAACTGGGATATTTTCAGGTGATGACCTCACTCTAACACAAGTAGCACACATGTAAGAGTTGATGCCAAAGATCAAGGCGACGAGGGAGAAAGGGAAAATTGATTTCTACAGGGGAGGGAGAGTACTGGTGTTGGAAAAACGCACCACGGGACAGTGCGAGACCTATGGGACCAGCCTTATATAGGCAGCATGGAATTGTAATGGATCAATGAAGCTCGATGTCGGCTAGCCCTTGACTAATCCCGACATCTAGCGCTTCAGGGGGACACAACATGCTGGTATGGGCAGATGACATCATGGTTTCAGTCACATGGCTTGAGCATGGATAGACTACCTCCATTCCAGTACTCCTTGGATGCACCCTCCCTTTCTCTCACACGGATAGAGATCACTAGAATTATACTTCAGGATTTGATTCAACTAGATACCACAAGCACATGGATACAGCCGATACAAGAGTTGGGCACGAAGATGGCTTTCTATAGAGAGCATCTTCTTCAACTAACAAAGGATGGATATGTGATCAGAGCCGGCCTATATGGCCACTCATTTATCCTACGGGATACGATGTGCTATTGGTCAGATGCGCACATCATCGCATCAGCTAGAGATTGAGACTGGCAAATTTAGGAGAGTACCAACAGAGGTCAGGATATGCCAGTTGTGTCATATAGAGCCAGAGACAGAGTTACATCGCATTTGTCATTGTCCAGTATACTATGAGATACGAGGACGCTTTCACTGTCTATTCAGAGAGGACTTTGGACCATTGGCTAGAGTCATGAGATATCAGGATCAAAGATGCCTCGAGTTGTTTTGCTAGAGATGAGGAGACATAGGGAGAGTCTCTTGAGGAGACCAAGCAGTGGGAGACATTCATAGATGGATGTCACTGACTTCTTTAGACTCTGCAGCCAGATGAGTATGCTTCACAGCAAACTTCAGAGCCCACTTATACCAAACGTATATTAGTGGACAGAGCCACTAAGCATGGGAAAGCTAGAAGCCCACGTCTACGAGGGCGACCATGACATTGACCGAGGCTCCATCAGAGGATTAGGACTATTCTTCTCCCAGTACGACTATTTACATAGGCGGACATTGCTGAAGCTCTTTAGCGACAGATGCAATACTTTCTCGGACAACGCCGGGACGCCCGATGCCGGACATCCTCGGGCATTAATGATGATGATGATGACTTCACTCTGACGATTTTAATCTTTTAGTTTAGTCTTTCACTTTTCTTCATTTTATTTTTGTACCCAGAGATTGGATTATATTCACAAGGATTGGTCTCATAGGTCATTTTGGCCTTTTGAAGACGTTTAATATAACATTTCATTTCATTTCCTCTCTCTCTCTCTCTCTCTCTCTCTCTCTCTCTCTCTCTCTCTCTCTCTCTCTCTCTCTCTCTCTCTCTCTCTCTCTCTCTCTCTCTCTCTCTCTCTCTCTCTCTCTCTCTCTCTCTCTCTCTCTCTCTCTCAAAAGTCAGGGCTGTATATTACTGAGTACAAAATAATCCCATCGGATGCCAAACTAGCCTATCACGTGGGGTGTACAAGCTGAATGAAAGGAGGAGAGCCACTATAGTGACTACTCGACTAGAACAATCTCATGGTGGTCGGTGTGAGGAGTGGAGGAGAAACCACTGAGGAGGGGCATAATGCCAAGTAATCTGACCACCTGTCAGTGTGAAGAAAAGTGGGGATCGTGCCCAACGCCGAAGGAAGGCAAATTGACGAGCCTCGGCTGCTCTAGATGTACCGAAGGACGAATCCCACTGCCAAATCAGGGTGTGAATGGTGTCTAGCCAAATGGCAGTAAGGATATTTTGAAGGAGCTGTGGAGCCGCACTGAGAATGTGAAGACAACGAGCTCTCCAAATATTCCATAGTGTAATACTAGTGATGACTGAGAAAACTGCATCACGTGTCTGCGAATCTCCCTGCCAAGCAATCTGTTGTAGCATAGCCAAAGTCCCTCGTCGATAACCAGTGGAGGTAAGCATGAAGGCTGGATCTGTGGCTGAGCCCTCGTAGAAAAGATGCGGGTCAGGCATCGACATCAACCATGAGACAGATCCCCAAGTAAGAAATCCATGCTGAACACCTGATCTGCTGAGTAGAGAGCAAACTGCAAGCCACACTACATGGGAAGCTGAGCATGACCAAAGACAGTGAGCAAGGGACTCAAGTTGGCGCAAAGGGCAGCGAGTACATAACGGATCATGACCCATAGTAGCTAGCCAAGTCCCAACTGGTAGTCCCGCATGAGCAATCATCCACATGAAAAAGGAAATACGACGAGCAACATGTAAATCCCAGATCGCGAACCAAAACTGCTGCAGATAGGCATGAGAGAGGCCTGAATGTAACCAGAAACGCATACGAGTGGGCTATTGTGGTTGCTGTCTCATCAATGCTAATCTTTCAATCCGGACAGTGTACTCAAAGAAGGATACAGGTGCGCCTGTGGGATCTGAGTGAGGGCAATGCCACTCTCCTTGGTCCCAGTAAAGCTGCGATAGGGCACGGCCCTCCCACACCCAAAGCCTCCAAAGTGCAGCGTCATCGGAAGCAAAACGGGGGTCAACACTCTCTCTCTCTCTCTCTCTCTCTCTCTCTCTCTCTCTCTCTCTCTCTCTCTCTCTCTCTCTCTCTCTCTCTCTCTCTCTCTCTCTCTCTCTCTCTCTCTCTACATTCTGGGAGCATGCCCCAGAATAGTTGGTATTATGAGGAGTGCAGAGAGATGAGAGCCCAGCTCTAGAGAGATCTTCTTTTAGGAGTCATCACTTACACACAGTTTCGAATTGCTTCCCGACGCCTTGTGCGATGGAAGAAACGAGCTTATTTGGCCCAGATGGAGCAAGACTTGTATCAAATGTTCTTGAGTAGAGACTCACGAGAGGCATGGCGATTCTTTTATGAGCACTCCCCTCCCCTAGTGATTACTTATCCTAATGTGTGGGGCCAGTATGCGACATCGTTATATACAGTTCCTGGACAGGACCCCCTTCCAAATCCCTACAGAGCCATGCCCACCTACCAGAACTTCTTTACCACTAAGATGGTAAAGAGAGCCATTGACAAGATGAGGACCAGAAGGACATATGATCATGATGGTCTAGTAGAAGAGTACTTTATACATGCTAGAGATATGTTGGTAGAGGTTCTTGTGTGAGGGATTACCTGAGACTCGGAGGTTGTCTACTATTGTGTAAGGTGCAACGGAAGTGAATGTTGAACTTTGCTCAAGATGAGTGCTCCGAACTGTGCTCCAAGATTCCTTTTACTTACGGAAGGGAGAGCCTTTCGTTCCTTTAGTGAGAGAGTGCAATGATCACAAACAAAGTGGAAAAACACTGTGAATGAAGGTGCTGAGACTGAGAGATAGAGAGAGAAGAATATGACACCAGAATGCTGAATTCTGACTCTATGTCGATGACGATGTCGACGACGATGAGGACGACGACGAGACGGGCTGAAATCTGAAAACGCTAATAGCTGAAATCTGCAAATCTTGTATTTGCTGAATTCAGACTCTATGTCGATGCGACGACGATGCGTTGAAAATGCAGATGCTGAAATCTATGTTTTCCGGGCTGAATCTGCAAACTTCGGTGGATCTGACCGTGCGACGAGGATCTGCTGCGGAAAGGTGAGATTTGGGGTTTGCGAGGTTTGGGGGCTGCGGTGAGGAGTCTATATGCTGAAAACTGAAAATGCTGGTTCAATGGGCTGATCTGACACTGTGGATCTGCAACACGCCGAGGCTGATCTGCAAATCAAAAACGTTGGGCTCAACTGATGCTTGATGCAAAAACGCTAGGCTAAATGCTGGAATCTGCTACCGCCGAGGCTGATCTGCAATGCAAAAACGCCAGGGCTGTATTGATGAAAAACGCTAGGCTGTCTGTTGGCTGAAAAAGCTAGGTTTTGCTGGCGGGGAAGGTCTTGCTGAGAAGGAACCTCTTGAACACTGGTTCCTGCTGCCTCTTCTGCCAGAAAGTGCTAGCACTAGGGTTTCTTAAATACTTGCTTGGGCAATTTTCCCTACCCAGTTTCCCAACAAAAGTCACTTATTAATAATAAGTGAAAAATGGCTAAAATAGGAAAAATAGGTTTGCACACTGTAAAAATGCTCCTGATGGGTTCTGATGGTAATCTGATGATCATGCTGTGTGCAACCAAAGGATATGCATCTACTCTAAGTGTCTGGACATGCATGGTCTGCGAACAGACTCACAAAGTAAACCTTGGTAAAACCAAAGTTATGGTGTTCAACACCACACCACAGTGGATCAAGAGATCAACACCGACTTTCACATATGGTCAGGAGATTGTAGAGTATACAGATGCATACACTTACCTTGGGGTTGTCTTCACTGGGCCGAGGTTTTCTTTGGGAAGAGCAGCAGAGACTAGACTGACTAGAGCTTATACCGCCTTGGGAGGCTTGGAGAGGATGTGTTCGCAGGTTCAGTTCCAGGAACCTTGGACAAAGTTATGGCTCTTTGATACTTTAGTAGCCTCAGCTATGTTGTATGCGGTGCAGATATGGGGACCTTTTGTAGGGCAAGATGGTTGGAGACGTATGGAGAGGCCCTTGGTATCTATGATCTCTCGACTGATCAGAGCCAAGGCCTCCGTACCCCACGCTATCATTCGAGCAGAGCTAGCTGCCCCTCCTACGGAGATTGAGGCGCTTACCAAATCAGTCTCCTTTGTGCACAGCTTGTGGGACACTACTAGAGACAGATATGCTATACTGGCCCTTGAGTCTTCCAGACAGTTAGCTCTTCAGGGAGACACTTCATGCTGGTATGCACAGATGACATCATGGTTTCAAACGCATGGCTTCACCATGGACAGGCTGCCCCCTTTCTAGTACTCTCTTCAAACACCCTCGATGTTTCTTACACGGGTGGAGATTACTAGACTCATTCGTCATTCTTCAAGACCTGATCCAGTTGGATACCAGGAGGACATGGATAGAGCTGCCACGGGAGTTGGGCACGAAGATGGATTTCTATCGAGAGCATCTTCTCCACCTCACTGGAGATGGGTTTGTGATTCGACCCAGCTACATGGATACACATATGTCTCATGGTTTGCGGTGTGTCATTGGTCAGATACGCACATCCTCACATCAGCTAGAGATTGAGACTGGTAGATTCAAGGGGATACCAGCAGACAACAGGATATGTTGTTTATGCCAGCTAGAGCTAGAGACAGAGCTACATTACATATGTCATTGCAGAGTGTACTATGAGATTCGGGGTTGTTTCCACTGCTTATTCAGAGAGGGTTTCGGATCTTTCTCTAGGGTAATGAGTTATGAGGATCAGGGATACAGATTTCTTTTCACTAGATATGGGACAGCCAGAGGAGCAGCCATCACTGCAGAGCTCCACCCACACTCATTCGACCACTACCGCACTCTCATTGACCGAGCACTGGAGCTACAGAGATCCAGACAACCACGATTGAGGAGAGGGGCTACACAGCATCGACAAAGACTACAGCAGAGGATTCGAGCCATACTCTCTCGACATCCAGAGTGCAGATAAGGATGGATTCTAGTAGTAGTAGTAGTAGTAGTATTTTTGTTCTAGTCTTTTGTACCCGGACATGGTTACAGATTCACAATTTTGTAACAGTTTGGTCTCATAGGTCATTTTGGCCTTTTGAAGACGTTAATATAACATTTCATTTCATTTCTCTCTCTCTCACACACACAACAACTAGAACTTGAAAACAATTCACAACTTGGTAGCTAGAGTGCTCCCAAGTAGACAATGACACCCTATAGGCCCCAAAGACTCGTGCCCCTTTTGGTATTTCTTTATTCAATTGCAAATAAACGACTCAAAAACTTACACCAAACTCTCATCAAGCTGTCCAAACCTATCAAGGGCTCAAATTGCAGGTTTTCCACCCAATTTTGGTAGCATAATGGCACCAACCCCCTGTAGGTCAATAGTACACATCTAGGACAGTTTCCCTTGCATTTTAGAAGCTTTCCAGTGAGCTACACGTCAATTCCAGCATGTTGTACTTTTCTATTTTGGTCAACTGCTAGGTGCACAAAACCCTCTATTAAGCACCCCAAGGCTTCCCTGAGGCTCCCTTGGTGTTATCTTGCACTTTAGGTGTGAAACCCTAAACTTCCAAATAAACAAAGCAGGCTGTAATTCTCTGTTTTGGATCGTTTTGAGTGGAGAAAACACGTCTATGCGTGCCTCGGGAGCTCCCGCACGCAATGGGATAATTTTCCTTTGATTTGAACGAGTTCTCATGCAAGAAAACTCTCCGTTTTTGCAATTTGTCGCGATGGAACTATGCGCACCTGTGGGGATTAGCAATTAGCGAATCCGGTTTCTATTTAGAAGGCTCTTGCCTTGGCAAACTCGCATAAAATCCACAGAACTATACACGTTCATTTGAATAGCCCAACTAATGGGCCATTACCATATGTGCAGAGGGGGGAGAGAGATGCTCTTGCCTTGGCGAGCTCGCATAAAATCAACAGAACTGTACATGGTCATTTGAATAGCCCAACTAGTGGGGCATTACCATATGTGCAAAGGGGAGAGAGAGATGCACAAGAGCAAATCATCACCCTACATGAGACAAGGGAAGAAGTCAAGCTTTCCATTAAAGCTTGGAACCTAAAAATCCACTTACAAAACTGAAATTCAGCCACCCTTCTCATATTTGGGCACCCCCTATTGGGATGAGAGCTTTTCGATGTGTGTATTGGCATGTAGGTTGCTCTCATACTGACATGTGTCCAATTTACCCTGTTTGATTTAATTTCCTAGTACCCACCAACTTATGAAGTCTTGCCAAGGGCCTAAAAGACTTTAATTGAGCCTAGCCACTACTTTACAAGTCGGATTTCAATGTTGATTGGTCGAACCATCTCGTGGTTGCCTAGCTTTGACTCCTGGGGGTGAAACTCTCGGCCAACAACCATTTCACATTGGCCATGCAATGTCCAGGCATTTGTGATTTCAAGAAGAGCGTCCTAAAAATTAAATAATAATCAAGAGAAGAACCAACAAATAAAGTTAGATGCTGATGTGGGTGAGTTTCATAGTCTACAAGATTCTCATGCTATTCTTTGGTCGATGAATACTTTGTCTATATGTATGGGTTGTTTGATGAGTTTTCTATGGCTGTCAATGATGATGTAAATGCTTTTGGTAGTTTTTCTTATCATTTGGATTCCATGATGCCAATATGGACTCCTCCCATATCAAGGAAGATCCCATTTGTGAGGATGAGGTTGTTGAAACTGAAGACATTGTCTCCTCTCATGGTTTGTTTGATGAGTCGTTGGTTCCTCCAAGCTCCAACTTTGATAGAGAGGGCACTTGTACTGATTTTATGCAAGAAAAGAAAGAGTGTAATTGCCTTGAAAATTTTGATATGATGTCTAGTCATGTGCATATGACGGTTGACTTTTTTCAACAAAAAATAAAGGTTCTATGGTTAATGTACTGCTTGTGACGATAAGCAACATCTTGATGAGGGTTTGGCTCTAGTTATAACAAGCAAGGATATCAAGCAAAGTGGCGTGAGTACAAAATGCTTTCATGCGTATGAAAAGAATAAAATTGATGCATGTATTGA
This sequence comes from Adiantum capillus-veneris, assembly GCF_014529385.1. NCBI lineage: Eukaryota > Viridiplantae > Streptophyta > Polypodiopsida > Polypodiales > Pteridaceae > Adiantum > Adiantum capillus-veneris. The sequence continues at coordinate 76,620,173 of NC_140941.1, read as the reverse complement.
GTACATTCACAACATGCTTTTTCTTGTGATGTTAGTACTTTGTGGGAGACAAATAGCTTTGATCGGCATTGTTATGGACATAGAACACAAGTTATTCTATGGTCCCTATTTTATGATGATGAGGTGCATGGTAGATATGCAGGAAGATATCACGCTGATTTTTATGCTTTTGAAAATGAAACCTTCGATATGAAAGGTATGCAATCCTACATGTTTGATAGAGGTGAGTTGGATATTCTTGATATCATGAGCGCATGGGCTTTTGCTTCAAGAGAGGTAGCTCTTGGTAAACCAAGTGTGTGGTTATTAGATGAAATATGAAAATGGGTGGTGAGAAGCCACACTTTTTTGGTGTTTATCATGACCTTTGATGCCTTCTTGGGATGCACTTGTTGCTAGAATGTGTACATGAAACACTTGAACGTGTTTATCATGACCTTTGATGCCTTCTTGTGATGCACTTGATGCTAGAATGTGTAACACTTGAACGTGTTCCATGGTTGTTTGGGAGGCAATATTTTTACAGAATGATGTGGGTCATTCCAAAGACTAAGAGTTGGTTTTTTAATGCTTTTGGACCTCATGGATGTAAATAAAGCATCTTGTACAAAGTGTACAAAGGCGGTGTGTGGTAGTTGTCTTTACGTATATGTGACAATAGTGCAGGGTACATGGTTTTTCTATTTTTGTACATGGAATTGAGAAAGTGCTCTAAAAACATGAAGAAAAATTAACTTTTTAGCAACTTTTGAACGTGAGTGAGAAGCTACTCGCAAGTGCAGCCTGCACTTGCGGTGAAGGATGGGATTTTTTTTAAGTAAAGGTACCCATGTGTGTATGCAAGTGCCTTGGTACTTGATTGGAGAGAGTCTCTCATCAAGAAGGCCATGAACATGGAGGTTTAGCTTTGCAATTTGATTCTCATTCATGTTTGATTGGTGATGAAAGCTACGCGGAATAGAGCTCTTTTCTTCGCCCTTGCTTTCTACTAGGGTTTCACAGTGAAAACCCTATGGTATACTTATGAATGGGAGAGGTGTTCCCGTGTTTTCCATCACTTTTTCTGAGTTGGCTCGATCCATGCCAGATCCCTGATATCCTTCAAGACGTTACTGAGACAATGTGAAACACGAGAAAAGACGGTTATGTGGATGCAAAAATGAGTGCTCTCAACGAAAGGTTTTGGAGCTCCTGGAGGTCTGCTAGCAGTCTCTCCATCCATGGCAATCTCGTCAACATTATCCAACCTGATGATCTAATATGGCACGTGTCTACTAAGCAGCCACTACATCCATGCGCTTCTCAGAATCATGGGCGGAGACTAGTACATCTCTGTGCACGCCAATACGCAATATGAGTCCACGGATTGACCTCTTCCTTGTGTCTCTCCACTTGTCAGTATTGAGGGTAACCCTTGCTCCTACCAGGCAGCTTGCTCAACGAACCAGTTCTCCCTATAAGCATAGTGTGCAAGGTCTTCAAAGTTGGGGGCATAGTCAAATCCTCTGCATGCTTATTTAAAAGTATTTTGGACCTATCCTAGCCAAGAACATGAAGAGGCTTTTGAACTTAGTATATAAACTTTATATATGCTTCCTTGAAAGTGTTTTGGACCTATCCTGGCCAAGAACATGAAGAGGGTTTAGAACTTAGTAAGGATAAATAATGTCAAATGTTACAGCGTACTATGCATATCATAAAGAACATAACGTTTTTGTGCAGTCTTGAAGAGAATATAATCGCGGTAGCAGAAGTGGGCAACAGCAACATCGTTCTTGATGTCGTATATGTAGAAGAACTCAAAAGCTTTCTGGCCTTTAATATGGCAGCACCATATCTTTCAGAAAAGTAACCGTGTTCATGTGCCACCATAAATGAAGGTTTGTTTTCTTTTAAATGACCAGTGAGTACAGCCTTGAGAAGTCTACGACTTGCAATTTTCCAGGACAGACATATTCTCATACTGCCACAAGACGTTCTTTGAATTCGCAACATTGCAACACTCCTCCTCTCGGAATGTCAAACATTATGTGGAAACGCATGTCATGGATACTGCCACCCATTTTCTTGATACAACAGATCTGAAAAGAAATTTGTCTTTGACATGCACTTTTGGAGAGCTCGCTACAAAAAGCTCCCTCCTCATGCGCTCCAACCTCCATATAAACAGGGAAACTAATTCTTTCAAGTACATAATTTTTAAACATGATGATTGTCCATACACAAAATGTCCTTGCTGCTTTCCACCAGAATTATATAAAGATATTTTTAAATTGCAAGTTGTGTTATCATACCCAAACATTAAGAAAGAAAGAGAGCCAAAGAAAGTCAAAATATTTATAGTCTGCAATTCAAAGAAAGCTGAATGTGCGTAAGTGATTAGAAAGTAGTCGGAAATCTTTTCCTTGCCAAGTACAAACACTAAAGACTCAAAGCTGACCTTCCATGTGTATTCTCAATGCAAATGAGTCGTGTTGTTGGAAAGTGCACGTCATTTGCACGGATTGCTGCTTCAACCTTAGTAAGGTCCATGGTTCCATCTGTTTCATTTGGCACTATATGTGAGTAGACATGACCAAGTGTTGAAATGCCACCCTGCTCATAAAGGTGTATGTGGCTTTCAGAACCAATGATTGCTTCACTCCCACGAACCTGTTTATAGATAAATGTGAGACCATAGAATTATAGGTCAGTGCCATCACAAATTAATACTAGCACTGTAAACAAGCCTGTTGTAATATTTTTCATCACCCTCTCTCCAAAAACTCATTCTGCTCAGATTCTTCTTACAATTTCAAAGTCCTATTTCTGAACAGCTTCCTCATTCCAAATAACTTCACATATTCTCATAACAAAGCTAGTTATACCTGAGTAATGAATAGCCAAATGGCCAATGACACTGACCAATGACACCATCTACTAGTTAATCCTTAAAATGTGTCACAGGCCCCTGTTCGTTCCAAAAAAAGTTTGCACACTAATTTTCTTTTCACTTTGCTAGCCTAACGTCACATGTACCTAGCAAGTCAACAAATGTGATAAAAGAAGACATTTGGAAGTCACATCCACACTGCTGCATTTCAACAATAGAGCTCAAAACACAACACTTACATCAAGGTCATCTTAATTGTTGAAAGCCTCAGATCTGCCCTTTTGCAGCCAGCATTTAGCCCTTCATTCCTCTCACAATGAAAGTGTAAGTCAGCCCCAGATATACACCTTTGTGGCCATCCGCAACCCATATCAAGTCCAATTTCATTGGTGCATTACATCATCCCCAACGGAGGTGCTTCATCTTGAAAAGTTAACAACAGAGCATCATCCATACATTGGAGTTGAGTCTTGCATGTGTGTACATTCCATTTACACAATGTAAAGCAAATACCACATCGGTAATGGTTTGAGCCGGGGGGGGGGGGGGGGGGGGGGGGGGGGTCCTTGATAGGTGGAGAGAGCATGGCAATAGCCTCTGAAAGATAGGCACTTCGACCAAAAGCCCATTCAAAAATTGTAAATCAAGAACCAGAGCCACCAAAAGCCATGAGCGGTGAAGATGACATTGAGCAGCTACGAGAAGCTCCGTGTCAGGCAAAGCCCGCCAACTGGAAAAATTTGACAGCAAAAGGTAACCGAAGAACAGAAGGGAGAGAGCAATTGGGGACAAAGGTGAGGGTGAAGAGGCAACTGACGTCACCAAGAGACTTCAACATGAGAACACAAGGTGGATAAAAAAGCACTGCACCGGAGCAGACAAGGAGCTTTCATCCACAAGAGCGAGCAGTCCACTTGCTGAAGGTGACTCCTAAAGACCATAACTCAAGAGGGAACTCCAAGAGACAGTGCAGGAGGATCTGAAAACTGCGTTCAAGTGCCGAAGAGTCCTTGGAGAGCGAGGAGAGAGAAGAGTAGCTTTCCGGCCACAAAACAAGCCACAACCAGCAAGTCAGAACAGCAAGCGAAGCAACAAAACCCCCAAAAAACCCACCCAAAAGAGGATGAAAACAAACAAACAAACAAACAAAACGAAAACAAAAGCAACATAAACTCAAAGGACATGCATCCACAGACACACCCGAAAGCAATTCCTCAAAGGGCAACGAAACACTCTCTCTCTCTCTCTCTCTCTCTCTCTCTCTCTCTCTCTCTCTCTCTCTCTCTCTCTCTCTCTCTCTCTCTCTCTCTCTCTCTCTCTCTCTCACACACACACACACACACACACACACATACACTAAAAGATACAATCAAGAACCACCAAGAAACAAGGAAAGAAAGGAACGAAAAAAGGAGCAAAAAGAAAACAAACCCAAACCAAGCAGGGCACCAACGAAGCAGCTGGACCAACAGAGGGAGAAACGCTTGAACAACTCCCAAGGAGTCTGCAGCAACAGGAGGAGGATGGCTGGTGTGGGAGGCGAGGTCGTGCAAGCAACCTTCTCCAGGCGTCCTGACGGTCTTCATGTTTATGGATGATAGGCAGCACCTCCGGAAGCGGGAACGTGGCAGAAGAAGAGAGAGGTTTTGTAAACCTTAAGCATGTTAGAGATCAGCCGATGGTGGCTCCACTATCTCCCGGGAGAAAATTAGGGAGTGAGGGCTTTTTTGTGGCTGTGCCCGGCCGTATTTGGCGTAGACGTACCTTTCTCGGCAATGCACTCCACGGTGTTGCCCACCCAATAGGCTGGCATGAGGCAGGACCCCCGTTCCTAGGGTTTCTCGGGGTCTGAGTCTCGAGGCTTCTGCATTTCAGCTGACCGTACATTTAACTTCGGTGGTCACTTTGTCAAAGTGCAATATAAAAGGGTCAGGTAATGAACTCGTCTGCAACCATGAGCAAACCTCCTCTCGAGACCGGGCAGCCAATGGATCTCGGATCTGATCTCCTCGTACACAAGCTCCTAGCGTGAACCGCCCATCGTACGGGCACCGCAATCACCTACAACTTGCAAGCACAAAACACTGCGTGTAGGTTGTCTACACACCAAGGAGAGGGAGCGCTAGAGAGAGAAAATGAGATCGCTGAGAAAAACGCGAGAGATCGTTGGTGGAGAGAGAAAATGGCCGCACACTACAGATAACACTAGCAAGCTGAAAACGCTAGAGAGAGAGTGTGCCCAAACACTAGATCTCTGCACTGAAAACATGCCAAAAGAAAGGGGGGGGGGGGGGGGAGATGGGTCTGTATATATAGGGAATTCTGAGAATGGCCCTACCTGCTTGGAAAAGCCCATGATCTTGAAAATGGCTAAAAATGCTAATAAATATGTAAACTCACTGACCTGACACACATATTTAGTAGCAGAAATGCAGAAGCCTCGAGACTCTGACCCTTGGAAACCCTAGAAACGAGGGTCCCGCCTCATGCTAGCCTACCGGGTGGGCACCGTGGAATGCATCGCCGAGTAAGGTACGTCTACTTCGAATAAAGCCACAAAACAATCCTCACTCCCTAATCTACTTGTGGGAGATACTGGAGCCATCATTGAACATGAATCTGAACTCTTAACACCCCCTCTTAGCTCCTGGACGGGAAACAAGTCCAAGAAAGCTAGCATGAGAGGATAATGTCGCCTATGAAAGAGGTTTGGTGAAGATATCAACAGGGTTATTTCACATCGGAATGTACCCTAGTCAAATAGAGCCATCCTTGGTCTTTCATGAACATTATGGTACTATATCTCTATATGCTTGGTTCGAGTATCACACACCGGATTCCTCGCAATGGTGATACAACTCTGGTTGTCAGAGTACATCATGGTCGTCTGCTGAGGAAGCCCATCTCCGAAAGTAGCCTCCGTAACCACACTGACTCACCTGTAGCATTGCAAACAGACTTATACTCTGCCTCTGTGGAAGATAAGGCAATTGTCGGCTACTTCTTGCTGCTCCCTGAAACTGCTCCTAAGCCAAAAGAAAAGGTGTAACCTATAGTCGACCGTCGTCCATCTGGATCTCCACCCCAATCTCAATCATTGCATCCTCGTAGAATGATTTTGGAGTCTGTACCTCCAATCGCATAGTGAATGCCTAATGACGCTTTCCTTGGAATACCGCAGAGTCCGAAGAGTTTGCTCAGTGTGACTTGGCAGGTCTCTGCAAGAAAGAACTAAGAAGTCCCACTCGGAAAGTGACATCAAACCGAGTGTTGAGAACCCAAATAAGAGAAACGATGAGTGTGCGATACTTTGAAGCATCTGCTGCATTTGAGAGGTCATACTTTGACAACTTCCGATTGGGATCCATAGGGGTTGAGATAGGTTTACACTCAGTCATACCAAATGCTTCCAACAACTCTTGGATATAGCACTCCTGACAGAGAAAGATGCCCCCCTCTATATGCTATATCTCCAATCCAAGAAAGTAGTGAAGCAAGCTGAGATCTGTCATCTCAAACTCCTTAGCCAAGGTCTCCTTAGTATTGCGGATGTGCTCAACATGGCTACCTATAATCACTAGATCGTCAACATAGAGGTTAACAAGTGTAACCAATCCTCCCTCACTGTAAATGTATAAATCTAGGTCTGTAAAAAATGTCGAAAGGAGTGTCGTAGGAGGAAAGAATCTATCTTCTAGTACCACGCTCGAGGGGCTTGCTTCAGGCCGTAGAGATCCTTTAGCAACCTACAAACCATGTCTCTGAAATCTGGATCCTCGAACCCTAGAGGTTGCTCCACATGAATCTCCTCTAAGTGACCATTCAGAAAAGCCGAAACTACATCCATTTGAAAAATCGGCCACCCGGAAAAGGCGGCAAGCAAGTGCAAAAACTGTCGGAATGGTCGCAACCTAGCAATCAGTGCAAAGGTCTGGTCTTAGTCCACACCCTTTCTTTGATAAAATCCCTTTGCAACAAGCCATGCTGTCACAAATTGCTGACGTGTCAAGCCACTGAAGAACGGAGCCACTATGCAGATCCTGATTAAGGGTCCTAAACCCTAAGTGAAGAGGTATAAGCAACAGAAGATGAAGCAGAACCATCACACACACACACACAAAAGATACATAGCCAATTGATGACGTGGCAGATCTATACGGACAGCCTGGATTTCACGATGACTGTTGACGTGGCAAACTGTATGGATTTCCGTGAATTGCATTGACTTGCTGACGTGGCTGACGTGGCAATTGTACAGATTTCCGTGATTTATGCTGGAAGCTTTTGGGCATTGCTTTTGGGCCAGTTGCTTTTGAGTTTAAAGCTTTTCACTGTAACTGCTTTTCAAGCCAAGGCCCTTTAAATATGAGGCTAGGGCTCATTCTCTGACATGCTTCTGGACGAAGGTGCAGAGGATGGAGTACCGGCTTGTACTTTGATGATGCAATATAAACAAATACCGAAAGGGGCGCCAAGGTTTGGGGCCAATACTCTCTGGTGGAATTCCGCCACTTCGTGTCGCGTGCTCTCTCTCTCTCTCTCTCTCTCTCTCTCTCTCTCTCTCTCTCTCTCTCTCTCTCTCTCTCTCTCTCTCTCTCTCTCTCTCTCTCTCTCTCTCTCTCTCTCTCTCTCTCTCTCTCTCTCTCTCTCTCTCTCTCTCTCTCTCTCTGTGTTCAATTGTAATTGAAGTGCTAAAAGTCTCTTCAGTTTGTTCTTTTCTATTAGCACGTGGTGCACGTCTTGTGACAGTGGTATCAGAGCATCAGGCGTGTGCTTTTCTGAAAGCATACCGGTCCTACAAAGAGCAGACAGAGCAAACCAGAGACTATTGGAATTTCATTTGAAGTATCTTCGGGTCTCGACCCCGGACTTATTAGCCACTCCCACCCTTACTTCATCACGCATCGGGCGCGCTTCTATCTTCACCGCTCGTGTTTTATAGTCCATGAGTCAACACTTGCAATAGAAGGATCAAAATTTGTTTCGAGCTACTGTTTTTCTCGGATGCAGTGGTGGATGTCTATAGCTACCAAGCTGCACACTCCAAGGACTTGGCAAGCTTTCAAGAAATTATTTGCCCAAAGTTTTATGGTTCCCGACATTTTCCTTCGGAGTGCAACTTCTGGCAGTGGGGTATCCTGAAATGCTTGCCATGGAAACCCTAGCAGATTATAACCTTAAATTTCTCGACATCTCTCAATAGATGTCTCTTCACAAGCTAATGACCTTGGAGGTCCGATGTGATTGCTATGGCTTGGGATTACGATCGCCGCCATAGAGGAACACTACTGGTCGAAGAGCTGATGGACCATGTTGTGGTCGGCTACGACCTAATGGAAGAAACCTAACGCTAATTTTTGGTGTAGGTTTCAGGATGGGAAGTCGATCGACTTTTCGAGCTTGACTCATGTCGAGATTGCTTTTTAAGTTTAAGTTCTGTTTGAGAACTTATTTGGTCACCCTGTTTGAAATTTGTTTGAAATGGATGGTATCTGTTTTGAACCTGTTTGGTGCCGATTTGAAATGTTTGACTCTGGTTTTAATACTGATTACTTTGATTGGTGATTTTACTCCCGGGTGTAGTAGTGAGAAAACTGTTTTGGTATTGTTTGAACCTCGGAACGACACATGCCGATGTCTGGAGAGCGTTTCGTTGTATGTTTGAAAACCTCGCATTCAGCAAAATACTATCAGCCTGTCAATATTCGTAAAATCTCAAAAAGAGATCAATGACTTTATTCCATCGAGGTAACCTGTGACAAAGGAGCGGAGTAACTCCCTTCTTGTGTAGTCCTCACTGCACCAGATTCAACCGGCTGATTCATCGGTAACTCTTGGAATAGTCGGTGCTAAACCAAAAGCTTCAAGGTAAAGCTCTAAAATCTGAGGAGTATCCGCTATGTCCTCCTCCTCTATCCACTTTGCATCTAAAGCCGGATAATTCCTCACCCAGAATAAATATTGGAGTGTCAGCTAACCTTTCACTTTCCTTTCCTTGTGAGCCAAGACTTATTCTGGAATGAGAATCTCCTCTGTCTAAGGTTGCTCCTCTAGCTCCTTGTCCACTGGCACTTCACCTTGTTTGAAAGCTCTCAATAATCCATAAGCATACTCTTCCATGGTCGATCTTGAATCATGTAAAGGATGTAGACTTTGTGCCATTTGTACTTCACCTTTTGACATACACACAAAATCTGTAACAAACTGCTAACGTGTCAAAGCCTAAAGAATGGAGCCAACTTGTACATGCCGACCGAGGGGCCTAACCCCTAAGAAGAACAAGTAACAGAAGAAGTCCTCCCAACTTATGGGCACCCCGTCTGATGGGGCCCCAAGTGACATAAAGGATTAAAATAAAGCAAGACCCACATACACGCAAAAATTGATGATGTGGTAGATTTCCAAAAATTGCGCTAGCATGATGACGTGGCAGGCAATACGGATTTCTGTGTTTTACGTTGCTGATGACGTGGCAGCTGTACGGATTTCCGTGATTTACGTTGGCAGCTTTTTGGCTTTGCTTTTGGACCAGATGCTTTTGAGTTTGAGGCTTTTCACTGTAAACTGCTTTTGGAGCCTAGGGCCTTTAAATATGAGGTTAGGGCTCATTCTTTGGCATGCTTCCTGGAGAAGGTGCAGAGTCTGGAGTACCGGCTTGTACAATCTTGATGAAATATAAAGAAATACGGAAAGGGGTGCCAAGGTTTGAGGCCAATACTCTCTGGGGTGGAATTCCCGCACTCCGTGTCGCGTGTCGTCTCTCTCTTTCAGTTCAGTTGTTATTGAAGTGCTAAAAGTCTGTTCAATCTGTTCTTTTCTATTGGCACGTGGTGCCCGTCTTGTGACAGTGGTATCAGAGCATCAGGCGTGTGCTTTTCTGAAAGCATACCGGTCCCACAAAAGAGCAAACAAAGCAAACCAGCAATATTTGGAATTTATTCGAGGCATCTTCGCCCCGCAACCCGGACTTATTAGGCACTCCCACCCTTACTTCATCGCGCATCGGGCGCGCTCCCGTCTTCACCGCTCATGTCTTACAGGGCATAAGCCAATTAAGATCACTTGCAAGAGAAGGATCCAGATTTGTTTCAAGTCACTGTTTTTTTCTTAGAAGCAGTGCCATGCAGATGTTGATGTCTACAGCTACCAAGCAGTATACTCCAAGTACTTGGCAAGCTTTCAAGAAAAATTTTGCCCGAAGTTATATGGTTTCTGACATCTTCCTTCGGAGTGCAACTTCTAGCAAAGTGGGGTATCCTGAAATGCTTGCCATGGAAACCCTAGCAAATTATAACTTGAAATTTCTCGACATCTCTCAGTAGATGTCTCTTCACGAGCAGATGACCTTGGAGGTCCAGTGCGATTGCTATCTTGGGACTACCATCGCCGCCAAAGAGCATTGTTTGTCTAAGAGCTGATGGACCATGCTGTGCTCGGCTACGGCCTTATGGGAAAAAAAAAACTAACCCTAATTTTTGATGCAGGTTTCAGGATGGAAAGTCGGTCGACTTTTCGAGCTCGGCTGATGTCAAGATTGCTTTTAAGTTTGAAATTGTGTGAGAACTTGTTTGGTAATCCTGTTTGAAATTTGTTTGAAATGGATGGTATCTGTTTTGATGCCGATTTTCATTATTTGACTCTGGTTTTAATACTGGTTTCAATGATTGGTGATTTTACTCCGTCTTTGAACTTGTTTTGATGCCGATTTGAATTGTTTGACTCTGGTTTTAATACTGGTTTCAATGATTAGTGATTTTACTCCCGGGTGGAGTAGTGAGAAATTATGTCATAGAATGCTTGTTCATACTCATGGCCCGTACCCTTGTGGTTATTTGCGGGGGGAGTATTGAATGATTGAAAAGTGCTTTTTTTTTTCTTTTTTTTCCTCATGGCCGGACCCTTGTGGTTATTTACGAGGGGAGTATTGTTGTTGTGACTCCCGGCCAACGAGTTAAGCAATTAAGGAGTTTGGTAGAAAATACCCGAATGGATCTAGAACCAACACCTAAGAGGATCCAGATTACAGACACCGTGTTCCCTACGCAACAACAACCTCACCAAGTCCATAGACCCTTAGCTATACCTAGTGTCATCCAAGAAGAAAGTGACTTAAAGTCATGGGAAAGTGGACGTACTCACTTCTTGATGGAAAGAATGTTTACAGAGGGACTACCTAATCCTATCGAAGAAATGGAGATTCCATCTTTCCCACGTCAAGGGGCAAAAGCCCAAAAGGTGCCATTAAACCTTGCCAAATTGATGGATTTCATGTCTTCAGAAGTTAGAACCACCATCATATCCAAACTATATAAAAACCCTGAGCTAGTCTCAGCTCTTCGAGCCTTCCTCAATGGAGAACTGAAGTTTGGGCTACCACAATTTGCACAGATGGATGGAGCTGGGGAGATGCCAATAGAGGAGGAACACTTAGATCCACAACCCAACCTAGATGAGAACCTTGTTATAGAAATACCTGTTAACAAGTTGGCACAATACTTTGAGGGTGATGAATCCAATGCAACCATACCAATCACTACTAAGGGATTAACTGTGAAGGGAATCCTTGATGGTGGCACTGGGGTTAGCATTGTGACTAAAAATTGCTGGGAAACTATGGGAAGACCTCACCTTGCGACCACTACCATAGCAGTGAAGATGGCCAATGGGTCTATTGTTAAACCTATTGGGATGCTAGAAGATCTCAAGGTCAAGGTCTTCGAACATAAAATAAGAATTACCTTCATTGTTATGGATTCCTCCAAGCACACTATGGCATCGGAGATGATCTTAGGACGTCCTTTCATGAGGGAAGCAAAAATGGTGCATGACTGGTCTAAAAACCATGTCTACTTGCAGTTCCAAGATTCTGTCATTCGAGTGGATCTTCTAACTGGTCGAGCACATCCTCTAGGAAACAGGTTTATAATTGATTATAGATCTGACACCACAGTTCACTCGGCCCCATTGCAATATTGTTACACGTGTAAAGCGGACATTGATGTTGGGGAAGATTCTCCTTATATGAATGTACTACTTGGGATGACTGAGTCGGACAATGTGGATTGGGTCCACCTAGCAGCAACCATAGACACTTGGGGAAATAGAAGGACCTGGGTAACACCTGAGGGGGATGAAATGCCACCATTCATACCCTTAAATATGCTAGAAGCAATGCATATAGCTTCTAATGACCTACAAGATGAAGGTTTGATTGGCATTGGAACCAGTAGCGCCGCACAAGACTATAGCCCACACGATTTGGGGTCAGAATCATCAGTTGAAATTGACTCTGAGGACAAAGAATCTGAGTTAAATCTTAGTGCAAATGTGGGAAAAAACCATTCAGGGCCCAGTGGTACCCCAGATGACAATCTATCCAAGGGAGCACAAGACACAAGAAGCGATTCATCTAGTGAACTAGATGAATCTTCACTAGAGATCGATCGTAATAAAAAATTAGACAAGAAGAGTAAGAGATATAAGAGGCGACGATATCGAGCAAATGTGCGTGCTAGAATAAATGAAAAGAAATCTACCACGGAACGGCTTAATTATACATGGGCATGTGATGCTCATCGGAATTTGGTAGATAACTGGGGTGAATACCTTGAAAGCGTTATGTGGTGTAGTCCACAACCCATTGACATCGCACAACTAGAGGCTACAGAGAAGCCAAAGTTGAGCCATACCGTAAGGAGACGACAAAATCGAGAGTTAGTTCAACAACAAAAGGAATCTGAAGTGAAATCACAGTCCACAAAACAACAGGACCCCACAGACTTACACCCTGCACCTGAACATTTCAAATCCTCTACCACAGAGGAACGTAAGGTTGTGTATACAAAGGCTCAAAGAAAACCTATCGATGGGAGAAATGGAGTCTATGAAGGTCCAGTGATAGTTAAGGAAATAGAGTTAGCAGACCAAGGAGAAGAGTCCAAACCTGTTTTCATTGCCCAAGATCTGACAGACTCAGGAGTGTGTACTTAAAGAACTTCTCAAGGAATTCAGGGATATATTTGCCTGGACATGTCATGATATGAAAGGTGTTCCACCGTCTGTGGTGCAACACACAATCCCCATGAACAGCATGGCTAAACCAATTCAGCAACGACCTAAATATGCAAAAATCATTCAAGAGATTGAAAAGCTTGTGAAATGCAGATTCATATACCCTATGACCTGGATGGTTATGCGGGAGGAGTATTAAGAAGTCTGAGTAGTGGTTACTCTCAGCACCTCCAAACGACACAGGCTGCGGTCTGGGGGGCGTTTGGTTGTAAAAGGCCTCTATATCTCCCGGCCCGGACCCTTCTAGGTTATGCGGGAGGAGTGATGAGGGAGTCGTTGAATCTCTCTCGGCCCGGACCTTGTTAGGTTATGCGGGAGGAGCGTTCATCGACAACTTTATGTTTCTATATCTTGTAACATGCATATGTGAGCATTTGAGTTGCATTGTGATGTGCCAATTACTGAATATTCCTAATTGGATGAGATTGCCTGGGTATGTAATTTTTTAGTGCATCAAGACACCCGTGGAAGATCAGTAAAGTCTGGGTGTGATGGCTAATTTTACTACGCCAGAATATCAAGAGTTCCGATCTGGACGAAAGGAGAAGCCAACTCCTTGATCAAAAGAGCAAAAGAAGAAGCTAACTCCTTGATCAAAACAGCCGAAAGGAGAAGCTAACTCCTTGATCAAAAGAGCAGAAAGGAGAAGCTAACTCCTTGATAAAGAGAGCAAACTAATTGTCCCTCGGAATGTCCCTCGAAAATTTTTGAGCTACCTTGAGTTGTTTTGCAGATATGTTGTAATTGCGGACGATTACTCTCTTTCAAGAAGGGGAGATGTAACAAACTGCTGACGTGTCAAAGCCTAAAGAATGGAGCCAACTTGTAGATGCCGACCGAGGGGCCTAACCCCTAAGAAGAACAAGTAACAGAAGAAGTCCTCCCAACTTATGGGCACCCCGTCCGATGGGGCCCCAAGTGACATAAAGGATTAAAATAAAGCAAGACCCGCATACACGCAAAAATTGATGACGTGGTAGATTTCCAAAAATTGCGCTAGCATGATGACGTGGCAGGCAATACGGATTTCCGTGTTTTGCGTTGCTGATGACGTGGCAGCTGTACTGATTTTCGTGATTTACGTTGGCAGCTTTTTGGCTTTGCTTTTGGACCAGATGCTTTTGAGTTTGAGGCTTTTCACTGTAAACTGCTTTTGGAGCCTAGGGCCTTTAAATATGAGGTTAGGGCTCATTCTTTGGCATGCTTCCTGGAGAAGGTGCAGAGTCTGGAGTACCGGCTTGTACAATCTTTATGAAATATAAAGAAATACGGAAAGGGGTGCCAAGGTTTGAGGCCAATACTCTCTGGGGTGGAATTCCCCCACTCCGTGTCGCGTGTCGTCTCTCTCTTTCAGTTCAGTTGTTATTGAAGTGCTAAAAGTCTGTTCAATCTGTTCTTTTCTATTGGCACGTGGTGCCCGTCTTGTGACAAAATCATCCACGTCCTTCTGAGCTGAGGAAAATAAAAGTAACTCTCTACCACATTAACTATCACCTCAATGCTTCTATGGCCAACAAAAGGCCAATTATGGCAAACCATCAACATTTTTGGTCGCAAAGCCCTTGTCATACAAAACTTGGCCTCACGCATAAGTAACCCTCATTGAGAGAATATTTCGAAACTATTCCCCCACTCTAAACTCTCAAAAATCACATCAAAGTCTGGATCTTAAGTGTGTTGCTCCCTCATATCATCAAAATCATGATGAAAAATGGTTGCGACTACAAAAATCTGTGGCTTGCAAAAAAAAGCATCTGCAAACACATTCTTCTTGTTCTCAAGGTAGACAATCTCAAAGTGAAACTCGGACAACAAATTTGCCCATCTCATCTGCTTGTCGCACAACTTCAGTTAAGACAAAAAAAAATCATTGACTTCGATGATATGTGTGCATTCTAAAGTTTTCAGCAAGCAAATAATGCTCCCAAGAACTCAAAGCATGGATACCCCCTAAGAGCTCCTCCTCGAAAAATCTAGGCAACCCTCTCTAATTTCAAGAGCACAATTCTGATAAGCTACCAAGTGGCTGCTTTACCACAACACACAAACCTTCCATCATTCACACTGAATTTCCTCCTCATTTGAAAAACCATGAGGGCTACTTTGACATTGGTTTACTACAACAGCCTTTTTCATGGCATGATTTGTTCCTCTCAACAATGAAAAGCCAAGAGGTAGATCAACTCTTGAAATTAATCATGATTTCTTCGACAATCTTAGATTTGTCACAATTGCAAAGCTCAACAGATAAACAATATACATATATGCAAAATTCAATGACAGAGTACCAAGCACAAACAAATCAAACAATGAACATGGAATACGGTGATAGAAACCAATAAACATTTTAATAGCAATAAGAATAGGAATCACAAAGCACTCACAAAAAAAATTGATTATGAAGAGAGGCAAGCATATACGAAAAATTTCGTTTAGGAAAGATAGGTAAGCGATATATGTAGTCTTTTCAATGTAAACCATGAAACTCCCGCAATAACATTTGCTTTGTCAAGCCAAATCTGTCTTTTGCAGTGCAAGCATAACCATTCAATAAAGAGTGAGTATTGTTCAGGCATGAGCATGAAAAAGTCCAACCTCTTCAGTGGTGAGACCTCAAGTGGTGGTCCCACCACTTGACTTGTGCAACGGCTCAGTTGGCTTTTATTTGGGCTGCTTTGTCTCTAGTGTGTGATTCGCAAGGTTACCGAGTGAGACCTTCCCCTTTACAACCTAGTTTCCTAGCCATAATAAAGCCCTGTGGCGTAGAGATTCCCACGAGAATCTCATAACAGAGGAGACATTTAACCAACAGAAATCTTTTGGTGCTTGAAACCAACAAGTTGAAAGGGACAAATGATTCCCTACTTTACCTCCGATATGTCCAGTTAAACATACGTTGAAGAAGCCCAACAATTAAGCTGATATAGAAGCATCTTAACCCCACCAACACCTCAAAGAAAAAGATAGGGACCCTCAGCTGAGAAAATGACATACTCACAAGCAAACACCCAGAAAGCGCACAGCATAATGTGCAAGATTGAGAATTACAAGAGACAAAGTACGGTCACACAAATAGATGAAAGGCTTGAAAGAAAACAAAAGGAAAAGATAAGACGGACTGACCTCACAGTGAACCAGGACGCTGATGAGGTTACCCATGGTACCAGAAGCCACGAAGAGACCAGCATCCTTACCACAAACTTGAGCCATTTGTTTCTGGAGGCGATCAGCTGTGGGGTCCACACCCAACACATCATCATCCACCTCCGAGCTGGCCATTGCCTGGCGCATGGAGAGAGTGGGCTTTGTGACTGTATCTGACCTCAGGTCCACAATCCTCTTAACACAGCCATTCACAGTTTGTTGAAGGTCAGCCATTTTGAGCTCAATTGGCCTGCAAGAACGGCAATGAAGCCTTTTCAGGCTGAAATAGAGCAGCCTATGAACGCACATGTGCTTCTAGAAAATTTAACAGTGCTTTTCTTGAATAAGCACAAAGAGATGGTGGCGCTTTAATTGCACCCATATAATCAAAGTTGAGTGACCGTTAAAATGGCTGAACGAAAAGGCCGAGACCCACCTTGATCAAGATGCAGAAGTTGGTTCGTGTTTCAATGAGAAGAAGAAAGCAGAAGCTGAGAGGGCGAAGACACGTTGTGCTTCAACTTGCGGAGAAATTCGCCCAACAGCTGGTTCAGCAGAGCAGGAAAAACACTCCTTGTTCTTCTTCTTAGAATGTGGAAGAGTCGCCCACTAATGTGCAAGCTTTCATAGCTTCTACAGGAGCAGCCGTTTTGTTTGAGGTTGCGCTTGCATGCATGGGGAGTTTTCTGCGTTTGGCTTTATATGGGGGCCATGCTTGGGCTCTTGACGTGGCATTTCAACCCTCAGTCATACGTGGACACCCCCGCTTGCTTTCCTCGATAAAAATTCTCCTCGAAGGTGGAGTCCTACTCACACTCTACTCGATGCACTCACGGAATTGATTCCACAGTGGTGGGAGCACTCACAAAGTCACTAGACTCCACTGCCTCTCTTATTAAGGGAGCTTTCACACACCCTTCGGCAATGGCCCGGATAGCAAGGCCACCCAACATCACAACAATAAGCTAGCCAGTGGTAGTAGCCACACACATCCCTAACATCCTTTCTAGCCAGCCAGAACCTTTTCACATCTTTCAATCGTGATGTGGAGGATAGATGGGTGAGGTTGTTTGAGGATTATGCCTTATTAAGTGATGAGTTAATCTACATCAATACGAGAAGTTCTCAGAAAATCTCAAAAACTGTTTTCAATTTCCAAAAACCAAGAATCGAAAAACCAAGCTAGCTCCATACTCTCAAAGCAGTATCACAACAATCATAGGAAACCTCTTAATAATTTCAAATCATCATAGGAGATTAATTGCCCAGTATCCATTTCAAATAATCCATTCTTTGTAGTTCCTTTTTTAGAATAGTCTCTTTCTCTCTTTTTTAGGCTCATTAGTTTATGTGATCAAAAAATTTGCCATAAGAGATTAAAGATCAACTAGCAATTCGTATGACCATATCAGCAACCAATAAAAAGTAAGCCACTCAGAAAAGGTATAAGTTTCACGTCTAACTAATGCTTGCCTTCTTACATTGTCCCAAAAAGACCGAGCAAGACTATTGAGAGCCCACTAACAAATCAAGCTTTGTCAAAGATAGCAACATAAGCCCTATTTTAGAGATTCTCTCAATAATCAAGTAAGGCCCTTAGAAAATAGCTGCTTCATTTATTTATTCTTTAAACAAAAATCAAAGTCCGCTTTAACCCTATTTAAAGTCAAAAAAATGAAGTAGACGTAAGGTAATGTAATATATTAGCCAGACACTCAGAAACTCGGTTGAGAGATTTGTTGTGGATATAAGAGCGAAGCGTTCATAATTAACACATTATTAGAAACTTAATGATGCGTTAGAGTTGTAATGCAAGCAAGGATACAAAATAATTGGCTTGATGAGAATGTACAAGAGGTGCTCTTGCATAGAAGAGCTATTGATGACATAAGCCGGATAACATCATAGATAAGGTAGCATAAATATCTAAAATATTATTTTAGATAATGTGCCACACATGCTACTAGTCTAGATCTATAATGTACCACACATGCTACTATGTCACAAAGGTATTTATAGCTAAGAGGTAGTGCATACACTATAGCTAGAAGTCAGTCGAGCAATAGACAACCCTCCCCTTGGGCATGGACTATAATTGAAGACAAAGAAGATGATCCACATCAAGATGACAATACAAAATCCACTCCAGGATGACAAGCCTCCCCTTAAACAAGAGAAGTTAAAAATCTTTAAAGTATGTCCTCATTTTCCTCATAGTACACATGATTGTTGCTTCCTTCATGAAAGCATTCTTCTTCCATTTCTTCTGTTATATGTGCTCCTCCTCGTAGTTGCTTCTTAAAAAAATGATGGATATTTGAACACATGTTTTGAAATGTACCTACTCCATAGGGTTGAGAATGCTTCGAGAATGCAACATCCGGGAGCATAGAGGTCTTGCAAAATGCCCAAAATACCATGCTACAAACCATAAAACAATAGATATACATACCTAATGAATGGCACCAACGCATAAACGAGAATAGTGCACGAATTGAGAGAGATAGAGGAAGAAAGAGAGGGCAGAGAAGAGCACGTGCAAGTGTACCTCCTCAAGAGGAGTGCCACACAGGCATAGAGAGAAGAAGTGAGAGAGGAGAAGAAAGACACAAACACTGGGTGTAATCTCCCCCTGTGCAAGATTGAGCATTTTTCTCTTGCACGTCTTTATTATAGATTTCTTGAATGCTCAAAAATTAATGCAGACCGTCCACCCAGACATAAAGTGACCATATCTCATAAATAGCATTGTAATAATATAATATAAATAAACTTGATATCCTTTTGCATTTTCCATTGATCGCTTATACTTTTGCCGCATGTCAGTTGTAATAAATAAACATATTGCTATGAGTGCGCGAATGCGGTGCGTGTGTGAAGAGTGAGAAGGGGGGAGAGAGAGAGAGAGAGAGAGAGAGAGAGAGAGTACACAGATGTGGGTGGAGCTCCCAAATCTCACTGTATGAGCACAATGTGAGAATGAGTGAGAACTCCTTATTCTTTGTATATGTATAAAGAATAAGAAGATAAATGTGAGCGGTCGGACACTGGCCAGCAAACACGGGCAAAGCACGGCGAGGCACCACCTTTACCTAACATTCTCCCACTAAAGGTTGTGTGTCGATAAGTGGCGACAAGACTAGCCTACAACTAGTATATACAAGAGGTGAGAAAAGACGGCTCTCAACCTATGTCCACCGGCTCACTCTGTAACCGCTCTAGTGTAGATGCAACATGCATACCACTAGGGCTAGAGCTACGATGACACTCCTGCTGCAGGTATCGAGTGACGACCTGCATGGCTCCACAATGCACAATGCCAGTGTCAGTCATCCCCAGAGATATCAGTGTCTGTGTGAACGTCACCACAAGACAAATGCACAATCTGGTCTCCATGCAACACATCCGCAAAAGAGACACGCCTCATCTCTCGCTCCAAACATGGCTGCAAAAATACACAGAGACTACACTGCCTCGTGTGTGAGAAATATGCAAAGGGTATACTAGACCACTCCTAGCACCTCTGGCTATCACCAGTGATCCCCTATGCATCTAAAATGATTGCTCTCCAAGCAGTACACAATGTCCACTACTCTGCAATTGACGCATTGAATGTGAGTCCTGGTACATAATGTACATCTCGTAGTGTAAGCAATGCACCACTAGGCAAGAACATGCATACATGTTCTTGCTCTTTTTCTGCAAAATTCAGCAATGGCTTGCTACACAAGCTGAATATACATGCCTAAGCTGAGATCTGACACTGCCGAGCTGTATCGACCTCCGTCAACCTCCGTCGCTTCCGTCTCGTCGGGAAGCCGTCGCACGCGCGTCGCCAAAGCTCTGATACCAATTGTGAGTGCGAATGTGGTGCGTGTGTAGAGAGTGAGAAGGAGGGGGGGGGGGGAGAGAGAGGGAGAGAGAGAGAGAGAGAGAGAGAGAGAGAACACAGGATGTGGGTGGAGCTCCCAAAACTCATTGTATGAGCACAATGTGAGAATGAGTGAGAGCTCCTTATTCTTTGTATGTATATTGAATAAGGAGATAAATGTGGGTGGCCGGACACTGGCCGACAAACACAGGCAAAACACGGCGAGGCACACCACCTTTACCTAACAATTGTTGTATTACCCTTTCCATTACATACCTCTCCGTTAGAAAAGCAATTGTCCTCAATTGCTAAGATAAGAATCTACAAATCATACTTGTCAAAATAATGGCTAAAATTATGTCTCAAAAGTATCATGGAACAAAAATCATAATTAACAAAAACATTTGCTTACGCCTGTCGTCATCCACATACTGCATATTCTAGTTTCTCATACCACGAGAATAAGCAATAAATTTCATATCCTGATGTATTAGGATATGACATATACTATTGTATTAGGATATCATTGGCCACACTCATTGGTCAGTAATCAATTCTCATAAATTTTAAATCCAATTCCTTACATAATGTAGCAATCAATCATTATAAACCAAATCCAATTGCAGTTTGAATTCCAACCTAACCTCACTTTCATTATACACCTGGGTAACAAAATCGTACTAAGGGTGATGGTGCCCAGCCATTGCGGCATAATTTTGTAATCGATATTGCCTAAATTGGCAAGTCAGCACCAAACAATCGTGTTGCCTAGATCAGTGAATTTGCACTTCTGCTGCCTGAACCAACGAATCTGCACTATTATTATTTTGAAGTGGTGAATCTATTGCTTGTGGTTTTGCTACCTAAATCAGCGAGTTTGTACTCGTATTGCCTAAATCGACGAATGTGCACGGATAATTAGTATTGCCTTGCTGCAAACGGAGGCAAGGTGGCCCTACAAAATACCCCAAATAGCATAAACAGACAAATCTGCATACCTAACGAATTGCACAATGCATTATCCATACTATATGCGAATAGAGAGAGACAAGGAGCGACATAGAGTAGAAGAGCACGTGCAGATGCACCTCCTAGAGCGAAGTGCTACACCAGCACGACGAGAGAGGAGAGGGAGTAGGAGAGAAGAATAATGCAGACATTGGGTGCAATCTTCTCCCGTACAAGAGTGAGAATTTTCCTCTTGCATGTTTTACTTATAGATTTCTTGAATGCTCAAAATGAATACAAACTGGCCGGCCGGTCATAAATGGCCAAAGCTCATAAAGAGCACTTGAACAATATACATAAAATATATATCTTGTGCCATAGTCCATAGCTTGGTTAGCTTTTTCCACATGTCATCTGCATTAAATGATAAAAATATCAATTCTAAGATAAGAATATGCAAATCAAACTTGTGAAAAAAAGTGATTAGTATTCTGTGTCAAAAATATTACGTAGTAAAAGAAAAATTTATGAAACTAAACAACATTGCTTATGCCTGTCGTCATCCACATTATACATACTACCTATTCTAGTGTCCCATACCACCAGAATAAGCAGTATATGTCATACCCTGATGAATCGGGATATCACTAGTCACACTCATCATTTAATAATCAATTCTTATCAATCTCAAGTCCAATTCCATAAATACTGTCGCAATAGGAAATTGTCATATCTCAAGTCCAAATCCAAATATCCGCCAATATATATGCGGGTAACAAAAGCATGCTAGGGACAATGATGGCCAGCCCACTACAGCATGATTTTTGTGTGATCGGTGTTGCCTAGATCAGTGAATCTACACTCGACGTGCTACCTAAATCGGTGAATCGGCACTTGTGTTGCCTAAACTGGCGGATTTGCACTTAATATTGTTGAAAACAGTAAATGTCTTATTTATCAATGTGCTGCCTAAATCGGTAGATCTGCACTTGTGTTGCCTAAACTGGCGCATTTGCTAGTGTGTTGCCTAAATCGGTGAATCTACACCAGGATGAGCACTTACACATTGCCTAAACCAGAAAATCTGTGTGCTTGTGATCAATGGACTAGACAAGACATAAAGGAGAAAAATATTTACTATGTGTTTGACACCACTTTGGAGTACATCAAAGTACTTTCAAACTTTTGTTCATTAATGCTAAGTACCTCAGCTCTCGTGAGTATCTACATAGCTTAATGTCAAATGTTCTCAATAAAAACTCCATTTTGTTACAAGCTCAAGCCATAATATGAGAAGTGGCTAGATTCATAGCTCAAAAAATAACATGAAAAAAGCAGAGAGGTATTGGATATACGTACCTGGATGATATACTGCATTTGGAAATATATAAACTAATGTGTGCATGGCGAGAGAGGTATAAGTAGGATAAAGCTACAACTATCAAACTTACACCATAGTATAGTTAACAAATCCAAAATGTGTTAATTTTGTGTTGATAATTGGCCATGAAAAAAAAAGAATCGTATTAGTTTATATACTTGAGAAGGATAGGATGGTCACTTAGTATGTAGAATTTGATTCAATATAAGTGTTTGATTGCACATTTAAAACGTACAGTCTTGCCGCCTTGACTCGACAATCGCAAAGTTAAAAATAAAGTAAGATGGACTAGAAACAAAAAGTGATCCATAACATTGTTGAAACTGAAATGTGAGACAACTAAGCGGAAAGAAAAACTCTACAGTTCTAACTTAATAGCATAGATCCACTAGAATCACAAACAAACATAAAATGTAGGAGCCAGATCCAATTTGATTATATAGGTCAATGTAAGAGACAAAATTACATTGATTACTTACAGATGTCTACTAAGATTAGCCTTGGATCGATTAGAAAGTGATATGGAATTGATATATTGTTGATTGTTAATATTGTAGTAGATTTAAATCCTAAAAGATAACATCTAGCCATCAATTGTGGCAGACTGCAATTCAAACATATCTGTTCAGAAAGCAAAAAGCATAGATATATGGAGAGAGAACAAGAATCAAAATATATATGTAGGAAAGCCTTGCAAGTATAATAGACCATGGTTATCATGTCCATTGTGCGTGCGTGCGTGCGCGCACGTGTGTGTGTGTGTATGGGTGTGTCTGTGTGTATGGTTACACCGACAATGGACACCAAAGTAGGGATTATGGCATTTCTCTAACTTCACATAGTCACCATCTTCATCCTTGTCATCAGACAAGTTTGCACATAATCCATTCACCCTTTTTAGCCTTGTAATTTTCTTTTGATAAAGACTTATAATAAATACGTCAATGATCATCATATATGTCATGGATGCTTGAGAGTCAGTCATTGCCTGCATCATAGCCTACATCATCGCTAGAAGGCTCTAGAAGAATCTAGAAGGATCCAGAATATTCTAGAAGTTCTAAAAGTATCAAGGAGTTCTTAGAAATTTCTAGAAGCATGGAGAAAATTCTGGAAGAATCTAGAAGTTTCTGGAAAGCTCTAGAAAGTTGAAGAAGGATCTAGAAGGTTCTAGAAGAACTAGAAGGATCAAGAAGTTTCTAGAAGCTTGGAGAAGATTTCGGAAGAAGCTAGAAGTTTCTGGAAAGCTCTAGAAAGTTGAAGAAGGATCCAAAAGGTTCTAGAAGAACTAGAAGGATCAAGAAGGTTCTAGAAGATTCTAACCTCCTCCAGAAGAACCTAGAAGGTCCTAACCTCCTAAAGCAACCTCCTCAAGCACTATTATAAATAGGGGTCTTGGGCCACAAGCCCCTCAGTCTTGCCAACACCAGTTGTGAGCCTCCTATGAGGAAATCCCTCTTCTAGTTCTTGTCTTATGTTCAAGTCTTGTCCTTGCAATCAAGCTTTGTCTTGTACTCAAGTCATGTAATCCAAGTCTTGTATCTAGCTCTCTTAATAAAGTATTAAGTCTTGTAATCAATATTAAGCTTATCATCAAGTCCAAGTTCTTGTACATTGTGAGCGCCTCCTCTTGCTCTCTTCTAGCTCTATACGTGCTCATAACAGTTTGGCAAGACTACCATCTCTTAATCTTCTCAAGCCATTATGGAGCTGACGATGGAAGGTGTCATCAACGCATTGCAAAGCATCCAAGCTCAATTACAAGAACTTAGCGAAAGTAACGCTCAACTTTAAGCAGGGCAATCCCTAATCTTGGGACCGGCGTTGCAAAATCTTCAACGTCAAATTCAAGAGCTTCAAGAGACAAGCACATATCAAGCACAAGCTGCAAGATCTAGCTATTCTCAACAACATAAGAAGGAGCCAAAGGTCAGCATGCCTGAAAAATTTGATGGGACTAGATCAAAGTTTAGAGGTTTTCTCCATCAAGTGCATCTCTTCATTCGAATCCAACGAGAGAGTTATCTAGATGATGCCTCTCAGGTACGGCTCTCTCCTGGTTTGCTCCCTTACTTGAAAAAGAATCTCCTCTTCTTCATGACTTTGAAGCTTTTGTGCGGGAGTTCTGTGCAACCTTTGGGAATACTGATAGAGCAAGGGTTGCTGAAACCAAACTTAGAAATCTCCACCAAGGATCAAGACCTGCATCTGTCTATGCATCCGAATTTCAACAACTCACTTGTGATCTGACTTGGCATGAGGAATATTTCATTAGCCAATCTCGGTGGGGATTAAAGGATGACGTAAAAGATCTTTTATTGACTATGCCAAAGGTTCACACACTAAGCGAGTTCATCTCTCAAGCAATAGAATGTGATTGGGAGACAAGAGAGGCGTCTTTGGGCACCATTGCGACCCCAAACAGAAGTGACACATAATGGCTACACACCTCAATAGGGCCATGAATCAAGCATTGAGCCCATGCAAATTGATTCAGCACGATTTCAACCTCTCTCAGCCCAGGAGAAGCAAAGGCAAAACATTAATGGCTTATCTATGTATTGTGGAGAGCAGGGGCACATAGTTTGACAGTGTCCAAGGAAGAGAAGGATGAAGGTTCATGGTGCAATGGCCTCAACGTGTTTGGAAAACACGAACGTCCAACCCCAATAGAGACCGACCGGTTGGACGAAAGACAAGCAAAAAAAGGTCTCTTTCTTCCCGCTGATTCCACTTCAAGTTTTATGCTACCAGTCAAGATCCATATACCGGGTAGGCACATGGATTGTGAAGCATTACTAGATTCAGGCTCAACGGCGTGCTTCATGGACAAAGAATTTGCAAAAGAACAAGGCATACCACTTGTGGAGAAGTCTAATCCAGCAACTGTAGAAGTCATTGATGGTCGTCCCCTCGCTTCAGGGGATGTCAGGTACGAAACTCACCCCATAGAAGTAACATTGCAAGAGCATGTTTCAAGAACAGCGTTCAATATTATACAAAGCCCAAGCAGTCCAATTTTTATTGGGCTACAGTGGCTTGAATTACATAATCCTGACATCGATTGGAGGGCTTGGAGAATTGAACCACGAAAAGTCCAAAAGAAGAAGGGAAGGCATAATAGGCCTATATATCTTGGAGCCAAGGTCTTCATGCGTGCAGCCAAAAAGTATCCAACTTTCCTGATATTTGCAACACCAACTGACACATCGACAACAAAAATCATGGAGGCATTGCCACGTCAATATCAAGATTACAATGATGTTTTTGAGAAGAAGAATGCAGACCTCCTATCGGAGCATCGACCCTATGATTGTGCTATAGAGCTTCAGGAGGGAACCCAACCCCTTTTTGGCCCAATATACAAGCTATCTCAAGATGCATTGGTAGAATTACAAAAAAATATTGATGAGAATCTTGCTAAGGGGTTCATTCGGCATTCAAAGTCCCCATCAAGAGCTCCAATACTCTTTGTAAAAAAGAAGAATGGAACTCTCCAGATGTGCGTGGATTATAGGGGCCTAAACAAGATCACCGTCAAGAATCGCTATCCCCTTCCCTAGATCCCAGAGCTTTTTGAGCGCCTTGGCAAGGCAAGAATATTTACAAAAATAGATCTTCATGGTGCTTACAACCTAGTCAGAATCAAAGAAGGTGATGAATGGAAGACAGCCTTTCGGACAAGGTATGGCCACTTTGAATATACCGTCATGCCATTTGGTCTCACAAATGCCCCAGTTGTTTTTCAACATTTAATGAACGATATCTTTTGAGAGTATTTGGATTATTTTGTGGTAGTATATTTGAATGATATCTTGATATTTTCCAAGGATCAAGAAGAGCATGAGCACCATGTACTATTAGTACTTGAAAAGCTTCGTGCATCAGGGTTATATGCAAAGTTGGAGAAGTGCTCTTTTCATCAATCTAAGGTGGAATTTCTTGGTTATGTAATTTCTAAAAAGGGAATCTCCATGGATCCAAAGAAGGTTCAAACCATCCTTGATTGGGAGACACCCACCTCGGTAAGAGATGTTCAATGTTTCCTCGGATTTGTAAATTTTTATCGTATCTTTATACAGGGATACTCCAAGGTGGTTACGACACTCACAAGGTTGAAAGGCCATAATAAGTTTGTTTGGGACTCAGAGGCCATGAAATCATTTCAGAATCTCAAGCAAGCTTTCACGACTGCACCCATTCTAATTCACGCACATCCTACAAAGCCTTTCATCCTAGAAACAAACGCTTCAGATTTTTCCCTTGGCACTATTCTATCCCAAGTAGGAAAGGATGGTCGGGTACATCCAGTGGCTTTTCATTCTCGCAAGTTCTCAGTTTGTAGAAATCAATTATGAAATCCATGGCAAAGAGCTCTTAGCAATCATCGACTCCTTCGACACTTGGCGTCACCTACTTGAAGGAGCTCCTCATAAGATCACTGTCTATACAGATCACAGGAATTTGGAATACTTCATGACATCCCGCATCTTGAATCGTCGCCAAGCCAGGTGGAGTGGTATCCTATCAAGGTTTGATTTTCTTATCTCCTATAGACCTAGCCGTCAACAAGCGAAGCCAGATGCCTTATCAAGAAGATCCTACCTTGCACCTAGAGAAGGCGATGCAGCATTTGATCAACAAGAGTCAGTGATTTTGAAACCTGAGAAGCTTAAGCTAAACGCCACCATGATCCAAGCTCCTGAAGATTCTACTTTTCTTTCTAAGGTGAAGACGCAAATTGCCAAAGACCCACTTGCTCAGAATATTAGACAACAACTACAAGGACAAGAGGTTAATGAGGACTTTCAAGAAATTGATGGACTAATTTACTATAAGGGTCTTCTCTATATTCCGCCAGGACCAACAGGCCAGGAGGTACTTCAACAACAACATGATCTTCCATCAGCAGGGCATTTTGGGGTTAATAAGACAATTGAGATTCTCTCCCGTGACTTTTGGTGGCCTCAAATGTGGAAGCTTGTCAAGGAGTATGTAGGCACTTGTGACACTTGCAATAGATCAAAGGCCCCTCGTCATCACCCTCATGGGTTACTCCATCCCTTGCCCATTCCAACCAAACCATGGTCATCCATCTCCATGGATTTCATTGTAGAGCTACCCTTGTCACAAGGATTTGACTCCATTTTAGTGGCCGTGGATCGGTTTAACAAAATAGCACACTTCATTCCAACCACTAAAACCATCACCAGCAAAGGTACGGCCAAACTCTTTCTACAACATATCTATCGTTATCACGGATTACCGGATGACATAGTTTCTGATCGAGGCCCACAATTCATCTCTAGCTTTTGGAAAAGCTTATTCAAGCTACTCGGAGTACAAATCAACCTCTCCTCAGCCAATCACCCACAAAGTGATGGACAAACAGAGATAGTAAATCAAGTTTTGGAATAGTATCTCTGCTGTACTATCAATTATCACCAGGATAATTGGGTCGAGCTCCTACCGCTAGCAAAATTCTCCTATAATAACAGTTTTCATGGCTGCACCCATCACACTCCATTCTTTGCTAATTATGGTCAACACCCCAAACATGATATCCACAGACACTATCAAGTCAAGAATCCTGCTGCTATTCATCTTACACAACAATTATCCGCAATTCACAAAGAACTTACAATTCATATCAAAGAAGCTCAATCCAAGTATAAGGAAAGTGCAGATCTCCATCGCATGCAACATCCAAAATACAAAGAAGGGGATAAAGTGTGGCTCTTCTAACGTGATCTGCGTTCATCTCGTCCCTGTCAAAAGCTTGATTACCGAAGGCTTGGCCCGTTTAAAATTATCTGTCAAGTCAATCCAATCACCTATCAACTAATATTGCCCTCATCCATGAAAATCCATCCGGTCTTTCATGTCTCAGTCCTAGAACCTTGTCACACATCTAAGATCCCAGGAAGATCCCTACAACCACCTCCTCCGGTTGAGATTCAAGGACATGGTGATATATGAGGTCGAGAAAGTCCTAGATTCTCAAGTTTCACGTGGCAGGTTACAGTACTTGGTGCATTGGAAAGGCTATGATGTTAGTGAACGAACCTGGGAACCAACATACAATCTACAGCATTCATCTCTCAAAGTTCAAGTGTTCCATCAACAACATCCATGGAAGCCCAACTCAAGGAACACCACTGCTCCTCGTGGAACTCGTCCCTAGAGGAGGGGGTAATGTCATGGATGCTTGAGAGTCAGTCACTGCCTGCATCATCGCCTATGTCATTGCCTACATCATCGCTAGAAGGCTCTAGAAGAATCTAAAAGCATCTAGAAGATTCTGGAAGTTCTAAAAGTATCAAGGAGATTCTAGAAGTTTCTAGAAGCATGGAGAAGATTTCGTAAGAATCTAGAAGTTTCTGGAAAGTCTAGAGAGTTGAAGAAGGATCTAGAAGGTTCTAGAAGAACTAGAAGGATCAAGAAGTTTCTAGAAGCTTGGAGAAGATTCCGAAAGAAGCTAGAAGTTTTTGGAAAGCTCTAGAAAGTTGAAGAAGGATCGAGAAGGTTCTAGAAGAACTAGAAGGATCAAGAAGGTTCTAGAAGATTCTAACCTCCTCAAGAAGAACCTAGAAAGTCCTAACCTCCTCAAGCACTAGTATAAATAGGGGTCTTGGGCCACAAGCCCCTCAGTCTTGCCAACACCAGTTGTGAGCCTCCTATGAGGAAATCCCTCTTCTAGTTCTTGTCTTATGTTCAAATCTTGTCCTTGCAATCAAGCTTTGTCTTGTACTCAAGTCATGTAATCCAAGTCTTGTATCTAGATCTCTTAATAAAGTATTAAGTCTTGTAATCAATATTGAGCTTATCATCAAGTCCAAGTTCTTGTATTGTGAGCGCCTCCTCTTGCTCTCTTCAAGCTCTATACGCGCTCATAACAGTATATAGCTACTAATAAGACCTTCTTTGCATATTTTTATCTAATTACAAATTTGGCAAGAGCCGTTCAAATCTATTTCAAGGTGGGAAGATCTTTTTGGAGGTTTGATGCATCCCATCCTTCGATCATGAACCATTGGAACTACTAGGCCCAACACTATGTAGTCAACTGCCACAAGAGTTCTTGAACTATCCTTGTCATTAGACTTACGAGGAGCTTCCAACCTTCATGGCATATAGGACATCAGAGGACGTACTTGAGATGAGGGTAGGCTTGCAGTACAAAACTTTGGTATAGAAATGAAGCTTTATGTCAGCTTGCATTTGGAAGCGAAAGCATCTGCAAGAAGGGAGAATGAGTTGGATGTCACATGAGGGACATTTGAAGGAACCCCATTTGTCCCTTTCATGTGCAAAGCTATTATTCTCCACATTTAAGTAGGGTGGCAGAGAGCAATGCAATGCAAGCCTGAAGCTTCTCACTGAAAAACTTGACACCCAACATTACTTCGCAAGCTGGAATTATCGTTGCAAGTAGTGACAATGGAATTGTCGCCCTCGATCCTTTGTTTTTCTGCCTTCATACATTCCAAGGGAACCGGTCCTTGCATTCTAAGTCATACGGAATTCGATCTTATATTGATGAAGGCTCATTGCCGACCTTGCACTCATGACACTGGTAGTCCACGTTGAAGCAAGGGAGTTGAGATCTGTGTAGGGATGTTGGTGTAGGTTACAACCAATGCGCAATGGTGTGGGGGCCACGGGTGGAGAGAGAGAGAGAGAGAGAGAGAGAGAGAGAGAGAGAGAGAGAGAGAGAGAGAGAGAGAGAGAGAGAGAGAGAGAGAGAGAGAGAGAGAAATGAAATGAATTGGTATATTAAACGTCTTCAAAGGGGAAACTTACATATGAGATCAAGCTGATACAATCCTTGTGGATCCAATCCAATCTTCCTCTGCTTTTCGTTTTTCAGTAATTCTCACTTCTTCTTCTTTTCCTTTCAATTCTAATTAGTCATCTCTATTACAATCCCCCCTTATACACACCCCCAAGTCTGCATGCTATCTTATTGTAATGGGTTGAAGTTTTGAAACGATGATGATGCAATAATTACTAATCAAATTCTATCTTCTCTTTCTTCATGCTTGAGAGTGGCCGCCTACGACTTACATGACGAATCAATACTCTCAAAAGTCATCATGATTTAGCGCCGAGATAAAGTGGCCTTCTCTATAGTCTCTAATCATGGTTAATTTGTTCAAATCACATAATAATAAAACTAATATAATGGAATTTGAGAGATAAATGCACTTAGCTCTAGGATATAGTCGTATGACTTTCATCAGGAGCATTTGTTTTTTTTTTGCCAGCTTTGATACCACTGTTGCAAACGGAGGCGAGGTGGCCCTGCAAAATACCCCAAATAGCACACTGCAAACCATAAACAAAAAAATTTGCATACCTGACGAATCACACAATGCATAATCCATACTATACGCGAACACAGAGAGACAGGGAGCGACAGAGAGTAGAAGAACACGTGCAAATTCACCTCCTAGAGCGGAGTGCTACACCGGCACGGCGAGAGAGGAGAGGGAGGAGGAGAGAAGAATAATGCAGACACTAGGTGCAATCTCCCCCGTGCAAGAGTGAGCATTTTCCTCTTGCATGTATTTACTTATAGATTTCTTGAATGCTCAAAATGGGTACAAACTGGCCGACCAGTCATAAAGAGCACTTGAATAATAAAAAATGTACATAGAATATATATCTTACGCCATAGTCCATAGCTCCATTAGCTTTTTCCACCTGTCAGCTGCATTAAACAATAAAATATCAATTCCATTACAAGCCTAAATTGCAAAATCTACACCAGGATGAGCATATACACATTGCCTAAATTGGAAAATTGTGTGCATATGACTAGTGGACTAGACAAGGCATAAAAAACAACACATATATTAGCTATTTGATACCAAAGTGAAATAGATTTGAATAGTGAAGTATGCACAACTTGTTGTCGACCATCCTAGGTTAATTGAGCTCATGTGAGTGGCTACATAACTTAATAATTTCAATATTAATTGCTTTCAATCAAGTACAGTGACAATGATGGAATTGGTTGATTTCACAACTCATAAAATTAATTGAAATGAGTAAAATATCCATGTATTTTAAAACAATGTCTAGCGGTGTTCTATGTTGTTCCAAAATTGCTATTACAAAAGACCTCGGCGCCCTAAGAGACATCGTTATCAACCACATAGCCTTGTAGAATGGATGTTTGGATATCTTGAAGTGCCATTACAAGTTGTGGGAGTCAAATTTTTGGAACAGGACGCATGTGTAGAGAAAGCTAGATAGGGAGACATGTGCTTACTATAGCCAACATACAAACTCGCTATAGATCGGGCTCTTTGCAAGTATTTGTATTAGAAACTGGCTGCATGACGGTGAGCTTTTGCTCAAAATTCACCAAGTGACAATAGGTTATTTGAGCTCCTTCGATGATATTACAACAGGTAAAATGTTTTAGATGGTATCAAGGCACCCTTCTCGCAACTTTTGCAGCTACCACATGGCTCCCCCCTTTTTGCCATGTTTTTTTTTGCCAAGCCTCAAGCTTATCAATAGTGTGCAATGAGATATAGTGGATTAGAAATAATTGGAGATGGTGAGGGATGGTGTGGGGGGAGGAGAGCAGTTAGATGAGGCTTGTTGCATGTGCAGGCTACTAGAGAGTAGGAGTAAGAAGAGAAAGCAAGATTTTTTGCGGCCTTTATCAGTATGACATGAGAACGTGAGGTGAGCGTGAGGCAAGTAGCACAACTTTAGAAACACGGGAAGGAGAGAATGAGTGGAGGTGGTTTTAGGACTTGCGGTTGGGAGGGTGAGAGTGAGCCAAGCGGAATATAGAATATGATTAAATGCTAAGGAACGATGGGAATTGAGAGGGGGAATTTTAATTTATTGAAGGAGTATCTTTGAGTGCAGATGGCTCACCAAAAACTATGCATGCAATGGTGGGCCAAATCATCATGATGGGCGGCTTTAGTGTCCAGCAAGTAGCTCACATGGTTGCCTCAAGCCATCAGCACCACTAGAAAAGAGAGATAGAAACAGTTCATTGGTGTATGGAACACCACGAGAGAGAGAGAGAGAGAGAGAGAGAGAGAGAGAGAGAGAGAGAGAGAGAGAGAGAGAGAGAGAGAGAGAGAGAGAGAGAGAGAGAGAGAGAGAGAGAGAGAGAGAGAGAGAGAGAGAGAGAGAGAGAGAGAGAGATAGATAGATAGATAGATAGATAGATAGAGAGAGAGAGAGAGAGAGAGAGAGAGAGAGAGAGAGAGAGAGAGAGAGAGAGAGAGAGAGTTATTAGACAGCCACTGTAGAGAGGGAGAGATTTGGATAGTGGCGTGCATGGGAGAGTTGAGAGAGAGATGAGATTGAGACACGTGTGTGTGTGTGTGTGTGTGTGTATTTGGTGCATGTAATGGGAGGGGGCTTAGGATAGAGGCAGCCATGTTTTACAATTGCATGTGCAAAATGTCAAATTTGGAGCATATTAGATTGAGATTGTGTGTGTGTGTGTGTGTGTGTTTGGTGCATGTAATGGGAGCGGGCTTAGTATAGAGGGGGCCGTGTTCTACGATTACATGTGCAAAATATTTGGATGTGTCAAATTTGGAGGGTGGATGCATGCAACAACCATACCTCTACTACTTACTACCTGCGCTAGTGGTACTCTAGTCTTTAACAACTTGTGTTGCTTGATGCGAGTGCCTCAACTTGCAGCAACTGCATGGCCACATGTTGTCATGGAAGCAATGAGAGACTGTCCTAGAGTTTTGTGCCTTGCCTGTAGCTATCGGATGGCAAGTGTTTGCAGTGGGTGAGCAAGGGGCACTGAGACCAAGCTCGCTAGACAGCAACGACAGTGGCTTGATGACGAGCGCAGAGATGAATGCAAGTTAAAATACTAGCCATGGATTGTAAATGAATAAAGAGATAGTTAAATTTTTTCCTTTGGTGTTCTTTCTACAACAACAACATCTTGAATTGCAATTTTAGATTCTTTTCAAGCTTAGTTTCATGTTTTAGTAGCTACTTTACCGATCCTTGATTCTCCCTCCGGCATTGCACAAGGGGGAGATCTCAAAGGTCTCTTGGAATTCATCAGGCGAACGAGTGGTGGAAGTGATTGAATGTCCCCAAGCAAAACTACTTGAACTTAGGACTCATCCGACAATCTTCAATGGCTACAGGGATTATTTTTGTGAAGCTGAAAGATCTGTCATGTTTCAATCGTTTCTCAATTACTACCTACATGTACTCCTAATCCTATCCCTTCTTCTCTATTTCTTGCTTCTTACTCCCTCATCCCTAATCATATTGTTAAATCATAATTAGCTGCTAATTATGCTACATATATAGACCTCGATTAATCAAATTTGTGTTTATTCTCTTGAAACAAGGGCTTCCTATACTCACCCTTTAGACTTAATTGTCTTCTTGAAAGCAACCACACAGACATGGTAAATTCAATATAAAGAGAAACAAAAATATTTAGTTCATCTTCATAACTTAATTGAGCTACCTCATAAGGAGCATAATTGATCCTAATGCCTTGGCTTTGATTTAGTCTTGCAATCTTTCAAGTCCTCTTAGATTGTTGCATTCATAATGCCAAAAAAAATCTCTTTCTCCCTCGGCATGATCATTCTATGCCCAAGAGTGTAATCACATAAATGATACCATTGCAACCACCGAGAGCACAAAGGGCTTGAAAAATACCCAAAATACCATGCTAAAAACCATAAAACAATAGATTTACATACTTGTTGAACTATAGCTACCCATAAACGAGAACATTGCATGAACTAAGAGAGATAGAGGAAGAAAGAGAGGGTAGAGAAGAGCACATTCAAGTGCACCTGGAGCGGAGTGCTACACAAGCACAAAGAGAAGAGGTGAGAGAGGAGAAGAAAGGCACTAACACTGGGTGCAATCTCCCCCTATGCAAGAGTGAGAATTTTCCTCTTGCACATAATTATTTATAGATTTCTTGAATGCTCAAAATGGATACAAACTGTCCGCTCGGACATACTGTGACCATAGCTCATAAAGAGCACTTTAATAATACAATATCAATAAGCTTGATATCCTTTGCATTTTCCATTGACCCCTTTTTCTTTTGCTACATGTCAGCTGCAACAAATAAATACCTTGGCATATTTCCCTTTTCATTACACATAATTTTGGCATACATAGCTTTTTGATATTCCATCATCATAAAAGTGGCTCCTTTTGGTGCTTTTGTTTGGTTGTGTAAGCGGCTTCTTGGTGTTAGGAACAAGAGATAATTTCAAAAAGACTTCCATTGAGCTATCACAGTGGGAAAAGGCCAAAGGTAGACAACTCAATAGTGGTGACTCGTGATGGATGCATTGGTAGGGCATTTAGATGCCAATATGGTTGAAAAAGGTGTCCAAGTGAAAGCTCAGTCCCTCGGCAATGGTGCAACTTTGCTGCTATAGGTATAGCTAATGAGGATACAACACATAAAATCTACATAGCTGAACTAGAATTGGGGCAGTTTGCTGATCAATTGGGTGACAAGGATCGAATGTAGCGACGAGTGATTATTAATTCAAACTGGTGAAGCTCCATGAAGATGCAAATACAAGCACACTAATGAAGGGGATTAAAAGACACTCAATTAATGATTTTTTGAAACACGATAAAGACTAGGAGGGGATTATGAAGAATGACCAATGCAATGCAAGTACACACTCTATATTATCAAATGAATGATTAATCTTAATTAGCCTTCATATTAACTAGAAGAGTAGTGGCTCAAAAGTCTTTCTCGTGAACAGGCTCTTACTAGTTAATTAAGAACTTATTAGATGTTGTGAAGAACTAATAAAGAGAGTGTGATTAGTACTATTAACTAAGAAGTTAAATTTTCTTCAACTTCTAATACAAGTAGAGAGCTTTACGGTGGGTGAAAGAGCAAAGCATTCATAATTAACACAAAATTGAAAACTTAATGACACATTAGAGACATAATGCAAGAAAAGGTACAAATTAAAACTAGAAGATGGCTTGATGAGAATGTACAAGAGGTGCTCTTATATAGAAGAGCTATCGATGACATAAGGGATTCCATAATAGGTATAATAGCATAAATATTCATGAGATATTATTCTAGATAACTTGCCACACAAGCTACTAGAGTTAGATAATGTGCCACACATGCATGTATAGATAAGACGTAGTGCATAGACTATCGCAAGAAGTACGTTGGGCAGTAGACATGCCCACCTAAGTACATCTAGAAAGACCAATGTTCATAGAGTTAGAATCAAGTCCAAAAACCAAAGTTTATTAGATGATAAAAAGTAAGGACATATGAGTGCTCGTGTTCTTGGATACATCTTGAATGCATGATGTGTAAGAGAACGCTCTAATTTTCTCCTCTTATTGTTTTTGGTCTTGCTTCTTCATTACCAAAGCGCTTGATTACATGACATGAAATCTGCATGTTAAGATGCCCCTTTTCTGTATCTCCCATACAAACCTTGCAATAGTAGAAAATGTAATAGGGCATGAAAATTCTACAAAGGAAGAGAAAAGAACCTAAGAGTGGACAACTTTGGGGGGGGGGGGGTGAAAGGGGGAGACATGTGATCTCCACGATCTGCATAGAAGACTTTCAATATTGCTCCTCCAGAGCTTCAATGAGAAGAATTAATAAAAAAACATCTGCAAGCCCCTAACAAAGGAAGCAAAGGACTCAAAATTTTTCCAATTTACACACTTTATCAGATTGAAGAGGCTATTACTCTTTTAAGAGATCATAACAGTGCAATCAAATAATCAATAATTGTGTGCTTGAGAGAGCACAACAACACAAATCAAAAGATCAATAGCTATGTGCAAATTGATACCACGATTTGGTGTACCAAAAAAAGGGACCAAATTTTGTTCCTCGTTATTGGTACTTTGACCATATATAACCTTTGAAATTTTGGAGGGGCTCAATTGGTTGCCAAAAGGTTTATTTCTATTTTGAAAGTAAATAAGGACAAAAGTTAAAAGTGTGGCCATACTTGTGAAAGAAATGTAAGGTGATGGGTCATTATTATTTGGATTGGTGAATGTTTGAATAGAGAGCAGTGCCCTACTATCTGTGAACAACTATATATGTGTGTGTGTGTGTGTGTGTGAGAGAGAGAGAGAGAGAGAGAGATAAGGAAAAAAGTTAAAAGTGTGGCCATACTTGTGAAAGAAATGTAAGGTGATGGGTCATTATTATTTGGATTGGTGAATGTTTGAACAGAGAGCAGTGTCCTACTATCTGTGAACAACGATGTGTGTGTGTGTGTGTGTGTGTGTGTGTGTGAGAGAGAGAGAGAGAGAGAGAGAGAGAGAGAGAGAGAGAGTTCTCCTAGAGGTGCTGGTTTTTGTTGTTAGATAACTAATTTAAACCACCAACAAAGGCATGGACATGGACCTTATGTATATGCCAAATCTTCATCTTCATCATGCTCCATGACCTGGGGAACCCACTCTTTATAGACAAGGACATGCCACTTGGAAAATAATTCTCCTACCCTTGTTTTACATATAAGGATTTGTATGGCACTTTGAAAATACACAAGTGAATCAAAGTAGTGTGAGGATGTGCTTTGTGACAAAGATTCCATTTCAGAGTTAAGGTATGCTCAGTGCTCCAAGGAGAGAGTGTCTTACTAAATCCATGATTGCTCGTGTCACAATCAACTAGATACAGGTGAATCAGAGTAGTGTGAGGATGTGCTTTGTGACAAAGATGGCATTTTTGAGTTAAAGTATGCTTGATGCTCGAAGGAGAGATTTTCCTACTAAGCATCGATGTCTGATAGTGATCAAAGTGTCCCCGTGTGTGTGTGTGTGTGTGTGTGTGTGAAACACAAGAAGTACACGAGAGAAATTAACAACCTGTATGAAAACCCTACATACATAACAAGTGAACTTTGAAAGACTAGTCAATTTAATTACACATTGCAATACATTCAACGTGGCAAAATCATCAGGATAAAGTTTAATACTTGCATGAAAATGAAACTTAAGCGATCAACTTTTACATGAGGAGTAAAGGTAAGCTTTTTTTTTTTTTTTTTGGGGGGGGGGGGGGGGGGGGGGGGGGGGGGGGGGCGGGAATTGAGAGAAAGGAACTATAGTAATGAACTAAGTGAAGGGGAGGACTATGTATTAAGGTATGAGGTAAAAGGGTTGGGAATCAATCCTAGAGAAGGAGGCTAGTATAAAGAGATATAAAGAGCAGTAAGATAACCTCCATAATTAAGAGGCACTTGAAAGCAAGGCAACTAGGGGAGACGTGACTATTCACACATTGGGAGTTTTATACCAATAGATGAAGTGTTTGGGTAGATGAAAGAGGTTGGATGAGGTACCCAAGAGGTTGTAGACGTGTCTAATGAGGGAGTGAAAGAGGTTCAAGTTGTAGGTGAACGATGAAAAAAGGTATTTTCCCCAAGGTGTCCACTATGTATAAGTCAAATATATCACGTGCATTCGAGGACTCTTTTTAAAAACCCTATGTAACTTATTTTTAAGAACTTTTTATAACCCCTCTATAAATTTTTAGAAAATTGATTAATCCCTTGTTTTAAATAAATGCATGCCAAATTGGGTGTATTTCAGGAAGGATAAAAGGATTGCTATCTGGAATGTGGACTCTTAAAATGTAGTGATTGCAGCAAGGGCACATGCAAGAAACTCTAAGCTATTATCATCTGATGCAAAGCAAGGGTTGATGCAATCACCTATACTTGCATCTTAAAGGCATGTGGCACTATGCAAAATGCCGATTGCGGGATATGCTCAAATGGCATAGGCTCAAGAAGTGTTGGGCTGTTTTCAATGGACGCAAAGTGAGGGCATCCTCTCTATATAATCAATTATACTTGCAACTTGAAGACATGTGGCATTGTGCATGATGTCAAGACATTGCCTTGCCCGACATATGTGACAAATGGGGTGTACTTCAGAAAGGACAAAAAGGGATTGAGGAGATTCTTGTCCAAAATGTTGACTCTTTAAATGCACTCATTGCAGCAAATGTTGAACAAGGGCAAGGGCAAGGGCAAGAAGCTCCAGGTTTTTTTGAGTTAAAGTGAGTAAGAGCTGATGCAATTACCTACATGAAGGCATGTGGAACTATGAAAATGTCGATTGCGGGATATGCGAACAAGGACAAGAGTGGGAAGTGTTGGGTTGTTTTCAAAAGATGCAAAGGGAGGACATCTCTCTCGATGATATCACCTATACTTGTATCTTGAAGAAATGTGGCATTGTGCATGATGTTGAGGCATTTCCTTGGCCAACATGTATTGCAAATGGGGTGTATTGTAGAATGGACAAAAAGGGCTTGATGAGATCCTTGTCCATATTGTTGACTCTTAAAACTTATCAATTGCAAAACATGTCAAATAGGGGCAAGGGAAAGGAGCTCTAGGTTGTTTTCAGCTGATGCAAAGAGAGGGCTAATGCAATCACCTACACTTGCATTTTGAATGCATGTGGCACTACGCAGAATGCCCATTGTGAGGTATGTTGAGCAGGGGCAAGATCAGAAAGTGTTGGGGTGTTTTCAACGAATGAAAAAGGAGAGCATCTCTCTTGATGAAATCACCTATAGTTGTGGCTTGGAGACATGTGGAATTGTGCATGACGTTGAGACATTGCCTTGGCCAACATGTATGCCCAAGATTAGGAAGTGTTGGGGTGTTTTCAATGGATGCAAAAGGAGGGCATCTCTCTAAAATGAAATCACCTATACGTGTGGCTTGAAGACATGTGGAATTGTGCATGACATCGAGACATTGCCTTGGCCAACATGTATTATAGAGAGGACGACAAAGAGGGTGTTAGGAGATTCTTGTCCGAAATGTCGACTCTTGAAATGTACTG
The DNA here is from genome assembly GCF_014529385.1 of Adiantum capillus-veneris. Classification (NCBI taxonomy): domain Eukaryota; kingdom Viridiplantae; phylum Streptophyta; class Polypodiopsida; order Polypodiales; family Pteridaceae; genus Adiantum; species Adiantum capillus-veneris. Next base: position 76,581,011 of record NC_140941.1, on the reverse strand, counting down.
ATTGTAGCACATGTTGAACAGGGCAGGGGCAAGGAGCTCTAGGCTATTTTCAGCTGATGCAAAACGAGCATTCATGTAATCACCTAGACTTGATTCTTAGATGTATGTGGAATTACATAAAGCACTAATCACACAATATGCTCAACATGGGAACAATTGAGAAGTAGCACCCTACAACGAGATAAATAAGATGCTCACAAGTTGCATATTTGTGCTTTAGGGGACATCAAACAACAAGTTTTGTCTTCTATCACTTGACAACAAGAGCAAGGAGATGACCTTAAAATTGCTACTTTTCTTCCTAATTCTGTTGAGGTAAACATGAGCTTGATGCTACTGATGCTAATGCTTGCGGGGCATAAAAAAAGTGTAGATTAAAAGAAAGGTCCACAAATAGATGCATTGAAGCACCTTGCATGCAGGGAGATGCAGTAGGTAAAAGAGCGTCGTCAAGGTCTATCTTCTCGAGGAAAAACACAAAATAGTATTTTGAAGAAAAGCCTTCTTGTTGTGGGATGACTAAGTGCATTATCTTACTAAATCACACAGAAAAAGATGGAAATTTTGAATTAGACACGTATGCTAACTCAAAGAATTCAGCTTTACAAAAGATGCAGGAAACCAACAAAAAAATTCAATAGAAGCAAAAATGGAGGTATACTAGAAATGATGTCCGCAAGGCAAGCAAAAACAGGCTATGATGAGTCAAGAGGAGGCAATGCCAAGAATTCAGGCTCGACACCTTTGTACCCTTAATTTCACCAGCTTGCAAAGAGCAATCACTAGGTCTTTGTGCAATGATAGCAACATGAACATATAGCACGTAGCAAAGCATAGAGAGATGGAAGCTTGCATGTGAAAAGTTACACAAAACAACAAAGAGACATACTGCAAAATAGTACTTTTAGTTGAAAGAGAGAAATAGTGACCAAATACTACAACATCCCTAGTAGGTATCTATATATGCTCTCTCTCTCTCTCTCTCTCTCTCTCTCTCACACACACACACACACACACACACACACACACACACACACACACACACACACACACACACACACACTCACTACTGGCACACTCATGCACATATACTAGAGCACACTGACGGACGCAAAGCGGACCCCGAACCCCGACGGCCTCTAAAACGCCGGGGGCCGAATGGCGCGCCTCGAGCCTGCCACGGTAAAGTGAACAAGGACACCACCTAGCTTTGAGCGGCTAGGACGCAAAACCACGATGATATGAACACCGCAAACTTACACACACACACACACACACACACACACACACACACACACAGAGAGAGAGAGAGAGAGAGAGAGAGAGAGAGAGAGAGAGAGAGAGAGAGAGAGAGAGATTTGCAAATGATGAAAACCTTCGGGGGTGTGAAGGTGAATTATTTCTGCAATATTTACAAAGTGGCATGCCATGGTGGTAGAGAGGTAGGGAGAGGGGGTGGTGCAACCTACTTGGTGCGTTCTCTAAGACGACTTAATGATTGTGAATACTCACTACCAAGAGCGTGCATACGTGTATGCATCGACCATTGGAGTCGAGAGATGGATGTGGTTCCCTTCGCATGGTGCAATTCCCAAGGCAAACCCAACACACAAGCCCCCCCTCCCCGTGATGGTGATAGTGTCAATCCTTTCCACTACACTCTTCCAAATGCTTGGCTCCTCATGAATTGCCCCCCCCCCCCGATAGTGACCTCTCAGTGCCAATTTACAGGTGTTGGCTGCTTGGATTATGGTAATCCCAGTGTGGGTTAGGGTAACCTTAATCGGGGAGACAAAGCAAGTGGTGGGCCTGGTGTGGTTGACCCTTGTTTGTTTTGGGAGGTTATTAAAAGAAGGGAATCTCTAGGGGGCCTTTGTGACCATCACCTAGAGAGAGGATATTTACAAAAAATGGGAATTTACAATGGCTCGGGTGAAAACTGAAGATAATGATGAAAATAACTTATATTATTGGAATGGCTTCATGGTTGCGTGTTGCGGTGAATGGTGTGCTGCCGGTGCGTCGATGTCGAGCGTATTTCTTTTCGGGGTCGGCCGGGACATGCCTTTGGCGCATTTTCTCTTTTTGTTGTTGACGGCGCGTGCTTTGGATCCTTCTTCTTTTTGTCGATGTCGTAGTCATAAACCTTTGGTTTTTTGTATTTGTGGTGCGGTGCGTATATGCGTGTGTGTGTATGTATTGGTGCATGAGGGCGGGTGTGTGCACGTAAACGTGCGTGGAAAGGGGGCTTAATATTAATATATACAATATATATATATATATATATATATATATATATATATAGTTTTTTTTTTCGTCGATGGTTGACGGCCGGCTGCCTGCTAAACTACGCGAGGCGGATGGGGGGGGATGGGGTCAGAGAGAGAGAGAGTGTCGGTGTGTATGTGTGTGTATTGTGTGTGTGGATATGTTGTGTGTGGATATGGTGTGTGTGGAGAGAGAGAGAGACGGTCTGTTGCGGCCTGAGCGCCTGGGAGGAAGAGAGAGAGAGAGTTTCTGTTGAGGACTCGTGCACAGCGCCAGAGGGGAGGAGGGCGGGGTGTATGGTGTGTGTGTGTGTGTGTGTGTGTGTGTGTGTGAAGAGAGAGAGAGAGAGAGAGTTTCTACTGCAGCTGAGTGCCGAGAGAGAGGAGAGAGAGATACAGAGGGATAGAGACCTGCGCCTTCGGGCTGAGAGAAGGAGAGAGTGTGAGAGGGAGAGGGATAGGGTAGGGTGTGTGGGTAGAGAGGTTGTGTAAGGGAGGGAGTGTGTGTGGATAACGGAGAGAGAGGAGAGTGTTTTCGGCGCCTTCAGGGGCTCGTGAGAGAGAGAGAGAGAGAGAGAGTGAGGGAGAGAGAGGGTGAGGTCCGCGCCTTGTGTGCCGCCGGACAAGAGAGTGAAGGAAGGGGGGGGGGGGTTTTGGCAATGGAGTGGGGTAGGGGAGATGCGTGGGTGAGAGAGAGAGGGGAATAGTATCTAATGTCTTGCATGGGAGCTTAAGGAAGCACGAGAGAGGGGTAGGGGGGTGAGTGCTCAAAGTTTGCGCCTGGCCCGGGGGGGGGGGGGGGGGGGGGGGGGGGGGGGGGGGTAATGAGAATGGGGTGAATTTGGGAGAGAGGATATTAGAGAGAGGTATGTAGGGAAAATGAGAGAGAGAGAGAGGGGGTATTATTTTATCCAATGCCCGTTGGGGGGGGGGGGGGGATTAAGTTTTTCTTCTTTTTTTTTCTTTGATTTTTGAAAGTGGGCTATCATTAGCCCTCTCCTTTGACTAGAGGCATTCATGATTCTAGCCCTTCTTCTGCTTCCTCAGCTGTAGAGTTAGAGGGTTCTCCCTCCTGTGGAATGTCTAGCACAAATTCTGGGTCAAACCTAAGAAAATACCTTTTCAGTCTCCATCCATTGACCCTAGTCTTGTGAATTCTCCCATCTGCTTCCATCAGCTTATAGCTGCCGTTTATTATTATCTCGTTTGTATAATGTCCCTTAGGTTTTGTGTTTCGCTCTAGTCACTCTGTTGTCGTATCGCAGTACTAACATGCCTTTTTTCAGTCCTTTTTCTTTAAGCCCTTGATTGAAAGTGAGCCGACATCGTTCTACCTGTGCTGCATAGTGAATGATTGCTTCTTCCCTATCTAGTTGGAGTCTCTTTAGATCCAAGATGTGGTTTCGGAGGTTTACAATTGGACGATGTGTCTGGCTAGCCAAGACTCGTAAGCTGGCTATTTGTACCTCAATGGGTAGAATTGCCTCTTCCCATAAACTAGATGGAAAGGAGTGAAACCTAGTGATGTTCGGAACGTTGTTCTGTAGGCCCAAAGAGCTGCCATGAGATGTTTATCCTAGTCCCCTGTGTGGTTGTTCACCTGTTTTGTGATGATTTTGCAAATCATTCCATTTACCTTCTCTACCAGACCATTGCATTGTGGGTAGTATGGTGTGGAATGCCTACGTGTGATGCCTAGCTTCTTCATCAGTTCTCCCACCAAATCACCTCTGAATCCTGGTCCTCTATCTGATATTATCTCAAGAGGAGTGCCAAAATGGAAAACGATATGCTCAAAAATGAACTTTGCCACCTCTTGGGTTGTAATGCGGGTAGTGGCCGTTGCTTCTGTCCATCGAGTCATGTAGTCTACACCCACTATGATGTACAATTTACTTGATTGGGCCCTTGGTAAAGGACCGATTGCATCTATTCCCTATTTCTCAAAAGGACCATATGAAATGATAGGGGTTTGTGGCTCGTAGGTTAACGTGCGATCACTGGCCACTTGACAAGCCTTACATGTTTTACACCAATGGTGTACATCCCTGTTCAAACTAGACCAAAAGTATCCTGCGTGTAGAATCTTCCTACTGGTGATATCTAGAGCAAAATGACCGCCGCAGACGCCGTCATGGCAACTTGAAAATTACCTCTGTGATTTCACTGGAGGTTGGCACCCGCCGGAAAATTTGATCTTTGCCCTTACAATAAAAGTGGTCGTCTATAAGGCGGTACCTAGTAGCCTTCCTTACCAGCCATTGTTTTTGGCCTTTGGTGTGTCCTGCTGGACATTCTCCTGTATCTAGAAAACTGATGATATCAGGCATAGCATTGTGCTACCTTGGAAGAGGGGTAGTTTTAACTTGATTTCTCCTACGGGAACGTCTTGTACTCTTTCTTTAGCTAGTGCATCTGCCTCTTGATTTTCTGCTGTGGGGACATGGAAGAGTTTTATTGCTTCAAACTTCTTTAGAAGGTCTTTAACGTGGCGAAGTTGACCAAGTAGAACGTGATTTTTGCACTCCCACGTGCCATTTATCTGCCTTATCAAAAGCAAGGCGTCGCCAAACACATTTAGGCGCTGAATTCTTTGTGAAACACATTGTTCCAACCCAAGAATTAGGGCTGCATATTCTGCTTCATTGTTGGAGAGGGAGTGTAATAACTGCCCCATGGAGAATACTCTTTCTTGCTGTTCATTGAAAATGACCATGCCTAGTGGCAGACTGATCCATTGTTCTCTTGTATGCTCCGTCAAAGAAAAAAGAGTGAGCTCTCTCTAGCTTAGGACTTTCTATCACTGGTGTTCCTTCCTTTGCTTTCGTGTTGACCTTCAGCTTCTTCTCATAATGGCGATGAGTGAGAATTCCCGCTAAACTAGCCCTGGTGGAGTTTTCTACTTGCATGGTGTAGTCAAACTCTTGTAGTCTAATTAACCACTTTTGAGATCCTAGATGAGACATCCATGTGTCACATTACATATGGGAAAACCTCCTCCATTGTGGGGATTACAAAGGGTCTAGGGAGGAGATAGGAGCGGAACTTTGTGGTAGAAAACATTAGTGCCAGAACCATGTGTTCTACTTCGGTAAATCCTTTTTCTGATGGGGTCATGACCTGAATAGAGAAGTAAATAGGGCGCATGAAAGAAGTTTTGGGATCCTTTTGCATTAGCACTGCTCCTAGTGTATCATTTCCCACACTAGGGTTCACATAAAATTGCTCGTCCCACTTAGGAGGTGAAATAGTGCGAAGCTTAGCTAGGATTTGCTTCACCTCAGTAAACTGCTGCTCGTTCTCTTCACTCCATGAGAAGACATCCCTCTGGGTGAGTTGTTGTAGGGGAAGGACCACTTGAGATAGTAGGTGAATGAACCTGCTTAAGTATCTTACCTTCTGAAGGAAAGAAACCAGCTGCTTGGCGGTGGTGGGTGATAATAAAGATACCAGAGCCTGAATCTTGCTAGGGTCATCCTCGATTCCTTTTGCTGAAATTACATGACCAAGGAGAGTGACTTTGCTCTCACCAATGTGACACTTGTCCACGTTGAGTTGTCCACCCAAGGTTTGCAGCTTGGTTAAGCCATCATAGACTTTGCTTAAATGAAGGGCTCATGAGCTATAAATGCAAAAATCATCTATGAAAACCTGTATTGATGTTCCAAAGTAGGGTTGGAAAACAAAAGTTACATAGTGTTGAAACGTGGCCGGGGCGTTAGTGAGGCCAAACTACATCACTCTATAGGCAAAACATCCCCAAGGTGTGATGAAGGTTTTCTTCTTCTGATCCTCCTCCACAATGCTAATCTGGAAGTATCCTGAGTAGCCATCGCATACTGTGTAGCGTTCGTGACCTGCCACTTCATTGAGTATTTCATCCTGGAATGGGAGGGGAAAGTGGTCCCTCTTCGTGGCTGCATTGAGAGGTTTATAATCCAGACAGACTCTCCACTTACCATTTTTTTTTGGTGTGACTACTACTGGGGAGACCCATTCTGAGTCTTCGACAGGATAGATGAAACCTGCTTGTATCAAACTTCTCACTTCTTTAAGCAATGCCTCTTGTTGGATTACTCCAAGTCTTTTGAGCTTTTGTACTACGGGTTTACTACCTTCCTTGAGCTTTATGTGGTGTTGTGCTACTGTAATTCCTGTGATCTTATCATAGCCATCAATGAACAAAGTAGTGAAGTTACCTAACATGGAGACGTACTCCTTCCTTTCTTCATTGGTTAACTCATTTGAGAGCATTTTTTGTAGCTTACTGCATCTCCAAGGACTGCATACCTGATGATCCCTCTTGGTTTGCTGAGGTTGCTTTAGATTGTGTGAATTTGTTTGGGTCTTTAAGAATGACTCCCATTACTTCAATGCTACTGTCACTTTAGTCGGTGGTGGTCGTCTCTTCTCCTGAGGTAGATGAGTAGTCGCTGGTGGACTCGTCTTCTAAAGCCTCCAAGATCATGTTGCGCTGCTTTCCAGTCCTCATGTCGTAGAATATGGACTTCCCTTTAGCATCCTTCATCTGGATCATCCCGGTGCTCCAGTCTTCTTTAGCTTCCATAGCCATAAGCCAAGGCCTTCCAAGAATGATGGGGTAGACCTCCCCTTTGTGTGGCATGACGAAGATGTCTACCTCCACTTCTGTATTGAATGCTTTTACTTTGACCGCATTTACAATGCCTATGCATTTCACTCTTCCATTGTTTGCCATCTTGGCTTGGCAGGGTGCCAGCCTACTTACCTCTAGACCTAGATGGTGCATCATCTTTTCACTCATGACGCATATTTGCGTGCCACCATCTATGTAGACGTTTGAAATCCGTTGCCCCTTGATGTGAGCATCCATGGTTGGCAGGATGTCGTCAAGATCCCTCCCAGAGATAGCCCCAGCTATCCTGGGTCTTGATTTCCTGGTACTTACCATTTTCGTCCATTTCCTCCTCATTCTGGGTGCAAGGTGGAGTAATTGGGGCCAAGTTATCTTCGGGCCCTGCATTAACACATCCTGAACTAAGTCATAGGGTTTTGCATACTCACCTAGTGAGAAGTCCACCATGTCTATCTTCCCCAGTGGTTTAGCTGCTTGCTTGCTAGACTCGGCCTTTCCTTTCATCTTCTCTTTTCTTTGAGATGCCTCCTCGTGCCTCGCACGCTTCACTCCCATATCATCCACTTCTTCTACCTTCGCTTTTCCTTTGTGCTTCTCTCAAGCTGACTCTTCTACCTTCGCCTTCCCTTTAGCCTCTAAGCTAATAACACTCACCGCTTGGTTCACAGCAGGTGGTGGGGGTAGTGGCGGAATGAGAGGTTGGGGTGGTGGTTGCTGTTGTACAGGTGGTCGAAGGATTTGGACCGGTGGGATTGGTCCTGGATGCCTAGGTGGTGGTGGTCTTGCTCTTGGCGGAGAGATCTGATTCTGTCTCCCCCCTCTATTGAAATTCTGCCTCCTCGGGTGTGTGTGTGTGTGTGTGTGTGTGGGGGGGGGGGGGGGGGGGGGGGGGGTAATGAGAGTGGGGGGAAAAAAGGTGAGGGGGGAATGTAAAGGGTGAGTGTAAGCATTACGGAGAGCGAAGGGGGGGGGGGGGGGGGGGGGGGGGGGGGGGGGGGGGGGGGGGGGGGGGGGGTTTCCATGCGGCTCACACCGAGGGAGCACGAGAGAGGGGTCGGGGGGTTTTTTTAAAGCTTCCGCCTGGGGGGGGGGGTATGTAGGGAAAATGAGGGAGAGAGAGAGAGGGGGGTGTTATTTATCCAATGCCCGTCGGGTGGGAGGGGGGAATAAGCTACGGGGGGGTGCTGAGAGTGGGTGGGGGGGGGGGGGGGGGGGGGGAGGACATGATTTTTTTTCTTTTTTTCTTTGATTTTTGAAAGTCAGCTATCAACATTATTAAAAACAGATGTCTATGCATTAAATTCCTCTCTTGGCTTTGGAGGTGCTAAGGCAGGCCCACCCATAATGTAGCCTAGTGTTTTGTGAACTACTGGTATGCTTTGCCTAAATTGTCCTTATGAAAGTGTCTGAGGCATCTAATTGCATGACCCCTAAGTTCAAATGGAAATTTTGCAAACTTTATTCATAAAACCTTTGATGACATGGTCCAAATAGAGCTAGCTGCTATTAAAGCTTTTGCAAACAATAAAACTACCTTCCAACAAATAAAGGGTCACATTTTGAGATAAGCTTAAGTCTCGCTTTTCTTTCCTAATTACCACCTTGAAAATAGGCCTTTGGTTGTGTGTTGAAATGCTTACATCAGCTTCTAGATAGTTGTTGGGACAAACAATTTAAAGTGTAGAGTCTATAGACATATGAGTCCTTTGTAGACAATGGAATACACCAACACTCTTACATGGTCACAGCATTGTCATAAGCATGTAACTCCTACCCTTCCCTTAGGCCATCTTGAGGTAGCTTAACCCTTTCTTAGCCAGCAATAGCTATTTCTACCCATAGAAGATTTTGTGCACATGAAATACTTTTGAGGAGTGGCTTACCAAAAAAGTTTCACTAGACTCCTGCAAACTATAAAACCAACAATGACAAGGTGATGTAAATGCTCAACAAAGAATAGGAAAAATTGTCTCAATTTTCATCTTCAATTAATATATAGAGTATGAACGTGTGTTGACTTGAGAGAGATCAGCTTTGCTACAACCAACCGGTGCATGTTGTATCAACAACTAAAGAATTTCATGGGCATTGGACATTTCAATGCAACTATGATCCCTTTGTACTTATCGTAATTTACATCTCTCACCACAAGAATGGGATCTTTGAGGCCAAGCATCTCCAACACACTGGTTGCTGCTAGCTAAAAACTTTCCCTAGTCTACTCTAGACCTACTCTACAATCCATAGCCAAGTCACGCTTTTGATTTATCTGGTCTTTAATGTCCACATCACTGTTATCTATCTCACATGGGTCCCTAGGTGAGATGATAGCTCTTCTAAGAAATTGAAATCAACCTTTGCAAAATAAACTAAGTGATGCATAACTTTGTAATGAAATCTAACTCACTTGATCATTGGCAACAACTCCTCCCTGACTACCTCAGCCTGCTTTAAGGTGCCTGCCAGAAAACATGCACACATGTTCAATTGAGAGCAAGCCTACTTGCTTCAAGCATGCATTTTTTATTGGACATGAAAAAGCTATGGAAAATCTCAAACAGTCCACTACATGGACTATATGTGTATGATTGAAGTTATTGCAACTGTCAATGTAAGCAATAATCAAAACTAAGTACTCGTGAGAATCAACATGACCAGCCTAGGCTCAAGTGTAGCTCCAAAAGTCTAGCTTTCAACCATCACAAAGGTTGAAACTAGACGAATAGGTGCAGTTAGAAACGTTTCAAAGACACTGTGTAACTAGATATGGTCCAAAAGAAAACAACTCACTAACACGTCATAAACAATCCTCTAACAAGCTAGCACCCCTACAATGAGACAAATTGTGCGCTTTGCCACACGTGTCGGAGGCTGGGAACTTGCCTGTGCACTGTGTGCAAGCTTAGAAAGGTTACAAACACACAACTAGAGAGTCCTGGCAAGCTCAAAGAAACAATGGTGTGTCACTCACCGCTTAATGCTTCCGTTGTGAAGGATCCTATGCTACGAAGAAGAAGGAGCCGTCAATGCCGCTCTCAACTGCCTCGTGCCGCTATGCGCGATCACATACACACACACTCTCTCTCTCTCTCTCTCGTTTCTTCATTGTGGCAGTAGAGAAATCTCTCTCTCTCTATCTCTCGTGCAATCATTTTTTGGCCTAGTAGACATCAGTTCACTCTTTTGATAATAACTTCTTCATTCAAACTCTGATTGGGTGATCTATAGCTTCAATTGAAGATCATGACTCTCTCTATGCATTGATGTAAAGACAAAAAATTTCAAAGTTATGGAAGGCGTTTTTGTAGCATCATTTTTGAAGTAAACAGGTTCAAGAAAGTTGACTCTCATCTCTTATTTTATATACAATGTCTTCCGGCACTCGCAAGGGTTCTTCTTCTTCAACAAGATCCACAACAATTGTGAAAAATGATCCAAACTTTGTTAAGTGTGGATAATCGAGATAGCAACACAACCACTCAACCAACAACATCGAAAACTGGCATACTTGGTATCGTTGCAAGAGATCGTAAATAAACAAGGCGAAGACTTACGTGCACTTGCAATTGGAATGGCACACTAAGGGTATTTGTGGCTGAGAATGAGAATCTCAAGAGGACACTTGAGATGCAAACAACATGTTTGATGCAACTTGAAGAGGAAGTCAAGGAATGTAAACGCTCTCTTCTGAACTTGAATGCTTTGAAAGAGTGCATGAGCAAAGTAGATCATGACTATGTATTGAAAGAGGAGAAATTTGACAACATGAGCCGGGATATATGCAACATGAAAAATGTATACACAAACAGATGATGTATGCGGTAAGAATGTGGTTCCTAATTCCTCACTCATGCATGCTATGGCTCAAACAAAGAATGTTGAGAATGTGGATGTGGAGAAGTTGAAGGAATGGTAGAGATGTTCCAAGAACATTGTTATTTGTGGAATTCCCGAAAAAAATTAGAGACGCGCACCTCCTCCTCTTGCCATTGTTATCAAAGATTTCTTCAAATCCCACTTTGGAATGTCCGCAGTTATGGTCTATGGAGCACATAGAGTGGATAAGCAAGGAGCTCCTCGCTCGGGAGAACGGCCAACTATATACACCATGCCGGATGAGACAAAACAAAAGATTATCCTTGATAATCGTTGGATCTATTTGAGGGATACGAAATTTTTTGTACGTGAAGATTGCACTATTAAGAAACAAAATATGCATTGCAAGATATATGAGGAAAATAATAAGAGAAACAAGGAGATCTCTCACGAAAAAAATGTGCCCAAGGAGGAGGCAAGTCCCTCGAGCAAATAGGGATGTGTGACCTATGAGGCCGAGTTACAATTGAAAATATGCTTTTGAAATTGCAATGGATACCCATGGAATGCGGGGTTTGGCATTGATGAACTAACAAGCAAAGCCAATGTTGTACTTCTTGTTGAAACTTGGGAGCATGATACACAAAGGATTAATGTCTCGGAGGATTACAATGTACATTCATTGATGTGGTCAAAGAATCTCAAGCAACGAAGAGGGCAAGGAGGATTAGCATGTATGGTTAAGAAATGATTAGAAGATTTTGTATCAATTGTGAGAGATGACAAGTACAAATGTTATGTATGGCTGAAAATTATGACACCAAAAAGAGCATCCATTTTTGTAGCCGGTTGCTACATTCCTCATCATGATTTCCCCTTTTATGCTTCCATGGATAGATATCGGTCATTTTTTATTTATTTCAAGGGAGTTGGAGGAAGTTCACTTGTATGATCGTACATCAATGGATGAGAAAGAGCCAGATCATTATGGAAAGCTACTATTACACATGTGTAATAGCACATGTATGATCATTGGCCATGGTGTATCTTTGTGGAGTGGAATCAATGGATTTACATGTAGAAAACATAATGGGGATAGTGTGATTGAATATATGCTACTCTATGAAGCCATCAAGTATCGCATAAAGAGTTTTACATTTGGCCAATGGATCCCAGAATCAAACCATCGGATCTTAAGTATTGAACTTGCATGTGGAGAAGCAACTAAGCATGCTAATCTCAGTCAAAGGGAAGAGAAGTTATCACTATGTATGGATTTCAAATGGGCACACATGTACATTGAAATGGTTGAGCAAAAGTTATGGATAACAAAGCTTCAATATGACACACCATTGGAAACTAAATGGAAAGCTTTCAAGAAAGTTATTTGTTCTTCTACTGAAGAATGCTTTGCCATAAAGCATCTCCATGGTATCAACAAAGATAGATCACGCAAAATGTCAAGATGCTAGAAAGTCCTCGATAAATCTTGATGCAACTATGGACAAAGAAAACTATCAAAGTCATTTGCTTACATACAAGGGATTGATTCAAAACAAGACAAGAAGATGTGGACCAAAGCAACAACTTTTTCAAGTCCAAGAAAAGGCACGTGCATATGGAAGATTTTGGAAAAAATTGAGAGGTAGGCGGGTTGAGATTTGGTAACTTGAGTCTTGTGGATATGTACACACATTGTAGGCAGTTATACGAGGAACCAAATGCTAAAAAAATTGTCATTTTATGGTTCACTCCCATGTATGCCCTCGTTTTTTACTATTGAGGATGTATGTGGTGGGCTTGAAAAGTTGGCTACCTGCAAAGTGGGAGAAGGTATCAAGCCGGAGATGATCAAATGGACAAGAGATTTTACCCATGAGTGGATGTGTGCTATGTTCAACCTTGCACTTCAACATGGTATGCCTTATGATTGGAGTACTAATTGGGTTAAGCCTTTGCATAAAGGAGGGGATGTAAAGAATGTAAACAACTACCGCACTATAATGATTGGGGTCTCTTATGACAAAGTTGTTTATGTGCATAATGGAGATGAATTGAGTGATTGGGCCAAATAGAATTACAAGAGTATAAAAGAACAAGCGGGGTTTTGTCAATACCATAGCACCATTGATCATCTTGTCACTCTTCGTGTTCTCATGGAAGAAAATAGGTTGAAAGGCAAGCGATTGTATTGTTGTTTTTTGGACTTTAAGAAATCCTTTGATATGAATCCACGTAGCAATTTGTGGAGAAGAATGGACGAACTCCAAGTGCCAAGTGAGTTTATGCTTGCTGTTATTCAAATCTATGAGAAGGTGATGTGTCAATTGTGCATGGGAAGAGGAATTTCAAAAAAAATTGTAAGCACTATTGGGATTAAACAGGGCTGTCTGTTGTCACCAACTCTCTTTGGTCTATGCATCGATCAATCGAAACAAATCGTAATTGACTTTTTGCAAGACGAAGACATTGAAGAGGTCACTATTTGCAATATGGTAATCATTTTTTTGTTGTATGCAGATGATGTAGTGCTTCTAGCACACACTTTAGAAGATCCACAAAAGCTTATGGTTGCCCTTGAGAGCTTTTGCTTGCATAGTGGGCTGATTGTGAATGAATCCAAAACAAAGGTTATGCTTGTGAAAACCAACTATAAGGAGAAGCCATGTATTGTGTACAACAATGAGACACTTAAAGTTGTTGAGACCTTTAAGTACCTTGGCCTTGAGGTTTCGTCCAATCACAAGTGGCATGAATGTGCTATGCGTCGTTTGGAAGCCGGAGAGAGAGAGAGCATATTATACATTTGAGAACATGTGTAATGCGCAGGGATTTCATTCACATCTTCACGTGAAGTGAAAAGTGGTAATAACTCATGTTATTAACACTCCATGAGACTGTTAATAATAACATCAAATTCACAAGCACCTCCTAAAACCGTCCCTTCTTGTTAGCCCGACGGGCATTCTGTCTAGCTCGGTGGGGCCCAGCGGGCAAGCTTTCATGCCCGGTGGGCTCGGCTATATCCTTCTTTTGCTCCCTATTTTTGGAGGTGGATATATAAACAATGTCCCATCCTTGCATCCGTCCATTTTGACACACTTGTTGGATTATGAAGCTTCCAATAAAGGGAAGTGCAAGGCCGTCGGTGGTAAGGGGCATGGCCTAAGTGTTGGGGTTAAGGCCTATGTGCCTTGACCGGTCGCCCAGGTCATGGGGGCCCGCCCACTGTTACCCTATACATATAGTGGGTATACTGTACAGGGGGAGCTGCCACTTCACAGTCTCCCCACCCACATCGTGTGTGTCTCCTTATCTCTCTCTCACTCTCCGTCTGTGTTGCTCCCCGATCCCCTTCAATTGGTATCAGAGCTATGGTGACCGCGGAGAGCACGACGGCTTTGAGAGCTTCGAGGCGATAGCTCGCTCGCTCTCAACGGTAGAGAGATTAAGAAAGCTTGGAAGCTTTGTGAGGATGCAATGGGAGCTTGTGAGCTCAGTTGAGAGTGATGTATGCTCTTGTGGAAGCTCAGAAAGGAGTGTGGAAGATTGTGTGTAAGGTGCTGCCCTAAAACTGTGTGCGTAACAGCACAGTTTTCAGATTCATTTTTCTCCTTGTAGAATGCAGATCTGAGAATTCTTTCAGAATTTGGCCATCCGTTTCGACGTGGTCTACAACTTTGCAGAAGAAACTTTTTGCAAATTCCTCACCGTTTTGCTGATATTCAGCTCAGACTGACTGTATACAGAAATTTCAGATTTTCTGTTGTTGCATTGTGTGCGAGTTTGATGCACTTTTGGAAGCACGGGAGATGCTTGAAGTTGAGTGCATAAATTCTGAGCTGAAGATGCAATTGCAGCTTGTGTTAAGCTTGTGGTTTGAGGGTTTTTTGGTAGACTTGGGCAACGAAGTACGGAGGCGTTTACACACCACCGAAGCGGTCTCTTGAGAGACGCAGGTTTTTGGAGCACACAGGTGGAGCTTCTTTCACTGGTTTTCACAGGATACTTTGGCAGCGATTTTGTGCTTGGATTCATGGTCTTTGTGGATGGTTTGCATATGGTTATGGCACATGGTTGATGCCCATTATATATGCATTTTGGCGAGCACTTTCAAGTGCCGGTAAGCTCTCTTGAGAGCATTGTTTTCGCATTGATCAAGTTTCCGGATTGCAAATCTTTTGGCATTTGCTTATGCGCAGTCACTCCGTTGATGTACGTTGAGTGCGGATTGCCATTGTATGTGAAAATGTGGAGCCATTTTAGCATTTCTACTCATTGGCATTGAGTAGTGTTATGGTTTATGGTAGAGATTGTACTTGAGTTTTTGCTTAGTTTTCAGGGGAAATTCTGTCGGATTTTTCCCAGATTCTTGCCATAGTTTGTGATCGAGTGTTTACTCTCACTTTGACAGGTTTTGTCACTTTGGACACAGTTTTGTGTTTTTGTATCCACTCTCGCAAGAGTGAGGAGTTGTGTATCTTTCTTTGCTTGAGACAATGGTTTGCTCTCAGGTGGGAGAGTCTTGTGATCTCGAGCATTGTTTGTAATAGTTTTGCAGAGCTTATGCATGTATATTGAGTGTAGTTTGATGCGCATTGATTGCTCATTGTATTGATCTTGCAGGACAATGGTTATTTTGTGTTGATAACCATTGTGCGTCGAAACTCTGGCGAAATTTTCCCTGGAGTTTTATGCATATCATTTATGCGATCTAGGTAGAGATTGCAGGTTGCACTCAGCATTTGCGTGCGGTGTTCTCTGCAGGTGGGAGATTTGTGCGTGTGTATGCATCGATACCGCACAATGTGGGCTTGGTGATGAGCTCACAGATTGCAGTGTGATACTAGAGCATGCGAGGCTTGTATTGACATTGCGGGAGCTCTATTTTGGAGTGTGTCTCACAGGTTTTACATTGTGTTTCTGGCCATATTTGTAGACAATTTCCAGGTGTTGTTGGTGAGGTGGTTTTGCTTTCTAGTTTGCTACATTGTGCTCATGGCAGAGACAGGTGATCGATCAGATTGTGACCTCTCACAGATGCGCGTGTTTGATGGGTCAGACTTTGCGGCATGGAGAGAGTGTATGCTTGATGCATTGACACAGCGAGGGTTGCATCGACCATTGAGTGGTGATGCAGGTAGACCTTCAAACATGTCTGACGATCAGTGGCAGGAGCTAGAGGAGATGGCACTATCTACGCTCTCTTTGCACCTTGCGGAATCTGTATATGCTCTTGTTATGTATGAGACTACTTCGAGAGCACTTTGGCGCAGATTACATGATATGTATGATAGATCTAAGTCATCACGGACTCGTGTGAGACATGTACATTCACGAGCACGTCGACAAGTGACATGTTGGTATTGTGGTCATTCTGGACACGTTAGACGACGCTGTTTTCGTCATATGCGACATCGTAGGAGACATGACAGTCTCAGAGATGTATGTAGTGCTGCCATGGACTCAGTTGCTTTGACAGTTGAGGCACATGTAGTGTTGGAGTATACTAGTGACGGGGATGTCACTTTTACCTCGAGCTATGCACGAGATGCTATACATGTGGATAGTGCACTCCCTTCGCAGTGGTTGCTAGACACAGATGCTATGTTTCATGTCACGCCGCATCGTGCATGGTTTTGTAGCTATTCTAGCGGGATGCTTGGCAGTGTACGTTTGACTGATGGATCGGTGCATGCGATAGCAGGTGCAGGAGATGTGAGACTGTCATTATCGAGTGGTGCATCTTACTTGCTACGACATGTGCGCTATGTACCAGATTTGACAGTGAGTTTGATCTCGATTGGTCAGCTTAGAGATTGTGGATGTCAGATTTCGCTACGAGAGCAAGATTTTGTGATGCATTTGGGTTCGCTAGTGATTGCGAGAGGTGCCAGGAGTGGTACAGGTTACCCATTGCATGTGGATCACGGGAGAGACGGTGTTGTCTTTGTGATCATGCAGCCAGGTAGACAGCGAGAGAGCAGGCGAGTCTCTTTTGCTTGTGGGTTGCAGGATGCTTTGCATGGAGTGTAGAGCAGTGACCTTGTTATGCAGGTTGCGTCTACGGATGCACAGGTAGAGCGGGACAGCTCTAGTGAGTCACAACAGGATGAGTCATCAGAGGTGATGACAGAGATGACTCACATGGATGCTGAGATGTCGGATATTGTGGAGTCATTTCTTGATATGCTTATGCTAGAGCTTGATGCAGATTCAGGACAGATGGATACTCTTGGTACACATGTGATATGTGGTGGGCACAAGGAGTCACTCCAGAGCTCGGAGTCAGAGTGCCATGGTCTCTATGATAGGGGACATGATTGCCATGAGTTGAGTTCTGAGTTGGAGGTGGCACAGGTTGCCAGGGTTGCATCAACATTCGGTGTCCTCATGTACGAGATGCTGATCTCGAGGCCCGACATAGCAGCTGCAGTGGGAGCATTTGCAGCAGGGTTGATTAGTTGTTCGATGACTGATCTCGGCATAGAGCATAGGGGAGGTTTGCAGGTATTGGACCGATACTTGCAGGAGTGCATGAGCTCTTACAGACTCTTTGCAGAGCTTGGAGCGGGATGTTTGTCTATCAGTAGAGCCGGATGCACTAGCTCATCGAGAGTCAGTGGGCATAGGTTGAGAGAATATCTCAACTTCTATTAGTTGTACACTAGTAGATCTTGCTTAAAGGCGGATTGGCCTTTAAGTGGGAGGTTGTTGGGGTTAAGGCCTATGTGCCTTGACCGGTCGCCCAGGTCATGGGCGCCCGCCCACTGTTACCCTATACATATAGTGAGTATATTGTATAGGGGGAGCTGCCACTTCACAGTATCCCCACCCACATCGTGTGTGTCTCCTTCTCTCTCTCTCTCTCACTCTCCGTCTGTGGTGCTCCCCGATCCCCTTCACTAAGTGGCAATTTGTTGAGAACATAAGATCATTTATATATTGGTGTTGTAAATTATGTGGTGAAGGAAAATGAGAGGTGCACCTCGTATTAGGGAACACTTCCTTGGATCAGGGAATGGAACAACTAATAGGTCTAATGGAGGAAGATGTAATGGTGTAGGTCATGAGAGTGCTAGGAAAAGCACCAAGGCAATGCTGCCTCAACACAAGGCGGAAAAAATAGTTGTGCTCCCTCCATGCCGGCCAACACACACACACACACACAAAGAGCTAACACTCAAGATGGATCGCCACAGTACCAATTTGAAATGCATAGAATGAGGCAAGTAAGTCTAAAGCAAAGCTTTTGATCAACTGCTCTTGAAGAGGCACAATCTGCTCTTGCACAAGCTATCTATTTTATAGGTGTGGTACTATGTTGATGGTCACATGAGAGTCATGGAAGGATCCATAGAAGAAGATCGATGAGTATGGGGCTGGTTTGTCCCCTCCATCATATCATCATTTGTGCACAATATTCTTGTATAAATTCTTTGTAGACACCCATAAAGAAGTTGATAGATTGATCTTGAAATCAATTGATCAAACATGATGCACTATATAGTCAGTGATGGATGGTCAAATGTCCAACGTAGGCCGCTGATTAATGTGATGCTATTCAGTCATCGAGGGGAGTGCTTTATTAAATCAGTTGACAGCTCGGGAGAGATAAATTTGGGGAGCTATATAGTCGATATAATCAATGAAACAATTCATCAAGTTGGTGTCCAAAATGTAGTACAAGTGATAATGGACAATGCCAGAAACTGTAGAGCAATGGGTCATTTCTTGGAGGAGCGCTTTCCTAGCTTGTACATGTTTGGTTGTAATGCACATAGCTTGAATCTTGTGTTGAAAGATAGGTATAAGAAAGATGACACTCATTGGTTCAAAATCATTATATATAAAGCAAGGAAGGCGGTGATGTTTATTTTGAAGAGACAACGTGTGCTAGACATGTATCGATAACGTATGTGCACAATAATGAAGCTTCCATGTGAAACCAGATTTTGCATTAACTTCTACACTATGAAGAGTCTTTTGCAAAATAAAAATTTTGTTTTGGAGACATTTGTTTGTGCTAGCTTCTATGAATGGGAAGCAGAGCAACCAGAACGAGTAAAAACAAAGGTTCGATCCATGAAAGTGCTTATTGATGAAAGACACTTTTGGTTGGATGATGGGGACACATACTTGGTGATGAGGCCTGTGATGATATCTTTGTGTTAATTTGATCTTAAGTTACCCAATATAGGGAAGGTGTACATGGGCTGGTATAATGTTCTTGAACTCTCCTTCAGAGCCAAAAAATTATTTGATCAAGCCATGGAGAGCACCTTGTAATAAGGCTAAAAGAGATATCTTAAATAAGTATGTACATGCTCGATGGGTTGGTGCGCTTAACTCACTACACAGTGTTTCTTTTCTGCTTAATCCAGAGTACATGAACATGGATTATGATGAATTAGATGAGGAGGTGATTGGAGGCTTCTATAATGTGGTAGTAATTTTCAGATGATCAAGCCCAAGTAGTCACCAACTTGACAAAGTACAGGTAAAGGATGGCCTTTTCAATTTGGAGTTTGTGTAAAACCTTGAATTGGAACAACTAGCATGGAGATGGTGGCTCATGAGTGGTGCTTCGGCACCTACATTGTGTCAATTGGTTGTTAGGGTTCTTGCACAATGTGCTGTCAATTCAAGTTCCAAGAGAAGCTGGAGTACATAGAGGTATGTACACTTGACTATTTGTAATCAGCTTCTACGTGATTGAGCCAAGACATTGGTTTACCTATATTGCAATCACAGGCTACTTAGCAATATTCAATCAAAAAGGTATGAAGAAGATAGACCATGGTGGACTATGGATATGAACGCTTCACTACAAGAGGTACTTCACATTAGTGATGCTCACAGTGTGATGCCCAAAAGTGAAATCCACGGCGTTGCTATAAGCGTCACTATGGGCATCTCTATGGGTGTCGCTATTGTATTTGTTACATAGCGACACCGACAAAGGTAAAAAATAAATCTAGAGCGCTCGAAAACTCAGATCTTAGATCTCAGTTTTCAATGCTCAAGCAAAGAGGTAACCCGCGCTCTCCCTCTCTCTCAGGAGAGGAAGGAGAGCCATATATGCTCCTTCCCTCTCCTCTCTATTATGTTCCCTTCCCCTCTTTCTTCCTCTCAGTGATCGAGCCAAGACATTGGTTTACCTATATTGCAATCACATGCTACTTAGCAATATTCAATCAAAAAGGTATGAAGAAGATAGACCATGGTGGACTATGGATATGAATGAAGATAACCAGGAGCAAGGGAAAACAATCAAAGAACTTGAGTTCTGTGAGCTTGGTGGATGTACTTAGCTTGAATTGAATGCAAACCTTGAGGTGGATGATTTTCCTCCTACTCAGCAACGAAGGGCATTGCATAGCAATGATGTAAACATAGATAGCATTGTAGGTTAACACTTCATTGAGGTGCAGAATAATTGAATGTCATGTAAACCCTTTTTTTGTGGCTTCACTACAAGAGGTACTTCACATTAGTGATGCTCACAGTGCGATGCTCAAAAGTGAAATCCACGGCGTCGCTATGGGCATCGCTATTGTATTTGTTACATAGCGACACCGACAGGGGTAAAAAATAAACCGAGAGCGCCCAAAAACTTAGATCTCAGATTTGAGTTTTTGACGCTCAAGCAAAGAGGTAACCCGCGCTCTCCCTCTCTCTCTCTTTCTCCCCCCCCCCCCCCCCCACACACACACACACACACACACACGAAGAGAGGAAGGAGAGCCAGGTATGCTCCTTCCCTCTCCTCTCTCTCATGTTCCCTTCCCCTCTCTCTCTCTCTCTCTCACACACACACACACACACACATACACACACATTGTGTCTTTGAAAGAGAGAGAGAGAGAGAGAGAGAGAGAGAGAGAGAGAGAGAGAGAGAGGAGAAAACAAAGAGAAAGAGAGAAGAAAAAAAACCAAAAAGAGAGAGAGGGGGAGAAGACGAAAGAGAGAGAAGGGGAGAAAACAAAGAGAGAGAGAGAGAGAGAGAGAGAGAGATTAGGTTAAAATTTAAATTAGATTAAGCTAGATTACATTTAGATTTATGTTTATGTTGAGTTTAAAATTAGGTTAGATTTAGATTTACGTTAGATTAAGATTAAGTTAGATTTAAAATTAGGATAATATTAAAGATTAGCTAGCTATGTTAGAATTAAGTCAGATTACATTTAGGTTTAGGATTTAAGATTGGATTAGATTTAGGTTTATGTTGAGTTTAATATCAAATCAGATTTAGATTTAAGATTAACTAAATTTAATTTAGATTTAAGTTAGATTACATTTAGGTTTAGGTTAGATTTAAGATTAGCTTAGATTTAGGTTTATTTTGAGTTTAATATTAGATTAGATTTAGATTTATGTTCGATTTAAAGATTAGATTAGATTTTAGTTAGATTTTAGTGCATGTTAATGAAGGCGCGCTTTGTCCAAAGAGCAAACACTAGTTACACAACAACATGTATATTCCCATCAGAATCTGACACCTATTAACTCACAGACTAACCATTAGTCATGAATCACCACATGTTCAATTAGGTTAGATTTAAGATTAGATTTTGGATTGAGTTTTTATATTAGAGTCTACCTTCGGGATTATGGTAAAAAAATTAGAGTTAGACGAACGGTGATCCCTCTCTTCCTCTCTATGGATGCAACCTTAAGTTGGAAAGCTTTCACTGGCATGATACTCACATTGGAGGCCAACACATAATGTGCTAAGTAATCCCTCGAGCAAAGATCTACTATGAAGAGATGTTAAGATGCTGTGAAATGCTACAGCTAGAGAAGAGGCAAAGGGGTTTTGTCCACTACATGCACTATCATGTAGACGTGGGTGTGTAGATTTCTCATACCCAAAAATATAGGCATTGACCAATAAAGACAAGATTATAACCCGATGGTTCTGATCTTCGTGCACCTCTAGACTGAGGTGTGCGGGGATTGGACATGACTTGAGAATGTGAGGTAGTTCACAGTGTGAACAAAGAGAGAGAGAGAGAGAGAGAGAGAGAGAGAGAGAGAGAGAGAGAGAGAGAGAGAGAGAGAGAGAGAGAGAGAGAGAGAGATAAAAGACAGAGGATGCCAATAGAAGATTAAATTTATGTCTAGGTTATAAGGTTTTACCCTCATTATGAGTAGTGACGAGGATGTGGGGCCGTCCAATTGAAACACCTATCTCTCAACAAGGATCTTATGTCCTTGCAATCAATGCAAGCATGGTGTGTGATAGACAAGATGCGTTTCTTTTCAGCACCTTCGTGAATTTGGAGAGTTGAATCCATCTATTATAGATCGAGTTGTTGCCAATTATAACTCGTCGGACTCTGACACTAGCCAACACGCAACAATCTTGCAACCGAATAGATGCGTTCGCAAGTGCTTTGGTCAAGCAGCATACGTGAGGCCACAAGATGTAGCCTCTGATAGCTCGGAGGATGATCATGCAGACCACATTCCAAACGAGGCAATGTTTGAGCCCAAGAGCGATGAAATGATCGAGACGATCATGGATTCAGAAAGGCTTATCTATGACGATATGAAAAGTGAAGCCGATACGCCATTGTATGATGGAGTACGTGTGTCTAGATTGAAGGCGCTCCTGGTTCTTCTCAATATACAGTCAAATTTTGTATGGAGTGACACTAGCATCACAACGCTTTTCAGGTGATCTATTACAATGTGTTTACTTAAATAGAAAACTCTAGACGTATAATGATCTGATAGATTACTTACACAATTGTGTCGCATTTTTTTAACTGTGTAGATTGCTCAAAGAGCACATACTGCCAGTTGATAATGTGATGCCAGATTCCAAAGAGGAAGCAAGAAAGATCTTGCAAAACTTGGGGATTGATTACAATTTGATTCACGCTTGTCCTAATGGCTGCATTCTTTTCAGAGGGGAATACATAGACATAAAGAAGTGTCCGAAATGTGATTCCGAGAGAACTCGAGTAGAACTCCACGGAACAAAAATTCCACAAAAGGTTTTGCGGAATTTTCCTTTGCCTCCTCGCATCAAGCATTTCTTCGAATGTAAGTCCATGGCCGCCCTAGCATCATGGCATGAGGAGAATAAATCTTCGGATAGTGTGCTACGAATTCCTACAGATTGCGCAGCCTGGAAACATATAGACAAAACATGGTTGGATTTTGCCAGGGAAGCTTGAAATTTGCGCCTAGGCCTGGCTATGGATGGTGTAAATCCATTTGGTCAAAGATCAACATCTCACAATGTATCGCTCGTTGTCATCGTCAACTACAACATTCCCCCGTGGTTGACTACCAGGAAGGGGCACTTGTGGCTAAGCTTGATCGTGTGGGGGTGGTATAAAGTGAAGGATATGGATGTGTATCTTTGTCCACTATTGGAAGAGCTACAACAATTGTGGATTGGCATAGAAGTGGTGGATATGAGCCGACACATAGGTCGATGGAATGCTTTAATGGACATTCTAATGTGGACCATGCATGACTATCCCGGAGTAATAGAATGCTCAGGTGATTTACACTCAAATTCAAACATTTTAAATCTTGGTTTTTCTCAAGCTTATCTATTGTCATGTGTATACATGCAGGGCTTCAATATAAGCGGATACAGAGCATGTGTCACATGTGGACCTAGACTGAATGCAAGTCGGGCGCCCTCATTGAAGAAGCAAATCTACGAAGGTCATCAAGTGTATCTTCCAGAGAATCATGTGTTACGCAACAGCGTTTTAGGAAGAGAGCCACCGAGGATGTCTGCACAAGCATGGTTAGAGCAGAAGCTGGAGATGTCTGATGACGGTTTTCCCCCAAGGATGAAGAGACTCTCTCAAAGGTACGCGTTATCATATTGGCCCCGACTCATTGATCAATCACTTGCTCAATCCAATGCACATATTCAATAATGTGGGTAATCTGCTATGGGACCATCTGACCGGTAAGAAAGATACTTTGGGAGCCAGTATTGACCTTAGAAATGTGGATTATATGGAGCAATATTGGCCATAGACAACATCCGATCGATCGATAAAACTCCCAAAAGAGCCATGGATTTTCACAGGAGCCCAAGAACGCAAAGTAAAAGAGACCATTTGATCTGTGCGGACCCCCACTAGCGTAATGCACTCACTCCAAACATGTTTTACTAAAGAAGGAAAGCTTACCGGTTGGAAGTCACACGAGTGACATTAAATGTGCCAGGTATGTTTGAAGTGGAATATATCATAGTGGGAATTGTGTAACAAATTTGTGTGTGGACTTTAATATCATTGCTAGACGTGTTTTGCACTTTATTTTACCGGTGGCCATTGAGGGATGTTTGTCTCTTGACGTCTGTAACACAAGCTACAAACTTGCTAAGTTGGTGCAATGGATCTCACAAAAGGAGATCAATGTAGACTCCATACCATTCGCCAAACTAAACACTCCAGAGGTTGTGTGCATGTTTGAGAAACACTTTCCTACTATCATGCTAACCATTTAGGTGCATCTTCTTGTGCACATAGTTGATGAGATGGAAATAGCTGGCACAGTACATTTCAAATGGATGTTCTTTTTAGAACGTTTCATCAAAACGCTCAAGGGATATGTGCGTCAGAAGGCACGTCCGGAGGGTAGCATGGCAGAAGGTTGGTTGGTATCAGAGTCCCTAGTTTACATTGGAGAGTGGCTAGACGGATTTGATAAAGCACGGGACACGTTATGGCGAACCATAGATGATTAGGAGGAGTGGGAGTACTCTCGGTGTTGCGCGACCAAGGTAAGTTTGCAATGTACAACTAATGATTTTCTAGATGTTTGAACGACCAGTCATAATTTTTTTTGGTTGTAGTATAAGTCATACACAACAGCATGGTGTAAAGGTCGACATTTTTGGGTGGAACGGATCGACAAAAAGTGTTTTACTCAAGATTGTGGAATCATGGAAAAATTTAAACAGTCCAGTCGACAACGGTTCTCTGATGCAGATCCTGTGGTGGCGGAACTCACTTACTTTGGCACGCTACAAGAGATTTTGAGGATTGATTATAGAGGATTTTTTGTCGACTTGTTTGACGTGCAATGGTTCAAAATAATCATGGAGGGCGTAGAGGAGAATCTGGTTTCCTTGAGGTGGATTCATCTAAGAAATGGATTGACCTAAGAGACACTTTCATACTACCCGAGCATTGTGAACAAGTAAGTCTGTAAATAGTTAACATCCAATTTTAGAAGTTATGTGCTTGGAAGCTCTCATGTAAGTTATGTGGCTCTGGCAAGTGATATTTCATCCTACAAAGTCTGCATCAAACTGGTGGTATGTCATAGAGGTAGCCCCTCATAGTGCACGGACGTATGAGGGCTACCATGTGCCAATCACAGCGGCATCAATGGAGGAGATCGGAGAAGATGCTTAGTCAGAATCCGCTGAGGTGGTGCCAGACCAGCATCAAGCTGCTACTCTCTATGGGGTGCATGCAGAGGATCTACAAAATGAAACATAGGACACCTGTCTAAACAGAGATCTCTAGTATAGGAAGTTATGCTGAGCTATGCGAGGATGAGAGAGAGACCTCTTAAAGCCATAAATATCGTATTTGAATAATTTTGCTCCGTTTTATAATATATATTATCTTTCGACGGCTATTTGTCCATTCTTGTCTATATGCGTCATTGTATTTAATCGCCATTGCATCCACTCCAGGTACATATGCTCCAGGTATGTTCTCACAAGCAGGGACGACAAGCACTGCACTCCTAGTGCGATGGAGATTGAAGCTGCAATCGCGAAGGAAATGATCACTCTCTGCTCATAGATGCTGCTCGCCCCACCACTAGATCTAGTTGATCGGGTGAAAGAGATGCTAAGAAGTACTACTACTTCTTAGCGTCTCTTTCACCCGATCAACTAGATCTAGTGGTGGGGCGAGCAACATCTATGTGCAGAGATGGATCACCTTCCCGATTGCAGCTTCAGTCTCCATCGCACCCAGAGTATAGCGCTTTCACAAATTCACAAGAACTTCAACGAAATCTCTCTACACAGGAATCCCTCCCCCTTTATGAGTCCATCTCTCTCTCTCTCTCTCTACTTGTACATGTTTTCTTCTCCATTCATTCAATATTAAGATTAAATGTTTGTGTGTTTAATGTAGGTATGGATGATGAGGTGTTTCTTTCTTCTTTGTGACCCCAGCAAAGGCAGTGGTACGAGGATCGTCATCACTTTGGAGCACCATCATGCCGTTCTACTGCTTTAGCATCTCCTTCTGTTTTGAAGAATTCAGTGCGCTCCGAAGCTTCGGTGTCGACGAGACGATCTTCACACTCGTCTAGTCACCGACGCTCTAGTGGTGGCGACGGGGGTTGTTGTGGGGATGCCGCCGCTGATGCCTCGACACCGCCTCGTGTTCGATGAGGCTCTTTACCTTCCCCTTCTTTGCCCCCCCCCCACACCAGCCACGACATCGCCATCTACGCCAGGTTTTGCACGGTTGACGGCTGTTCCTAGCTACACACCACTACCTCCTCCTCCGGGAGTCACCCCAATCGACACTCCTCGCTTCGAGGCCCAGACTCCATTGGAGACACTTGACATCCATACCCCCATCGACAGGCCTCTAGAGACCCCTACTAGGACACCGAGGTTCACACGTCATCGGTGAGAGGGATTGCCTTACTCCGTCGACTTGAGTGGCGCCGTCATCTTGGATGATGAAGGCAAGAAGGTGATCTTCGTGCATGCACAATCTTTGCTCTCAAGTGTTTAGACACTACATACTAAACACCTGGAGTGAAGTACCAAGTGAATTAAAAGACAGAGTTGTCAGCATGCTGCATGATGAGTTTCCCATGTCAACACGGGATGATCGCTTCAATGAAGACCTAATGAAGGTTCGAATGCGCGAATACTACAAGCACAAGCGTCCTGAAGTGCAAAAAGCAATAAAGCATGGTGGAACAGACCATATTGGATGGCCAAAGAAGATTGGAAGAATGCAAAGAAAGCAGCGTGCGAGAATCCTAACAAGTGGAAGCAACAAAAGGAGGCAGCCAAGGTGCGAGTAGAGGCAGGGAGCTCGTACCACTTGGGGAGCGGTTGGTGGGCATCATTTGAGGCCGATTTTGTAAATGTTTTCTCAAGCATTGCTATTTAGGCTTGATAGTTTAGGGTTTAGGGGTTTTTGAATTCTAACATAATGGATTCTTTGTATGTTTGAAACAATGGTCGATGACAGGACGTGACCCCAAATTGTACGAGTGCTAGTATGCACGCAGGAAGGGCTTAAACGCCCTGATGGACATTCTGAGTTCTCGTGGAGGCATGGTTAGTATTAGGGTTTACTCTTTTCTATTTGTTGTATTGTTTTGTAAATTATATGTTTATACTTACAGAAAGCTGTCTTTTTTTTTTTTGCAGAATCTGACAGATATGCCGCTTGGACGCGATGAGACGTCTGATTAAACGATGTCAATCTAGCCATAGCTAGATAGCCATTAGTTTCCTTTTGTCATAGCATATGTATCATGAGATGCCGTGTATATTTCTTTTTGTGACTATTGGAAGACCATGTATATTTTCTCAATAATGACAATGGTGTTGTAACTATTACATTTGCAAAGCTTAACAATCAAGTGATTTTGCCTATGATGTGTACAATTGTCATTGATTTACTTTCATCAATTTACTTTTGTTAGTTTTGTATCTTTATTCTGCAAACAATACTATGGATGATGGAGTTAATGGTTATATTGTCTTGTGGGTGACAACTTTGGGTCTATACCTAAGCTTGCACTTTCTTTCAAAGGTGAATCTAGGCTTATCTTGGATTCATTTAGGTTTACTCTATTATTGAAACATTCAATATGGTTGATGGGAATGCCTTGCCACCAAAATTTTTTACTCTTGGGCTTCGCTATAGGCGTCGCTATATAAGGCTCTACAACGTCTCTATGACCGTAGGTATAGGTGGCATGCAAGCATTGCTATCAGCGTCGCTATATGCGATGCTATATAGCGACGCATGTAGTGACGCATATAGCGACATTCCCATATCGACGCTATTAGCGACGGTTTTAGCGATGCTAGGGAGTATAAAAACCCAATGTATTTCCATCGCTAAAAATGTCACAAGTGCACACAACCTCTTGTAGTGCTTGTGGCCCGTGGGCCAAGTGACATACCACACTTTTTATTTTATTGTCATTTAACACGATAGTCTACATATTGTCATTTATGAATCTAAAAAGTATCATAAATTTTGTTTGCAATTCCAATGGGAGACTTTATAACTGCATTTATAACATTACTTTATGCACCAAGGAAGACTATCAAACCTTCATGGATCAATGTAACAACATTCAAAAAGTCACAGCAAGTTTTGCAAGGCTTCAATGTTCATTGCAAGGGAGACATATACAAGGATCATAGAGTCACTGCAATCCACTCCAGGTTAAGATGTCGCTCTCCCTTGCAGTTGCTGCCAATAAGCATTGTTAGTCTTTCTCCATTTTTAACATAGAATAAATAAGCTCGTCAATCAAAGCCTTGCAAATATGACACTCTTTTTTATTTACCATGTTTTGCATGAGACATGGAAAATGGTACATGTGGCCACAAGCTATTCTTTTGTAGTGTCCACTCCAAGTATGGAAAAAGTGACCACAAACCGGGAAAGGGCCTACTGCATCCAAAGTGTAAGCTGGAGGTGGCCGCAGCGTGTTAGGATGCTTGGTCATTGTCATGATTGATTGTTGTTGAGCCCGTTCCTCCATTTCATGGAATTCACGCCTGAGTAGTTTGATATCTCTCTGTAACTCTGTGTTATTGCTTGAGTCCCCTTTCCCCATTTGGAGGTACGCAGCTGTGTTTGCAAGAGCGTCATGTGTTTGCATAGCGGAGCCATCCAATGCATATCTTAGCTCCTCTTGTGATATTGTGACTATCTCACTTTGGATATCCACTATGCTCTTATTGGGGGCTTTGCTGTTGAAGTCCACTATCTCATTTTAAACAAATTGGATGTATAGCATCTTCACAAACCACAAGGGACAATCTATGTGGTTTAGTGTACTCCCCGTGCATGCAAGGTATATAGCTTTGGCATGCGTGCAAATGTTTGGCACAACACACTTATCCAACTTCCATATTCCCTTGTGGATAAAAAATTCAGACACATTTAGCCATGCTTCCTACACCATCTCTGTGGTTACGTTTTTGTTGATGTCTTTCCATTGCTTGACATTTGCTGGCACCCAC
This sequence comes from Adiantum capillus-veneris, assembly GCF_014529385.1. Classification (NCBI taxonomy): domain Eukaryota; kingdom Viridiplantae; phylum Streptophyta; class Polypodiopsida; order Polypodiales; family Pteridaceae; genus Adiantum; species Adiantum capillus-veneris. The sequence continues at coordinate 76,552,069 of NC_140941.1, read as the reverse complement.
TCATTGGTCCTTGAAGAAACTCTTGCTTAGTCATTTAGTCCAGTTGCATCTGCAAGTGCACGCAATCAATCGTATGCTTTTTTAGAATTCTCATGCTTGTCCATACCCGGCACAAACACATTTACACTATCTCAATGTGCAATAGAACTTAAAGTTTACTTCACATATACAATTGCAAATCCACTGGTACACCTTGGTTTAAGCTATCACAACACACCACATTCTATATTAATCACTTTGCACCATGAGTCCATCATTATAAAAAGACTTTACTTGCAAATATAGCGTCTAGATTTCAACAAAAACTATAACAACACACCACATTCTGCATTGATCGCTTTGCACCATGACGCCATTATTATAAGAAGAATTTACTTGCAAATAGATGTCCAAATTGCAATAAAAAATATCACAATACACCACATTCTATATTAATCACTTTGCTCCATCTGAAGGGGATCGGGGAGCACCTCAGACGGAGAGTGAGAGAGAGAGAGAAGGAGACACACGATGTGGGTGGGGAGACTCAAAGAGTGAGCAGCCCCCTATACACTTATGCTATGTATAAGGTATACAAGTCAGTGGGCGCCCAGACTTTGGGCGGTCGGGCAAGGCACAAGCGCCTATACCCCAACAACCTCCCACTTAAAGGTGACTGTGCCTTTAAGCAAGGGAACCTAGTCTAAAGACTACAAAAGGTGAGAGAAAACCGCTCTCAATCGATGCCCGCTGTCTGGCTGTGATCGTGTGCATCCGGCTCTACTGATAGACAAACATCCCGCTGCGGAAGCCACACAGAGCTACCTCCAAGCTCTGCAAATAGTCTATAAGAGCTCATGCACTCCTGCAAGTATCGATCGAATACCTGCAAACCTCCCCTATGCTCTATGCCGAGATCAGTCATCGAACAACTAATCAACCCTGCTGTAAATGCTCCCACTGCAGCTGCTATGTCGGGCCTCGAGATCAACATCTCGTACATGAGGACACCGAACGTTGATGCAACCCTAGCAACCTCTGCCACCTCCAACTCAGAACTCAACTCATGGCAATCCTGTCCCCTATCATAGAGACCATGGCACTCTGACTCCGAGCTCTGGAGTGACTCCTCGTGCCCACCACATATCACATGTGTACCAAGAGTATCCATCTGTCCTGAATCTGCATCAAGCTCTGGCATAAGCATATCAAGAAATGACTCCACAATAGCCGACATCTCAGCATCCATGTGAGTCATCTCTGTCATCACCTCTGATGACTCATCCTGCTGTGACTCACTAGAGCTATCCAGCTCTACCTGTGCATCGGTAGACGCAATGTGCACAACAAGGTCACTACTTCGCACTCCATGCAAAGCATTCTGCAACCCAGAAGCAAAAGAGACTCGCCTGCTCTCTCGCTCTCTACCTGGCTGCATGATCACAGAGACAACACCGTCTCTTGCGTGATCCACATGCAATGGGTAACCTATACCACTCCTGGCACCTCTCGCAATCACTAGCGAACCCAAATGCATCACAAAATCTCGCTCTCGTAGCAAAATCTAACATCCTCTATCCCGTAATTGTCTGACTAAGATCAAATCCTGTCTCAGATCTGGCACATAACGTACATGACGCAGGGTAAATCTCATACCACTGGGCAAGGACAAACATACGTCTCCTGCACCCTCAATGTCATACAAAAAACCATTAGCCATGTGCACACAATCAAGTCTCCCACTAGAAAACGTGCTAAACCACTCACGATGCGACGTGACATGGAAAGTAGCATCTGAATCTAGTAACCAATGTGAAGACAATGTGCAATCCGATATGCAATCCGTAGACATAAGATCGTCTGAAGACAAGCTAGATGTAAATGTGACATCGCCATCACAAGCATACTCAGTAACCACCGTACTGATCTCACTAGCATCTGTCATGCCCAAATCTGCATCACGCATCTGTCGCCTCCGTTGTCTCAAACGCCTGAAACATCGACGCCTAATGTGCCCTTTCTATCCACAATGCCAACATGTCAAGTCTCTATGCCGTCGAGACTTGCGTGTGGGATCAATCTCTCCCATGGACATAGAAGTGGGACTAGACTCCCCTGTAGACATGGATGTCGCGTACATAGCATGTAAACTCTGCCATAAAGCATGAGTTGTAGTTTCCCTCTAGGCCTGCCAGTAAACAGACTCAACCAGATGCAAACAAATCGTAGACATTGCTAACTCATCAAGATCCTGCCAATCATCATCACGCATAGACTTGGGCTTCGTCGATAAACCACGCAAGGGTTTATCTTGCCCCAAATCCGCCAATGCAACAAGCATATGCTCCTTCCAAGCAACAAAATCTGCACCATCAAACTGTGTCAGACCATAACGCTGGAAGTCAAATGAAAAATCAGCCATAATGCTCTCAAAAGAGCAACCAACAATGAGTAGCAAATGTCAACCAAATCAGCCCTAAACTGGCTCGAATCGCATCAACAAAAGTCTGCAAAATATGACTCAAAACCTGATGCAAAGTTGCACCAATAACCGTGCAAAACCTTGCACAAAATCACAAGTCAATATGACTTAATCGCGCATAAATATCTGACAAAATTTTGGCAGAGTCTCCTTTGTAACTGGAGCAAAAATCTTAACAGTAAACCTCAAAGAGACAATAATATATGCCACAATGGCCAATCCGGGAATAAACTCGACCGGAATCACCTCACAAAGTCATACATATGAGCATACCCGCTCTTGCCGGAGTACCACTCAACGGCACCTCAAATGACATACATGTGAGTGATGATTGCTACCAAAATACCTTTCAATCAATGACCAAATGTCTGCTAGATAACTATAGCAACATTTCGCAAAACCTTGCACGATCTGTCGCTATGCGCAATACGAAATACGACACACAAGGGCATACACAAGTGACTCCAAACTCCAACCAAAGGATGACTGAAAATCACCTGTCAAAGTGGGAGTAAACTCAACCACTAAACTGTCAAAGAGCAACCTACATATACGTAGAAGCTATGGCGAGAACCTGGATAAAATCCAACAGAGTTTCTTCTATAAATTGAGCCAAATCTCAAATAATCTCAGCCATAAACAAATACACAAATCCATATATGGCATACATAAACCGCCAAGACCATGGAAACATAGCTCACTCTCGCATGAGTGGCTCTCTCGACAAATGCATATCCAAAAACCTGTGTACACCTATGAATTTGCTGGTTGCTGCAGAAAATACTCCGTGTGTGTGAGATATACCAAAAACAGTGTTTTTGGGACCCGAAAGTGCACAAATAAACCTGCTGCTGTACCTGCTGTAATTCAAAGCATAATTTCAATAAATAGACATCACCATCGCGTCCGGAGCGTTCCAAAACCCTGACCTAGACTCGTGGATCATGTAGATTTGACTCTGTATGACAGAGCTACGCAAAAAACTGCGTTTTAGAGCCCGAAAATGGCAAAAACGAGCTGCACACAGTTTTGAACCTGCTCCTGCTCCACTCTGCGTGATGCAATGTCCTCTCAATGCAAGCTCCAACTCAAGAGCTCTGCCACAACAGCATCCAAGCACTCGAATGTCAAGCTCTCCTCCGCCGAGCACTTCTCTAACTTGCTCCACTGAACTCAAAAGCTCCTCTCACCAAGGAAGCCGCAACCGCCTCCTCGACCAAGCTTGACCACACCACGCTCCTAAGCTCCAAAGACAATGCTCCTCAAGCTAAAATCGCTCTCCGTGAAACTCCGCGATCGAACTCCACCGTCGAGAGCGAGCGAGCTATCGCCTTGAAGCTCTCAAAGCCGTCGTGCTCTCCGCGGTCACCATAGCTCTGATACCAATTGAAGGGGATCGGGGAGCACCTCAGACGGAGAGTGAGAGAGAGAGAGAGAAGGAGACACACACGATGTGGGTGGGGAGACTCAAAGAGTGAGCAGCCCCCTATAGACTTATGCTATGTATAAGGTATACAAGTCAATGGGCGCCCAGACTCTGGGCGGCCGGGCAAGGCACAAGCGCCTATACCCCAACACCATCATTATAAAAAGACTTTACTTTTGAATATAGATTCCAAAATTCAATAGAAAATATCACGACACACCACATTGTGTATTAATCGCTTTGCACCATGACTCCATCATTATAAAAAGGTACAATTTAACTCAATGGTCCATGATTATACAAAAGGCTCCATTTATATTTATTAGATAATCCAAAAAAGACCATTGTTTACAAAAGTGACCAAAATAAACTAAAATATAGGCCTCATCTCACTAATCGGACACAAACACACGTCTGAGTTGATCTCTAACATATCTAAATGCTCACTCATTGTCTGCAATGTCTTTCTCTGCCTAGGTGGTTGTTGTAAGTAGTTTTTCCGCATTATAGAGACAATCATGCAACAATTAGTTTGCTTTCTCTTTTGCCATGGCACATTGTAATGCTCTAAAAAATACTTGCACCAATCACATAGTTGCTCAATGCAGAAAGCAATTGCATAGGTGTCAGTGGATTTTGAATACGGACAAGCCAATTTTGGGTTGCAAAGCTCGGGGGCTCTCCAAGGAAGTAGGGCATGCTCAGTGGGGTCTTTGAGTTGGTTAGTTGCTTCTCAATTCCCACTCGTAGTGCCAACCCCCAATCAATGACACCCACACATGGCACACCCTCCTTAGTGAAGTAAATTGCATAGGTGTCAGTGGATTTTGAATACGGACAAGCCAATTTTGGGTTGCAAAGCTCGGGGGCTCTCCAAGGAAGTAGGGCATGCTCAGTGGGGTCTTTGAGTTGGTTAGTTGCTTCTCAATTCCCACTCGTAGTGCCAACCCCCAATCAATGACACCCACACATGGCACACCCTCCTTAGTGAAGTAAGTCACATTGTATAATTCCTTTTTTGTGCGCATGTGCCATGGTCTTCACCAGCGCATCCATAAAAGAAGGCGGTAAATTGAGCATATGCTTGCACATCTCTAACTCTTGCTCTGTGGGAGGGCATCTAGGATCTTCTTTTTGAGCCATCAGTATGTTAGAAAATTTGCCTTTGGGTGGTGGAACACACTCTTACATGTCACGCAGATCCACTCCATTGAAGCGAGGAAAAACCAGGGACCATGGCTCTTGGTTTGTTTGTGCTATGCATCTAATGATACCCTTGTGGAACAATTGCATGCTTGCCTCTAGAGCAAAAGATTGGCGGCTCTCTGTTGCATCTCCTTTGAAGTCTTTGACCACATACTACACTTCTAGTGGCAACCAAGAGACTCCTTCAATTGTGCACTCTCACACAACTCCGTAGCATCCTTTCCCAAGCTTTCGACCATGTTTGATAGCTTCTTGTGTGAGGTAAACACCAATGGCACACTGGGACATAAAACGGGTGCATAGTAAATGCTCGCAATCCATCCCAGCTTCTATATCTAGTCTTTCTACTACTGCATCTTGAGAGGACACTGCTAAATAAAAGATGGAACTAGTTTTGTGGCTATGGAAATCTTGAGCATCAATATTGTGCGCTCGTTTCAACTTTAACCTCTCTAAACTCCATATATTAGGCCAATGTTGTAGCTTGGCTAGATCCACATCTACAGGTGCATCAACACCTAGTCTCTTAAGCATTGTGTCATATTTACCACAATACTATCTATTAGCCTATCGATAGCCTTTGCATTGAGAAGTGTGCCTAAACTGCTTCAATTATGGTATCAAAGAAACGATCTCTATGCGTCTCACTCTCCAGTATAAAGGTGAACTCCTCCGTGGTTAGGGTACATATACACGTGAACAACAGAGTTCTGATCTTGGTTTTTAACTCCTTCATTTCCACAAGATCCATGTATGCTACAATCATCACATATTTCATGATTTTTAAAGAAAACATAACTTTAGATTTTATAACAAATATATACTTCATACATTGAAATTAAGGACAACACTAGATTAAAGAGTAGGCAATCATTCAATGAGTGTGACGACACCTCCAACCTAGAAGTAGGGTTGATGCTGAGACCACCACTTAGCTAACCCAGAAAAACAAGGCATCATTCAATGCAACTAACGACACCTCCAACCCAATAGTAGGGTTGATGCCGATAGCAACACCGAACTAAGCCTAAAAAACAGGGCATCATTTGATGAAACAGATGACACCTCCAGCCCAATGGTAGAGATGATGCCAAAAGAAACACCAAACTATCCTAAAAGCAATGGCATCATTTGATGAATCTAACGACACCTCCAACCTGGTAGTAGGACTGATGCCGAAAGAAACACTAAACTAGCCTAAAAGCAAGGACAACATTCGATGAATCTAATGACACCTCCAGCCTAGTAGTAGGATTGATGTTGAAAGAAACACCAAACTAGCCTAAAATTAAGGGCATCATTCAATGAATCTAACGACACCTCCAGTCCAGTAGTAGGACTGATGCCGAAAGAAACACCGAACTAGCATATCAACACGTATATCACTCATAAAATATAGAAAGCAGTCTATTAGCTTGTCAACTCCCAATCTAATAATAGAACTGATGTTGATAACAAGGCTAATAAAACTACCTATAAATTGAATGTAACTAACCATGTTTAGCAACGACACTTTCGATCCAAAATAGAACCGTTGCAGAAGTGAACACAATTTACACGTTGTAAAACACTGCCTGCTGATTTAGCGTTTCGTTATGACACTTTCGGTTCAATATTAGTACTAATGCCGACGTGAAAAGCAAGACATCATACTTTTAAAACAACAAAAAATAATTATTAAAAAAATGTATACCAACTTTTAAAAAAAGTAGTTAAAGAGCTTATGAAATTAAGCTAAAATTTATACCGTTAATTTTTGTTAGGTTTAATGGCCATGTGGTCGACCGCCCATCACTAACTGCCACTAACCCTAAGTGTACAGCTATACACTTGTGTGAGCCACTAACACTAAGTACAATGTGTATTGTGCCTTAGTGCATAAGATAAGAAAAGAGAGAAAGGAGGCACACAGTACGTTGGCTCTCCCCCTTCAACCTGTGTGTGTGGCTATGGTGGTGTGTGTGTGTGTGTGAGTGTGTACGTTTGTATTCCTCTTTCGTTGTGCTCCCAGCTCCTCCCCTTCATCTGGTTTCGACACACAATACGTTGGCTCTCCCCCTTCAACCCGTGTGTGTGGCTATGGTGGTGTGCGTGTGTGTGAGTGTGTGCGTGCGTATTCCTCTTCTGTTGTGCTCCCAGCTCCTCCCCTTCATATGGTAATAGAGCAATTTCATTTCCGAAATCGTTTCTACGCACGTGCACTTTCAATAGTGCAAACAGGATTTCTATTTCGCCATTGGCAAATTCAGCTTCCCGAGAGTGTTTCCACCAGGTGTCCTAATCTTTTACCCCCCTTTTGGAGCCATTGGAGCCATCAGAAATCCCGTTCGAGCTACGGTTTAGGAGCTAAAATTTTCAGCCCTCTTTTGGTAGTTTGTGTTGCAGAGCTTCCATAGCGAGTTACAAGTACCATTGTTGCAGTCTCTTCCATCTACGAGAGCCCGCGGTTCATTCGGGAGTATGTAGCCTCTTTTGGAGTGGCCTCATACACGCACATAGACTGGGAGTTTGACAGCATTGTCTTCTTCAACTACAGGTACAAGTACAGGTACATAGAGCGTCTTGGTTATCTTTCTTTGTGTTTCTTGACCTCGCTTTTGGCTTCGGCTACGACATCGGCATTGACTTATAGGTTACAGGTTTTTGTGCTTGCGATATTATGGTTCCAGTGGGAGCAATTATTTATGCATACATGCATATGTTGAGATACTTTCGGTGATACAGGTAGCTGGAGCATCCCTTATGAGGCCTCGCCATAGGATGTGTATAGAGTGGTATAGGTACTTTTGACACCAGTTGGCGGTCTATGGTTAGTTTGACAGTTTATGTGCCTCAGTTGGTCTGTGTACAATGTGCTTTTGAGAGGCATTGCTCTCTTTTATGCTTTGTGAGTGACATACTTGGTCATTCTGTTTCGTATTTTGGTTGACATAGTCCCAAATACAAAGGAGACTCTGCCGAAATTTTCCCAGAATCTTTTGGTAGTTTGTCACTATGTCTACTAGCAAAGACCGTGACATTTATGACATAAAGAAGTTTGATGGCACTAATTTTCAGCTTTGGAAGAACCAAATGCATGATGTGCTTGTCCAAAAGAAGCAAAAGTTGCCTATTACCTATGCGGCTAGAACTGAAGATATGCACATGACTCAGTTTCAGTGGGAGGAGCTTGCTGAGCTATGCAGGCCTATGATTAGACTGCACCTTGGAGAGTCAGTGTACTTTTCAGTGTTAGAATGCGAGACCTCTCATGCTTTATGGCAGAAATTATGCGACACTTACGAAATGGATACGGCTAGCAATAAGGTTTTCTTGATGAGAAAACTTTTCAACCTTCGTATGAAGGAGTCAGCTAGCGTTGCCAACCATATCAATGTTTTTGATTCTCTTTTTGCCCAGATTCGTGCACAGCGCATGACCATTGGTGATGAGATGAAAGCAATCTTTTTCCTTTGTTCGTTGCCGCCCTCTTGGGATATCTTTTGCACAGCGAATGACCATTGATGATGAGATGAAAGCAATATTTTTCCTTTGTTCGTTGCCGCCCTCTTGGGATATCTTTCGCCAGCCATATCAATGATTTTGATTCTCTCTTTGCCCAGATTCGTGCACAGCGCATGACCATTGATGATGAGATGAAAGCAATCTTTTTCCTTTGTTCGTTGCCACCCTCTTGGGATATCTTTTGCACTGCTATTAGTAACTCTGCTCCTAATGGTACGCTAAAGTACGATGATGTTACTAGTGCACTTTTGTCAGAGGAATGCGTCGAAAGACCATGACTAGCTCGCATCATTGCGAAGCTCATTATGTGCAAAGGGATGATAAGCAATGTAAGGGCCGTTCTTTACAACGTGAGTCCAAGAAAGAGGGCAATAGAGATGCATCAAAGGATAGATCAAAGTCTCATGGTCACCGCAATGTTCAATGCCATTATTGTGACAAGTTTGGTCACATAAAGAAGGATTGTTATGCTTGAAAGCATGACAAAGAGAAGGGAAAAGGTAAAGGTAAAGATTATAATGATAAAGAGGATAAACCAAAGAGTTCGGTTAAGATTGAAGAACTGAACATAGTCCAAGATGACAGTGATGCGCAAGACATTAATATGTTGACTGAAAATAATGATGTCTTTTATGATGCACAAGAAACTCTATCTTTGCAGAGTTCTATGCCAGTTGAACTCCTTGTTAGTGGTGAAGTATCCATACATGGATTATTAATTCGGGTGCTCCATTGCATGTCACACCTCATAGGAATTGGTTTACTACATACGAGGAAACCATTGGCTATGTTACACTTGGTGACAGCTACTCTTGTGACATTGTTGGCGTAGGTGATATTGCCATGGTTATGGCAAATGGGGTGAAGTTTATCATCCATAATGTGCATCATGTTCAAGCCTTGACACGCAATCTGATTTCGATTGGATGTCTTGATGACTTGGGTTAAAAGCACTTTTCATCAGCAGTCTTGGCGTATTGCGAAGGGTCATCTTATTATAGCCCATGGTTCTAAAGCTGGTTCACTTTATCCTCTTTACATATCTGATAAAAACAGTGTTCTTTCTGTAATCGAGCTGCCAACTGTCACTTTGTGGCACAACTAGTTAGGACATATGTCAAAGAAGGGAATGGAGACACTCTCTCATTTGGGCTACTTATCGTCTTTGTCATTTTCAGATTTTCCCTTTTGTGAGAACTTTCAATATGGAAAGCAAACACGGACACATCGTACACATTTTTTTGACAAAGAAAGAAAACCCTTAGAGCTTGTGCACAATGATTTATGTGGATCTATGCCTTCTAAATCCCATGGTGGTGCATCCTATTATGTCACATGCATTGAGGATGCAACACGGTATGTTTGGGTCTATGCCATGAAGTCTAAAGATGAGACCTTTTCTTACTTCAAGAAGTTCTTATCGAGTGTTGAAACTCAGTCTGAACATGAGTTGAAAGCTTTATGCTCAGACAATGGTGGAGAATATGTCTCCAAAGAGTTTACAGACTTCTGCTCAAGTAGCATGAGTTCTTATACCCCTACACAAAATGGTGTTATAGAACGAATAAATAGGACCATCCAAGAGCGGATTATGTCTATGCTATCACAGGCTAATTTACCGCAAGCGTTTTGGGCTGAAGCATTATACACAGTCTTGTACTTGATCAATAGATCACCACATGCTTCATACAGTTTTGTGTACCTTTGAAGTTATGGTCAGGACATAAATTGTCTAATGAAAAACTCCGTACATTTGGCTATGAAGCTTATGCACATGTACCCAAGGAGTTGCGTGCTAAGCTAGATCCTAAATCCTGAAAATGCATCTTCATTGGCTATGGTGTAGATGGTCAATTTGGCTATCGTTTATGGGATCCGAAAAGTCGATCAATGATCCGTAGCAGTGATTTTGTCTTTAATGAGACTAAGATGCATAAACAGCCAGTGAAAGAGGTTGAATTCCGAAAAGTGACATTTTCCGATGTATCACCTCCTGTCCAGATAGCTCCCAAGCCCATTACTACACAGGCTAGTATGAGTTCTGATCAGCCATGGAGATCTCAAAGAGTCTCACATCCGCCAGAACGTTTTGTTCCAGGAGTGGATTTTGTTTTGCTGACAGATAGTGGTGAGCCTTCTTGTTACAAAGAGGCTATGCTAGACAATGATAAGGTTTAGTGGGAACATGCTATGAAGAGGGAGATGTCTAGTATTGCAAAGAACAAAACACGATAACTTGTTCCATTGCCAAAAGTTAGGAAAGCATTGCCTTGTAAATGGGTTTACAAGAAGAAGATTGACAATTACAAAGCTCGTTTAGTGGACAAAGGTTTCAAGCAAGAATATGGTGTCAATTTCCAGGAAATCTTTTCTCCAGTGGTCAAGATGACCACACTAAGAATGTTGCTTGCTTTGGTTGCCACTAAAGATATGGAGCTTGATCAAATGGATGTCATTACAGCTTTCTTACATGGTGATATCAAGGAAGAGATTTATATGCAACAGCCTGAAGGGTTTGTGCTAAAGGGCAAGGAACATTTGGTCTGTAAGCTTCTGAAAAGTCTCTATGGCTTGAAGCAATCGTCCATACAATGGTATCACAAGTTTGATGCATTTATGCGTTCCCTAGGCTATAAGCATGGTAATTAGGATCCATGTCTTTACGTGAAATTTAGACAACCAAATGGAAAACCATATATGCTTATCCTTTATGTAGATGACATGCTTATTGCTGGTCATTCTAAGAAGGACATTGCTGACTTGAAAACCAAGCTGAAAAGTCAAATTGACATAAAAGATTTGGGTGAAGCCAATCACATTTTGGGTATGCGCATTACTCGTGATCGTAAGAAAAGGTTGTTGTACCTTTCTCAAAAAGAGTATGTGCACAAGGTTCTTGATCGTTTCAACATGCAAAAGGGGAAGGCCTTGAGTACTCCATTGCATGCATATTTGAAACTTAGCAAGAACGATTGTCCCAAATCTGATGAGGAAAAAGCTGCGATGGCTAAGGTTCCTTATGCTTCAGCTTGTGGTAGTCTCATGTATGCCATGGTGGCTACAAGACCTGACAATGCACATGCAGTGGGAGTTGTTAGCAAATTTATGTCTAACCCGGGTAAAAAGCATTGGGATGTTGTCAAGTCGATTCTTATATACTTGAGTGGCACTACATATAGACAGTTATGCTATGGTCATGGGGATTCATTCATCCATTCAGGGATTTATAGACAGTAATTATGTAGGCTGTGTTGACAATCCTAAATCAACAACAGGTTGGATTTACAAATTTGCTGGTTCTACTATTTCTTGCAGATCTGTTCTTCAAGATTGTACATCAATTTCTACCACAGAGGCAGAGTATGTTGCATTGAGTGAAGCATGCAAAGAAGCTATTTGGCATGCTCGCCTAGTGAAAGATCTTGGGTTGGAGTAGTGTATACCAGTTCTTCATTGTGACAGTCAGAGTGCTATTGCCTTGGCTAACAATCCAGTGTTTCATTCCAGAACGAAACACATTGATGTGAATTATCACTTCAGTCATGAATGCCTTGCAAACAAGAGCCTTGATTTAGTGAATATTCCTACGTTAGAGAACACAGTGGATGCACTCACTAAGAGTCTCTCCAGCCATTAGTTTTAGCACCGTCGTGAGTTGATGGGCATTGGGTGAAGAGTGGTTCTCTTCCATTCTTATAGTCTCCCACATTGTCCATCAAGTGGGAGAATGTTAGGTTTAATGGCCATGTGGCCGACCGCCCATCACTAATTGCCACTAACCCTAAGTGTACAGCTATACACTTGTGTGAGACGCTAACACTAAGTACAATGTGTATTGTGCCTTAGTGCATAAGATAAGAAAAGAGAGAAAGGGGGAACACAATACGTTGGCTCTCCCCCTTCAACCTGTGTGTGTGGCTATGGGTGTGTGTGTGTGTGTGTGAGTGTGTGCATGCGTATTCCTCTTTCGTTGTGCTCCCGTCTCCTCCCCTTCATTTTTTGTCTTCCTTGTGAGGGCTCTGAAAATTTTGATAATCCTTTGGTTGGATACCTGGGAAAAGTCAAAGGTGTAGAGTATGAGAATTGTGAAGAAAATGGGGTCCCTAGGGGCTCTATTTATAGATACCTTGGGGGCCCGCCGAGCTAAAAAGCGGGCCCTCCAACCTTCCTTGTAGCCCGCCGGGTAGCGGGCTATAGACCTGTATTGGAAAATCTCATCGGACCCCACAGTCCCCTTCAAGTCACCATGCCATTTTTTGTAAATCTGAAGACTTGTGAATTGAGAATTTTTTTAAATTAATAGTGTGATCACAAAAAAAACACGTGATCATGTGAATTTGAAAATCCCTAGTAATGCGGAAAACATCAAGTGTTGGGTTCTCACAAGTACCTTTTTGATGCATTGGTGACACCGGTTCTTCTTTATGGAGTTGAAGTGTGGGGTGGGAGCATCATACAGTCTACTTGGAAAGAGTTTAAGAATTTATTTCTTACAAACTTTCTCCAAGTTAAGACACAAACACCATATATGCTCCTACTTCTTGAGTTGGGATCTCTTCCAACTGAGGTTATGGGCATGGAAAGGGTTGTGGAGTACGTGATAAAGATGCGTCAAAACCCCTTACATCGCCTTCCTACAATTGCATGGGAAGCAAGAAAAAAAGTTCAAAATACACATAAAAGCAAGATCTTGAGCACGAGATTCAAGACATAAAGAAATGGTTTGGGAGATGGGATGCATTACACTTGCTACATGATGCTTCAATTGATTCCAAGTCAATCAAGCTTTTCTACAACACCAATGTATTACAGTTTGGGAGAAATTCGGTGGGTCATGCTTCATACATTACACCATCCATATTGCCTCGAACTACAAAACCATGTTCTTCAGTGAAAGAGGAAACCATACTCACCTTTACATGCTTGAGAATATCCCCTTGTCCACAATACGCACTATCGCAGCCATCCGGCTTAGCTCCCATTCCCTTTGATGCGAGACAGGGCAGGGGAAATGGAGAAGATTCAAATCAACTGTGCACATTATGCTCACTGCAAGTTTGAGAGTCTGAGTACCACACACTACAAGAGTGCTCAGCTTTTGGTCACATCCGAACTTGCTCCTCTCACGTTTTCAGCCATCACTTAGACCTACACACTTTTCTCTCCCAGCCACAGTGTGGGCTCTCCATTGCAACTCTCATCACCACAATTTTTGAGCATCAAGAGTCACTCATCAGCCATACATATACTACATCACATGTAACTTGGTCCCATAGGTCATATTTGACCTCCGAGGATGATAATAGAATCTATCTATATATCTATCTCTCTCTCTCTCTCTCTCTCTCTCTTTCTCTTTCTCTCTCTCTCTCTCTCTCTACATCACTTCTCTATCCTTTGCACCTAGTCTCTACCTAATCTAGACACCTCTATCTACACCTAATGCGAAGCTAGAGAGGACGTAGAAGGAAGTAAATAGGGATAGATAGAGAGTTCATAGAGAGAGAGAGAGAGAGAGAGAGAGAGAGAGAGAGAGAGAGAGAGAGAGGAGAGCTAAATAGAGATAGGTAGATTTTTATTTATCTACCTACCTCTCTCTCTCTCTGCACCTAATTTCTACCTAATCTACACACCTCTATTTCTCTACCTAAGGTATAAAGAGAAGACGTAGAGAGAGGTATATCAAGGTAGATAGAAAGAGCGTACAGGGAGAGTTAATCTCTATTCTTTACACCTAATCTACACCTATTTGAGATTAGAGACGGCATAGAGAGAGGTAGATGAAGAAGACATAGAGAGAGATATGCACTTATACGCACACATATATACATGCATACATATATACTATTAGACCTAAGTAGGGGCTGGTAGTGTCAATAGTTTAGTAGCACCTCTTTAGATATCATCACAATCTCAATCATGGTAAAATCAAGGGTACATTGCGCTAATCCATACACGAGTGGATCTCTACCGCAATGCCATGATTAAAAAGGGACTATATCCAGGAGGAAGCGTGAAAATATTGGGGGCTATGCTCCCTTACTTAGTGGCTACATACATGCATATATACACACACTCAAACAGATACATATATACATGCATACATATCTACACAATCACATATGTACACATATACAAGGTTGCATATAAACATACACTTATAACTAAATACATAGACCTGGACCATACTATTAGATTTAAGTATGGGCTAATAGTGCTAATAATATGTGGCACCTCTTTAGATATCATCACAATATCAATCATGGTAAAACCAAGGGTACGGCGCGATAATCCATACATGGGTGGACCTCTATCATAAGGCCACGATTATACAGAGACTATACCCAAGAGGAAGCGTTCAACTATTGGGTGCTATTCTCCCTTTCTTAGTGCCTACATACATGCATATATAGACACACTTACATAGATGCAAATGTACATGCATACATATCTACACATTCACATATAGATTACCTACACATAAGTATATACAACAAACATAATACTATATCATCCATCTACATCCTCTTTTTCTCTCTCTAGACGCTATCTCTACTCTCTCTAACTATCTCTCTCTACTCACTCTCTACAACCTCTATCTCTATTCTTTCTAACAATCTCTCTCTATCCCTTAATCTCTACTCTCTACCTAATCTCTATCTCTACGCACTCTCTACTCTCTTTGACCATCTTTCTCTTTAATCTCTATACTCTCTATACACCCTGTATGTACTCTATCTCTACTCTCTCTAACCATCTTGTTTACTCTCTCTCTCTACAACCTCTATGTACTCTAACCTTACACACACTTTCTCTCTCTGTGTGTGTGTGTGTGTGTGTGTGTGTGTGTGTGTGTGTCTTCTTCTCTGTTTCCTCTCTCTAATCTAACCTACACTATTTTAACACTTTTTCTCTCCGTAGTCCTCCCTCTAATCTCTCTTTTCCTCTCTTCTTTTCACTCTCTATCTTTTCCACCCTATATCTTTTTCACTCTCTAATTAACACAAAATTATAACCTTTTCTTGATCAAAACTTTCTTTAAACTCTCTTTTTCATTTTTCTTCTAATTTGATGTTTGATGCATTATGATGTTTAAACTTTTTGTCTCTATTTTCCACTCAATTTTTTTCTCAAACTTAGCATAAACATCTATCAAGAAATATTTCACTCTAAACACTAATTGAACATCTTTAAACATTCTTACTCTAACGCTAGTTTGGTACCCGGACATACAATGTCCTTTTTGGATCATTTTGTAAAAAATACAAAGGCAAAATCATAATGCAATTTTACTAGCTTACATAGTGTGTGACTTGCCCCATGGGTATACTACACAAGAAAAACACTATAAAGTTGTTTTGAGAATCTAAAAAATGGTTCTCTAATACGATGTCTACAAAAGTTGTGTGGATTCTAGTATGTGGTGCATAAATCATATATAAAGAAATATGGCTCTTAATTACATAAATATGTGGTGTTTGTAGGTATATAGAGTGGAACATAAAGTATTCATTTGACCTAGGAAAAAAATCATTCTGCGTAGGACAAAAACACACAAACAACAAGAGATATTGATGTGCCCATTTAAATTGTTAAGAAATGTTTATACCAAAAATAGATTTTTCTTGCATATTTAAGTTTTCCCCATTGGTAGCTTTTCTAGAAAATTCCATTTGACATTGTTTGGAGCATAGAAATGACTTATAATATTTTCCAAGTTTTAGGACGTTGTCAGGAGTTTTTTGGAGCAAGGGATTGCGCATATGTACATATACATACATGGTGCATCAAATAAAGAATTGCCCATTGTTAACCCTCACGGCACACGGGCACCCTATGATCTATAAACGTTGTATTATGTATTTGGTAGAGTCAGGTACCGGGCTTGTCAGTCCAATAGGGAAAGGTAGAGTGATCGCCGATGAGAGGCGCACTTTAACTTGGACATTCAAGGGATTAGTTGGTTAAGCATGGGCGCCCAAGTGTGAATGGGGTGAGCTCCTATAAAAGCCAACTAAACCTAATTTTTACTCATTCTCTCATTTGTGCAATAGAAGAGTGCTCTTGCTCCATCTCCATCTTCTTCTTCTTCACCTCCTTGTGTGTGTGTGTGTGAGAGAGAGAGAGAGGGAGAGTGTATGTGCGATCGAGCATTACGAAGGCACGACGGCGGCGAAGCGGTTGAGCGCGGCACGACTGCAGCTTCTTCTTCACCGCGG
Organism: Adiantum capillus-veneris; assembly: GCF_014529385.1. Lineage (NCBI taxonomy): Eukaryota > Viridiplantae > Streptophyta > Polypodiopsida > Polypodiales > Pteridaceae > Adiantum > Adiantum capillus-veneris. The sequence continues at coordinate 76,535,253 of NC_140941.1, read as the reverse complement.
CGAGGAATCCACCACGAAGGCGAGCGTAGAGCGGTGAGTGACACACCCTTTGTTTCCTTGAGCTTGCTAGTTTAGGCTTGTTGTGTGCTTGGAGCCGTTTGTGGCTCGCACACGGTGTATTGGCAAGTCCCTTGCTTCGACAGTGCGGCAAGGAGCGCACATTTTTGGCGCCGCTGCCGGGGATATGCCCTACACTAAGCTCGGTTAGCACTTTACGCTTTCTTCTGGTGCAATTTCTATCATAGGAAAGGCAAGGAAGGAGTGTGTGGAGATTTCTGTTTTTTGCGTTTTCTGCATTTGCTCTCAAGTTTCAATTTCTGCTATTGTCTGCGTTTTTTCAATTTCTGCAATGTCTGCATTTTCAAGTTCGGCGTTTTCAATTTCTGCAATTTTCTGCATTTCTGCGTTTTTTTAATTTTCTGCAATTTCTGCAATTTCTGCGTTTTTTCTGCAATTTCTGCAATTTTCTGCAATTTCTGAATTTCTGCGTTTTTCCAATTTCTGCGTTTTCTCCCAAAAAAAAAAAAATATTTTCTGAAAAAAAAAAAAACCGGAAATCAAAAACGCGAGCGAGCGGGCGGGAAAATATTTCGAAAATAAAAAATGTGACTCTTAAAACGGATGGGTTGGTTTGTATAAAAGGTAGATCGGGATCGGGATCATTTTCCCAGGCCCAGGCCCAAGCCCAGGCCCAAGCCTCAGTCCTATGATATATACTAGACTCACTCTTATATATATACCCTACTCCCTCAAGAGAGAATGAGAGCATGTGGGACAAGTCCTCCACTCTCCTCCTTTCTCTTCCCACTTGCACCCTTAGACTTTCTAGTTTGGGCCTAGTTCCCTACTGGAAATTGACAGTTTTAGGGATTCCGAGGGCATAGAGTGACCAAACGGAGGGCTGTAAAGCACGGCACGACCCTCTGACCGATACGCTCGTTTCGAGCTATCACACGGCCCATTCCACGACACGCTCTAAAAAATCTAGCAAAAAAACAAACAAAAAACACGCTAAAAACTAATCACAAGGCCTCCTAGAGCAACTTTTTGACACCTTAGGGTATCAAAAGCACATGCACTTACGCTCTGGGCGGGTGCTAGAACACGAGCATATTGAGAGTGCCTCTGTTCATACGGACACCCATTACCCATCCACGATAAGCTCTAGACCCTCAGCGGGGACACAAGGTAGCACCACCCAAGACCCTAAAATAGCCGCTAGTGATTCCTCCTCCGACTCAGAAATCATGGAAGCATACCCTACCCAAAACACTGAGAGAGAAGGCCATGCACCTCCCGAAGCTCCACAGCCTAGTACTAGTATGTTTAGCCGTTTCATGGAAACATTAGGTAGAGCTACTCGCTCGGAACCTGATGCAAATGAAGCACACGAAGGGGGTGGGGAAGTGGACTCTCCTTTCACATCGCACGTGGACCCCAGACCCCCAAAGAGTGTCCATGTGGATATCCTGCCAACTTCTTACCAAGAAGGCCCTGTTGAGCTGCCTCCTTCAGAAGTTCCCTCTAGAGTACCGTTGGTGGCAAGTAAAACCACGGGGAGCAACATTGCTTCTACCTCACAAGAAACCGTTAACACGTCGACTCTAGAAGGATTGTTCATTAATGATCATTGGACATACGACCTCCACACTGAGGTGTTGACGGATCTACACTCTGGCCACGCCTACCATGTAGGATGGATAGAGATTTTACAATCCACCTCTAGTGCCACGAGCATCGAAGATCAACAGAAAATGATCTGTAATGTTATCCATGGCATTATTCAATCAGAAAGGCAAAACCGAGGGGTAAATATACTCTCAACTGGCCCCATGAGATTTCTGGATACGAGCAAGGCTCAACAGCCTACTCTATCACAAATGGAGACTCCTCTAATGAGCCCCATGGACCCATCTTACGTCATTTCACCTAGGGTCTCTATGCAATCTGAGCCTCCGAGCGACAACTTTAGCTTCCCTAACTTGGCTCAACCCTCTATTAAGGAAAACACAGTGCTCACTCCAGGGATAAGCCTGACAGAGAATGTACCGATGACATCTACGGTTAGCGCAGTGCCACTACCTAGTGTCGTAGTACCTAATATGGGGCCTCGACCATATGTGCCTCTAGCCCCTTATGCACACATGGCCCCCACACCTCCAATTGTACCACTTGCTTATGCTCCTCGAGTGCCGCTCCCTAGCTCTTATCCGAGTGGACCTATGCCCGGTTATGTTCCATATCCTGCATCATCCACACATATGCCAAGACCGGCACCCGTTCCTCTCCCACATATGATTCCAAGAGTACCTCCACCGGCCCTGCCTCCTCACATAGGTGACTTGGCAGCGTTTGCTCAAACCATAGGTCGATCTATCGCGGAAAATATGCGTCACGCATCTGATAGAGAGCCTAGAAGTAAGGCAGTACAAATTGCCAAACTCACGCAAAAATTCAATGGGGACGAAGATGCTAGGAAACACATTGAAGTGTTTGAACAAGTATGTGATTCCTTAGGGGAACGCAACGAAATACATAAGTGCAATGCCTTAAGCTTGACATTAAGTGGGAAGGCTGGAGATTGGTATAGAACCCTAAGGGTGGACGAGAAAACAATCTACCCTACCCTTCGAAGGTTGTTTCTAAAGGAGTACATATGAGAAGGTGTGCTTTGGGGTGTAGCATCTCAGCTACAGAAGGCCGAACGTAAGGAAGGAGAGTCAGTAAGGGACTTCATTAGTCGTCTAAAGCACTTAAACTCTCGTTGCCCTGTAAATGAGCGCTTCAACAATAACCAACTGCTTGATCGATTCATTCGAGGGTTGAGGAATGAAGGAATCTATAATGGACTAGTGATTAGAGGTATCACAACCTGGGAAGATGTCACTGCCAATGCAATCCAACTAGAGGACAACTTGATGATAGCAGGCATGAGGGTGTCTACTGAAACGAGATCCACTAGCTCACAAGCCATTGAGTATGAACCCATGACTGCAAAGCCCATTGCCAATGAGCCAAAGGTATTTGAGACATTCTTGACAGACCTCACCAAGGCAATCCAAGAGTCTCTTAAGGATAATCGACCCCCTCAAAATAGTCACATGTATCCAAGAAGGGAGCAACAATGGTGTTCCATTTGCTTAGGTCCACATAGCACTAGTGAGTGCCCTACGTTTAGAGTAAAATTTAATGGAACTTGCAATGCATGTGGTAGGTATGGTCACCAAGCTAATGAAGCACACGAAGGGGGTGGGGAAGTGGACTCTCCTTTCACATCGCACGTGGACCCCAGACCCCCAAAGAGTGTCCATGTGGATATCCTGCCAACTTCTTACCAAGAAGGCCCTGTTGAGCTGCCTCCTTCAGAAGTTCCCTCTAGAGTACCGTTGGTGGCAAGTAAAACCACGGGGAGCAACATTGCTTCTACCTCACAAGAAACCGTTAACACGTCGACTCTAGAAGGATTGTTCATTAATGATCATTGGACATACGACCTCCACACTGATGTGTTGACGGATCTACACTCTGGCCACGCCTACCATGTAGGATGGATAGAGATTGTACAATCCACCTCTAGTGCCACGAGCATCGAAGATCAACAGAAAATGATCTGTAATGTTATCCATGGCATTATTCAATCAGAAAGGCAAAACCGAGGGGTAAATATACTCTCAACTGGCCCCATGAGATTTCTGGATACGAGCAAGGCTCAACAGCCTACTCTATCACAAATGGAGACTCCTCTAATGAGCCCCATGGACCCATCTTACGTCATTTCACCTAGGGTCTCTATGCAATCTGAGCCTCCGAGCGACAACTTTAGCTTCCCTAACTTGGCTCAACCCTCTATTAAGGAAAACACAGTGCTCACTCCAGGGATAAGCCTGACAGAGAATGTACCGATGACATCTACGGTTAGCGCAGTGCCACTACCTAGTGTCGTAGTACCTAATATGGGGCCTCGACCATATGTGCCTCTAGCCCCTTATGCACACATGGCCCCCACACCTCCAATTGTACCACTTGCTTATGCTCCTCGAGTGCCGCTCCCTAGCTCTTATCCGAGTGGACCTATGCCCGGTTATGTTCCATATCCTGCATCATCCACACATATGCCAAGACCGGCACCCGTTCCTCTCCCACATATGATTCCAAGAGTACCTCCACCGGCCCTGCCTCCTCACATAGGTGACTTGGCAGCGTTTGCTCAAACCATAGGTCGATCTATCGCGGAAAATATGCGTCACGCATCTGATAGAGAGCCTAGAAGTAAGGCAGTACAAATTGCCAAACTCACGCAAAAATTCAATGGGGACGAAGATGCTAGGAAACACATTGAAGTGTTTGAACAAGTATGTGATTCCTTAGGGGAACGCAACGAAATACATAAGTGCAATGCCTTAAGCTTGACATTAAGTGGGAAGGCTGGAGATTGGTATAGAACCCTAAGGGTGGACGAGAAAACAATCTACCCTACCCTTCGAAGGTTGTTTCTAAAGGAGTACATATGAGAAGGTGTGCTTTGGGGTGTAGCATCTCAGCTACAGAAGGCCGAACGTAAGGAAGGAGAGTCAGTAAGGGACTTCATTAGTTGTCTAAAGCACTTAAACTCTCGTTGCCCTGTAAATGAGCGCTTCAACAATAACCAACTGCTTGATCGATTCATTCGAGGGTTGAGGAATGAAGGAATCTATAATGGACTAGTGATTAGAGGTATCACAACCTGGGAAGATGTCACTGCCAATGCAATCCAACTAGAGGACAACTTGATGATAGCAAGCATGAGGGTGTCTACTGAAACGAGATCCACTAGCTCACAAGCCATTGAGTATGAACCCATGACTGCAAAGCCCATTGCCAATGAGCCAAAGGTATTTGAGACATTCTTGACAGACCTCACCAAGGCAATCCAAGAGTCTCTTAAGGATAATCGACCCCCTCAAAATAGTCACATGTATCCAAGAAGGGAGCAACAATGGTGTTCCATTTGCTTAGGTCCACATAGCACTAGTGAGTGCCCTAGGTTTAGAGTAAAATTTAATGGAACTTGCAATGCATGTGGTAGGTATGGTCACCAAGCTAAGGATTGTTTAATGATCAAACGTATGATGGCAAATAGACCACCTGTAGCCTGGACGGATGCGCCTCGAGCTCCTGTATTGATGCCTACTCCACCTGTTGAGCAACTACCGCAACACATGGTCCCTAGATCTCAAAATGTTGTACAAGCTACACCGCTACCACCTCCTGTGCTAGGACCGCAGCCCCCGCATCCAAGAGTCGCCCCTATGAACCAAGTGGGTTGCGAGCCATCAAATGCTTATCCAGATGGCTGTGAGGAGGAAATAGACACTAGTATTGCCTACGGACTTGATACATTGGAAGAGTGTCCTATATACTACATGGAAGATTGTTGGGGACAAGTCAAGCCGGTTTATCAAGCTGCTGCTCTCGCATCCAGAGGTCAAAATATCAACACCCAGGCTAGGAGGCCACCTCTTCAATGCTACGAGTGTGGTGGACCACATCGAGTAGCGGAGTGCCCTATTAGGCTACAAAAGAATGCTGCACAGATGCAAATGAATCAAGGGAGCACGTCTGCAATGCCAATACTCACATGTAATCGTTGTGGCATAGATCACTTGATTGCCCAATTCCCCTATAACCCAAATGCGCCTAAAATCACACCCCTGAATTTGGTCGAAATTGCTAGTGTGACATCGCCAATACCACCCGTCGCACCCGCTTATGCGATTACACGGTCCATGCTTCAAGGGCCAGGCCATATCCTCGAAGAGAGAGATACCGCGTCAGTTATCCAAGCAAAGAAAAAGAAGACACGAAGGAAGAAGTCACAGAATACGGAAAATTCAAAGCCAAGTTCCAAAACAAACATAGGAACACGAGATGACCCCGTGTATATGAATGACCTCGAGGATGATTCAGATTCAGTCGAGACAATGGAGACTAGAACCAATACCACAAAGGGAAAGACCGACAAAGAAAACCGTAACATGGAACCAAATGAAAACCGAATAAGAGAAAACCATAAAGAGCCTCTGAAAACACCACAAGTGTTTCCAAATCCAATCCAAGACCCCCAAGATAAACCGCAGGGGCAAAAAGGGAAGAATCGTAAAAAGAAGATTGGGACGTACCCAAACCCAGTAGACGAGATTGAGCAGGTGAAACATCTAAGAGGTTTAGTGGAGGAGACTCAAAGGAAACTAGAACCAGAACCCATGCATGTCAAAATTCATGACACAATGTTTCCCACGCAAGTTCATCCACCCCACATGAACCATAGACCGTTAGCCATATCTAGTATCATCCAAGAAGGGAGTGAGGACGGGACATCAGAAAGTGAGCATACACCCTTCTTGTTGGAAAGGATGTTTAACGAAGGAATACCTGATCCCATTGAGGAATATGAGATTCCATCCTCACCAGTTCCTAGTCAAGGACCTACACCCTGCAAAACGCCAATGAATGTTGCCAAACTAGTGGACTTCATGTCTTCTGAGGTCCGAACCACGATCATAGCAAAGATGTATGGAGATCCTGAATTATTCCTTGCACTTCGAGCATTCCTTAACGGAGAGCTACGAACGGGATTACCGCAGTTTGCGCAACCAAATAGGCCTGACTCGATTATGATTGATGAGGAAAATCATGTGAAATCACTTGACTTAGATGGACACGAGTCTGTGATCGAGGTACCCATTAACGAATTAGGGCAGTATTTTGAAGGAGACGAGTCTAATGCGACCCTACCCATCACTACCAAGGGATTAACTATAAAGGGAATTCTTGATGGTGGTGCGGGAGTTAGCATCGTTACAAAAGATTGTTGGGAATCCATGGGAAAACCCCGCCTCAGTGTTACTAACATTGTGGTAAAGATGGCAAATGGTACCATAGCCAAACCTATGGGGATGCTCAAGGATCTTAAGATCAAAGTTCTAGGACACAAGGTACGACATACGTTCATTGTAATGGATTTCTCTAAACACCTTATGTCATATGAAATGATTTTAGGACGACCATTCATGAGGGAAGCACAAATGGTTCATGATTGGTCTAAAAATCATGTCTATTTGCAATTCCAAGACTCTGTCCTTAGAGTGGATTTGGTGACTGGTAAGGTACACCCCTTAGGGAGTAAAACCATTATTGATCATCGCTCTGACACCACAGTTCACTCGGCCCCACTACAATATTGTTACACTTGTAAGAAGGATACAAACACTGGCCAAGATTCTCCTTATATGGATATCCTACTTGGGATGACGGAATCGGACAATGTGGATTGGGTCCACCTAGCATCAACCATAGACACTTGGGGAAATAGGGGGACGACCTGGGTAACACCTGAGGGGGATGAAATGCCTATACCCTTAAATATGCTACAAGCAATGCATATCGCTTCCGACAAGACTCATCCTAATGTAACGAAGAAAACATACAAGTGGGTCCCTAAAGCTTCTTTAGTGACCATAGCTAGTGCTAAAAAACAGAAGCCTTGTAAGAAACGTACCACTCGCTCCAAGAAAAGTAAGAAAATGTTGCGATGGATCCCTAAACGACTATTGGAAGCCCAAGGCTACTATCAAGGAAATGATCAAATCTGGGTGCCAAAACGTAGATTGTGCTCTTACCTGTCACCTGGCCCATGTAAACCCAATCCTGTGGCTCCAAAACAAATTGAAAATCGCGGAAAGGAAAAAATCATGGAATGCTACACACCCGCTCCCGAGCTAGTTTGGGTACCAAAGAAAGAACGATTTGTTCCACCTAGCTCAGGAAGGGGGGAGTCCCATGAAGATTCTAGCTCCTCATGTAATACATCCATAGAGGTAAAAGCTTCTACACAGCCTCCATCTATAGTAGTGGACCTCCATGAAGCTACAAAAGAATCCACACCTCCCAGTGTTCAAGAATCACCTGATGAACCACTTCAAGTTCGATCCTGGGAGAGTACCTTACCACCCTTGCAACTTGACGAGGCACCTAGGGTAATAGAAAACTACTGGCAAAAATCCTCACCTATTACCAACTGGAACAATGGGTTTCAAAGGGTGACAAGCTCATTTCAAACGGTATGATCTACCCAAGGAAGGGGGGAGTGTTTGTGGACAATCCATTATTCACTTGTTTCCCTCTCAACCTTTTTCCTTGACCTCTCAATTCTAATCTTAGGTAATGTACATATAAAGCTTTATACTCACAAAAAAAAAAAAGAGCAAGAGCAATTAGCAAACGAGTATGCACAATAAAAGTCAAAACATTGACTCAGACCTACACATGTCACATCTGATACAGTGAAACAGAAACCTATGCCATAAAAAACCTTTGATCCTCATCACTTGAGTGATGGAGGGTAAGTAAGATTAGTACGATAGGAGTGTTTCTGTTTTAGAGTCGAGAGATTAGCAAAGTTCTCTTTTCCCACTGATGTGCCTCCTAGAGGTATTGTTTTTGTTTCCTAGTGTGTACAGGAGCGTGTTGCTATTGATAGGATTTGGACCTTCATGGAACCTTCAAATCAAGCACGACCATCAACACAAACAGGTGTTTCTTGTCCATTAGCATTGCCGTTATCTTTTTGCATCTATGATTGTCTGCTTTGATTGTGATTGGTAGCATAATATTCAGCGCATTGGCTTAGTATCAAACATTTAATTCAATGTAATGTTTTGTCATAATCACTCGTTTAGGTGTAAAAATCAAGCAGTCCGACTAAGCTAGTTTGACCAAGCTAGGTATTAGAAATCTTCTCTTAATACCATGGGGAATGCCTTCCTAATAAACAATGGTTACTTAGGTTCTTAATCCGATTTAGGCAGCATTGTATGAAATGTACTAGGGCTTTCTAGTGGGCTTAACCCTATTGACCTTTAGCTTAAGTATTATAAAGGGAGTTTACTAATGTGATGAGCCTGGGGAGGGTAACAGTGTTATATGACCCCCCAAAGTTACAAAATTAAAATGTTGAAAATGAACAAACAAAAAATCAAAGTGCCACACTGTAAAATCTTAAGCTGGAAGAGAAATCTCGGCTTGATTTGGTACTTCACTCACATGTATTGCCTATGGTACTAGAGCCCTAGAGGTTCCCAGCGTGGGCGCTTTTCCTTGAAAAGCAAAAAACCCAAGGCATACAAAATAAGCACACACATCATAATTGAATCAATGTGAAAAGACTTTGGGGGGTCAAAGAAAAAGTAATCAGTCAGGCGATGATTTCATGAGAAATTCCTTTTATGGTAGCTTAACTACAAAGTTTTCTAGATATAGCCTCTAGTCAGCCCTCGAACATGAATACTTGGCTCTCGCGATTAAACAACTTAATTGACCACAGAAAGTTAAGAAGCTTACCCATGGTATTAATATTCGATCTCTAGTGCCTTTCGACCGTCAAATTAGTGACCCCAGACATGTTTAATTTTTTACCTTTACATCTGTTTATGCATTTGATTACATTGCAATTTAATGTTCATTGCTAACAAATTATTTGAAATTCTTTTACCAATCAATGGGTCTACCTAAAACTGCATATGCTTTTTAAGAGAATGTAATTACTGTGGCAATGTTGTTTGATTTTGCAGTGACTGAAGAAGGCTAAGGACATTCATCTCAAATGCTCTTCCACCTCGACGAACCAGCTTCAACTCAATAGCTTCCGAGGACGGAATCTACATCAGGAAGGGGGGCATGTTAACCCTCACGGCACACGGACACCCTATGATCTATAAACGTTGTATTATGTATTTGGTAGAGTCAGGTACCGGGCTTGTCGGTCCAATAGGGAAAGGTAGAGTGATCGCCGATGAGAGGCGCACTTTAACTTGGACATTCAAGGGATTAGTTGGTTAAGCATGGGCGCCCAAGTGTGAATGGGGTGAGCTCCTATAAAAGCCAACTAAACCTAATTTTTACTCATTCTCTCATTTGTGCAATAGAAGAGTGCTCTTGCTCCATCTCCATCTTCTTCTTCTTCACCTCCTTGTGTGTGTGTGTGTGTGAGAGAGAGAGGGAGAGTGTGTGTGCGATCGAGCATTACGAAGGCACGACGGCGGCGAAGCGGTTGAGCGTGGCACGACTGCAGCTTCTTCTTCATCGCGGCGAGGAATCCACCACGAAGGCGAGCGTAGAGCGGTGAGTGACACACCCTTTGTTTCCTTGAGCTTGCTAGTTTAGGCTTGTTGTGTGCTTGGAGCCGTTTGTGGCTCGCACACGGTGTATTGGAAAGTCCCTTGCTTCGACAGTGCGGCAAGGAGCGCACACCCATTTTTCAGAGCCAGGTGGTTACGTGGGGCCCACATGTGTACAGGTAGGACAGCATGTACATAGTGCATCGATTTTCACTATCATCAGTACCAGTGTGTTTTTTCTACAATAAGGAGAAGTTGGTAGCACGTAAAACTTATCGAGGAAGCTATCCGCGGGCCGACGACATGAGGTAAGCAGGTGCGTCAAATGGCATCGAGTGGCGTCAGGAGGTCGAACGGGGTCAATACTTGCACGCGGAGAAGTATGGACACGACGTGGGTGTTTTCTTCTGATACTTATGCAGAAAGGTCATCATGAGGACCACTTTTTGGGGCCACTTCACGTGGTTGCGGGATGCATTATTTGGAAAAACTGAGTGCCAGGTGTGCGGATGATGCAAAAAGGTGACAACTATGCACTGCGAGGTCAGTTTTTGGCCTGTTCGGGGTCCGTTTGAGGTCATCTAAAAGGCCACGGGTGCCCAACTAATAAAGCTAAGTGTGGGAACTGAAAAAACTGAGAGAAGACTAGAAAAAAATGTGGAGAAGAGAGGAGGAATAGTCGCAAGTGTGTTTTTGCTATTTTTGGAGCATTTTTTGGCCCTAAACTGCTCATCCGAGGTCGGATTTGAGCACTGTGACATTGTAGGGTGGGGTTTTTGGGCGTTCCGGACGCAATGGAGCTGTCCATTTTGCCAAATTTCTCATAGATTTTTTGCTGTTTTTCTGTGTAATCTTCTCCGGTGAGTGAAGCCTCTGCTTAACTTTGTGGTTGTATCTGGTGTATTTCCTCAATACTGTGTAAACTATTTGCCCCATTGGTGTTGGGCTGAGCTTCATTGAGTCTAAACAACAACAATTTGCCTCCTTTGAGGTGAATTGAGAGTGTGTGTGTGAGTGTGTATATGTGAGTGTTGAGTGGGCAAGTGGGAAATCTCTCTCTTCTCACTCCGTCTGTGTGTTTCCTGTCTCGGCCAGGCTGGTTGTGTAAGCCGAGTGGTGCCCCATAATGTGTGTGTGTATCATCCCAAGAGTGTGTGTCGGGTCATTATAGAGGCGTTGTGTGTGTTTCCATCCCACTCACATTCTTTTGGCGCCCCCACGGAGGATCTTCTTCGAGTACCTTCTGCTTCGAGCTTCAAGCTTCGAGATTCAGGGCTACAGGTTACAGGTTACAGGGACAAGTACACGTACAGGTGACTCACACACGTACAGGTAGCTGGAGTACAGTGATATACTAGCAGTGATGTCACTTGCAGTTGTTGTGGGTATGCATGACTTGGCGCCTATTTGAGCGCATTGTCTGTTGGATTGTACGTTACTTGTAGAAACTGCCATTGTACGCATTTGTGGATCCATACTTGGTTGTATTTGGCAGTCCCAACCATTTCTGAGACTTGGTCTGGAAGATAGTCATTTCTGAGACTTGACTATACGCGATTTGCATTAGCCTTCATGTGAGGGTCGATAGCGTGAGGTTTTTATTGAGCTGGGGGATTCTCAAATGTGGAGATCCTTTCGGTGATACAGGTAGCTGGAGCACCCTTTTTTTGACCTCGCCATAGGCTGTGTACTAGTGAGTCCTACTTGATGCTCGGGTTCTATTGTTGACAGTTTATGCATACATATACAGTCTATATTTTGGGTTCCTACTGCTCTATTTCTGGGGAAACTCTGCCAAAAATTTTCCAAGTTATGATGGCTCTTTTTTTGGTCTTTTGAGCCATTTATGCTGTTATGCTGCTGAAATTTTGGAAAAATCAGAGGTTAAGTCAGGTGTGCCTTCTTGGGAGCTTCATGGTTGGCTTTAATGGATGATCAAAATGGCCCTCAATTCACTCCATTTCATTTAACTCAAAGAATCCAGATAAATGTTCATGTGTCCAGGAGGATTTTTTTCTAGCAGCGCATAGTCTTTATGTTCGGGCCAAGAAGATTAAGAGAGATCCTGGAATGTCCTTTGCCTGTTGTAATTCCGATGATCAACTATGAAAACTCATTTGATGTGCATGTGTTTGTCATTATCTAAAGTTGAGCTCCATTGAAGTTTCTGGGAATTGAGTCAGTAAAAGTTTTGGGTTCTTGCACGTGTGTTCGAAGGGGTTCTCAAAGCATCGTAGCTTGGGTAGCCATGGATTTCTCTTATCCGGAGTTTCATGGAAGAAGTGATGAAGATGTGGAAGACTTTTTGGAAAAGATGGAGGTTGCATGCATTAGCAACCAGATTCATGACCCTGCGCAGATGTTACGTCTTCTCCAAATCAGTTTGAAGAGTGATGCATGAGTTTGGTCCAAGGCATTTGAAGAGGAGTTGCGTGCAGCGGATCCACCTGTAAGATTGAGTTGGGACAATCTAAGGCATGGATTGGAAGTGAAGTTTGTGAAGATAGAAGATCCTGACAAAGTGTGGCAAGAAGTACAAGGTTTGGTGCAGAAGGAAGGTGAGCCAGTAGATGCGTACATACATAATTTTTCATTGGCATGGGAGCGGATGTGCAAGGCCTTAGCACCACAAGTACCCCCGCCTGACATGATGAAGAAGGACAGGTTCTTGGATGGTCTTTGGGAGAATATACGTTGGAGAGTGGAGCTAAAGAAGCCTAGGACATATGAAGATGCACTAGAGGTAGCAAGGAACAAAGAGTGGAAGTTGAGGAAAATGAGCCAGTTAGGGGTGGAGTCTTTGCCCATGAGGTCTGAATTTCAGCCTATAGAGTCTTTACAAGGTCGCATGTCAGGGGTTCATCATGAACCAGTGGTTCCTGTTACTACTTAGGTTATGCCAGCAGTGGTCACTACAACAGTGCAAGATGATGGGCTAAGGCAAGACATGAAGCAAGTGGTAGATTTGATGAAGAATCTCAGCCTAAACATGCTAGGTCAAGTGGGAAATAATCGAGGTCGAGGGAGGTATGCAAATCAGCCAGGAGGTGAAGAAAGACCTAGGAATGGTGTTGGACAAAGCAATGGTAGGTTTTGGAGGCAGACGCCCACATGTTACAATTGTGGAGAGTTGGGTCACATCAGCCCGCAATGTGATAAGCCACCAAGGATGGGGGGAGACATGTATCCATTGCCAAGACAAGTGTTAACTAGGTCAAATGATTATGGCATCGAAATTAAGGGAGATGAAGGAACCAGTGGATTAACCCAAGAGCAAAAGGGAAAGACAAAAGTGCTAAGTGTAGTCACCTTGGAGAAGGTATCAAAGCTAGAGGATACATTAGTGATGCCTATTGGGAAGAGGACCACAGAGGATAAGGAAGGAAGAAGTGCCCCAGGTCCTAGTAAGAAGAAAGGAAAGAGCCATGAAGGCGAGGATGTCAAGGCCAAGAGGAAAAGGAGATCTCGTCGAAAGTTTCATGTTTCAGATTTTCCACTAGGGGATGGGCAATTAAGCTATGACTTGAAGGAGGATCTGACGAGCAGGAAGGCAGATGTTACTTTTGGGCAGCTTATAGAGATGGTGCCTAAGCTAAAGCGACAATGGAAGAGGATGGTTAACCCAATGGAGAAAGAGCCAGAGAGAGGTTCAGTGAAGGTGTTCGCAATGGATGAGCTACCAGACATTTGTCCAATAGTAGATGTGTGGCATAAAAGGAAAAATTTGGGACAAGGTTATGTGGATGGAGGAGCCCAAATATGCGTCATAACACACTCATGCGTTGAGAAGATGGGTCTCACAGTGGCTGGGGTGTCAGGTTTTCGGATCAGATTGGCAAACCATCAAAAAGTAAAATGCTTGGGTGTTGTAAAGAGCTTAGAAGTGGAGGCATATGATGCAAAGGCAGTGGTTGATTTTCATGTGATGCTAGCAGGGTTGGGAGCATATCCTATTATACTGGGCAGACCATGGTTACGTGCAGTGGGAGCTGTTCAAGATTGGCGACATGGTACGATTAGCCTCTATGGAAGACAGGTACCAAGAAGCTTTATAATATGGACACAAGGAAACGATTAGAGGAGCTTTATGAAGATGAGGATGAGTCTAGTGATGAAGACTCTTCCACAGTGACAGATGAGGACAGTGATAGCACTACCAGCAGTGATGAGGATACTGATGTTGCATTTCTTTTGATGGACAAAGAAATCCAGGAGTTTGGTTTAGTTGCATTTGCGAATGAGGTTGAAGATGAAAGTGAAGGGCCTTATGAAGTGATTGAAGGGCTAATGCAAACCAAGGTTGAGTTGTCAAAGAAGCAGGAATTGATGACACAAATGATCAATGGAGACCTCTCAGCTATGGAGAAGGATATATATTTGCACATGCTGGCTAGTTTTCCTGATTTGTTCATTACTTCATATGAAGAGATCAGAGGGTTCAAGGGCGAAGAGATGCATATAGAGCTGAAAGAAGGTGCTAAGCCAGTGCGGCAAAGGCTAAGAAGGATGGGTCAAGAGAAAATGGAAGCCTTGCGAGAAGAGGTGGACATGTTGTTGAAGGCAGGGTTCATAGTCCCTGTGGAGACCACAGAATGGGTGAGTCCAGTTGTGGTCAGTCCAAAGAAGGATGGGAAGTGGAGAAGCAGCCCTTAACACATCCCATGCATTCTTGGTAGCCTGGGGCAATGCATTGTACCAGGACTTGGCCTCTACTTTCATCAGTAGAGGAAAAATTCGGAGTCGTGAAGCGTCGTCATCTTTGTTGGAAACGACACAAGCAATGTTGAAATCATCCAAAAAGTCAGTGGTGAGATCTTCTCCCTTCTTTCCACTGAACTTGGGGAAAGAAACACTTGCCATGGTAGTGACTCAGGAAATTACAAACCTTTATTTTTTGTAATTTATTTATTTATATTAACAACAATAGCGGCTCATAGCGGCTTTTTATAGAGTTGAATGGATAGATTAAAATATGATAAAGATAGAA
Organism: Adiantum capillus-veneris; assembly: GCF_014529385.1. Lineage (NCBI taxonomy): Eukaryota > Viridiplantae > Streptophyta > Polypodiopsida > Polypodiales > Pteridaceae > Adiantum > Adiantum capillus-veneris. The sequence goes on along the minus strand of NC_140941.1, from coordinate 76,520,112 downwards.
ACATTAAAGAAATGGTGGTAATCCAATATGGGGAGAATGATAGGGTTTGGGGAATTAAGGATTTCTCCTAGCACCGCCGCACCGAATAGGTACACAATCTTGTGTTGGTAGAAGATTTTCCTATCTACATAGATATTCACATGCATATGTTGTAGGAATCTGAATGGGAATGTTGTCAGCCCATTTTCCATCATGCACAGAGGGTGGAGTACTTACTTATACTCTTACCGTGCCAGTGTTGATGAGTCGGCACATCCACAGGAGTCGTTGCCTTTCATAGGCTCTACCTTTCCTTTGTCGCTCAGCACGTACGGGGTGATGGCGACACGTCTGACCACTCCCAGCCTCTTGGCAAGTAGCAATTGCAGATAATTTTTGTAGTCGGCGTGTTGCATGAATTCTACTCCATTCAGCTACAACTCATCTCTAGCCCACTGGGTTTCACCCGTGGTGGAGGGATTTTTCAGGATAAGTTGTACAGGGAGAAGAGGAAGACCCTCTACCCGTCTTCCAAAATAGCGGGAGCAGTAGCCGAACCACTCTTCCTTAGGACATGAGAATCTTCTTACTACTTCTTCTTCAGGATTGTTGAAGTGGACTGGTACTACTCGCATGCGTCGTGCAAATTGGTAGGCGACCTTCCGCTGCTTAGCTTCAGATGGCTTCCTCTTTGGCAAGTTGGGTACGACCCGGCTCTTTGAGCTTTAAGCACTTGCTTGGCCAGATGCTTCTCCCTTCGGGGTCATGTGTTTCTGGAATGGCTTATCTTTTCCTTACCTTTGGCTTTAGCAGCTCCTTTAGGCCATTTTGGAGTAAAGGTTATAGCTTTGGTTGCAGTTTCATTAGGGAAGAGAGGCCTCACCGTTTTCTTCCCTCCTTTGATGTGGATGACTTCTTCGCAATGAATGTCGATGTAGACGATTTCAGCCCCTTCACTGCCTTCGTTGCTGGCACTCATTGACAGTGTGTTTTGGTTGACAACAGTGATGGCACTTCATAGACCTCCCACCTGATGCTCTCAATTTGTGGTTAGAACGAGAAACACGAGATGGGGAGCTTACCTCTTGAATATTGAAGACACTACAGCCTGACAGTAGTACTTCGATGAAGGCGGCTAGTGCCTCCTTAGTCTCCTCCTCTTCCGTCCTCCAGTTAGAGAATTCCTTCAGCCATGCATCCATGATTGATGGCGTGCGTCACTTTCAACATTGTAAACTGAAGGTTTCTTAGAAGCCCTCCTTAGTGGGGGCACCAAATGAAGGGAGCAAAGCAATACCTGAACCCCGATGACCTCTAAAACATTGGGGGCTGACGGTACGCCTCGAGCTGATCACGGTAAAGAGAACAGGGGGCACCACCTAACTTTGAGCGGCTAGGACGCAAACCACGATGATGTGAACACTGCAAACTTACACCCCCCCCCCCCCCCCCCCCCCCCCACACACACACAGATTAACAAATGATGAAAACCTCGGGGGTGTGAGGGAGAATTATTTTTGCAGTATTTACAATGACCTTCCTTCCGGCGAGGTGGCACACCGTGGTGATAGAGAGGTAGGGACAAAAGATGGTGAATCTACTTGGTGCGTTCTCTAAAGACGACTCGATGATTGTGAAACTTGCTACTAAGAACGTGTATGTGTGTGTGTGTCGACCATTGGAGTCGAGAGGTGGATGTAGCTCCCTTCACAGGGTGCAATTCCCAAAAAAAACCATCACACAAGTCCCCTCCCCGTAATGCCAATAGTGTCAATTCCTCTCACTAAAACTCTACCAAGTGCTGACCTCTCATGAACTGTCCCCCCCCCCCCCTTAGTGACCTCTTAGTGCCCTTTTATAGGTGTTGGCTACTAAGATTAGGGTAATCCCGGTTTGATTAGGGTAAGCTAATTGGGGAGACAAAGCAAGGTGGTGGGCCCAGTGTGGTTGACCCTTGCTTTGTCTTGGGAGTTATTAAAAATGAAAAGCCTCTAGGTGGGCGTTTCTGACCATCACCTACAGAGAGGGAATTTAAAAATTGGGAATTTACGAGGCTTGGGTGAAAACTGGAAAATGATGATGATAACCTACGGTTTACTGAAAATGGTGTCGTGGTTGCGTGATACTGATGATTGGTGTGTTGTCGGTGCGTCGGTGTAGTGCGTACGTCTTTTCAGGGTCGGCCGGGGCATGCCTTCGGCGCCTTTGTCCTTTTTGTTGTCGGTGTCGCGTGATTCGGCCGTCTTCTTCTTTTCTTGATGTCCAATGGCGTTTTGTTTCTTCTTCTTCTATTGTATTTTACCGGTGCGTGCGTATATGTGTGTCGTGTGTATGTGTGTGAGTGTGGGAGCATATGTGTGTATATATGTGTATTTGCAGGTGAGTGCGTATATGTATATGTGTGTGCACATGCGTGCGTGGGAACAAGGGAAGAGGGATATTATATAAATATATATATCTTGTTTTTTTCTTGATTTTTTTGGAAATGGCGATGCAGAGATGGGGGGGGGGGAGATGAATGGGGTGAGAGGGTAAGGGTGTGTGTGCTTGGGTGTGTGTGTGTGTTGGTGAGTGTGTGTGTGTGTGTAGGGAGAGAGAGTGTGTGTCGTTGAGCATGGGCGCTGCGCCGGCCGTGGAGAGAGCGGTGGATAGGAGCGGGGCCGCCTTCTACAACGAGCGCACAGTGCAAGGGAGCGAGGGGGAGGGTGTGGAGAGGGGGTATGAGAGGATAGGGGGGAGGGGTGAGATTGTGTGGTGTGGTGTATGTTCACCACGCCTGCGAAGGCAGGGAGAGAAAATGGCAACAGGGGCGGGGCCGCCTACGGCCGGCTACGCCCGAAAATCGAGGGGGGGGGGGGGGGGTTATTAGTCAACAGGAAAGTGTGTGAGAGAGAGAGTTTTTTTAGGTCTAGCGGTGGTTCCCGCTATGGGACAAGAGAGTGTGAGGAGAGGTGTGAGGTGGTGAGAGGGGGGGGGGGTGAGAGGATAGGGGTGGGAGAGAAAAAATATAGAGAGAGAGAGAGGGAGAGAGTGGATAGAGAGAGAGAGAGAGAGGGAATACTCTAAGGACTGTTGGGCCGCTCCCAAGAGAGAGAGAGAGAGCTCTAGAGTTTAGTGATGATAGGGGAGAGTGGGTGTTAGGCCCGTGGTCCGCCAGGAAGGAAACAGAGGGGGGGGGGGGGGGGGGGGGGTATAAGGCCAATGGAATGTGGACGAGGGGAAAAATGGGAATAGACGGCCCGCGGGACGGTGTGGACGAGCAAAGGGAGAGAGAGAAAGAATATTTGAAAGAGAGGGAGAGAATATACAGTATTTGTGGCGGCCCACGGGGGCTGGGGTGTGGACAGCGGCTTAGGCGTCTCATGCCCCAATCGGGGCGGGTGATGCAGCGGCAGAGTAGGAGAGAGAGAGAATATTGGTGGAGCCAAGCAGTAGGAGAGAGAGTGAGTCCATCTTCTGGGGATAATGGAGGGGTGTGGCCAAACTGGCGGCGCCCCACTAGTGGTTAAGCCTAGAGAGGGGGGGGGGGGGGGGGGGGGGGGGGGTGAATGGTAAAGAGCTTTTTTTTGGTTTTTTTTTCTCTTCTTTGGTAATATGGCCTCCCTTCCTTAGGGTGTGGTTCTTGCGGTCAATGTTTCAAAAATCGACCGTCAGTGTAATCGGTGTGGCATAGATCATTTGATTGCCCAATGTCCAAATATTCCAAATGCACCAAAGATCACACCATTAAACTTGATTGAGATTACCGAGGAGCCATCACAAAGTACACCTGTGGTACCAGTAAACGTACTCACACGATCGATGCTCCAAAAACAAAATTATATTCTTGAGGAAAGAGACACGGCATCAATTGCCCAATCTCAAAAAAAGAAGAAAACACGAAGGAAGAGATCACAAAAAGCAGTGAAGTCAGACCCTAGTTCAAAGACCAACATAGGGATTGGTGACGACCCCGTATATATGAACGACGCTGAAGAGGATTCTGATTCAGATGAAACCATGGAGACCAAAACAACCACTAAGATAGAAACCAACAAGGAAGATCTTCATAAGCCACAATGGCCAAGATCCAAGAAGAAGATAGGAACTTATCCAAAACCTATTGAGGAGATCGAGCGAGTCAAGCAATTAAGGAGTTTGGTAGAAGATGCCCAAAGGGATCTAGAACTAGCACCTAGGCAGATCCAAATTACAGACACCGTGTTCCCTACGCAACAACAACCTCACCAAGTCCATAGACCCTTAGACATACCTAGTGTCATCCAAGAATAAAGTGACTTAAAGTCATGGGAAAGTTTGCGTACTCACTTTTGGATGGAAAGAATATTTACAGAGGGACTACCTGATCCTATCGAAGAAATGGAGATCCCATCTTCCCCATGTCAAGGGACTGAAGCCCAAAAGGTTCCGTTAAACATTGCCAAATTGATGGATTTCATGTCTTCAGAAGTTAGAACCACCATCATGTCCAAACTATATAAAGACCCTGAGCTAGTCTCGGCTCTTCAAGCCTTCCTCAATGGAGAACTAAAGTTTGGGCTACCACAATTTGCACAGATGGATGGAGCTAGGGAGATGCCAATAGAGGAGGAACACTTAGATCCACAACCCAACCTACATGAGAACCTTGTTATAGAAATAACTGTTAACAAGTTGGGGCAATACTTTGAGGGTGATGAATCCAATGCGACCATACCAATCACTACTAAGGGATTAATTGTGAAGAGAATCCTTGATGGTGGCGCTGGGGTTAACATTGTGACTAAAAATTGCTGGGAAACTATGGGAAGACCTAACCTTGCAACCACAACCATAGAAGTGAAGATGCCCAATGGGTCTATTGTTAAACCTACTGGGATGCTAGAAGATCTCAAGATCAAGGTCTTTGGACATAAAATAAGGATTATCTTCATTGTTATGGATTTCTCTAAGCACACTATGGCATCGGAGATGATCTTAGGACGTCCTTTCATGAGGGAAGAAAAAATGGTGCATGACTGGTCTAAAAACCATGTCTACTTGCAGTTCTAAGATTCTGTCATTTGAGTGGATCTTGTAGCTGGTTAAGCACATCCTCTAGGAAACAGGTTTATAATTGATCATAGATCTGACACCACAGTTCACTCGGCCCCATTGCAGTATTGTTACACGTGTAAAGCGGACACTGATGTTGGGGAAGATTCTCCTTATATGGATGTACTACCTGGGATGACTTAGGCGGACAATGTGGATTGGGTCCACTTGGGGAAACAGGGGGACGACCTGGGTAACAGTTGAGGGGGATGAAATGCCCGTACCCTTAAATATGCTACAAGCAATGCATATAGCTTCTGGCAAGACTCATCCTAATATAACGAAGAAAATATACAACTGGGTCCCTAAAGCTTCTTTAGCGACCATAGCTGATGCTAAAAAACAAGAGCCTGGTAAGAGATGTCCCATTCACCCCAAGAAATGTAAAGAAACTTTGTGTTGGATTCCAAAAAGACTACTGGAAGCCCAAGGCTACTATAAAGAAAATGATCAAATCTGGGTGGCAAAACGTAAATTGTGCTCTTACTTGTCACTAGGCCCATGTGAGCTAAATCCTATGGCTCCAAAACGAATTGAAGTTTACGGAAAGGAAAAAATCACGGAATGCTACACACTCTCTCCAGAGCTAGTTTGGGTATCAAAGAAAGAACGATTTGTTCCACCTAGCTCAGGAACATGGAAATCACATGAAGCTTCTTGCTCTTCGTGTAGTTCTTTTACGGAAATAGAAGCTTCAACACGACCTCCACCTACCATTGTACATACCCATATAAGCAAGAAAGAGTTTGCACCTCCCATTGTAAGTTCACCACCTACAACAATGTTGCAAATAAAATCATGGGGAGAGTACCTTACCACCCTTGCAACTAGATGAAACGCATAGGGCAGTCTAAAACTATTGGTTAAAGCCTTCACCCATAACAACTTGGAACAATTGGTTTCAAAAGGTGATGGAATCATTCCAAAAGGTATGATCTACCCAAGGAAGGGGGAAGTGTTTGTTGACATCCATCATTCACTTCCTTCCCTCTCAACTTTCCTCCCTGACCTCTCAATCTCCAATCTTAGGGAATGTATATATAAAGCCTTATACTCACAAAACACAAGATAAAGAAGTAAAAGAGCAAGAGCCATAACACAAAATCATAAAAACACATTATGTACAAAAACACGACCCTTGTAATATTTGGACTCTAACCATCATCTATTTGCGTGTACAGATATGGCTAGTACGTTAGAGTCATCCACTCCTGACTTGGGTGAGAGGTACCTCATGAGTTTTCACAAATGTTTCACATGTCTTTCCGGTGCTTGCCCGTGAATGGGATTTGGTAGGTACGCTAGCATGTGAGAGGAATTTCGAGGAGTTAGAATGGCTGATACGTCTCTTGACCACGACTGATCCATACTTAGTAGAGAGTGAATCTCCCATTGCACAAGCCTATCCTTTTGAGCAAGATGACTATAGGTGTCTAGTGACCTCCTTAGTAAACATTGGTGCCTCTAACGATGAAGAAGATTTACATGATTATACGGATGGCACATATGGTTTCACAGATGATGAATTTGTTTTTCTTGACGACGAGGATAGGGGTTTAGCCTTAATGTTTCCCCCCAATCTCTACAATATCCTATTCCCTTGACTCTCTAGGGGGAGTGCAAATAATTAGGTTAGAGTTCCTTATGGCTTTTAATTGTGTTCAATAAGTGTTGGTGCCTTTTCCCACTAATGTATCTCCTAGAGGTATTCTTTGTGTTTCCTAGTGTGTACAAGAACGTGTTTCGGTTGTTAGGATTTTGACCTTCATGGAATCTTTCTCTCGTTCACACTTCAAATCAAGCGCGATCATCAACACAAACAGGTGTTTCTTGTCCATTAGCATTGCCCCTTATCTTTTTGCATCCATGTTTGTCTGCTTTAATTGTGATCGGTAGCATAATATCCAGCACATTTGCTTAGTATCAAACATTAAATTGAATGTAATTTTTTGTCCTAATCACTTGTTTAGGTTTAAAAATCAAGCAGTCGGACTAAGCTAGTTTGACCAAGCTAGGCATTAGAGATCTTCTCTTAATACCATGGGGAATGCCTTCCTAATTATCACTGGTTAATTAGGTTCTTAATCCGATTTCGGCAGCATTGTGTGAAATGTACTAGGGATTTCTAGTGGGCTTAGTCCCTATTGACCTTTAGCTTAAGTATTATAAAGGAGTTTACTAATGTGATGAGCCTGGGAAGGGTAACCATGTTGTATGACCCCCCAAGTTTACAAAATTAAAATGCTTAAAACGTACAAAAGAAAAACAAAGTGCCACAATGTAAAATCTTAAGCTGGAAGAGAAATCTTGGCTTGATTTGGTACTCCACTCACATGTATCACCTATGGTACTAGAGCCCTAGAGGTTCCCAGTGTGGGCGCTTTTCCTTGAAAAGCAAAAAACCCAAGGCATATGAAATAAGCACACATATCAAAATTGAAACAATGTGAAAAGACTTTGGGGGGTCAAAGAAAAGGAAATATATCAATTGTTTTGAGCTGTTGATATTTGTTTAATTTGGTTTGGGGTTTATGTAGAGTCAAAGTGATCAAACATATGTGCATGTGGACGACGATGAGGAGGAGGAGGATTAGATAGAAAAATATTTGTCAAAACTTTCATAAGTCCCAATATGGCACAATGTATAAACAACTATTTTCATTTTTTTTGTAACTTTTATAAATAGTTGATATTTTGCACATTAAATTATCAAGGTAAAGTAAATTCGATTTCAATTTTTTGTTTTTTCTATATACTCTTTCATAAAAAAATTGATGTTTCATATGTTTTATGCAGGTCAAAAATAAAGATGCTCATTTGGGCCACCCAATTTTGGGTGGCCCAAATGAGCACCTTTATTTTTGAATAGGCATTTGGCAGTAATATACACGGTAGTAGCAGCAAAAACACGATAATAGTCGTGGGTATATACCCGCGACTATTACCGCGTATATTTTTGTTTAACCAATACCGCGTGTTTTGTCGCTGCTACTGCCACACAGTCAATATTTTCTCTTTTTATTTTCCTTCGTCGCGAAAATGCTAGCGTCTCCTTGGGGTTGAGTTCCAAGGAAGTAGGGGCTAGCAGTGCCAATAGTTTAGTGGCACCTCTTTAGATATCATTACAATCTCAATCATGGTAAAAACAATGGTACGTCAAGGTAATCCATACATGAGTGGATCTCTACCACAATGCCCTGATCACTACAAGAGGTTCTGTGCACTTGTGACGGCTATAGCAGCAAAAATACATGAGGATATTTTTCCCCCTGGCGCCACTAAAAATGTCACAAAGTGAACGTCGCTATAAGCGCGGCTACAAGCATCATATACACGTCGATATATAGTGACGCTTATAGCGATGCATGTAGCCACCCTTATAGTGACGCATACAGTTACCAATTTAGCGACGCTGCAAAACATAAAATAGAGACGTATATAATGATGCTTGAGAATAAAAAATTTCGGGTGGTCATTGCCCTGCCACCCATCAATCATAATGAACATAAAGTTTTCAAAATAAAGATGCAAAACTGACAAAAGTATTTTGACGAAAGTGGTTGACAAAAGTAATACAATAACAAAATTATAAAAATCATAGGCAAAAACACTTGATTGTTAATCTTTGACCAAAATATAATAGCTACAATACAATTGTCATTATTGAAAATACATCGTTGACCAATAGTTAGAATAATGACATACACATGTTATATCACTATACATGTGATGAGAAAAGAGAACTAGTGCTATCTGGCTATGGCTAGATTGACGTCGTCTAATCCGATGTCTCATTGCGTCCAAGAGGCATATCTGTCAGATTCTGCAGAAAAAAACAATAAGACTTTCAGTAAGTATAAACATATAATTACAAAACAATCTATTTTTTAGCTTATCATTAAAATACAACAAATGTAAGAGAGTAAAGTTAAATACTAACCAAGCCGGAGCAAGAACTGAGAATGTCTATAAGGGCATTTAAGCCCTTTTTGCCCGCATACTTGCGCTCGTATGGTGTGGGATCACGTCCAGTCATCGAGCACTGTTCAGAACATACAAAGCTTACATTATGTTAAAATTTAAAAGTACAATTATCCATAACTACCAAACATAAAGGTCAATGCAAAAACACTTACAAAGTCAGTCCAAATGATGCCCATCCGCTGCTCCCCACGTGGTGCGAGATTCCTGCCTGTACTCGCGCTTTGGTTGCCTCCTTTTGTTGCTTCCACTTGTCATGATTCTCGTCCGTTTCTCGCTTTGCATTCTTCCAATCTTATTTGGCCAACCTATTTGGCTTGTTGCACTCGTGCTTTATTGCTTTTTGCACTTCAAAACGCTTGTGCTTGTAGTATTTGCACATTTGCACATTCATCAGGTCTTCATTGAAGTGCTCAGCCCGATTTGACATAAGAAACTCATCATGCAACATGCTGATGACTCTGTCTTTTAATTCATTTGGCACTTCACTCCAGGTGTTTAGTATGTAATGTTGAAACACTTGAGAGCATGGGCCGCGCATGCACGAGATCACCTTCTTGCCGTCGTCATCCAAGATGATGTTGCCACTAATGTCGATGGAGTACGGCAAGCCCTCTCGCCTATGATGCGTGAACTTGGGTGTCTTGATAGGGGTCTCGAGTGGCGTCTTGATGGGGGTATGGACGACAGGTGTCTCCACTGGAGTCTGGACCCCGAAGCAAGGAGTATCGACTAGGGTGACTCTCGGAGGAGTAGCCAGTGGTGTGTAGCCAAGAACGGTTGATGGTCACACAAAACCTGGAGTAGAGGGCAATGTTGTGGCTGTTGTGGGGGTGGGAAAATAAGGGAAAGGTAAGGAGCCTCAAAAACTACGAGGCGGTGTTGAAGCATCAGCGGCAGCAGCTCCTCCACAGCAACCTCCACTGCCACCACTAGAGCATCGGTGCCTAGAAGAGTGTACAGATTATCTAGTCGACACCGAATTCTTGGAGCGCGCTGATCGCTCCGAAGCAGAGGGAGACATTGAAGGAGTGGAACGATGTGACGGTGCTCTAAAGCGATGGTGGTCCTCGTACCACCTCCTCTGCTTGGGGTCCAAGGAAGAAAGAAATTGATCATCATCCATACCTGCATTAAATACACGAGCATTAAATCTTAATGGTGAATGGAAAAGAAAATCTGAACAAGTTATAATTTGATTAATCACAATTTATATTTTATAAGTATAGCATAGAGACAAGAATGGATAAAACTCCACGTGAATACAATCTATATTATAAAAAGGAGCAAAATTGCTCAGATACAATGTCTATGGCTTTAAGAGACCTCTCTCTCATCCTCGCATAACTCAGGATAACTCCCTAGGTCTATATAGAGTTCTCTGTTTAGGAAAATTTCCTACGTTTCATTTTGTATGTCCTCTGCATGCATCCCATAGATAGTAACAGTGCCAGGCTTATCAGGCACCACCTCAGAAGCTTCTAAATTCTCTAGCATCCTCTCCAATCTCCTCCACTGATGCCGCTGTGACTGGCACATCGTAAGCCACATAGCTTACATGAGTGCTTACAGACCACCAGCCCCTCTAAATTTGGATGTTAAATATTTACAGACTTACTTGTTCACAATGCTCGGGTAGTACGAAAGTGTCTAAGGTCGGTCAATTTTTTTGATGAGTCCACCTCAAGGAAACTTGACTCTCCTCTGCGCATAGTAGCGTTGCAACCCTCCATGTTTATCTTGAACTATTGCAGGTCGAACAAATCCACAAAAAATCCTCTATAATCGATCCTCAAAATCTCTTGTAGGTACCAAAGTAAGTGAGTTCCGCTACCACAGGATCTGCATCAAAGGACCGTCATTGACTAGATTGTTTGAATTTTTCCATGATTCCACAATCTTGTGTAAAACGCTTTTTGTCGATCCATTCCACCCTAAAATGTTGACCTTTACACCATGCTATCATGTGTGACTTATACTACAACCAACAAAGATTATGAGTGGCCGTCCAAACATCTAGAAAGCCACGAGTCGTACATTGCAAACGTACCTTGGTCGTGCAACCCCGGGAGTACTCACACTCCTCCTCAGTCACTTGTTCGCCGCATTGTTGTGCACTTTTCAATTGGTTGTGCAACCATCTTAAGCTCATGAATGTTGGTAGGCTCTCAAGACCCGTTGGATAATGCATCGATGGTCACCTTCCCTGTCTCCACTTGATTCGTTCCCTTTGTTGCTCTTGCTTTGTATCCTCGTAATGTGAAATCCACTTTTGCATCACTAGATTGTGAAGCATGAAAAATCGATTGATCTTAGCCTCTAGATGTTCCGCCATTTTCTTTTCAACACCGAGATTGCACATGACAATCCTAGATATGGCAGAGGGTTGGCCGGTATCCCATATAGAGTGTCTCGGGCACGATCAAATCTATCTAACCACTCTCCAATGTAAAAAGGACTTTGATACCAGTCAACCCTCTGCCATGCCACCCTCTGGACGTGCCTTTTGATGCACATATCCCTTGGGCATTTTCATGAAATGTTCTAAAAAGAACATCCATCTAGAATGCAATGTGCCTGCTATTTCCACCTCATCAACTATGTGAACAAGAAGATGCACTTGAATGGTTAGCATGGTAGTAGGAAAGTGTTTCTTGAACATGCATACATAACAAAAAATGCGGTACACTTGTGTGAGTAATTTGGTACATTATACATTTGAAGTTTTTTATTGAGTAAACACATTCTAATAAATCACTTGAAAAGTGTTGTGACGCTAGTGTCACTCCATCCAAACTTTGCCTGCATGTTGAGAAGAGCCAGGAGCACCTTCAATCTAAACACACGTGCTCCACCATACAGTGGCATATCAGCTTCACTTTTCATGTCATCATAGATATGCCTTTCATGATCGTCTCAATAATCTCATCGATCGTAGGCGCAAACATAGCCTTGTTGGGAATGTGGTTTGCATGATCACCCTCTGAGCTGTCAGAGGCTGCACCTTGTGGCCTCACGTATGCTGCTTGAGTAAAGCACATGTAAACACGTCTATTGGGTTGTAAGTTTTTGTCTATTGGCCACCATCAGAATCTGACGAGTTGTACTTGGCATCTTCCATCTCTTATCTCTCCCTCTCCCTCTCAATCTCCCTCACAATCAAGAAACCATAGATCACACTATAAACTACCTCAAATTCTCTAGCCATGTTGTTTCCCACACACCTTGGTCTAGAGGTGCACGGAGATCAGAACCACCAGGTTATAATCTTGTCTTTATTGGTCCATGCTTATAGTTATGGGTACGAGAAATCTACACACCCACGCCTACATGACAATGCATGTAGTGGACAAAACCCCTTTGCCTCTTGTTCAATTGTAGCAATTCACAACAGCTAACATCTCTTCAGAGCACCTCCTTGTTCGAGGGATTATTGTGCACATTACATGTCCGCCTCAATTTGAGTATCATGTCGTTGAAAGCTTTCCAACCTAACGCCGCATCCATGGAGAGAATGAGTGACTGAGAGAGAGAGAGAGAGAGAGAGAGAGAGAGAGAGAGAGAGAGAGAGAGAGAGAGAGAGAGAGAGAGAGAGAGAGAGAGAGAGAGATGTTTGCACTTGTAAGCTTGCAAACAATTTGTGCGCGTATGTCGCACGTATCAATGCAAGGAACTTGCCGATACACTGTGTTCGAGCCACAAATGGCTCCAAGCACACAACAAGCCTAAAATAGTAAGCTCAAAGATGGCGTTGGTGTGTCACTCACCGCTCTACGCTTCCTGTTGTGGAGGATTCCTTGCCGCGAAGAAGAGGGAGACGCTGCTACGTCGCGCTCAATCGCCTCACCACCGTCATGCCGCCGCAATGCTCGATCACACACACTCTCTCTCTCCCTCTCTCACGCATATACACACACACAAGGAGATGAAGAAGAAGAAGATGGAGATGGAGCAAGAGCAATCTTCAATTGCACAAATGAGAGAATGAGTGAATTTTAGGTTTAGTTGAATTTTATATGAGCTCGTCCCATTCACACTTGGGCGCCCATGCTTAGCCAACTAATCCCTTGAATGTTCCAGTTAGAATGCGCCTCTCATCGACAATCACTCTTACCCTTTTCCTATTGGACCGACAAGCCCGGTACCTAACTCTACCAAGTAAATAATGCAACGTCCGTCGTAGGTGATAGGGTGTCCATGAGCCGTGAGGGTTAACATGCCCCCCTTCCTGACGTAGATTCCGGCCTCGGAAGCTATTGAGTTGAAGCGCGTTCGTCGATGTGGAAGAGCTTTTGAGATGAATGTCCTTAGCCTCCTTTAGTCACTGCAAAATCAAAGAACATTGGCACTGTAATTGCATTCTCATAAGAAATTAAAAAGCATATGCAGTTGTAGGCAGACAATTTGATTGGTAACAGAATTTTAAACCATTTGTCAGCAATAAAAATTAAATTGCAATATAATCAAACGCATAAACAACTGTAAAGGTAAAAAATTAGACAGGTCTAAGGTCGCTAATTTAACGATCGAAAGGCACTAAAGATCAACTATTAATACCATGGGTAAGCTTCTTAATTTTCTCTAGTCAATTAAGTTGTTTAATCGCGAGAGCCAAGTATTTCATGTTCGAGGACTGAGTAGAGGCTATACCTAGAAGACCTTGTAGTTAAGCTACGATAAAAGGAATTTCTCATGAAATCATCGCATGACTGGTTACCTTTTCTTTGACCCCCCAAAGTCTTTTCACAGTGATTTAATTTTGATGTGTGTGCTTATTTTGTATGCCTTGGGTTTTTTGCTTTTCAAGGAAAAGCACCCACACTGGGAACCTCTAGGGCTCTAGTACCATAGGCGATACATGTGAGTGAAGTACCCAATCAAGCTGAGATTTCTCTTCTAGCTTAAGATTTTACATTGTGACACTTTGACTTTTTTAAAATTTTTTGTTTGTTCGTTTTCAACATTTTAATTTTGTAACTTTGGGGGGTCATATAACACTGTTGCCCTCCCCAGGCTCATCACACTAGTAAACTCCCTTTATAATACTTAAGCTAAAGGTCAATAGGGACTAAGCCCACTAGAAATCCCTAGTACATTTCTCATAATGCTGCCTAAATCAGATTAAGAACCTAAGTAACCATTGATTATCAGTAAGGCATTCCCCATGGTATTAAGAGAAGATCTCTAACGCCTAGCTTGGTCAAACTATCTTAGTCGGACTGCTTGATTTTTAAACCTAGACAAGTGATTATGACAAAAATTACATTGAATTTAATGTTTGATACTAAACAAAGGCACTGAATATTATGCTACCAATCACAATTAAAGCAGACAAACATAGATGCAAAAAAGATAAGGGGCCATGCTAATGGACAAGAAACACCTCTTTGTGTTGATGATCGTGCTTGATTTGAAAAGTGGATGAGAGAAAAATTCCAAGAAGGTCCAAATCCTAACCATAGCAACACGTTCCTGTACACACGAGGAAACACAAGGAATACCTCTAGGAGGCACATCAGTGGGAAAAGGTACTTTGCTAATCACTAAACTAAAACAAAAACACTCCTATCGTACTAATCTTACCTACCCTCCATCACTTGAGTGATGAGGATCAAAGGTGTTTTATGATATAGGTTTCTGTTTCAGTGTACCCAATGTGAATGTGTAGGTCTGGGCCAACGATATGGAGGATCCATCGGACTTACCGAGGGAGTCTCCACTTGCGATAAGGTCGATTGTTTAGCCTTTCCTGTATCCAAAAATCTCATGAGACCCGTTGAAGGCATGTTGATCCCCTTGTTCTGTCTCTCTAACTCAATGACCCTATGGATGACCTCACAAACTCTTTTTTGTTGATCCTCCACACTAGTAGCACCCATTGTGGATTCTAGGACATCTAACCAACCCACGTGATAGGTGTGACCTGTGTATAGGTCGGTCAGAGTTTCCATTTGTAGTTCGTACTCCCAGTTCTCATTTAAGAACGCTAGGGATGTCCTTTGAGCTAGATGCAATGTTTCTTTCTAAAGGTTTGCCCTTAGCGGTTGCTACGTCACGAGCACTCGATTTCTCTCTTAGCAAGGATATTGACATAGGGGCTTTTTCTTTTAACTCTCTTCATTGCTCCACCTTGCGTAATTTCTCGATTTCCTTTTCCCTTGCTACAAGGATATATCGCTCAACCTCTTGCACTTCGGCAAGGCTTCTACCATCGGGTAATATGACCTCGGAGGGGAATAGCTCTGAAGAGTCAGGAGGTGCAGTGAATGAAGTATTCACTTGCACATTCTCTACGGGTATAGGGTCTACTTTGGTCATGAATGGAGAATTTACTTCCCCACCCCCCTCATTTACATCATTAGCTCCATGTTCGGAGCGAGTGGCTCTACTAAAGGTTTCCTTCAAGCGGCTAAGCACGCTCGGCCTGGACCGTGGACCCATGGCATGCATGTCATGGCTTGAGCTATCGGGATTAGGCATTGGGAAACCCTCCATGACGTCGTAGTCAGAGAAAGAGTCACTAGCCGCTATGTTCGTGTCTTCGTTTGTACTGCCTTGGGTCCCCGCCGAGGGCCCGGAACCTAAAGTGGGTGGATATTGAGAAATCGCGTAAGTCAAAATTCTCTCTAGTTGCTCCGTCTCTAGCACATGACTAGAGCGCAGTTGCATGTGCCTTTGGCACCCTACAAGCGTCGGCGAATAACCTCGAAGGTTAACCGCTTACTTTTTTAAGCATCCGTTTTCACTCGTGTTTTTTACGTTTTTAATGTTTTTCTAATGTTTTTAAATGATCGATTTTTTTGATTAAAGTGTGTGATACCTCAAAAAAACGAGCGTATCACTCAGAGGGTCGCAGTGTGCTTTATAGCACAACGTTCGGTCACTTGAAGCTCCGTTGGTCCTCAAAAAAGTCGATTTTTAGCTACGTGTGAAGTTAAAATTCGTAATTTTAAAGGGCGATAGATGCCTAAGCCTGAGCGTGAGCTTGGGCTTGGGTCTGGGCTTAGGTCTAGGAGATATTCCCGATCCCGGTCCTACCTTCTTTTAAAATTTTTATATTTATATATATATATATATTAAAGGATAAGGTTGCCGCGGCCTGTGTGAGAGCACACACACACTCTACCTGCCTACTTCCAACTAATACACCTACTGTTACACACTAACACACTCTATTAACTCTCACAGATCTACTTCCTACTTATTGTACATTACATTACACAGAACTAACAACCTTAATACTAACACCTTATACAGAGAAAAAAACACAGTACCTTTGAAAACTCCATTAACAAAAAAAATACACAGTAGTAACAAAAAATCCTTCTTCTCAACACACACACCCTCCTTCCTTACCTTTCCTACAATTGAAATTGCACCACAAAAGAAACACAGAGTGCCATTCAAGCTTAGTGTATGGCATTCCCTGGCAGCGGCGCCAAAAATGTGCGCGTATGTCACACGCGTCAATGCAAGGAACTTGCCGATACACTGTGTGCGAGCCACAAATGGCTCCAAGCACACAACAAGCCTAAACTAGTAAGCTCAAAGATGGCGTTGGTGTGTCACTCACCGCTCTACGCTTCCTGTCGTGGAGGATTCCTTGCCGCAAAGAAGAGGGAGACGCCGCTACGTCGCGCTCAACCGCCTCACCGCCGTCGTGCCGCCGCAATGCTCGATCGCACACACTCTCTCTCTCTCTCTCACGCATATCCACACACACAAGGAGATGAAGAATAAGAAGATGAAGATGGAGCAAGAGCACTCTTCAATTGCACAAATGAGAGTGAGTGAATTTTAGGTTTAGTTGACTTTTATGTGAGCTCGCCCCATTCACACTTGGGCACCCATGCTTAGCCAACTAATCCCTTGAATGTTCCAGTTAGAGTGCGCCTCTCATCGACGATCACTCTTACCCTTTTCCTATTGGATTGACAAGCCCGGTACTTGACTCTACCAAGTAAATAATACAACGTCCGTCGTAGGTGATAAGGTGTCCGTGAGCTGTGAGGGTTAACACAATTACATACCTAAACTCATGTGAGCTACATGCAAACCACTGCAAACATAACCATAAACTTAACTCTAAATTTAAATTGTCATCCTGAAGATAAACTTTAATATAAAACTAAATCAAAAATCTAATCTTAAATTTAACATAATCTCTCTCTCTCTCTCTCTCTCTCTCTCTCTCTCTCTCTCTCTCTCTCTCTCTCTCTCACACACACACACACACACACACACACACACACAAACATGCATGCACATACACATAACAAAAATGCAAATTTCTCAAATGAAAACTGCTCCTACTACGTTGTCCGCTTTAGCTGGTCTAATTCATACTCAACACCGCGAGTGCTCCTTCTCTCTCTCTCTCTCTCACACACACACACACACACACACACACACACACACACACACATGCCAACTTGATACATCGTGAAAGTCTTAAGTTATCCACTTTCCTCTTCCATCAGTCAAGCTCAACAGAAGGAGAACGTTTTTAGCAGCTAGTGTTGCTATCTACCCTTTGAACATTCCAAAGCTAACTAGCTTCAAACACCATTAAGCTCTACAAAAAAGAGAGAGATGGTTGGGCCTCTTCTTCAGCTCTAAACCTTAAATCTTGAGTTAAATCCTAACCCTAACCCCAAAGCTCTAATATTAAATCTAAACATAAACTCTAACTTAAATATAGAAACTAAATCCTAAACCTATGTCGACTCTCTCTCTCTCTCTCTCTCTCTCGCTCTCTCTCTCTCTCTCTCTCTCTCTCTCTATATATATATATATATATATATATATATATATATATATATATATATATATATATATATATATATATATATATATATATATATATATCTTTCCCTCTCTCTTTATCTATATATGTCATAGTACGTCTATTTACAAAGACAAACATTGACAAAGCTCTTCACTGATCGATGCACTATTTTCTTGGACAACGCAGACATTATATTAGATCCACAAGGAGTTTATTGGATTGGTTTCATAAATCATTTAAAAATTTGAAGACGTTTAATATAACATTTTATTTCATATTTTCTCTCTCTTTCTCTATTTCTCTCTCTCTCTCTCTTTGTTCTCTCTCTCTCTCTCTCTCTCTCTCTCTCTCTCTCTCACACACACACACACACACACACACACACACACACACACACACACACACACACAATGTGTGTGTGTGTGCGCGCGTGTGCGTGGGGGAGAAAGGGAGAGAGAGAGAGAGAAAGAGGGGAAGGGAACTTGAGAGGGAGGAGAGGGAAGGAGCATACCTAGCTCTTCTTCCTCTCCGTGTGTGTGTGTGTGTGTGTGTGTGTGTGTGTGTGTGTGTGTGTGAGAGAGAGAGAGAGAGAGAGAGAGAGAGAGAGAGAGAGAGAGAGCAGTGTGGGTATACCTGTTTCACAAGAGCGTCAAAACTCAGATATGATATCTGAGTTTTTGGCACTAGTGGATTATTTTTTTACCTGGTTGGCATCGCTATGATCATCGCTATATTATTTGTTGCATATGACAATCATAGCGAAACCATTAATTTTCACATTTTTTGTCGCATTGCTAGCATCGCTACTATGAAGCACCTCTTATATATAGCGGATTAAAAAGGGACTATACCCGAGAGGAAGCATTCAACTATCTGGTGCTATGCTCCCTTACTTAGTGTCGGCATACATGCATATATACACACACTTACATATATACATATATACATGCATATCTATACACTCACATATGTACACATATACAAGAATGCATATATACACTTATAATTAAATACATAGACATGGACCATATTATTAGACCTTACTAGGTCCTAGTAGTGTCAATAGTCTAGTGACACCTCTTTAGATATAATCACAATCTCAATTGTGGAATGGTTCAATTGTATGGCTGAAGTCTCACAGTTGGCCCAAGATATTATACGTAATTCTTCAATGTTTATGTTGTGCCTCATTTAGTTTAGATCTGAAATTTTATGTATGACTAAAACGATATCTTATCTTAATCTTTTGACATTGTAGGTCATTTTGCTGGTGAGTATGTGCACATGTGGGGACAAGAAAATGAGGGAAGCTATTTTCAAGCTTGATGAGTTAGTAAAGTATATTATATCTCTATTTTCACTAAACTAGTCTATATACAATAAATCTTCAACATGCACTTAGTGTACTCTTGTGTGCTATCTTGTAGATATGTAAGCTCCAAAAAATTTGAAATAGTTTCCATCCCTACAGGTCAAATGCTTGTCATGGAAACAATGTGTGCCATTGAGGATGCATTTCCTCAATCCATTCCTATTAATCAAGTCCACCTCCTAGTTCATGTGGTTGAGGAGATAGCTATATGTGGAGTAGTGTATGCATGATGGATGTATTTTCTAGAGAGGTTTTTTAAAAATCTCAAAGATTTTGTGTGAATATAGGCCCAGTCAGATGCATGCATGGCCGAAGGATGAATTGTGCAAGAGGCATTTGTATATATATTAGAGAATTTGGCTTCTATTAATCCCTCTATGACTCACATATGGTCAAACGAGGAAGATGCAAGGATCACTTCACACTTGCCAAGTGGAAAGGAAAAATTAATTAACATGGACATGAATCTCTGCCAAATGGTCAAAGATTTTTTCGTCCTCAATGCAAAGGTTATGACCAAGTGGATGGCATTATAGACAATGGCAAAGGAAATTTGTTTGCAAGAGAGAGAAGCATGGAAGCAAGCTCATGGAGGTAGGAGGACACCCTTGGTTCCTCAATAGCTTGCATGTTTTACAATTCTCATTAATCCCAAGTGGTTCCATGAGAGAAGGACCAAAGCAAAGACACACTGCGAGGACATCAATGACAAGAATGGGAGCATGCATGAGGTTGCATGCCAAAGGCCCAGGAAGTCCACCATGTAAAAATTGCATATAGCACATTTGAACAAGAGGTATTTAAATAATCCCTTACCTATATCTTTTTAAATATTATATATACCCCTTATGTATGCATTTTTGTAAAAAAACTGGCCCTTATGTATGAAAATTTTGACTTTTTTAATTAAAAAACCTAATGTTAAATCCCATTTGTTCGCACGTGCTATCTTAAATATTTTCTAGTGGATACATTGGGGCCAAAGGTAGAGTACTCATATGCCTAAACCATATTGTAGTTTTTACTTGATCTTATCTTTGTAATTGATTGTATGATTTTTTATATTCTATAATGTCTTTCCTTTAACTCTATGTGGTCAAAGGGTCGACACTTTTGTACATGCCACATTGATGAGCGTCGAACCACCATGGATTTTGGCATCATGGGAAACTTTGACACATATAGTGATGGGCAAGGTACTTTGGGACTATTGACAAGATTCTAAAGGTCAATTTTAGAACCTTTCATACCCACATCTTTGTGCGCAAGTGGTTTGCGGATGTGTTTAAACGGCATGAAAATGGAAACACAAGGAGGTATGACAACTTAGTTTTGCCGCGCAATTGTGAGCACGTAAGTGATTACCAAATTTACCTTTATTTGTTTGAACCATAATTAATACCAATGTGAATCACTTTGAACTTATGTTCTATAGGTCATCTATATCCCATCACTCCACCAATCAAAATTTTGGCTTGTAGTTCTAGTAACACTTGGACAAAGAACCATGTTTTCCTCTAGTGAAGTTGACCCTCTCCCACCTACTACTTTGGATGAGGAGGAGACCAAGGAGAGAGAGATTAATGGCTCAAATCCCACCACCAATCTTTGCAAGGAGGATGATTGTCATGATGATGATGATGACGGTGTGATAGAAGATGACGAATTTGAAGATGATGAAGCCAACACATCTAGAAATGATGATTCACTTTCTCTCTTTGTTGATTTAGGAGCCATGGATTTAGATCTAGATGATGCCACTTGTAGAGATCTTTTTGAAGATGATTCATAAACATTTTCTATATTTTATTCTATGAGAACTTTTTGTCGTGTCATCCCCCCCCCCCCCCCCCCCTCTCTCTCTCTCTCTCTCTCTCTCTCTCTCTCTCTCTCTCACTCTCTAATTTTATCAAGCATGCTAATTTATGTTAATCAATGTGTGTGATTAGTTTAATGATCAAATATCTACCCATTTTTTGTTCAATTTTTAATGAAAATTAACAATGCTCCATATTTTCTTAATGGTAAAATAGAAAGAAGTACTCAAATTTAAATATTTTTGCTGCAAATTATTAAGCATGCTAATTTATGGTAATCACATATATGTGATCAAATGTTTCTTATTTTCTTTGTTCACTTTTTATGAAAAATATCATGCTCTATATTTATTTTTTTGTGAAATAAAAAGAAGTACCCAGATTTGATTTCCTTTTGTAAAATAGAAAGAAGTACTTGAATTTGCCTTTTTTTTGGCTCCAAAGCATTGCATGATAATAGTAGAGGTAGTAATAGTGTCAAACTCTGTGGTTATAGCAACGGCAACATGCACAGTAATATATGCAATAATGTTTAATTTTAAAAAAAATCCTTTCATCCCCCTCTCTCCTCTTTAGTCACTCCATTTTCCACTCTCTCACTGCAAAATGTGGTAAATGACCACGATAAACTTTGAGAAAGTTTTATAGTGTGATACCTTATGCACAAAAAGTTATGGTCGATTGTCAAACCGCTAATGATAAGGGTGAAAAATTTGGTATAGTCCTCTTAAGGTTGTAGATTAGAGAGTTTCCTCCAATATTTATTTCCTATAGACACACAATATCTATTGAAAATTGAATGTTAGTGAGCCATGTCTTAATGGCAATGCCCCCCCCCCCCCCCCCCCCCCCCCCCTCCCCCGCGCGCCTTCGCCATCGGAGATTCACTTAAACTTATGAAGGAATGTCATCTGCATTCAAGCAAAGAAGAAAATAAAACGCCTATCTGTAGTCCCTATAGCACTAACTCGAGCCCCTTTCTAAAAAAACTTAGTTATATAACCCGCTTTCTAAAAGGTCTGAGTAGGCAACTTGACCCCTCTAAAATATATATATACAGGCTTTTGGATCTTTCTATTACTAGTTGTACATATAGTGTCACTCTTTTTTTTCTAAATTTAAAGTTTCCTTTGTACAGTCACACTAAGTTTCAAAAGCTTATCAAATAAGTATGCCTCTTACTTAGTAGGATTCCTACAAGGGATTGAAGGCTTCCAAAAAAAAACCCATCAAACCTCTGTATGGAAAATCTAAGAGGTATGAGACGTTTCAGGATTTAGGGCCACTCCCCCCCTCAAATAGTCTTATACATATAGTAGATGTGGAAAAATAAGCGAAGGTTACTCCTATTGTTTACACTTATGCAACCTCTATCCAAAACCCCCTTCCTTACTCTCTCATGATACCCTATAGACCTACATAGTGAATCCTCCAAGAATATCCCTAACCAGATCAATTAATCCCTAACAATTTAAAGAGACAACTTTCAAGTGTTGAAGCTTCATCGTTTCTTACTAGTATTGGAGGGGTTAGCTAGCACAACAGAAGTTATGTAGGGAATCACATACCTATCTTTTTCCCTCTTAGATCTAGATAGAGTTTGTATAGGGAGGGTTTCTTCGAGTCAGATTTGGTCATGACTATTTCAATTGACATTTCTGGAGTGGCCAGCCTGACCTTTTGAAGCTTGTCCACTTTCTCTTACTCCTCATGAAATCGAGCTTTAGTATTTTCTATGTTGACAACCATATCCTCTTTATGATCTGAAGTATTTGAGAGAGAAGACCCTTCATCATCCTTATGCTGAGGTATCTTAGGAGAACTAAGAGGAGAGGTATTGGATTATCTTGAGCACCTTCATCTTCTAAGACATCCCCACCATTGAGGTCATTAGTATTTACCAAGTCATTGGGATCAAAGACACCATCAAGGAGGGAACATTTTATTTGTTCTCTTTGTTGTTGAGTTTCTCCTTTGGTTGCCTTGGGACTCTAGGAGTTGTGTTTCTTAGAAGAGGCTCTTCAACATGTGTTAGTCAAGCCATTATTTGGGAGGTAAGAGTTGACCTTCTTAGCTGCTTGCTCTTTTTCCTTCCTAGCTACCTCCTCTTTGGGAATATAGGCATGGAATTCCTTGATTAGGTGGCCTTGTTTAAAACAATGTAGCAAGCTTAAGGAAGGTCTCTATATACAACCTTTGGAGCATACAAGGTGTGTTCTGCTTATCCTTAATCAACACTATATCTCCAATGGGTTTCTGCAAATCCGGCTCCACCAATATCTGAGGGTCCAATTTGTGGTTGATGCCATGGTAAGTTTTTGCCAAAAAAGATTTCCTATTTGAGAGCTGACTAACTTAATCCAAGGATAGCACTCAACAGAAAAGTCAAGCAAATCTATCCATACATGAATCTTAGAGTTAATACCTGCAAAGCACTATTAATATCTTCAAAGAAGAACATATAGTTAGGTACATACTGAACATTGTTTACAAACACATGAAGGAGTACGAGCGGAAGTGTGACGCGAGAGAGAGAGAGAGTGCGAGAAGAAGAGCACGACGATATGGTGAACTCGCTCTACTGTAATGTGTAGAGCATAGTGAGTTCTTATTAGGTTTTTACAAAAGAATATGTGTGCATACCTGGCAGCCCGCCCACTTACCTCGGCGACCACATTGGGCTTTATACCCCAACAACCTCCCACTTAAAGTCCAATGTGGTGCTTTAAGTGTGAGAGAAGCTACTATACAAGCTAATATACAAGAGATGTAGAGAAGTGATGTACTACCCTACACCTAACTGCTTGCGAAAATGCGCAAAGCTCTCTGAGGGAAGTCCTTTTGTAAGTAGATCAGCAGGATTTTCTGTGGTGTGAACTTTGACAAGCTGAAGTTGCTTATCCTCGAGCATTTCCCTGATGAAATGATTCTTCACATCCACATGCTTTGTCTTTGAGTGATAAACTGGATTGCGAGCCAATTGTATAGCACTTTGACTATCACAATATAACACAGGCATCTCTTCTTTGATTCCCAATCTGTTACTAGTCGATTAAGACAAATTGATTCTTTGCATTCCTCTGATGCTGCAACATATTCAACCTCTGTAGTAGACTGAGTAACACAATCTTGTAATCTAGAACGCCATGATACTGCTCCACCAGCCAATGTAAAGACATACCCTGACGTAGACCTTCGGTTGTCTAAGTCACCTGCATAATCTGAGTCTGTAAAACCCTTTACACTTAGCTCCTGACTCCCATAGCATATACGCATACTCTTTGTAGCTTTCAGGTATCTCAATATTCCTTTCATTGCCTCCCAATGTTTCTTGCCTGGGTTTGACATGTATCGACTTACTACTCCCACTGCAAATGCAATGTCTAGGCGAGTAGAAATCATTGCATACATTAAACTACCCACTGCAGACGCATATGGAATCTTATCCATTTCAGCCTGTTCTTCCTCAGACACAGGACAATCTTGTTTGCTAAGTTTCACATATGGTGGCAACTGACATCCTTAGCCTTCTTTGTATATAGACAATGATCGAACTCACTACGTTTGTAGCCTTGAGAAAGCATAAACTTGTGGAACTTATGGTACCATGCCCTCGGTGATTGTTTTAATCCATAAAGACTCTTTAGCAACTGGCATACCAAATCTTCCTTTTCTTTCTCAACAAGCCCTTCTGGCTGCTGCATGTAAATTTCCACATCTAAATCACCATGCAAGAACGCTGTCTGGACATCCATTTGGTGCAACACCAAATCTAGTATGGCAACCAATGCAAGAAAGCATCTCAATGTAGTCATCCTGACCACCGGAGAGAAGACTTCATCAAAGTCAATGCCTTGTTCTTGCTTAAAGCCCTTGGCAACAAGCCTTGCTTTGTACTTTGGCTGACTATCATGAGCGGTGATCTTATACCTGTAAACCCATTTACAAGGTAGAGCCTTTTTGCCCTGTGGTAATTTAACTAGCTTCCATGTCTGGTTTTTATGCAGAGCTGTCATCTCTGACTGCATGGCCAATTGCGCGCCAATTCCCAGAGTCCTTCATTTGCACTGCTTCCTTGTAACATGAAGGCTCATTGCAATCAGTCAACATGACATAGTTCATAGATGGAACAAACCTATCAGGAGGTCGCGTGATACGTTCAAATCTACGCACAATAGGTGGCTCAGGCTCAGCCACAACCTGTGGTTCCAATCTATCCTGTCCTTGCTCATCTTGAGCCCTGACATTTTTTCTTGCACGTGCAGGTCCATCTTCTTGGAAGACAACTCTTCTAATCTCCTCAACCCTCTCTGGTTTAGAATGATATTTGGATTCATTAAAGTGAACATCATTGCTGCGGATAACCTTTCTGGATTCGGGATCCCAAAGTCTGTACCCCATCTCACCAGAATTACCATAGCCTAGAAAGATGCACTTTCTACTCTTTGGCTCAAGTTTGCTCCTAAATTCCTTTGGAACGTGAGTATATGCCTCACAGCCAAAGACTCTGAGATGCTTGTACGAGGGCATTTTGCTTGACCATACCATCTCTGGCACTGAATCCTTCTGCAAAACCTTGCTAGGAGATCTATTTACAAGATGAACAGCTGTTGATACAACTTCAGCCCAAAACTCATTTGGCAGTTGTGCATTAGACAACATACTTCTGACCTTCTCTTGTATGGTCCTATTCATCCTCTCAGCAACACCATTTTGAGGAGGATTGTAAGGAGCAGTAAGTTCACGTTTTATACCTTTTGACTCACAAAAGTCCTGAAAGGCCTTTGAAACATACTCTCCACCATTGTCAGTGCGTAAGCATTTAAGCTTCTTGCCACTCTGATTCTCCACAAGTGTCACAAACGTTTTGAAAACACTAAACGCTTCATTCTTGTGCTTGAGAAATTAAACCCACCCTTTCCTCGAGTAATCATCTATAAATGTCATAAAGTAAGAAGCTCCCCCTAGAGATAGGTTAGGCATAGGTCCACACAAATCACTATGAACAAGTGCCAACTGTGTATCTCTTCTACTGCTTCTATGCTTATGTGGCTGCTGTGTTTGCTTACCATACAGACAATGTTCACAAAATTCAAAATCATGAAATGAAAAGCTAGGCAAATAACCAGAACGAGACAAGATTTCCATTCCCTTCTTGGACATATGTCCTAACCGGCTATGCCACAAAGAAACGTTCGGCTGCTCGGTTACATTGATTACATTTTTAGAGACCTTTGATACATAAATCATGTAAAGTCCTCCAGACTTTACTCCATGTGCTACTGTCATAGAACCCTTGGATATCTTCCACATGTTCTGTCCAAAAGTGGTGACGTATCCAGCATCATCAAGTAAACCTGTGCTGATCAAGCTCTTTGTAATTGCAGGAACATGTCTCACATTCTTCAGCGTGAAAGAAGAACCATTCTGAAACTTCAATTGAACATCTTCAACACCTAAGATCTCACATGTCTGCCCATTGCCTAGCCGAACATGATCTTTAGTGGTCACATAAGAGGTAAACCACTCCTTGTTTGGAGACACATGAAGTGATGCCCCTGAGTCTATAATCTAGTCACTCAGTGCATTTCCATCAGATGCTATAAGAAGAGCTGAGTCCATTGTATTCTTCAAGAAGTAGATGTCTCCTGACACTAGATTGTCATCCTCTGCAACAATGTTTGTCACATTTATTTCTTGAATCTTCACTGAGGACTTGTTCTTCTCACCATGGTCTTCAGCTTTCTCTTTGCCTTTTTCTGTTTTCCATTCTCTGCAGTCTCTTTTCATGTGACCCTTCTTGCCACAATGGTAGCATTCTATGTCACTCTTGCCTTTAGCATTGCGGGACTTGCTACGAGAGTGATTCCTCTTTCCACCCTTGTACTTTTCTTTGGTCCTTCCCCTGACAACTAAGGCTGTTCCTTTGCCTTTGTCCATTGTCTTTCTATTGGTTTCTTTAGTAAGCAGACTTCATTCTACACATGCTATGTTCAAACCATCTGGAGGTGTAGAATTACTCAAAGCTGTGCGAAAAGTGTCCCAACTTTCCGGCAATGTGATCAATAGAAACATAGCTCTAATAGGTTCATCAAACTTGACACCTTGAGATGACAACTGACTGTAGATGGTGTTGAATTCATTCAGATGATTGGACATAGGGGTCCCTTCTTTCATCTTCAAGTCAACAAGCTTCTTAAGCCAGTATACCTGTGAAGATGCACTCTGCTTCTCATAAAGATCACTCAGCTTTATCCATGCTTGATAAGCCGACATCTCGTCTGCTACATTGAAGTAAACGCTTTCTTCCAAAGTCAACATAATGGTAGAAAGTGCCAATTCATCCATTTCGCTCCATTCATCTTCGTCCATATCTTCTGGTTTTATCCCCTTGAGCTTTATACGTTTTATCTGCTTCTTTTATACCAACACGTGCCAAATCTGCTTCTTCCACAATGGGAAATTGGTTCCATCCAGCTTCTTGATATTGTAAAGAGCAGTGTCCTGTGATCCAGCCATAGCTACGCTTCACAGTGGTTTACTTTCGTGGGAAAAATTCGGTAGAGTTTCCCCTGTAAACTGACCTCTGAACCAATATCAACCTGTCAAATGAACCAAGAAAGCTTCAGATTCTGCATAAATTTTGGGAGAGTCTCCTTTGTAAAATGGCTCTGGTGTACTCAAAAACAGACCAAAAACAGCTCAAAAAACCACTGTCTCTCTAACACTGTAAGCTGTGGGTAAACCTGTCCTGCACCTGTACTGTCTCTTACTGTCCTGTCACTGTCTTGCAAGCATAGACTGCGAGAATGCCTCAACGGCAGTAAAGCAAAGATGCAATCCCAACTGTCTAACTCACAGTCAATACATCCTAGCTGCCTATCTAAGGGTGCTCGAGGGATCGCTCCAAGACCTGTATCACCGAAAGGATCTCAACATTCGAGAATCCCCCAGCTCAATAAAACCTCACTCGACCCTCAACAAAGGCTGCAGTAAATCTGACAGTACATAGACTTCCCACAAAATCATACATCCACAAATTTCCCACTATATGCTGTAACTGCTGCGGCGGTTGTTTGCTGCGTGACTCACAGCCAGCAAACCCTTAACAGACATACATCATCTCTGACAATACATCCCATGTGGAAGTACCTGCAATGTCAGGATGAAATCTGGAATATCAAGCAGCAAACACAAGCTACTTGATGAACTAGTGGATGTCGCCTACAGTCTGTGTGTAGATGCGCCCGTGTCGTATGTGACACGCCTCCAAGAACTGTGAGGCGTCCTTCGATGTGTAGACATCCACAAATCAGCACTCTGGGAGTGCCGATATCCTCAGCACCTGCAGTCGTAGGCCGAAACCCCAAATTTGCAGAGTCGAATCTGCACCCGCCGAGACCACGTAGTCGAAAATGGCCTGCGCAGAACTTTGTCGAAGCCGAACGGTGGCCGAGATGACCTCAGAATGAAATTTTGAAAACACCTAGCCCTTCGAACTCTCCCACAGGATTTGGGGCCGTGTCTTTGCCTGTCGAATTTCACTCCAATCTGGCTGGTTACTCTAGCCTCCTGTAGTGTTGCCCCGAGCCTCGATCTGAGCTTTGATACCAATTGAAGGAGTACGAGCGGAAGTGGGACGCGAGAGAGAGTGCGAGAAGAAGAGCACGACGATATGGTGAACTCGCTCTATTGTAATGTGTAGAGCATAGTGAGTTCTTATTAGGTTTTTACAAAAGAATATGTGTACATACCTGGCAGCCCGCCCACTTACCTGGGTTTATACCCCAACAACACATTCCTAGTCTCCCAGTGAGTATCAATCCAACCATTAAGTGTAGGACCGTGGCATAAGGCCAACAATGCCCTATCTTGAAAATGCTTGTACCAATTTTCTAACGTGCTATAGCCCCAGTGGTAACAATAAGTGCCATATCGACATCCTCCTCATAGTGTTGGTGATCCAAGTTGGCCATATATACCCAAGTTTGTTATAGCCCTCACTAGCTGTTGATGTACAACCCACCTCTTCATATGTATACCAACATCCTCAACCCCTTCGCTAGGGGGAGGAAGTGCGGATGGGAGTATAGGGTAACCTCTTCAAGCCTAAGGTTTCCCTGGTTTTGTTGCTCCAAAAAGTTAAGATTGTATGAATGCATATGAATAGTAACTGAGGGAAGAGGTTGGAAGCTAAATAGGTCACAGTTTTGCCAAACATTGGAGGCGACAAAGCTGTAAGCATGCTCCATCCCTTGGGCATGTCTTGATGCAAACTTCAAAGTGTTGGAGTCCTCCCACGGGTATTCAACTTGGAAAGACAGGTTGAGTAGTGGATTTTCCCCTTGCACTTGTGCATCTCCAATGAGTCTACAAGCTCTCTGAGGTGAAGCTCCACAAATTAGTCGAGCGCTAACTAGACCATGGTCATGTCCTCTCTCTCTCTCTCTCTCTCTCTCTCTCTCTCTCTCTCTCTCTCTCTCTCTCTCTCTCTCTCTCTCTCTCTCTCTCTCTCTCTCTCTCAGCACTAAAGGGCACAGCTTATTAAATGAAGGTCCGATCATGGGATCGACACGAGTAGAAACATGGACATCGAGAGATCGCGGACCATTAGATCGCCGAAAGTAAACTCGGAGAATAAAAGTAAACTCGGACAAAAACTGCAATGATGTCTGAGTTTATTTATTATGCTTAAGTTTCCCATAGTGGTCACAATGTGCGTGCGGGGGAGGTGGATAGGGCATAAGCCTCGCGTGTGGGAGGTCGCGGGTTCGAATCACAGAGGTGCATGGCATGCCCTTTAGTGCCCCCCCCCCCCCCCCCCCCCCCCCCCCCCCCTTTTTTTTTGTTGGCTTGTTAGGAGAGCTAAAAGCGAGTGAGCACTAAGCAATGGGAGAGGGAGGGGGACACGACTGATAGTATACTTCCCAAGAGTAACTGGTACGATATAATCTAGATCAAGAAGTCAAGAAGCCCCATCATCGTTTCACTCTACCACTTGGTTAAGGCAATGGTCACGCGAGGCTTAGTTATCAGTTATTTAAACAAGTCATAAGCCTCATTTTTTTTCTTTTTTTCTTATTACCAAAAACGCGCTGAGATTATATTAGAAAGCTCAATTTTTTTTTACATCATAGGGCTCATTCTTGGTCACACGTAGGAAGAGCATTAAATGAATTATTAAGCCTATGCTTTGTAACTATGCCAATTTTGGCATACTTGTCAAGTTCAAGCCAGGATGAATGATTAACTAAGCCTCGCGTGAGTACCATGCAAGAGGCTTATTTATTAATGCAAGAGGCTTATTTATTAATTTAATGCTTTGTCTTTGCGTAGTTGACATAGTTACCAATAACTATTTTAACTAAGCCTCACTTGACCATGCGCTAATACAAAAAAGCTTTGCTGCTTACAATGTGGCTTGTTTACATCGGACAAAACTTTTCTTTTGTGCATTGAATTCTAGTCCAGCATTGCATGTATCGCTCGTGATCGTGTGACCACACTCTGGAAGAGATTTGAACTTTGGCCAGCAGTTCCTTTTATTGGCACGGCCAGCTTTAAAACGGGTGAACCGTGAATGCCTCGCATCATGCATGAAGATTGATCGCCATGTCTGTAACTTTTCTATAGCTCAGTGAAATCGCTGCACCGGCCTATAGCTTTCGATACACAGCTTGCGTTCACCTTTTCTCAAGAGCGGACAAAGGGGCTGGTGACTCGGTGAGTTGTCACATAATAGTTACAGTCGTCACACGATGCGGCGTAACTCTGTGTGTGTGTGTGAGAGAGAGAGAGAGAGAGACAGCGTGGGTCGCGACAAAAAAAAGGGTTTGCATGAGCGTAACTTGCTACCCGCGGTAGAGTACCCATCCTTATAGAGGTTCACAGAAACAGACCAGTAGGAACTACCCCTCACTCATGTAGCTCCTGCAGGCCTGAGTAGGCGGCCCACCCTTGCCTAATTACGTGCAGTGCTGCAGCGTGCACGTAGCGCCTCCGCTTCTGGAAGACACTTTAACAAGACGAACATGTGTAAGGGCTATTCAGTAAAGACGCATTTTAAATGCAGAGAGCGATGGGTAGCCAGGAAGTAGATATAGTTTCAGCACCTGCTTGGATGCCCAAGGCCTCTTATAAAGACGCTTGGCTGACCGTCAAGATTCAGAGGGCTAATTATCGGATTACGGTCATAGCTGCTGTGAGTACTGAGGTTTCCATTAGAGCTAATCGTTTACAAGCCTGGACTAAGATTAGAAGAGTGTAATAATTTAATCAAGGTTGTCGCACCATGGGCGAGGTTGCAGTGCAGGAACTCATCCTGAACGTAACCCTAGAGGAGCCAGAGCTTGTCGCCCCTGCCGAAGGCGACTCAGGGAAGGACTTTTTCTTATCCAATATCGATCGGATTCTCACCTACACCGTCGAAACCGTCCATTTCTTCGACGCCCGCAAGAGCGGCCGGTCCACCAGCGAGGTTGGCGCCATTCTGAAGAATGGGCTGGCTAAGCTTCTGTCCGGTCCCTACTCTTTCATGGCCGGCCGCCTCCGCCCCGACCCGGCTACTTGCCGCCTCTCCATCTGCTGCAATGGCAAAGGCGCCCTGTTTGCCAAAGCCTCTGCCCACCACTCCCTCCTCGACCTTGGCGATGTTTCCCACCCCAGCTTCCAGTTCAAGAAGCTCGTCCTCCAGGCGTTCGACGTCTCTTGTTTAGAGGACCTACCCCTCCTCCTCGTACAAGTAAGCTTTTCTCTCTCTCTCTCTCTCTCTCTCTCTCTCTCTCTCTCACACACACACACACACACACACACACACACACCTATTGTTGTTTTGAATGTCTTTTCACTGTGTCTCTTTATCCTGTCTATGTGAACACCCCCCTCTCTCTCGCTCTCTCTCTCTCTCTCTCTCTCGCGCGCGCGCGTAGTCTCTCCATCAGTCTTGCTTACTACAATGTATAAGCATGGTGAGTTTGCTGTGGTAAGGCAGAGACTAGAGATAAGACTCCGAGGCTCTCATTCGCCCTACCACATATATATAATATATGATTTTGCGGTGCATAGGCATTTACGATCTTAAGT
Organism: Adiantum capillus-veneris; assembly: GCF_014529385.1. NCBI lineage: Eukaryota > Viridiplantae > Streptophyta > Polypodiopsida > Polypodiales > Pteridaceae > Adiantum > Adiantum capillus-veneris. The sequence goes on along the minus strand of NC_140941.1, from coordinate 76,488,020 downwards.
TCAAAACCTGAATGCAAGCATTCACCGAAAGACTTTGGAAAATCTTGCATGGCCTAGGGTTCAATTACACTCCAGCTCGAAGTTTGTGTAGGCAACAAGTAGGCTTGCATTCTTCCCTAAACGAGCAATGCTCTCACTACTGATCTACCTTATGTCTCCTTCCCTTTCTTTTTGCATTACTCTCGTTCATGAATTTTGATGTATTGTGCACCAAAAGTATGATTATCATGTATTGTGCACCATGAGTATAATTAGTTTTTGGCTTGCAAATGGCAAAGGCCTTAGTTTCTGGTTGGTTTTTTTAATAGCTTTGGAGATAATGACAATGATGATTGTAAGTGGAAACTCTCAAATGCCTAAATTGTGTATCCTCTTTTTGACTTCTCTCCATAAGTATTATTGAAGATCATGAATGCTTAGCAAAAGCTACAATATGCTCCCATAGGTGACATTAGGATGATTAAGCACTTTTGAAGGTCAAAAGGAGAGCATCAATGTTTTACATGAAAATCTTATAAAAAGTTCCCTCATTGAATTCGCAAGAAGAAGAGAACGAATACAAACCTTACAGAAAATAACGTGCACACACATACATGTTCATATATACATCATTAGATAGATGTGAAACAAATTGTTAAGACATTGTCCTATTCATTAATCTTTGGCTCTACAATGATGATTCCTATTGACGAACCTTCATTCTCTTTCTCTGGGTCATTCTACTCTGATTTTGAATGAGATGCACTACTTCATTCACATAAGCTTGACTAATATGCATAGACAAGTTCGCTCATTGGATTCTCTCGTGTCATGGTATCTCTGGCTATGTAACCTCTTAAAGAAGACGGATTGTCAAAGCACATACTTGTGATTGAGTCACTCACCACTCAGAACTCTTGAGCTCTCTATGAAGTTCTCATAGAATCTCCTCTGTAGTAGGGCCAAGAACCATCTTCACTTGAGTCAGGTCGACCTACTAAATAGTGAAAAGTGCTCAACTATAAACCTTTAAAGGTAGATAGCATTCTTATCTCTACAACAATGATATATGTTTGTATGGTTTACATGATTGGGCTTCCTCAAAGCAATTACTATGGACAAACTTCATGTTCTTATGTTTTATGGTTTACATGCATGCTTGGGTTCCTTAAGCAATTACTATTGACAAGCTTTATGTTCGCTCGATTATAAATCAACTTCTCCACATGTGCAAACAGTTTCTTAACCTGGTGTAGAAGTAGGCGCTCCAATTTTGCTCACAAGCTCTGGCTGCCCAATCCTATAGTCATCAACACCAAACATAATGATTGCAAATGAAACCACCTTCCAAACAAACTACCAAAAAAAACAAGCTAGCGTAGCTCAAGGATGTGAAGTGCAAGATGACACAACAATGGAAGAACTTCTCTGTCATATCTTGCTATCAAGTGAAAGGAATCTTGATAGTTGTCCACTGTAGGTATAAATTCTCAAGAAAGATGGATCTACGTTGCTATAGCTTCTCATCTAATTGTTTACTACTAGCTACTCACACTCAGTGCACATGATGTCTAGATATTCTGATCGGAGGCTTATAAAGTGGTCTCCTCAAAAGGTTATGCTATTTTGTAGAGAGGATGAAGTATAGTAGTCTTTCCATGAATAGGACGATGCTTATATGTCCATCCACTCTTTACATAGCTAGGTTACTTGTCCGTCTATTACTCACAATACTCATTACGCACTAGTTAACACAACCAAGACCAAATGATCAGAGATTACTTTATATAGTGAGTCATTGCTCTCATGTCAATGAGGTGCATTTTGTAATGTGCCACTTCATTTGCATGAATAGATAGTACATAAAGCCCTAGAGTAGAGTCCTCAATGTCTTCACACGTTAGAGAACTTCGACATGCTAGAGAGCCACCGCCAAAGAATACCCTTCATGCCAAAAGCTCTTATAAGCACCCTCCTCTATATGCACTTAGTGGCCCAAGCCTGCACATGGTGCATCAACGTCCACTTTGGGTCCACACCTATCTGCAACAGTGGATCTCTCAACCCATAGAGCATGTATAAGACTTTTGAAGGCCACTCCATATTTCGTTGCTCCTAAAAATAGGAAGTGCTTGATGTTCTTGTGAAAGAAAGTGGTCAGCTTGGTCGCATTAGAAACAATAGGCCGCATCCAAAGCAATTTGTCTGTCTCTTACTTGAGCTAGTCAAGGGAATGTGCAGCACATGGAGTCCAAATAATGTGAGGGAACATTGCCTTCACCATCTCCCCTTTGGCCTTCCAATTGGCTGCACTGCCCTTGACAACATATAAAGCCATATGATCAATAACTTATAAATACTAAAGTAAGTTAAGAGAACGATGATTCAAAAGAGACATGGAATGTGGAACTATGTGCACCACGTTATCCACGTCTCGACCTCAATGATGGCCTATCGAATATTACTAAGTAAGAACTTTGTAGAAATATGTTTGTGTGCCTTGTCTACATCAATGTACATTAGTGGCGTATCAAAAGTATGTACCCAAGAAAAAAGGATGTTGGTGCCTACATATATCTTCCTCATCAGAGATGAAAAATTACTCTCGTGCAGCTTTAAGTGTGATCAAAGCTCTATCAATAATAACATTGCTCATCTCACATGGAGATGCACATTTCTAGGTTTTCCAAATAATTTCAAAAATAATTTGTGCCACCAGCCTATGTAATGACTTTGACCATTCCCTTCCATTTCTCTATTTCCATAACCTTAACACTAGGTTGGTAACCTAACAGGACATAAAAGTGTCCTTTCAGGGTTTTGAAAAAAACCTCCAAAACCATAGTAGATCCACTTATTTTGTAAAATCCTTTCATGAGGTTATAGTTCAAGGCCTACTACACATGGAAAAAATAAGAAACTTGTAAAATTTCTCATCTTTTGGTCACACCAAGCCTCCAAAGTTGATGGACCAGTGCATTTTCATCAAAACAGTAATTTCTTACGTTTTGTTGCATAAAAATAAGATCAGGGATTTTTGTAGGACTTGAGATAAATTCCCTAGTTAACTTCAATGGGTTGCTGATCAGAACATATGATTGCTTCTCACTCACTATTTTTTGTTTTGCCAAATTAAATAGGTACAAAAAAGTTGAATTTTTACCATTCTGCAAACCTATCATCAAAGTTTCTATAGCCACGCTCAATACAAATAATATATGCATGTTTTCTTAGTTCCCTATTGTCCCTTATGTTCATAAGGAGCCATGGAGCATGTCAAAAGAATAATACATCTCTTACCAAGGGGAATCTTGGGGACAAAGATGAAGTGCTAAATACAGCAAACATGAAAAAACTGGGTTTAACATTATGAATTGTAGAATCCCATAGAAAATATTCAATATCTAGCCAAATTTTATCCTTATGACTAGATATGGTTACTACCTACAAAATGCATGTAGTTGTCACAAGAAACTAACAATATTGAAAAAGCTATACTTGATATACTAGAATGTTTCGTTTTCTTCTATAATTGAAAAAATCAACCATCGTTGTGTACTATGAAAAATAGGGTATTAGGTGCCCCAAAACTCAAGGACTATTAGCTTTATGTTACAATATGTGACATAGAAAATAAAAAATGCATTTGGATATCATGAAATCCACCCAAAAAATCATAGAAGAGCTAAAATTGGCTAAAAATCAGGATTTGACAATTTTTGTAATTTGGTCATAACTTACAACTTCAATATTTATTTCTCCCTAGAAGCATCAGGACATGTTGAGGACTACTAAAAATAGTTCTCTAGCATTATAGACCTCACAAAAATGAATTCTAGAGTGGTATAGTTGCAAAAAGTTGAAAAAAGCCAAAAACAGGACCCGTTTTTTCACACAGTTTAGGTTGTGAAATGTTGTGCAAGGACAAGGTTAAAGATGGAATTGATATTCCAAAAAAATTTCGAGTTTTTTTCAACTCACGAGACAACTTTCTAGATAGATAGCACCTCAAAATCCATTTTGAAACGCTTGACATAATTCAAGGAAAATGGTCACTTAATAGGACATAAAAGTGTCCAAGGACATAAAAGTGTCCCATTACCAACCTAGTGTTAAGTATCCCCTTCTAGATTTCTCTAACCCACAGTCATGTCAAATAAGTAAAATAAACAACTAAAAGACAAAATAAATAGTGGGATCTCATTGGGCATTCACTTGAGATGCATAAACTTTAACACCCTCTTTGAAACTCATAGTGAACATATGTAGGAAGACCAAGGCGATAAAGTAGCTACCATGGATACCCCAATTGTTAAAGAATAGGTATTAAAGTGCAACAAAAATTGCAGATTTATAATTAGAGTTAATATCAATTTGAACATTGAGCATGTTCAAGCATGACAACTGCAAAGCAAGGTACGATCCGTATGTACGTAAGGATCTATACGGTATAGTACGTCCGTACGATATAGACCATACCGTACACATTTGTACTGTACGATTTTTTTGGAGCGGTGTTGTGGGTAATGTGTGGAAATAAACCCTATTGCATTACCAATTTTTGGTTTGACCTTCTTTAGCCTTATCCCAACGCCTAATTTAGTAGACATTTCGACACAACTTGCATCTGTAGAGGACACACAAATGTCATTGCGGTGGTAAATATAGGACGGCAAGCACGATCAGGAACTCGCATGAAAGATTTGCCTTGGTTTGTAGAATAGTGAACTAACATCCTTGAAGTAGTACTTAGGAAGTTTTTATCAAGTATAAACCGTATTGTAGATTTTTGGCTTTTAAAAAAAGAAAACTACGAATTCCACGTACCAATAACTCTATCCATTCGGTACTACATATAGGTTGTACCGAATACATACCGTACATTATGTACTGAAACACCTTGCTACAAAGCATGCATGAACTTAGATTCAAATCACACATCACATGCATGTACTGAAACTGAAATAGAGAGAGAGAGAGAGAGAGAGAGAGAGAGAGAGAGAGAGAGAGAGAGAGAGAGAGAGAGAGAGATAGATAGAGAGATAATTCAACAACAATTGAGGGCTGGACTTTTTGTAGTTGATTCCTCCTCTCAAAAGGACTTGTATAAATATAATTTTTCTTCTTCAGAAGAGCATTTGATCAATACAACTTGCTAACTGCATTTCTAAATGCACAAATCGAAGTGATGGAAGCCCTAGAGTTTGGATTGGGATTTTCAACTAAAACACTTCGTTAAACTAATTCCCAAGGTCCTAAACACCTTGCGAATGAAATATTTTGCGAAGATTAAGTGAGAATTGGGTTGGAAAGAAGATATATATGCATTAAGAAGTAGTAATATGTACAACTAATTATGCATAAGCCTGAACAACCATAGCTATTGAGACTTGAGTGCCTGTGTGTGTGTGTGTGTGTGTGTGTGTGTGTGTGTGTGTGTGAGAGAGAGAGAGAGAGAGAGAGAGAGAGAAAGAGAGAGAGAGAGAGAAGATGGAGAGCTTCAGAACGAGCCTGCCTATCAAATCTGACGCTAGATCAACCTTGCATGAGACAAATCAACCCCTTCCCAATGTGTGTGTGTGTGTGTGTGTGTGTGTGTGTGTGTGTGTGAGAGAGAGAGAGAGAGAGAGAGAGAGAGAGAGAGAGAGAGAGAGAGAGAGCGTCCTCTGGCTATTTTGGGACTAGTTGCATGGCTAGCCTCACTTTGGAAAGTGGGGCATGTGGCTAGATGGCCTTGCATTTCACACCTCGTGGCAACACGCATGACCTGTCTCCCCTGTGAACACAACATTTTTCGCTTTTGGAAGCATTCGGGACCCATTACGGACATAGAAACTTACTATTTTAGTCTTGAAAATTCTCGTTGGAGCCCTTATCGAATTTTGAAGGTAGTTTTGAAAAATGGATTTGAATTTCAAAACACTTTAGTTCACTAGGGATAGAAAATCATTTAAGTAAACCAAAAATAAAATTTGGTGACATTTCTTCGCCCTTGAAATCATAGTCTTCCTCGACTATGTTTTTATTCAAGAGAGGTCTTTGGTCCATCGGTTTTTTTCTCAAGATTCATCTTTATCATATTTGACATAGTTCGAAAGTAGATGATCAATCTTTGACACTTGGGAGAAAATTTGCCGTAGCATGTCTACCCATTAAGTAGTAGCACCTTTCCATAGTAGATTCATGTCCACTCGGTACTTGGGAGAAACTCTTCCATGAGTGTGTCACATTTGAAATGCATACACATGACATTTAAACATTAGTAGAGAACTTGAAATAACAAATCTCTAAAGAGAGAATCATGCTATCTTCATTGCATTTTCTTTGAATATATTGATGTAACAAGCTTAGGACTTTGTATGTAATTCATGTCTACAAGTGACATACTATCCTTCAATTGTGGCTCTTGTATCCATTTAGCATCTTCAAAAGGATAGTTTTTAAACTTAATGAGATGTGAAGTATCTTACCATTGTGTAGCATCTTGTCTTCATGGTGGATGATATGCTCGGGTTACAATATCTCTTCAGCTCCTTCAAATTTTGGAGGACTGTCTGCTATTGGCTCTTATGGCATGTAATAGACTTACATGGAAATGCATTCTGGATTGGCTAGTGAGAGGGTAGCTTAAGTTGATAAGCTAGTTCATTGATTGGTCATAGAATTTAGAATGGACCATATCATGTGGGTTCTAATTTTGCATAGTACTTTTTGATGACTCGTGAGTTCTCCATGCCAACTTTTTCTCGTATTGTACCTTAAATGAGCTTTGGGAAAATTTAAAAGAACCAAGTTGTTGTCTTTGAACTAGAGAGGTCTTCTATGCTTGCCATCAGTAGATTTGTACTTTTGCCATGTAATATAGATAGCTTCTTTGATCTTAGCAAAAGTATTGGGTAAGTCGCGATGATACTCATCATTAGGAGCGAAGATCTTCCCATGCATTTTCAACATGGGGGGAAGTTTTGACCTTCCTCGATCACCTCAAGAGGTGCTTTAGCTGTAGAAGAATCCATAGTATTGAAGGATGAATATTCTACTAGAGGTAGATACTTCTCATATTCATTGAGATTGTCTACTTCTGTTACATAGGCTTGTATTTGATCAAGCACAATGGAGTTAATTTCACTTCCCATTCATTTTGGGATGATAGTCTGAAGAGAAATTAAGCTTTGTTCCAAGATTCTCGAACAGTCCCTTTTGGAAATTACTTGTTATTTTGGGATCTCTAGGGGAAACAATACTTATTGACAAACCATGATACATAAATATTTGAGAGATAAATATTTGTGTCCTATGTGGAGCTTTAATAGTGTTTTTGACAAGTCTAAAATGAGTTTACTTGCTAAAGCTATCTATTATTGCCCATATTCTTGTATTCCCATGGATACACTTTGGTAAGCCAATAAAATCTATAGCAATTTTTTGGCAAGTAATGCATTCACGTATTCTTGTATGTTCTTTTTCATTATATGCCAAATGAAATATGTCTCGACTGCATTCATTGTTTCCTTAATCCATGTATGCCTAACACATGGTGGAGCATGTGATTCATACATGACCTTATCTCTTAAAGCTTTAGTAACACATAGCCAAGAGACATAGAGAAAATAGCTATATTGAACCATGTATGGTTCTTACGTCTTCCCGAGTGCTATGACAAACATAAGATCTCAAAAATTTGATAACATAGCGAACTCATCTACCATAGAGGCTAGATCATTGCGAGAGCCTATTGACTCTTGCATCGATATCTACATGAGACTGCATTGGCTACTTGATTGTGTTGTTGGGAATGTAGGCAATGTAAAAATGAGATTGTGAAAGGAAATTTTTCAACCTCATTTTTTGTTATAAAGCTTGGTTTGTGTCATGAAGTACTTGAGAGTCTTATGATTTGTTCAAATGATGAAGGGCGTTTCAAGTAAGTAATGCTTCCAAGTATCCAAGACATGTAAGACAACTAGAAGCTCTTTTTCATAGATGCCAAGAGTCATCTTATTAGAGTGCAGTCGGTTATTCTCATATGCTCTTAGGAGGGTCACTTAATAATTATATGACTATCATGTGAGTGCAACAGAAGAGGTTATTAAAACCTTTACCCCATATTTTCACATATAGAAGGGTATCCTAAAATAAAATTTGGAAAAAAATTCACAGATTGAATAAAAATTATAGATATTTTTTTTGTTAAAAATTTGTAGATAAGGAGTTAAAAAAATAGTCCTTGAATGCACGTGATATACACAATCTGTACATAGTGACCCTCCTTGAGCATATGCTGTGGCATGCCCTTCTTGAAGATGTAACGCTCCAATTAGGCAATCACCACCATGATCACAATGGACCTCAAATGGCTTTGAGAGGTTTGCTAGCACCAAGAGAGGTTGACACATGAGCCTTTCTTTAAGCTTAGTAAAAGCTTTTCTCTCTTTTCAGCCCATACATACTTAGCATTCTTCTTGGTCAAGTCGTGTAATGGTCCTACTATGGCAAAGAATATTACAATGAAAATTTTATAGTATGAGCACATTCCAATAAAACTACATAGCTCATGTAGATTCTATAGTTCATTTATCACCTCAAGTTTTTGGGGATCCATAAAAATGCCATCCTTTGAAATAATTTTGAATCTCTTCTAAGAAGAATTCACTCTTCTTACAATTATAAAGAGCTTGCTCTCTTACAATGCTTGAAACACCATCTTGAGATGCTCTTTGTGTTCTTTTGGGGATTTAGAGTAGACTACGATATCATCAAAGAATACTCGTATATAAGACCTATGCATACAAGATATTCTATCCATCATTCAATTGAAATTTGAATGTGGCTGGAGCATTTGTCAGCCCAAAAGGGGCATGACAAGATAGTCATACAAGCTAAAAGTTTTTCTAAAGAATAACTTTTGTCAGGATTTGTATTTAATGATAGCCACTTTTAAGGTCTATTCTACCAAAGTAGGTAGATCCTTGGAGTATCAATCAAATCCTCAATCCTTAGGACCAAAAATATGTTCTTTACTAGCTTGTTAAGTGCATGATAGTCTACACACATTATGTTTGTACCATCTTTCTTGTGCACTAATAAGACAAGAGAACAAACTAGCAAAGAACTAGGTCTTGTTATTTTCTTTTGCATAAGTTTGTTGACTTGTGACATAATCTCCTCTTGTTGAGTTGGTGAGACTCGATTAGGAGACTTGTTAAGAGGAGAGCTTCCCTATATGAGCTCAATCGTATGATCATTATCCCCCCTTGTAGAAGGTAACTCTCTTAGGATGTCATTGAGAAAAGGATCAGCATGTTCATTTAGAAATGAATAGAGATCACATTTTACTTTTAATGAACCATTAGAAGAAACAACATCATTCTTAGGAGCATCCTTGACAGATATCGTGCAAGCGGAAGTAGAATTATTTATTAAAGAAGTCATGAGATACAATGGGGATGGTGTATCCCTTTTCATTGACTTGCAAAGTGATCTCTACTCTTGTGCTAAAATGCTACCAACCTCTCTAGAAACTTGATAAAAGTAGCCATATGGTCGAACCAAGGTGCTTCAAGAATCACATCCTCATTCTTCAGTGGAGAGATACAAAAATCCTCTTTTTTTCAAGTGTGCTTGCACATGAAGCCTTATCTTTTCAATCAAAGGTTTGATTGGAGTCTTTGGGCCTTCAAAGGTTCCTTCAATAGTATATGTTTGTCCCGTCTCATGAGCATGTATCTCTAGCTTTGATATATATTATTGTGTGGAACCAGAATCAAAGAGGATGAGTGCATCATGCTCTCTCGCTATGCCCCATGCATAGCATGAGGGATTTCCAAGTGGACGATCACCCTCTTCTTGAATATATACCATTGTATTTCTTCTTTGCAAGGCATGAATGGTAAGATTGATCTATTCACTGTAATTAAAACAAGTGTTATCCTTACGATAGTGCTCCATGTCTTTAGGAGATGACCAATTCTTACATTACCAGATATATTTCTCTTTAGGCTTCCCACTTTTGATAGAAGATATTTGATTATGAATTATATCTTCCTCCTACGGCTTGTTTCTCCAATTCCTCGGTATTGAACCCTTGTCCATATCTTGAAATTTGATGTTGGAGGCGAGCATTGAATGGTGGATTACCTCCAAAAAGGTCCGAGGTCTTTGTACATTGATATAGTCTCTCTAATCTTTAGGAAGCTGAGCACAAAATTGCTGCTTTACGGAGCCCAACATAGATTGGATATAGTCTCTCCAATCTTTAGGGAGACTAGCACCCGAGCTTTCAGATATAGATTCCAAAACTTCTCGACATATTTTTGCTTGTTCCCTCCATCATCAAGCGTTGGGATTGGCCATACCGCTAGTACTTGGTAGGAAGCCCCACCGGATAAGAATTGCTTCATGATAGCAACTCGACATGTTTTCTAAGTCTTTGGACTTTCTCCCTTGGAGAGTAGGCCTGCCTACCATTGACGGGCTGATTTCCTAAAATACATGGCAACATTGAGTTTGGATGACTACGTAAATTTTTCATCTCCAAAAGGCCACATTAAATTGCTGGATAAAATCTAGAACTTTGTCGGAGTGGAAAGTTATGCTTTTGCCTTTTTCCTTGAACTTACTTAGGCGAGATGACCTCTTTCAGGATGCATGAGAGCGTTGATGGCCTCTCCGCTTGTGTGCTTTGAGAGAATTGTTGTCCAAATAGGAGGAACTCCGCGATCTTGATGAGATTGATTATTATGGAGAGCTGTTTGGCTTCTTCCTTTTTCACTTCTTTCAGGTTTCTTCTCACTCTCCTCAGAGTGACGAGAGGAATGAGAGGTTGAAAATTTCTTCTCAAAAGGAGGTGATGGTGAGGCAGTTCTTTGACATCTCCTAGGGTTTACATATGCATTAGATAATAAATGATTGTTTTCTTCATTCACAAGAGATTTCTCTCTTATATCTTTGTGCTTCTTCTATTCCTTCGCGAGTCGCCTCACGTCAAGGGCTTCTTCCTCTTCTAAATCTTATAGCAGATGAGCGCATATTTTGTTTGATATATTTTCCTCTTTTTGAAGTCTCTTTATGAGATTTCACAATAGGAGAATCCTCTTTGGGACTAGGGACAATAAGATTATTTTCTTGTAGTGTGTCTGGACCACAGCCTGCAAAGTAGGATTTGCCATAGCCTCTCATAATCTGCAAAAAATGCAACTATCCAAACTCCATCGAGAATGGTAGTATCATTGTCCAAATTTATAGTGGTAAAGTCAATCACTCTCTCCTCTTCTTGATTGTGATTAGACATGATGGTAATTTTTGAATTAAAAGTCCTTGTGAGAGATAATTCTTTCATGGGAACAATCACAATTATTCTCCTTTGTGAATTTAAAAAAATATCTTTGAATCTTACACACACATGATTTAAACTCTCTTAATTAATTAAAGCATAGAGTAGGGTCATAACATTGCATGTCTTGAGTGAGCGAAATCCTTCCAAATTTTTTGTACGCTTAATAATTGTAAAACTAAAGGTAACTCCTATAAGGGTCCAGTATTAATATGATAGGTCATAGGGTGTTTAAGTTGCACAGTGCATGGGTTAATATATCCCAATTCTCACTTACAATGGTTAATTAAAGGCTCAACCCTTTACGCTCAATCCTAGAAACGTCCTTTCTTCGAAAACAAAGAAATGACCTAGATATTCTCTAATGTCGAAGAATAGGTATTGAAGTGTAGAAAAATTTGCTAATTAACTAGATTCATTAATCAATTACGTAACTTGAGCATGTTCGAGCATGAATTGCACAATGCAAAGCAAGCATCAACTTAGATTCAAATCACACATCACATATATAGGATGAGATTGAAAGAGAGAAAGAGAAAAAGAATTTGATATGAGTTGAGGGCCTGAATTTTTGGAGCCGATTCCTCTTTTGAAAGCACTTATATTAATATAATTCTTTTTCTTCAGAAGAGATTTTGATCAATAAAACTTGGTAACCGCACTTCTAACTACACAAATTGAAAAGATGAAAACTCTAGAATTCATCAGAGCTTGCGATTAGTTTTTCTACTCAAAACACCTCGTTGAACTCAATCTAAAGGCCCTAAACACCTCACAAATAATAGGACTAAGTGAGAATCGGGTTGGGAAGAAGACATGTAAGTATCAAGAAGTAGTAACTTGTGTAGTTAATTATGCATAAGCTCGAGCAACCATAGCTATGGAGACTTGTGTGGGAGAGATAGGAAGAGGAGATGAGGAGCTTCAGAACGAGGCTGCCTAACTACACAATTGAGGCTAGGCCACTCTGCATGAGACAAGTTGACCCCTCCTCCCTATGTGTGTGTGTGTGTGTGTGTGTGTGTGTGTGTGTGTGTGTGTGTGTGTGTGTGTGTGTGTCCTCTATAAAATTGAGGCTAGATCAACCTTGCATGAGACAAATCGACCCCTCCCCCTCTGAGGCTAGATCAACCCTACATGAGACAAATTGACCCCTCCCATGGCCCCCTGTCTATGTCCTCTAGCTATTCTGGGACTAGTTGCATGGCTAGTCCCACTTTGGGAAATGGGGCATGTGGCTATATGGCCTTGCATTCCCTTGACACCTCCTGGCCAACCACATAGCCTGTCTCCCCTACCCACACACCATTTGCCCACTTTCCCCTTTCGGGTGGCCATTCAGCTTACTTTGGAAGCATCTAGGATCCGTTATGGTCATAGGAACTTGCTATTTTACTCTTAAAAAGTCTCATTTGAACCCTTATCAAATTTTGATGGATCTTTTGAATCATGCACTCGAATTCTTTAATTCTCGAAAAGATTCCTTTGTTCAATCTACATAGATTATTATGCATACCAACCATATAAAATATATATGTTAAAAATTTGTGAATAAATGTCATAGCGCTCTCTTTTAGAACTAGGTTTAACCTAAAAAATATAGCATAGCGCTCTCTTGTAGAACTAGGTTTAACCTAAACAAATCCTTAATGCTTGATTTATCATCAATCTAGGCTTTTATCACAACAGTCATTTTGGCTTCCATTTGACTTTACATGTTTGGGCCTAAGGCTAGGACTTGCAAGGAGTGCCACGTGTATGCATTGGTGACCTTCACATATAGACAAATGGAAACACTCCGCACCCCTATAGGTGTATGTATCGATCGATGATGTCAATAAACAGCCAGATGGCATCATAGGTAGGTTAACAAAAATCATGGTAAACTTTTTGATACTTGTTTTTACATTATGTTAAGCACAAAGGGTTTTTATTTTTGCAACTTGGGGAAAGAGTGCAAGATAAAATGGATTACCAAATTGATAAATTGTTGGTGGTGGTTGTAATATTGGATGTGCCACAACACAAAAATCTGCATAATCTCATATATAGGGGGGCAAGTAGGACCACCAGTATACATAAGCATTGTAAACTTACGACAAAAACGAAAAACAAGAAAATATATCGACAAACTATCACAAGCGTGCAGACCTACACAAAACAAAATAACCAATAGCCAAGTGAGAACGAAGACAACCAAAACCAAGAGTTTAGATCAGTTTTACAGGTGAATAGCCAGGAAAAGGAGGTCCAGGAAGGGTAGTAGAGGGTGGGTTATATGTGAGTAATGCCAAAAGTCGGAATGTGTGGTGGATATAGAGAAGAAGAAGAAGAAGAAGAAGAAGAAGAGAATTTTAATGTTGTAGGTAGAAAATTATCCCAAGAGACCTTAAAGATCTATATCCGACGAGGAGGGTTGAACTCAGGACTTGTTATCACAAGAAGTTTTGGACAAATTCTCACAATAATTCCCACATTGTGACTTATTTCACATCATGAGCTTCTGTGAGGGAGGCACCGCATACCTAGCTAGATACAATTGGGGGCAGGGGGCCGTCAGCCCGGTGGTCCCTTGCCCCCAATCGTACCTAGCTAGGTATGCGATGCCTCTCGAGGAGAAGCTCATGATGTTATGCATTGTATGAAAAACACTGAAAAAGACTCTGTTTTGCTACATGAGAAAATTTTCTAAATCTTCTTGAATCTTGTGTATGAGTGAGAGAGAGAGAGAGAGAGAGAGAGATCGAGATCTTTTGTTTGCAGGTGACAACGTTCGACTGCGGAGGATTTGTGATAGGGCTAGGGACCAATCACACGCTGGTGGACGGAATGGCAGCCGTGGAGTTCATGCAAAACTATGCAGCGGTGGTGAGGGGGGAAGGGCTGGCCATGGAGCCCCAGCCGGACAGAAGTGCGCTCAAGGCACGCTTGCCACCCTGCATTAGCTATCCGCACAACGAGTTCATTCGGCTGCAGGACCTGCCGCCAGAGGTCGTCTCCTCTTTTGCTGCCACTCGCTCCTCTTCAGACTTGTCAGGACGCATGGCCCCCCCCACCGCCCACCTCTTCCGCACCTTCCCCCTTTCCAAGCCCCTCATTGACTCCCTCAAGCAAAAGGCTCTCAAAGATGGCCTCCTCTCCTCTTGCTCCTCCTTTGATGTCATCACCGCCCTCGTTTGGAAGGCCCGTTCCATTGCCCTTTCCTTGGACGCCTCCCCCCCCTCCACCCTCTTCTTCGCCATTGACATCCGCTCCCGCCTCGAACCCCCCCTCCCCGCCCACTTTTGTGGCAACGGCGTCTTCTCCGCCCATGCTAGCGCCACTTCCCGTGAATTGCAAGAGATGCCCTTCTCCTCTTGCGTGAAACTCGTGCAAGATGCCATCGCTGCCGTCACCGACGATTACGTCCGGTCCGCCCTCGATTGGGGCGAGATCAACCATGGCGTGCCAGCCATCTTGAGTGGATGCTTCTTCGTTGCCGCGTGGTGGAAACTTGGGTTCCATAATGTGGACTTTGGGTGGGGAAAGCCATTCTACTGTGGCCCGGTAGTGAATGGGCGGGTAGAGTTTGTGCTTCTTCTCCCTCACACCACCAAGGATTCATGCTGCATTTACCTAGCTCTTGAGCCTCACCAAATGAAGAAGTTTGAGGAAGTGATCTATGAGGCCTAGCATTGTATGTTATTGTATTAACATCTTGTAAACGGGATATTACATCTATTATATAATACTTTTGGCCTTGTAAAATCATTTCCAATTCAATAAGATTTTGTTTGTGTCTTTTCAAAGAGCAATTGTTGTTGGATTGAGTTTCTACTCCAGAGAAAGATATTTGATAAGAGGGACGATTGTCTAGCCGTAAACTTTTTTCTTCTCTTTGGGCTTGCCTCTTTCCCCACCTTTGAGGCTACAATTGTATTTTCTTTTCTTCTTTATTAGACTTTTAGTTCAATCTTTTTTTAATTGATCTTTTCAAAACATGTATAGTTATGCAAGCTCATTTGACGGATAAGCAGGTGGAAAAGAGATTTGTCCTCTCGATGTGTTTAGTCTCTGTTGTAAGGGTTGACGGCTCCCTGTAAAAGCCGAGAAATCCTAGTCCCTAGTTCCCTGGGCAAGGCGTCTTTGCAAGGGCAATATCATATCTTTCTTGTTTTTCTTAGTGCAAACATCCCACATAACGTGGAATTGCAGGAAAAAAACTATATTTGGCTCCTCATTAAGCAATAGATAGTCCTCTTTCCTCTTAAAGATAGAAAGACCATGCCCTAAAGTGGGGGTAGTATTTTCTAAGACCAAGCTCTATGCTTTTAGCAATTTATAAGTCAGCTTTAAAGTTGGGAGGGTTCTCAAACAAATCATGATATATTTATATCTTTCTCAGAGCCATGTTGTGTAGCAGTTCGAGAAATTAATGGTCCTCTATACATACAAAATAACAAATCCCACCAAGATAACTTATGAGTCGTATGCTACTCTGCTATAGCTGCCTATATGATGGACACTCCAAAGGCCATACCAATAGGCATTCCAAGGCGAATACTGACAACCAATTGGTGCCCATCCTTTTAAACAGAATGGACTCGCATTTTCTCTTGGAGCATCGCCATTCTACCCAAGAAGAGTCATAAAAGTAAAAGCATTTTACATTGGTGAATGTTGCATCATGACTTGTGGTGAAAGCTAAAAACGGCAGCATATGAGATTAGAAACAAGCATAAGAAATGTGAAAAAAATTAAGATGGTAGGCCCAAAAATAAAGAATAGTATTGTGAAAGATGTGAGCATGAAGTGAGTGTGTGTGAGAGAAAAAGGGGAGAAGGGGGGGGGGGGGGGATATCAAGAAATGAGTGCAAAAGTAAAGAGAGTTATCTTGCTTCTTTAAAGTGCAAGATCTAGCATTAAATAAAAGACAATGATTTGAGATCCACTTACAATCATCATTGCCTTATCTACAAATCTTAAAAAACCAACCAAACACTAAAGCCTTTGCCAATAGCATGCCAACAAACCCAAAATTTGAATAATCATAACTATTATCAACCACTATTATGATAACCATATATGATACCATAATCAATCACCAACAATTTATGAGACCTTGAAAATTAACAACAACCACTCTAACCATAACTATTGAATAACCTTCATTGTAACATAGCATAAATGAGTCAATAGTCACAACTTGTTACCATTCTTGGCAACTACAACCATAACCAAAATTGAAATGGCAGTCATGACCATAACCATAACCATAGTTGAAATGACAAACCATAGCGATAACCATTCAATAATTGTAACAATAACTATAACCACAACCATAGCCTAAATGACAACCTAGATCCAAACATAGCCAATCAACAACCATAACCATAACCATAACCATTTAAAATACATAACTCTAAGAATAACGACAAGAACAACCATACCCATAGCTAAAACAAGAATCAAAACCATGACTATAGCCATTACCATAGCTAAAATGACAATCATAACCATTACCAATAACCATAGAAAAGTTTGAAATGCTAACCAAAAACAAAATCAAGGGGAAAATTTTCAAAATCCATAATAATAACCATGGCTGTCACATTTTTGACTCAGGCTCATTTCGATCTCCATTTCCACTATTGACAGTACTATGCATGTAAGTTTATCCTTTTGTGGAAGATTTTTGACAATGCAGATTTTTGCAAAATAGGAACTTTGTTATTTTTTGTGGGTTGTGTCATATTCTAATGTTTTTCTTCTATTAATATAGCTTTTGCATAAGGTGAAATAACCAATCATCGTTGAAAACAATGATGTTTTCTTGCATTCTACCTACTGAGGAAAAAATATATAGGGTTCAAAGGGAAAAAAATAAAAGCACACAATGTGCTCTATGGGCAGGTCGAAACGACCTGTTAATCGAAGGAGTATGGCCTAAGTTATGTCAGTGTGAGAAAAAGGTGCTTTGCAGATTCTAATCGGACTAGATATAAACAACGGGATGGTCAGGATGCGTTGATAGATATAAAGTGCTCACTTTATGGAGCATGTCAGTTTTTTCACATCAGCAAATCAGAGTCTAGACGGCCAAGATATGGGTACTTAAAGATTTGTTGGGGCCAATTCTGTACCACTTTGGTTGCCTCAATAAGCATGCCATCATTCATTTTTTTGGGCACACCAGAATTTGAGAGATAGTATAAATCATGGGGAGCAAGCCAAAAGTGATGGGTTGTCAATCAAGGTTATGAGCACAAAGATATGTCTGATTGAATCGGGTGGGAAAGAGGCGACAAGTATTGAGGCGGTCCGGGGCGGGCAACAAGAAGAGCGGCCTCTAAACACCCTTCGAGGCTCCCATGCTGCTCAATTGGGGCTGGGGCAAGCAAAATCAGAGAAACAACAACCCACAGCCAGAAACCAAACAAGAAAAGGGACACCACCTAGTTGTAGATGCGAACTAAGACGCACGTGATATCTCCTTGTGCTCAAACGCACAAAGAGAGGGGAATGCAAGATAGCCACACACACCAAACACAAACATTCACCATGCCAGAGAGAGGTAAAGCGCAAAAATCAACTTGAGCAACTCATTCTTAGCCTTAAAGACTAGATACACACAAAGCTTGATGAGAAATAGAGAGACAACACAAAACTTGACCTTGTTGCCAATACACAAATTGTCTTAGGGTCACGGGAGCCCTCTCACCGAGCACCCTCTTACAATTGAAAGTTTTGGCAAACAATTCAACAAGCCCTCAAACCACCAAGCATAAAATGGCACAACAAACTTCAAGGACAATATACCTTCAACCACCTGATGAGCCAACTTATCAAGTCAATTTGGAGAGAAGAGTCGTAGTTGTAGCATACAGTTGCACCCAAAACTATGAATCTTGTTTATGGACAAGAGTAGGCTACAAGTGTGATTGCAGAGTATAGTATCACTCCACTCCTCTAGATGGCATAACTAACTTCAAACTTCTCCATGCACCTATGTGTAGTGATGGAATAGAGCACTCACAATGCACACACTCTACACAACTAAGCTTGAAGAGTGGTGTGTTATGTGTTGAGAATGGTGTGGTGTAGTGTGATCATGGGATGATTTACAAGTGAGAGAAGGGCTCTATTTATAGGTTTTAGAAGCCCCGATTAGGATTAGGCCTAATCAAGTTTATTTGAAGGAATAAAAGATTATGCATTTTTTTTTAATTTTAATGAGGGTGGGTCTCTCTTGTCCTTTGAGTCACATGGATGTGGGCTCAAGGGAAGAGAATTATTGAGGATGAAAGGAGAGAGGGATTGAGTGAATAATTTGGGAGTGCCTACTCTAGTAGAGGGTGCATTTTACAATAAGGTTAGTGGTTAGTAGTTAGTAATTATCACTAAAAAATATTTACAAAATCATTCACCAAATGGTGAGATATATGATGAGAAAAGTTAGAGAAGGGATGAGCTTGTAAAGAGAGGTTGAAGCTTTGGAGAAGTTGACATTCACCTCTTTACAACACCGGTAGATGAAGCAGTCAGCATGGCGAAGTAGCGCGTGTCGATGAAGCTATGTTATCTTCAAACCTTGGAAAATTCATGATAAAAGCCTTCATTTGCAGAGGTTATCCTTGGATTTTGCTGATTTTTTGAAGTTCTTTACAAAGCTGAAGAGAGTATGGCAATATGGACATATATGTAGAGAGAAAGGGGGACACATAGGGTGTAGAAATGGAGGATGAAGGCTATGGAGGTGTGAGAGATGTGGCAATGGTGAAGAGGGTGAATTAGGACATGGGAGTTGTAGGTTTGGGAGTGGGAAGGAGAGGGAGGAGTGTGTGTGAAAGAGGAAAATGATGAAGTGGAAGAGGGAGTGTGGCTGCATAGCATGGGCAAACCAGGGTCCACCAATAAAATCATAGCTCACAGCTCGTAGCTCAAAAAAATATGAAAAAAATTTGAGGTGAAAGTTCAGCTCACGAGCTACAACTTTTGTTTGTATCACCTTTTCAAATTCGGGGAGCATGTGATCTTTAAAAATTCAGCAAAACCGACTGTTTTTTCCACTGCACAAGGTCCTTGTGAGGTCCTTCTTTGGATGATTCTTTTGAATACCTCCAAGAGTGAGCTCCCCATGGTGCATGCATGCATGCCACATACCCTTGACCTTATTTATTAGGTCTATAATTGAAGATATTATTGATATCATGATATAAGTGAATAGTACAACTAAGAAAATCAAACATTGAGGGGTCTAAAATAATATGTACATGTCTAATATAATTAATATAGGTGGAAAAAATATAAAGGGGTCAAAATAAATCTCTCTCATTATAAGTTTACCATAAAAAGATGAATATTTTTGGTGGTCTAATTTATGAGAGTAATAGAGAATAGATGTAGGAAGGAAAAAATGACAATAGTGAAAAAATATACACATAAATAAACTAGTTTTTTTGGATTTTTGTTGGGATGGAGTTACACCAAAAATAAGAGAAGCTTGCATGAAATTATTTTTATATGGAATAAAGAGTATGTAAAATGGTAAGAAAAAATATGGTAATGGTGAGTCAATGTACATAGCATAAGTAACACACACCTAAGTATAAATATTTAAATAAATACCAAAATAATTATGAAAAATCATTTTATTTAGGCCCTATATACAATAAAATATTTACACACAAATGGGCCATAATATACTTTATTTTTATTTTTTTTTATTTTTTTTATTTTTTTTGGCTCAACTAGCCCAGTGACTAGCTTTTTCAGGGTTTTTAAGAAGATATGGGAAAAGTCCCCTAACTCACACACGCCTATGTACAGTGAAATGGTAGGCATAGCCATAGTGTTTGAGTGATTTGATAGGGTGAGGTAGCTTACTATGGCAATTATGAAAAGCCGAAAAACGGCTATCATTAGCCCTCCCCCAGGATGATGGTATATTCATGTACCATCATAGAGCATCTCTTCCAAAGAGAGTGCTTCAGAGTCCTTGACGAGATCTTCATTGTTTGGCCCCTCAGAATCTTGGCTGGAGTTACACTCATGCTTCATGTAACAATACTTACATGAGACAACTGCCCTTTGACAGATCTTTGGTAGATCCTTTGGTAGAAGGCGACTCAAATAAGGCTTCAAGCGATACCCGTTTACCTTCCTGGAGTGCTCTTTCCCATTCAAGTCCATAAGTTGATAGTAATTTGAATTGAAAACCTTCTTGACTATGTATGGCCCCTGCCATCTAGTTTCAAACTTGGCATCAAAACGATTATCGAGTCGATTGTCATACCTTAGCACAAGATCTCCTTCATTGATGCCTTGGTCCTTCAGTTTCTTGTCAAGCTTTTCCTTCGTCTGTGTGGCTTTCCTCTTGTAGCACTCGTATGCTGCTTCTCTTTTCCACTCAAGCTTAGCTAGGGTAAGAAGTCGATCCATCCATGCTTCTTGATCATCTTGTGCTGCTTTGCCATGAAGTCGCATTGTTGGAATGTTGAGCTCAATTGGTTGTAAAGCCTCTTGACCATAGACCAAGTGAAATGGTGTAAACTCCGTGGCTTCCCTATATGTGGTTCGATACGCCCACAAGGCACCATCCAAGAAGTCATCCCACAACTTTGTCTTGTTTCTCACCATCTTTCTAATGATGCCTGCAATGACACCATTAGCTTTTTCTACCAGACCATTGGATTGGGGATAGTAGGGTGTACTATGACGATGTAGAATGTGAAGTTCTTCATAGACCTCTGTGAGCAAGCCCTTTCTAAACCCTGGACCATTATCAGAAACAATCTCCAAAGGTGTGCCAAATCTACAACAAATGTGAGTGTAGACAAATTTTCTCACTATCCTCTCATTTACCTTTGCCACACTTTGTGCTTCTACCCATCTCGTCATGTAGTCTATGGCCACCAAGATATACGACTTCCCATTTTTAGTCCTAGGCAATGGACCCATAGCATCAATGCCCCATTTTTCAAATGGACCATTTGCAAGGCCTAACTGACGTGGACCATGTAACAGACGCTTGTTTCCATTAATCTGACAGTTGTGACAGCTTTTACACCAATGTTGAATATCAATGTGCAAGCTTGGCCAAACATATCCGGCAAGCAAAATCTTTTTTGCAGTGAGTTCCTGTGCAAAATGACCACCACATGCTTCCTCATGCAAACCTTTTAGAATGGCTGGGATTTCCTCAATAGTTGGTACTCTTCTGCACACTTGATCCTTCCCTCTTTGATAGAGGGATCCTTCTAGAAAGAGATACGTGCTTGCCTTTTTCATGAGTCTCCTCTTCTGAGCCTTCGTGAAGTCTTGTGAAAACTCACCCTCCAAAATGTAGCTAATAATGGGAGTCAATGACTTCAATCCCTGGTATCTCGGTTGCTTGACAGTTGCTGCCACCATGATGACCTGCACTTCTTTCTCAACACATGTAACTGCTTGTTGTGCAAGTAAATCGGCATCTTCATTCTGTTTCCTAGGAATATGATATAGTTGCACTTCTTCAAACTGATTAAACATCCTACAAATGGCATGAACTTTTGTCCTTAAGCTTTCATTCTTGCATGCCCAAATGCCTAAAATTTGCTTCATAATGAGAAGTGCATCCCCTTTTACCATGAGACGTTGTATACCTTGGCCAATGCATATCTTTAAACCATGAAGTAGTGTGTCGTATTCTGCTTCATTGTTGCTAGTTGAACCTGGTAGATTGACCTTCTCTTTCATGACCACCTCTCCACTTGGGTTGAGCAATACTAGCCCTCCCCCTGCTTTTCCTGTGACTCGTCGAAAAGCTCCATCAAAGAACAAGGTAAAAGCATTATGAATACTTTTAGGTGGTGGCAATGGTAGGGTCTTTACTTCAGGCACCTTAATCTCCTTCTCATGTACCCAATAAGTAAGGATCCCTTCCAATTGTGCACGCACACTATCTTCTACCTTGAAAGAGTATTGGAACTCTTGCAATTCTATAATCCACTTTGAGATCCTAGTGCTAAGATTCATTTGAGATGACACCCAAGGAAACAAATTTTTTGCAGTGAGAATTACAAAAGGTTTTGGTAGCAAGTAGGATCTAAACTTTCTCACCGCAAACATGAGAGAAAGCATCATGAGTTCTACCTCCGTGTAGCGTCTCTCCAAAGCATTCATGACCCTACTAGAAAAGTAGATGGGTCGCATCCGGGTACTATGGGGATCTTGTTGTAGCAAAACCGCTCCAATTGTTTCTTTCCCAACACTAGAGCTAACAAAGAATGTGTACTCCCAACAAGGAGGCATGAGTATTGGTAGCTTTGACAAAATGACTTTAATGTTACAAAAGTACGTATCAAGCTCATAAGACCATGCAAATTCTACTTGTTGTGTCAACTTTTGCAAAGGATGAAGCAACTCCGAAGCTAAGTGAATAAAGCGTGACATATACTTCACCTTTTGAATGAATGAGATGACCTCTTTGAGATTCTTGGGTGATGGGAGCTCAATAAGAGCCTTTGCCTTTGAAGGATCCACCTCAATGCCTTTATAGGAAACCTTGTGACCAAGCAAGATCACTTCATCCTCACCTATGTGACACTTGTCGGGGTTGAGTTGACCTCCCATGTCGTAGAGCTTCTTTAAACCTTCTTCTACCCTTTGTAGATGCAATGATTTTGAGCTATAAATGCAGAAATCATCAATGAACACCCTGATTGACTTTCCAAAGAATGCTTGAAACACCATGTTCATGAAACGTTGGAAAGTTGCAGGAGCATTTGTCAAGCCAAATGGCATAACTCTAAAAGCATAACAACCCCAAGGAGTGATGAAGGTTGTTTTTAACTGATCTTCCAATGCGATACCTATTTGAAAGTAACCTGAGTAGCCATCACACACAGTGTACTTCTCATGACCAGCTACCTCATTTAGTATCTCATCTTGAAATGGGAGGGGAAAGTGATCTCTTTTTGTTGCCTCATTGAGTGGACGGTAATCCACACACACCCTCCACTTGCCATTTTTCTTAGGAGTGACAACAACGGGAGAGACCCACTCTAAATTCTCCACTGGATAAATGAAACCTGCTGCTAGAAGCTTTCTTACCTCCTTGAGTAAAGCCTGCTCCTTGATGACTCCTAGCCTTCGTAGCTTTTGAGCCTTAGGTGTGGCCTCTGGCTTCAACTCAATTTTGTGTTGAACAGCATCTACTCCACGCACATCGGTGTAGTCTTTAGCAAAAAGCCTAGGAAATTTCCTTAGCACACATTTGAACTCCTCTCTTTTGTCCTTTGTAAGTGTTGTAGACAACATACCTTCTAACATTCCTTCATCTTCCACTTTTTGGTTTTCTTGGGAACCTACCTCTTCCAAACCTGGGCAAGAGGTCTCTTGGTTGTTTGGCTTAAACCTTACCCCCATGACTTCGATGGAAGACTCCTCTTCAGTAATGCTGCCGCTACTTTCTCCTTCTGAAGTGCTATCGGTCCAGCCTTCCTCCGTCTCACTTTGAGATGATTCTTCATGGAGCTCCTCTTGGCGTTGCTCCTTCATGTCAAAGACAACCTTCTTATGATTGTCATTCCTGCAAATTAGCTTTCCACTCTCCCAATCCTGCAAAGCTCGCATTTTCATTAGCCATGGTCTCCCTAGGATAAATGGGTAACCATTTCCTTTGGTAGACATGACATAGAAATCCACTGCCTTCTTAATGCCAAAGGCCTCCACAAAGACATTTTTACAAATGCCTACACACCTAGCTTTGCTATTGTTTGCCATCTTGACTTTAATTTCAGGTGTCTCATGGATGTGCATGCCTAGTTTTTGCATGAGTCCCTCTGTCATGATGCAAATTTGTGCACCCCCATCCACTAGACCTTTCCTAACCAATCTTCCTTTGATGTAACAATCTAGCACATGTATAATATCCTCATTCATTTTAGCACGTGCAATTTTTACAACAGGAACACTCTCTTTTATCTTTCTCCTAGTGCTAACTGCCTTCGTTAAATCCCTCCTAACTTGTGGGCATAATGCAAGAAACTGAGGCCATGAGATATCAGGACCCTTACCTCTCATGTCTTCCAATAGGTTGTATGGATCCATACCATGTCCAAGAGGGAAGTCTTGGAGATTGATACGACGTCGAGTCCTCTTAGCTTCCTTGGTCTCCTTTGTCTTCTTTTCTCGTCCATGGTCACTTTGTGATGTGACACCTTCTTTCTCTTTACCTTTTCCTCGGCCACGCTTAATGCCATTTGCTTCCATGTCAACCTCATTTGATTTTGTCACCTCTACTACATGCACATTTGGGTCTGGCAAAGGTGGAACTCCTTCCACTCCTTGTGGAGGTGGTCTTGCTCCATTTGGCCTTTGTAGAAGTCGTGGTTGCTGACTAGTTCCTTCACCTGCATTCATCACTGGGTAATTCAAGTTAGGTCTCCGTGGCTCCCCATAGGGCCAAGGACAATTTTACATCCCATGTCCAGACTCTCTGCAATTCCAACATTGCAAGACTCTCCTAGGTCGTGGATCTCGCTCTTCAGACTTCTTTGCTTGTCCCTTTGGACCTACAGCTTGTGCAAGGTGAATTGACAAGCTGTTTAAAGATTCATTTAACTTCTCAATCACTTCTGCCGTTACCTCAGGAATCTCCTTAGATGTTGATGCTTGTGACTTACCTTTGGGTCTAAGACCTTCTATTGGAACCTCTCCCCTTAGGCACTTGAGTTTTCTATATTTCTCAGCAGCCCTAGTTTCAGCTGCATCAAAGGTAGCAGGTGCACCCGCCTCAACTTTTATCTTAAGGTCAGGAAAGAGTCCGGCTATGAACCTCTCCTTCTTTAGGAACTCTGCACCATCACCAGGGTTAGCAACATTTCTCACCCATACAGCCCAAAGACGTAGAAACTCTTGCTTGTACAAGTAGTAGTCATCTAAGTCTTTTTGATTATGAGAAACAATGTCTTGCCATAATTTCTGAGTGTTTTGGGGATCAAAGAAGTATTTCTTGAAATGATTCAACACTTCCGTGTAATTCCCCTTAACTTCCTCAGGCAAAGAGTCAAACCAAGTGCTAGCATCTTTCCTAAGGACTACCTCAAACATTTCTACACGTTCCTGATCAGTTACTATCCTCTTGATACGACAAGACATCTTGAAATTTGCTAAAAATAATTCTGCATCCTCTCCAGGCTCTCCAAAGAAAAGAGGATATCCGGACATTTGGCGTTGGGCCTCCATTGAATCGGTTTCAAAGTGACAACACGTTTTTGTTTTTCTTTCTTAAAAAATTTTCACAATAATGTTTTCTAAATTGCAATCTATTCTACAACAAAATAAAAATATTCACATCAAATGACCTATGATAATCAATAAGAGGCAGGATGACAAGGTTTGGTGATGCAAGAATTTCTCCTACTCTTTGGGCACCAAACATGAACACCATACGTTGTTGAAAATGGATTTTTCTACTAATTGCAATGTTTATTCTAATGTGTGGAGTGAAATGAAAGGGGAAAACCTCTATTCTTGGGCCATTATCCATGGTCTATGCATGAACTAATTCTTAAAACAAAACAAAAATATAGACGTCCAAACTAAGGTCATACCTAATAAGAGGCAAAATAAAAGGATTTACTGATGCGTTTATCTCTGCCAACCTAAGAGGACCTAAAATTCTACGAATTACACGTTGAAATTGCAACTTAGTACTAACAATTATGTGTACCTTTTGCCTTGCAATGGGAATGAAGGGATCATACAAATTCTCGTGATTCATGCAAGCTACTTGATTATGCTAAAGGTTGAGCCTTCACAAAAATACACAAGCCGTCCTCAATCCCTAGAGGATACACAAGCTCAAGCCCTCCTCAATGCTAAGTTTGCCTCACTTACTATTAGATACCAATTAGATTGCACGAAAGCTATTGTACAAGCACAAACTCTCCTCATAAATAATTTGCAAACCTACCTTGATGGCTCTCATGCTTTAGTAGAAGAACGGCTTAATGATCTCCTACTAAAGCTCCTCCAAGTCTCCATACCCTTAGTCTCCAAACATGCTTGGAGCCTCAAGCTACAACAATGGAAAACCTCATCCCTCCTAAGCTTCCTCTCGGATATTCAAACCTACGTTGTAAATGCACACCTCGCTACCTCAAAAGAGGATATA
The DNA here is from genome assembly GCF_014529385.1 of Adiantum capillus-veneris. NCBI lineage: Eukaryota > Viridiplantae > Streptophyta > Polypodiopsida > Polypodiales > Pteridaceae > Adiantum > Adiantum capillus-veneris. Next base: position 76,461,570 of record NC_140941.1, on the reverse strand, counting down.
GCTAAACTTGCCCGCAAGAAGACCATCAACAACATTGAAGAAGAGGTGCTCTCACTCCCCAAAGAGCAAACCATCAAAGAACTTGTGGAACAAGTTGTCACAGAAAAATTCCATACAATTCCTCCCAAGTTTCAAGTCTCCCCTTCCGCCTCCCCACATAAGATGGTCTTCCCTCCCTCTAAAAAACCCACCCACCTCCTCTCCAAAAAACCATTTGTACCGCCAAGAACCTTTAAACACCACCACCCCTGTCCCCAACCATCCTTTATAACCACCAACAAACGACCTTTTCAACCTTCCTCCAAACCCTCCCCTGAAAAGTCCTTCCCTCTATCTAAAAAACCTAAATTTTCTCCTTCTCCCAACACCCCCGCCTATCCTCTTTACCCCCTTAAAACCCTCAATCCTACACCCACCTCCATTGGTCTCTCCTCTATTCCATCTCAAAAAATCCCTAACCACCCGGACCGACACCCACACAACAAGGACCACTCCCGTAATGTTTCCACACACCACAAGAATAACCACTCGGGAAAAGGCAAAGGGAGGAGGGATTAGGGTTTAGTCACCCATACACTTGGGTACACCTCTACTTCTCCAAACCCCCCCTCCTCCCATATATTTGGATTTCTAATGACACTCCCGTACCCCCTCCCCACAAAGGAAGAACAAGAAGAAAGTTGTGGCTCCCACTCACTAACCCACAAGGCTACAAACTTTTGCTCTTTGGAAAAATTCAAGTTTCAACCTTGGAGCATGGTATCTCTAACTACAAAATCCACAATTTGGCACCTCGAGCTCTCTCCCTCTCCGAAAGGCGATGTTTGGCCTTAGGCTTAAAATACATCCCTCCCCCTCTAAACCCTTCCCCTCTCTTACTCCTCAACTCACACCACAATCTTTCAAGAAATCTCAACCTTAAGTTTTTCTTCAAAAACCTTAAACCCTCCTCCCCCTCTCCTTTTAAGGAAACCAACCCTCTTTGGAAACCTCCTCTAATAAACCCCCATCTTAACCAAATTTTGTCCACTAACCAGCATAACTTTAACCTCATGCTAAATGCTTGTAATTTTCCCACTTCAACGCGACCCCGTTTTGTCATTGAATCTTTATCTAGCCTCTCCTTGGACTCATCAATAATCATAAAACCAGCCAACAAAAACCTTGGCGTAGTTATCTTACCACTAGATTGGTATGAGAAAGATGCCCTCTCATATCTTAATAACCACTCCACCTATGAACCTTGCCTTAACTTCCCTTTTGCCTTCTTAGCTTCCCTTCTTACCTCTATCACCCTTCGCTACTCCGCACTCCCCTCTATGGAGCGGAGCTTTATCCTCTCCCCCCTTAATAAACCCCCCAAACCCTGTCCTATCTACTTTATCCCTAAACTCCATAAACCATCCATTGTCTCTCGTCCTATATGCTCCTCTAAAGGTTACCTTTTTGAAAAAGCACTCCCCTCTATGGAGCGGAGCTTTATCCTCTCCCCCCTTAATAAACCCCCCAAACCCTGTCCTATCTACTTTATCCCTAAACTCCATAAACCATCCATTGTCTCTCGTCCTATATGCTCCTCTAAAGGTTACCTTTTTGAAAAAGCATCTATCTGGCTCCATATAGAACTCTACCCAATCCTCCTTGGCCAAAAGCAACACCTTCAGAACTCCCTTACCCTCATCCAAGACTTGGATAAACTTCCCCTTCCACCTAACACCCTCCTTTTTACCTTTGACGTTGAAGCCTTATACCCTAGCATCCCCATTAATCAAAGCCTCTTTGCTCTCAACTTCTTCATCTCTAACTTTTTTGACCCGCAAAAATCTCACTTTATACTCTCCCTTGCCTCCCTTATCCTATCTCATCACTACATTACCTTTAAAGGAAAATTTTGGAAACAAACCAAAGGCATTGCCATGGGATCAAAATTTGTCGTGGTATATGCATGTCTTTTCCTCTGCCACTTGGAAGCCTCTTGCCCCCTCTTGCATAACCCTAATCTTATCTACTTCAAAAGATATGTGGATGATGCCTTTGGGCTCTGAAAAGGGTCCCTCAAAACGCTTACTTTTCTCTTAAGCACATATGGTGAACCTCTTCAAGAGCACATAAAACTGCTTTATTACTCTGGCATGCACCTATAGACACTCATGGCCCTACTTATTGCCCTTCCTAGCACAAACTCACTTTAGTTGCACCATCATTGCCCAACCCCCTTGTTCAACATTTATTTTCAACCACAAGAGATGCTTATTGTACTTAAAAAGTGCAAAACTAGAGAACACTTTGAGCAAATGCAAAAAAATTGCTACCATGTGTATAGAGGTTTATTCATGATGCCTACAACTCTTGTCTAGGTGGATTGCCCAACCCCTTTAGCTATCACTTACTGCACAACAAGCACCAACTCCCTTTCAAAATACAGCTTGAGATGCACACCATTTACCCAGTGTTTGAGATGTCTACCGTTCAACCTTACCAGGTTGTAAGTACCATTGGGAAAATCTTGATGAACTTTGTATTGACCCGTCTACTTCTTCTTGAACTTCTTTGAAAAGGTGAACTTATTGGGATTCCATTGACCACCTTCTTTATCTGACCTTTGAAAGCATAGCTTTAACTTAGACAAATGATATGCCCTTGACCTATAGCATCCAATATCATCCATAAAGACTCTAATAAAGTTATCCAAAGATGGTCTGAACGTCCTGTTCTTGTATAGGCATTCACCAACCCAAAGGAAATATTGTGGTAAGCAAAGCAACCCCATGGTGAAATCAAATTAGTCTTCAACTGGTCCTCCAAAGGAGTACCAATGTAGAAGTACCCTGAGAATCCATCCATAATCCATTACCTTTTTGAATACCCTGCTACCTGATTCAAAATCTCATCTTGGAATGGCAAGCAGTAATGGTTCCGCTTCGTAGCAACATTCAATGGTTTATAATCTACACACACTCTCCACTTTCCTTTCTTCTTTAGTGTGATGACAACAAGAGACACCCACTCAAACTCTTATACTTGATAAATAATACCTGCCTTGAGAACCTTGTTGATTTTCTGCCACAAAGCCTCCATTTGAATTTCTCCCAACCTTTGCAACTTTTGTGCCCTTGTCTTGTACCCCTCTTTGAGTAAAATTCTATGCTCCACCCCTTTGGCTCCCCATAGATCTTTGTAATATGTAGCAAATAGGTTGGGATACAACGCACATAGCTCCACATAACCCTTCTTCTCCTGCTTGGTCAAATCTTCACCCATCATGCTCTCTTTCTACCCAGCCACACCACAAACCAAAAATTGCATACCTTCCTTAGAATTGGGGGAGTCTATGGTGACTTCAAACAAATCCGTATCAAGATTTAACAAGTCCTTGTCACTTTCTTCCTCTTCTATACTAGTAAAGCCCTGATCATAGGTCGAGTCTGACTCATACTCATAGTTGGTACTCAAACCACCTCCATCACCTTCTGCCACAGGATGAAAGCGACTTTCTCTGGTCTTCAAGTCAAGCATCACCTGCCTACCATTCTCTTTGTTTGGCAGAGTGAAAAATCCCCTTTCCTAGTCCTGCTTAGCTCCAATTGCAAGGAACCATCACCTCCGTAGAATACCTGAGCAAGCATTCTCACCCGCTTTCATTAAAAAAAAATCAATGAGGCATTCAATTCCCATCACCTTTACCTTTACATATTGAGACACCCCCAAACACCTCGCCTTGGCATGGTTGGACATCCTCATTCGCACATTGGACTTGACCCAACCTTGATACCAAAATCCTTCATACTAGTATGCATGCACTTGCATCTTCTTCTCAACCAAGAAATCAACAATCGGAAGCACATCCATTGGGTTCCCTACCCTTAGAGCCAAATTTTGTATTGCATGCACATCACCTCAAACCCATGAAATCCTCGTACTAACATTGGTAGACCATTGCCTCCTCAACTGGGGATTTATTGCTAGCAACTACCCAAATGTAATGTTATCCTTTTGATTTTGGACATCACTCACCAGATCATAATCCAAAATGACCTCATCCAAGCTGAAAATCCAACTACTTGATCTTGCAACAAAGTCTCCTCTTGGTAGTCTCTGGCTGATCTCTACCTTCATACACTTTCTCTTTGCCTTTGCAAGCTCTAGTCTCTCATTCAATTTCTATCTCCCTTTCTCGTCGTGATTTTTTATTGGCCTGAACATCTACATCCTGCTTATCCACACCAATGATATTAACTCTTGGGACTTTAGCATTACCTCGCGGAGCCAGTGGTACCAAATTATCAACTATAGTTTTCTCTCTTTGACCAATTCCATCGCCCTTTCCCTCCTTTCTTGCAATTATAACACCGACCAGGAAACGGCCTAGCTCTACCTCTTCCTACCCTTTGTTTCCCTCCGTCCATCACACTTAAACAAAACTCTTCCATTTTTGCAAAAAAACCTTAAAGATTGCGTACCCAACATTGAGGAACTGTTGTCATGCCTTGATTCAAATGAATCTCTGCATTGAATTCATCCCTTGGATTTTGGAGTGGGCCAGGAGGCATTGCTTCATACCCCAGTGCACCTTGCTCAATCTTCTTCTTGATGTTTAAGCTTTTTGCTCTTGCAATTGTGATCGTACCATTGTAATTCTCCGGACTCTGGAAATTCACCTTCTCTGACACTTTGGGATGCACACGGCATGAATTTTTCCAGCTTCAAAAACTCCCCGTTGGCCAATTGCATAGCGGTAGCTAGCTCTGACCAACACTCTTCAAAATGGTCAACAAAAACACCAAAATCTTCACTGATATCTTGCTTTAGAGCCTTCCATTTTGCATCCATCTTGATAGATGATACCTCCTTGCTAAAATCCTGCAAGAAGTGGGCATGTAGATCCGGCCATGCCTCCCTTGGTTAACCTTCTAAAGCAGCAAACCATACCTTTGCTTTATCGTGCATCAACAATGGAATTGTTTGCATATTGATATATTCATTTGGTATATGCAACGAACAACATATATAGCCCAAAAACGGCCATCCATTCCTCTAGATTCTCTTCATCGGTGAAAATCGGCCTTAAATGGCTTTGAGAGGTTTGCTAGCACCAAGACAAGTTGACACATGCACCTTTCTTTAAGCTTAGTGAAAGCTTTTCTCTCTTTTCAGCCCATACATACTTATCATTCTTCTTGGTCAAGTCGTGTAATGGTCCTACTATGGTAAATAATTTTACAATGAAAATTTTATAGTATGAGCACATTCTAATAAAACTTCATAGCTCATGTAGATTCCTTAGTTCATTTATCACCTCAAGCTTTTGTGGATACATAAAGATGCCATCCTTTGAAATAATTTTGAATCTCTTCTAAGAAGAATTCACTCTTCTTACAATGATTAAAGAGCTTATCTCTTACAATGCTTGAAACACCATCTTGTGATGCTCTTTGTGTTCTTTTGGGGATTTAGAGTAGACTACGATATCATCAAAGAATACGCGTATATAAGACCTATGCATACAAGATATTCTATCCATCATTCGATTGAAATTTGGATGTGACTGGAGCATTTGTCAGCCCAAAAGGGGCATGACAAGATAGTCATACAAGCTAAAAGTATTTCTAAAGAATAACTTCTGGGAGGATTTGTATTTAATGATAGCAACTTTTAAGGTCTATTCTACCAAAGTAGGTAGATCCTTGGAGTATCAATCAAACCCTCAATCCTTAGGACCAAAAATATGTTCTTTACCAACTTGTTAAGTGCATGATAGTCTATACACATTATTATGTATGTACCATGTTTCTTGTGCACTAATAAGACAAGAGAACAAACTGGCAAAGAACTAGGTCTTCTTATTTTCTTTTGCATAAATTTGTTTACTTGTGACATAATCTCCTCTTGTCGAGTTGGTGAGACTCAATTAGGAGGCTTGTTAAGGGGAGAGCTTCCTTATATGAGCTCAATCCTATGATCATTATCCCCCCTTGTAGAAGGTAACTCTCTTAGGATGTCATTGAGAAAAGGATCAGCATGCTCATTTAGAAACGAATAGAGGTCACATTTTACGTTGAATGAACCATTAGAAGAAACAATATCATTCTTAGGAGCATCCTTGACAAATATCGTGTACGCGAAAGTAGAATTGTTTATTAAAGAAGTCATGAGATACTAAGGCTGCATACCAAAGGTAGAATACTCATATACCTAAACTATATTGTAAATTTTTTCTTGATTTTATCTTTGTATTTGATAAAAGATATTTTCCTCTTTTGTAGTGCCTTTACTTTAACTCTATGTGGTCAAAGGGTCATCACTTTCGTACAAGCCACATTGACGAGCGTAGAACCACCATGGATTGTGGCATCATGGGCAACTTTGACACAGACGTTGATGAAGCCAGGTACTATGGAACTATTGAAAGGATACTAAAGGTTAATTTTAGAGCCTTTCATACCTTCATCTTCGAGTGCAAGTGGTTTGCAAATGTGTCTATACAACATGAGAATGGCCTCTACATGGTGGACTCTAGTGTGCATCACACAGGGAGGTATGACAATTTAGTTTTACCACACAATTGTGAGCAGGTGAGTGACTACCTTTTTTATTCTTATTTTCTTGTAACATTAATTATACCAATGTTACTCACTTTGATCTTCTCTTCTGTAGGTCATTTATATCCCAACAATCCACCAACCATAACTTTGGTTCGTAATTCCTGTAACACCTTGAGGGAGAACCATTTTTCCACTAATGAAATCGAGACCATCTTCGATTCTCTTTCACCTCCTACTTTGGATGAGGTGGAGACAAAGGAGAGCGAGGTCAATAAATCAAGTCCGATGGCGGCAAGTCTTAGCGAGATGATTGTCATGATGATGAAGATGACGAATTCAAAGATGATGAAGCCAGCGCATCCACAAACGACAATTTCATTTCTCTCTTTATTGATTTAGGAGCCATGGGCTTAGAATTGGATGATGCTTCATGTAGGGATCTTTTGGAACATGATTCATAAACATTTTACATACTTTAAGTTATGAAGATTTTTGGTCATGTAATCCATTCATTTCTCTCTCCCCCCTCTTCCTTTCTCTAATTTTGTGAACATGCTCAATTATGTTAACCAAGTGATACTGATTAGTTTAGTTGTAACCTAGTGTAATCTTAAATAGCTAACTATTGTCACATGTTTTCATATCTTTTCTTTTTTAAATTAAACTTTTTTAAATAATATTCTTTAATTTTTATTGAGAGGAGGGAAACACCAAAATTTGGGGGGGGGGGGGGGGGGGGGGGGGGGGGAGGGGGAGACTGTTTAAGCCAGAATTTGAAAGTTTCGGCACTAAATCTCTCCTAAAAAATAAACACGGTAATAACTGAGGTAATAAACACGGTAATACTAGAGAAAATAGTCGTGGTAATAGTTTAAATACAAAAAAATCCCCCTGCCCTTCTCTCTTTTCCCTCTCCAGCTGAATTTGTACCTTCTCTCTACAAAACGCGGTAAAAGGCCACGGTAAACAATTAGAGATTTTCATAGTGTCACCTAATAGTGGCGCCTTGACCAACTACCTCCCCTCACCTGCATGCAGAAGGATGCCCTTGCCTCCCATGGTCTGCTTATTCATTGTAGAAAATCTCTTCTCTGCCTTAATCACTTGCACTCTACGATTCCCCTGCAAGAAGTGCAACGCAACATTGAGCACTGCCATGCAAGGCACCAGGGACATCATGTTGTTAAGGATGGTCTGCATGAGGTAGAAGATGTTCTGCCGAGGTCAAGATTCATCCAAGTAGAGGTCGCTACTCCCTCTACCTTCGACATGCTGAAATTGACCTCTCGTGGGAACCCATACTCAGTGCGTGTGATAGTGAATACTGCCATCAGAAAAATAGTGTCGTCATCCTTGAAGCCGTTCTCAGAGATGATCTCATGCTTCCGTCTCACTAGATATAGGTTCGCCCGCTCGTACACCTCCTCCATCGGCCCCACCACCCCATCCCGCACAACACCGGCATACTTAGAGTTCAACGCTACCACCAGAGCCCCCTCCCCCCCGGGGACCTTTTCAGCCTTGCTTGTCCTTGCACATCAACCTCGACCTGCATGTCACCTACATGTGGCCCACGTGCAACACCACCCCTATTGCCCACTTGCAGCATCCTCTATTTTTCAGCGACATTGCCCAACCTTTGCAACAATCACACGTGAATCTTCCTCACTGCCCCACCTTCTCATATGCCATGAAGCACCCGCAACAGAGAGAGAGAGAGAGAGAGAGAGAGAGAGAGAGAGAGAGAGAGAGAGAGAGAGAGAGAGAGAGAGAGAGAGAGAGAGAGAGAGAGAGAGAGAGATGAGCAGTCGAGATCCAACTACGCTACACATCAGACCTCAGCCATCCTCGAGGCTTTGCTTCCTCAAATTGACAACAAAGGTATTGAAGAGTGGGTACACGTGGGGAGTCAAAGCGCCATCCAACAACCCTTGAATAGTGTGCGCTTGAGATGAAGTCGAGGAGCGAAGCTAGAGCCATCCACACCTCCAATGCACTATCAGCTCTGTAGTCTTGGAAGTTTGGAACTCTCTCCCTCTCTCTCTCTCTCTCTCTCTCTCTCTCTCTCTCTCTCTCTCTCTCTCTCTCTCTCTCTCTCTCTCTTCTATGTGGCATAAATTGAAAGAAAAAGCAACTCCTTAGCTCCTGTAGCTACATGCATTCGTAGCCAATGGAGCATAGGGTTGTCTTTTTAATATAGACTAGTACTACTGACGGCCTTCGGCCGCCTCTCTCTCTCTCTCTCTCTCTCTCTCTCTCTCTCTCTCTCTCTCTCTCTCTCTTCGTGCACGCTAAACTCGCAAAGAGATATTATGGTCATTTCCAAATCTTAAAGTCCATCAATGAGATGGCTTATAAACTCAAGTTCCCAACCATTGGCTCATACACAATGCTTTTCATGTGAGCCTACTTAAGCCCTACAAAGGAGAGACACCAAGTGAACCAATTATTGAAGATCCTCCCAAAATCGAAGACCAAGAAGAGGTGCTACAACCCGAAGCTATCCTTTGGCATGAAGACAAGGTACTACAACATGGTAAGATTATCTGATGGTATCTTATTAATTTCAAAAGTTATCCTTTTGAATATGCTAGATGGATGCAAGGAATATAGCCTAAGGATAGTATGAACCTTGGTAATGCTTACAATGCCACATTAGAGTAAGAAAATGTACAAATTTCTTTAAATGACCAATGTTTTTGTCTTGTAAGACTAGTTCTCTTTTTATTGTGCACAAATTTAAATAATATGCATGCTTAGAATCATGTTTGTGATGAAAACGTCTCTCAAACACCAAGTAGAGTTTGTCACTCTACTTGGGAGAATGAAAGGGACTAAAGAGCAAACATGTTGCGCCAGCTATGTCTCCCAAGCACCGGATGGATTATTCATCCATCTTGGAAAGATGTCGTAGGGTAAAAAGGGATCCTCTACCCGCTAAGAAACATTGACTAATGACTAAGGCTTTATCTCTTTTACCCCAAAGTCGAAGACGACTATGATTTCAAGAGAGAGGTAATGTCATAAAATTTTGATACCTAACCAACCCAAATTATTTTCTCATATTAAACTGATCATTTAATGTCGGAGAATTAATGAGAACAAGGGTTAGAATATAGAAATGTGCTTAGAAATCTATCTCAACACGTGGCCAATGGTAAAGGGTTCCAAATGAGAGATGGCCTATCAAAGAGCAAGGCTAACCAATGGAGCTTAAAAGACCTTAAGGATTAGCTTCATTGAAGACCTCCAAAGGTTAGTGTTAAAAGTCCTTTGACCTTAGGTAAGCTAGGGTTGTGCTTGAGGTGGGAACCCGGCCCAAGCTTGAGGTGCTTGTCATGCCTGATGATTGAGATGCTTGAGATGCTTGAAGTGCTTGATGATTGAGATGCTTGAGGTGCTTGTCATGCTTGAGATGCTAGGGTTGTACTCGAGGTGGGAACCCAACCCAAGCTTGAGCGGGCTTTCTTCATTGAAGATCTCACAAATATCATTTTAGTCAATTGCGTCTAAAGTGCATGCTTCCCAGGTCATGTGTTTTTTGCTATACAAAATAGCATGAAAATCTTTGTTTAATAGCCTCTCTAGAAACAGTGAGACTAGTCTGTCCTCTGTTGGAATCTCCAACTTCGAGCATCTGTTGATGTATTGCCTCATTTGACTCACACTATTTTTGAGAGTTTCTCCTTTTTTCTATTTGAAACCATATATTTGTGCCACAGTACTATGCTCTATGCCCATTTTAGAACAATTAGCAACAAATCTCATGGCCAAGGTCGGCAAGTCGGTGATCAATCCAGGAGATATGGTCTAAAACCAACTTTTTCCTCCAAGGTCATCCCAAATCCCTCAAACTATGTATGAAAATCGGTTATGCGCTCAGCTCTCAAAACCAATCTGAAGCTGGCCAAATGGTCATATAAGTCCCCTATCTAGCTATATTCTTTAACCCACTTTTGGAAGTCTCTTGGTCTGACTTTACCGTTGTGTTTGACACCCACTCTCTCCCTTTGAGCCGATGTTTCTCCCTTTAATCCTCAAACCAGTGTTCGATAAGTGTGACTCATGTGGACCTCTTCTCATCCTCATGTCACTCATTTCTCCCTTGTTATAGGTGTTAGGAAAGAGGGCGTAGCTAAGTAGACAATTGAGTAGTTTACTTAATGGAGAGAGATAAATTTCACACATGAGAGATTATAGAGTAGAGAGAGAGGGAGAGAGAGAGCACACACAATGTACATAGTTCACCCAATGTGGGATACATCCATGGAAAAACAGCCACTCAATGGATTTAGTACTTCAAAACAAGAAGTAGATTACAAAGGTATTATACCCTTTTGGAGCTCCCACCTTGATTCACTCTCACCACCTCACATCAACTTTACAATGCACCACAATGCTTCATCAAACCCATTTTTGTGTGTAGAAGAGGCCTCCTTTTATAGGACAAAAGGGATGCCCTCTCTCATGAGAGGCAGCCGTGTGTAGCCGCCCCTTGTGTTGACAAGTCCGACTTGGACTCTCCAATGCGCCCATGTGTGGACGCCCTTGAGAAGACAAGTCCATCTTGAAATCGTCCACTATCCATTGAATCCTGCCATCGCCCACCGGCCATTGACTTCAAACCACCGGCCACCAGCCATTGACTATCGGCCACCGACCAAGTGATCGGTCGTTTTTCGACCACTTTTTGGCCGCCATTTTGCCATAATATTCCGGCAAAAAGGAATATTTTGGCAAAGCCACTGGCCGTGAAAATTTTAGTTTCTAGCATATATTTTCTCTTCATGCACAATGGCTTCTCTTCATAACGAGGGCTTGCAAATGTGCGTTTTTAATACAAAAAATTACAAGGGGTAAATCAGGCTCCATGCTTAACAATAGGTGGTTTCCACCCTTCTTCCTCTGTTGGTACCATTGAGGTGGATACTCCTTGCTATTGATTGGACATGCTATCATAAGATCTAGCATTTGGATCCACATCCCGATCAATTTCCTGTACGGTTCCCATGATCAGTTCACGGATTGAGTGTCCTGGTACTTGGTTTGTCCAATCTCCTTTGGAGTCATCATGAAAAAATTATTATTGTAACAATCCCTAAAGAGATGAGCAGGAAGTTGGGTAGTCCATAATCCTTAATATTTTTTTACTCCCAGAAGTAAACTCTAAGTCTTGGGTTATCAGTGGGGATGCGTCTCAATGGTTTAGCATCTATTAACTCATACCCTTCTAATTCTAACACTGGAGGTCCCTCCTTTACAGCCTTATCTGGTATTACCGTATCAACCTCTAATCCCCATTTATCCACTGAATCAGGGTCTTGTAACTTGTTATACTTTACCTTATTGTGGCCTACATACAGGTCGTCATGTTTGTTTGTCCTAACCTCCTCTTCAAAATCAATGGTATGGTCATCTATTCTCATTGCAAACCCCTCATTTGGGTCCAAATAAATTTGGGCTTCATACTTGTTGGTTCTAGAAAAAAGTCAAGATGTGCTTGAACTTGAGAGAGGTCCTCATTCCTGATTGTGTCGAAAAAGAAGACATGTCTGAGCTTGAATCGGATTAAGTGTCTTGCACTTCTTCTGCAATAGTTTCTAATGGTCTCCCTTGGTTTACACTCTCTTCTATGGACGCTTTGCTCCTTTTTTCTCATAAGTCAATCAAGTTTCCCAAAACTCTACCAGATCTTAGGTTCACATATGGATTTACACAACTTAATTGAACTGATACTTCAAACTTGGAAGGTTGTCTTTGGTTTCAAATGCAATTCTTTTGCCGTTTGCTTTCTTGTCCTTCACAAAGTCGCAATTCCTTGCATGACAACACATAAAGGTGTATGTGATTTCACAATTTGTCAGTCCAGAATCACAAAATATACAAAAAATCCTTTTTCTAGTGCCCAATAGACCTTATGTGCAAAAAATGTAAAATTATCCTCAGTTTTATCTTAGGCGCACCTAAGATGGCTGCACCTAGCTATAGGGTCTATCTCAACTTTTATCACACAATTGGGGTCTTCACGCTTGCCAAAGTCAATCCTGGTGTCAAAATGACAAATCTGCTTTCTTGGTGGAAGATTTATCTTCGGCGCGCCTAAGATAAAACTTCTATATTTCAACATATTTTTGGCTATTGTCATTTGGAGTGGATTGTACATTTCAAGCTTGTACAATGAGTTTCACAAAGTTTGGACAATTCACTGATGTTTTTATCACTGTTTTTTAATCATGTGGCTGGGTTTTCTAGTTTTCTTGATGTTTGTACCCTTACACAGTTCCAAATTTGATGAAATTTGCTCAAGAGTTGTGTTATGGTCTGATTAGACTCTATGAGTTGAAAATTTGTTAAAATACCCTCTCTTGAGAGTTTTCTATCTTCGGCACGCATAAGATACAACTCTTTGAGATTTACACATTTTTCATCTTTTTCTTCACAGATTACTTTTCCCACAAGTTTAGGATTTATCCACACCATGGTTTCAAGTTTTAGCATGATTTGGGTTTTCCATGTGAATTTTTCTGAAGTGTGCGTTTTTTTTCCTTTGGCTTGACCTAGTGTTTTAGTGATCCAAATGTTCCAAAATCAAGGGGAGTGGTCTAATCAAGTTGTTCTACCACCTTGCAAGATCAATTGTACCATGTCAGTCTCAAAGACCCTCTGTCTATCTTCAGTGTGCCTCAGATAGAAATGTTATTTTTTGGTTTTCTCAGTGCACCTCAAATTAGATGCAATCCTGATGGTTTTCTACCTACCCTACTCCTAATGAACATGAAAAAACAATACAAAAGGTAAAAAGTTCAACCTTCGATATGAAATCTCTACTTCCTACTTAGGTGATGCCCTTACCGACCACTAGCTCGTCTCAAGGACCCTCTACCTAATCCGTCCTACCAAACTAAAGCTCTCGAGGTCCTTACCGAGTGTCCCTACTCTCAAGCACCTCCCAACCGTGATAAAGTCAAAAAAGGTGTTACTCTAGCCAAAACTAGAGAAAGTAATGGAAATTTAAGTAATTACTTTGGGGTTTTCTCTAGTCTAGGTTGCCTCGTCCCCGGAAATGGCGCCAAAATGTCGAACATCTACCAAGTCTCACCATATCAATGCTAGCAAAGTGAGAACCATAGACACAAAAATTGTCAATCCATGGGATGTAGCTGACCCGACTAGTGCATGGAGGCTACAAGAGATAGATAATCTCTCGAAAAACCCCAAGTCTAAGCCGTTCATACCTATCTCGGTTTTAGATGTGTGTCAGACATGAAAAGCTACTTTCCTTACCGCAACAATGATTTGGTATAGTTACGAGACTCCGAATGTATCAAAACTTTATGACTAGCATGAGCAGAGTATCCTTAATGCACTCGTGTACTCAGATGTCATTTTTGACAATCGGACAAAATTGCACCTAAGATAAACAACCTATTTTAGGTCAGTCGGTTTTGGACTTCGAAGCACTCTATAGCTTCCTCTAGATGTACTCTACCTATTCATAAGGTCAAAAACCAGTTTTGGTGTGTGTGTGTGGTGCATAGGGAGTAAAATCACATCGTAGACAGCACAACTAAAATCACACTTTCATCACGAGAAACTTACGTTAAATGGAAGAGCTTTCACTTGCGAACGTGTTGGTATACTCGGTATAGCAATGCAATACCATACAAGAGAGGCACAAAGAGTTAAAGAAACAGTAGACTCACAAGGAGCTTCTATAGAAAAGGCTTACTTTTATTATTCAAAAACTTAGGTTTTTTATTACAAAAGTTGGCTTTTATCCCTTAGCCAAGGTTCAAAGAATGGATTTCTAACTATTTGGGCTCAATATAAAGCTTAGAAACTACATATGATTACAAACTTGAAGGCCATCAACCCCTTTAGACTCATTGGCAATCAATAATATTACAACGACTTTGGACTTTGCGGGATTTTTTAGTGATACAAAGGGATTTAATACATTCGATTTGCTTTTAAAACAAATGAGTGGCATCCCTTTTGATGCTCTTTCTCCGGCTCTTGTTAGCTGAGCAGCTAACAATCAACATGAAGATGATGTGTGTTCTTTCTTTGGGTAATTGTTGAAGATGAAGGGGTTGAGGATTGCAAGTTTAAATTGGTATTTTCATCAGAAAAAGAAGCATTCTCCATTCCTAGAGTTGATAGAGAGACAGGCAGACACTCGACTGACAAAATATCTCAAGTTTTGGGAGGGAAGGCTGTAGTCTCATGTTTAGAGTTGATAGAGTTCTTGTAGCATATGTTTTTGGAGGTAACGCTTGTAAGTTGGCATTTCAAATCATTAGTCATATAGCTAGTTGGATTACTGACAAGAGAAAAAAGGATAAGAATGATAAATACGATGGCTACCTAACAAAGAATGTCATTTTGGCTTTTTGTTGGTGCAAAAAAGTATCACTTAAAATGTACTATTTAACATATTCATTTTCTCTCTCTAAGCTAATTTGGAGCTTCTTACAGGGCCCAAAAGTGAGTCCAAGTATCTCCTGACAAAATATTCATACATTTAACTCTATAATAAACTGCATTCCTTGCATGTGTGAATATTGATAGCCAATCTGTCTCTAAGACATCAGAATCCCTCAACAGCCTTATGTCTTGGTCTTCTCTGTCAAGGCCATATTGAATGTGAAAATATTCCTTTGTATGGAGAAATATTGATTGGAGGGGGGTAATGCAAATTGGGGAACCTCCATCTACCTAAAAAACATTAAAATATAAGAATTAATGCATTGACTAAAAATTCACATCAGTGGCTAGAGAGATACAAATTGGACACATTCTTCTCCCTCTTTTGCATGTGCTTTGAGTCTGTGTCACTCTGGATGTTCAGTGCCGCAAATGCCTGGCTCTGCTTGCATATTAGCTTAGCCTTGTTGAGTAAAAGGTAGAGGATTTCTCCGCTTGACAAGGGAATTTTGTGCTAGTGGGGAGAAGCTTGACCTCAGTCTTGTTCCTGCTCCGGAGTTCTTTGTACCTTTGGGGAGCTCTGACTCTAATGCAATTTTTACCGTGGGGTTTGTTGCACAGGTGGAGAGCGTTATAGGAAAGCTCTGCTCTGCTCCAAGGCATGAGATTTTCCTACTCTCCCTTATGCTTCCACAATGTAACTGAGACAAGGGTGTGCCCACATGCTGGTAGAGATGTTTCTTCAAAGAGCTGGAGAAATGATGCCATGCATGTAGACTCCAGTTTGCCTTTATCATTGATTTTACTACTTGAAAATGAGACGTGCCTTTTGTTGCCATTTTCAAATATTCTTTGCATTCGAGATATGCTATCAAAATTACCCCTTTGTATATGTTAGCTAGCATAAATCACACACCATGTTAACATGCTTCCACCCATGGTTTCTCTTTCTTCCCAAGTGCAATAGCTGACATAACATCTTTGAAGTCTAGATATGTAGCATACTCATCTATCATAGAAGATAGATCATTGTGGATAACTGTTGATACAACATTCACCTTTCTTCTGCATAAAAGAGCATCGGCCACTTGTTTGTGCTTTACCAGCTATGTGAGCAATATGAAAACTAAACTATAAAAGAGTGTTTTTCCATGTTATTTTCTTGTTTCTTAATTTAATTTGCATCAAAGAGTACTTAAGACTTTGGTGATATGTGTGCAAAATAAATGGAGTGCCTAGAAGAAAATGCTTCCAGGCTTCTAAGGCATGTAAATTAGCTATCTGCTCTTTTTCATATATGCCTAGATTATTTTCTTGGTCATTTAATCTCTTACTTTTTATGGTGTGGCATGCCCTTCTTGAAACAACACAACCCCACGACAATGTTCACAACCATCAGATTGGACTTCAAGAAGTTTTGAGAAGTTTGATAATATTAACAATGGTTGAGAGATTAGCTTCACTTTAAGATTTTCAAAAGATTCATTCTCTTTTGTAGTCCATACATATTTAGTGTTCTTTTTAGTTAAGTCATACAATGGCCCTCATATGAATGATAATCTTTCTATGAAGCATCTATAGTATGCACACATTCTCATAAAAGGCTTCTCAATTTATGTAGATTCATTGGTATAGGCCATCCTTTTATTATGTTCAACTGTTTAGGGTCCATTTGGATCCCTGCTTGGGATATAATATGACCTTGATAATCAATCTTCTTTAAGAAAATTTCACTTTTCTTTTGATTAATATAAATCGTATTTTTATCTCTCAAAATTTGAAATATTACCTGAAGATGCTGCTTATGCACTGAACTTGGAGTAGATAATAATTTCATCAAAGAACACTTGTGAAGCTCCAATGAGGTCTAAAAATCGTCATTCAATTAAAGTTGGTTGGAGCATTAGTAAACCCAAAGGGAGTACTGGAATTCATATAGGCCAAAGGTTGTACGAAAGGTCGTCTTATAAATATCTTCAAGCACAATCCTTATCTAATGATCCTCTATCCTAATAGAGAATATATTCTTTATGCTTATCTTATTAAGTGCTCAATAATCCACACAGATTCTATAAGTATCATCTTTCTTTTGTACTAATAGAACCAATGAAAAATCAATGGCTACTATAAGTATCATTGTTTAGTCTTAGTAAGGTCATCTTCATGATCATACAAATGTTGTCATGAGTTTTTTGGAGAAATGATTGCACATATGTACATAAACATGCATGGTGCATAAAATAAAGGATTGCCCATTTTCCAGAGCCAGGTGGTTACGTGGGGCCCACATGTGTACAGGTAGGACAGCGTGTACATAGTACATCAATTTTCATTATCACCAATACCAGTGTGTTTTTTCTATAAGAATGAGGAGTTGGAAGCGCGTAAAATTTCTCGAGGAAACTATCAGCGGGCCGACGCCATGAGGTCAACAAGTGTGTCAAGTAGCATCCAGTGGCGTCAGGAGGTCGAATGGGGTCAATACTTGCACGTGGATAAGTACGGAAACAACGTGGGTGTTTTCTTGTGATAATTATGCAAAAAGGTCATCATGAGAACTATATTTGGGGGCCACTTCACATGATTGCGAGATGCATTATTGGAAAAATTTGAGTGCCAAGTGTGCGGATGGATGTAGAAGGGTGACAAAAATGCACTGCGTGGCCATTTTTTGGCCTGTTCGGAGTCCGTTTGAGGTCAATCAAAAGGCCAAAGGTACCCAAGGGATAAAGTGAAGTGTGGACACTGAAAAACTTGAGAGAAGACCAGAAAAAACATGAAGAGAGGATGAGGAACAGCCGCAACTCAATTTTTGATGTTTTTGGAGTCTATTTTTGTCATAAACTGCTCATCTGAGGTCGGATTTGAGCACTTTGATATTGTAGATTGGGGTTTTTGGCCGCTCCGGACGCAATACGTAGTCCATTTTGCTAAATTCCTCACTTTTTCCTACTGTTTTGATTATGTAAGTTTCTCTGATGAGCGAAGTCTCTGCTCCAATTTGTGACTGTATCTGGCATATTTCAACCATATTATGTGAGCTATTTGTCCCATTGGTGTTGGCCCAAGCTCAATTGTATCTAATCATCAGAAATCTTCCTCTTTTCAACTGATTTTTTTGGGTGTGTGTGTTCCCATGTGTCTCTGTGTTGAGTGGGAAAATGGATAGTCTCTCTCCTCTCACTCCATCGGTGTGTTCCCTATCTCGGCCACGTGGGTTGTGTAAGCCGAGTGGTGCCCCATAGTGTGTGTATGTATCATCCCAAGAGTGTGTGTAGGGTGATTATAGAGGCGTTGTGTGTGTTTCCATCCCGTTCACATTCATTTGGTGCCCCCACTGAGGATCTTCTTCGAGTACCTTCAGCTTCCGAATTACAGGTTGCAGATCTGTAACAGGTTGCAGATTACAGATCACAGCTTACAAGTTACAGGTACAGGTGATTCACACAGGTACAGGTAGCTGGAGTAGAGTGATATACTGGCAAGTGGAAATCACTTGCAGTTGCCATGGGTATGCATCATTTGGCGCATGTTTGAGCGCATTGTCTGGTATTGTACATTAATTGTGGATACTACCATTGTACGCCTTTGTGGAGCCATATTTGGCTTTATTTGGCAGTCCCAACCATTTTTTAGACTTGGCCTGGAATATAGTCATTTTTGAGACTTGACTATACGAGATTTGCATAAGCTTTTGTGAGAGGGTCGATAGCGTGAGGTTTTATTGAGCTGGGGGATTCTCAAATGTGAGATCCTTTTGGTGATACAGGTGGCTGGAGCACCCTTTTTGTGACCTTGCCATAGGCTATGTACTAGTGATTCCTACTTGATGCTCGGGTTCTATTGTTGGCAGGTTATGCATACATATACAGTCTATATTTTGAGTTCTTACTGCTTTACTTCTGGGAAAACTCTGCCAAAAAATTTCCAAGTTGTGATGGCTGGTTTTTTGGTCTTTTGAGCCATTTATGCTGTTATGCTGCTGAAATTCTGGCAAAATCAGAGGATAAGTCAGGTGTGCCTTCTTGGGAGCCGTATGGTTGGCTTTAATGGATGATCAAAACGGACCTCAATTCACTCCTTTTCATTTAACACAAAGAATCCAGATAAATATTCATGTTTCGAGGAAGATTTTTTTCCAACAGTGCATAGTCTTTATGTTTGGGCCAAGAAGATTAAGAGAGATATTGGAATGCCCTTTGCCTGTTGTAATTCCAATGATTAACTATGAAAACTCATTTGATGTGCATGTGTTTGTCCTTATCTAATATGAGCTTCCTTAATGTTTTTGGGGATTGAGTCAGTAAAAAGTTTTGGGTTCTTGCACGTGTGTTAGAAGGGGTTCTCAACGCATTAAAACTTGAGTAGCCATGGCTTTCTCTTATCCGGAATTTTCATGGAAGAAGTGATGAAGATATGGGAGACTTTTTGGAAAAGATGGAGGTTTCCTGCATTAGCAATCAGATTCACGATCTTGCACAAATGTTACGTCTTCTCCAAATTTGTTTGAAGAGTGATGTACGAGTTTGGTCCAAAGCATTTGAAGAGGACTTGCGTGCGGCTGATCCACATGTGAGATTAAGTTGGGACAATCTAAGGCATGGATTGGAAGTGGAGTTTGTGAAGTCAGAAGATCCTGACAAAGTGTGGCAAGAAGTACAGGGTTTGGTGCAAAGGGAAGGTGAGTCTG
This sequence comes from Adiantum capillus-veneris, assembly GCF_014529385.1. Taxonomy (NCBI): domain Eukaryota; kingdom Viridiplantae; phylum Streptophyta; class Polypodiopsida; order Polypodiales; family Pteridaceae; genus Adiantum; species Adiantum capillus-veneris. The sequence goes on along the minus strand of NC_140941.1, from coordinate 76,441,911 downwards.
TAGATGCTTATATACATAAGTTTTCAATGGCATGAGAGAGGATGTGCAAGGCCTTAGCACCACAGGTACCCCCACCTGACATGATGAAGAAGGATAGGTTCTTGGGTGGTCTTTGGGAGAATATACATTGGAGAGTGGAGCTAAAGAAGCCTAGGACATATGAAGATACACTAGAGGTAGCGAGGAACAAAGAGTGGAAGCTGAGAAAAATGAGTCAGCTAGGAGTAGAGACTTTGCCCAGGAGGTCTGAGTTCCAGCCTATGGATTCTTTGCAAGGTCGCATGCCAGGGGTTCATCATGAACCAGTGGTTTATGTTACTTCTGAGGTTATGCCAGTAGTGGTCACTACAGCAGTGCAAGATGATGGGCTAAGGCAAGACATGAGGCAAGTGGTCGATTTAATGAAGAATCTCAGCCTAAACATGCTAGGTAACGTGGGAAACAATTGAGGTCAGGGGAAGTTTGAAAATCAGCCAAAAGGTGAAGAAAAACCCAAGAATGGTGTTGGACAAAGCAATGGTAGGTTCTGGAGACAGAGGCCCACGTGTTATAATTGCGGAGAGTTGGGCCACATCAGCCCGCAATGTGATAAGCCACCAAGGATGGGCGGAGACATGTATCCATTGCCAAGACAGGTGCTAACTAGGTCAAATGATTATGGCATTGAAATTAAAGGAGAAGAAGGAACAAGTGGATTAACCAAGAGGAAAAGGGAAAGACAAAAGCGATAAGTGTGGTCACCTTGGAGAAGGAAGCAAAGCTGGAGGATACATTAGTGATGCCTATTGGGAAGAGGACCACATAGGATAAGGAAGGAAGAAGTGCCCCAGGTCCTAGCAAGAAAAAGGAAAAGAGCCATGAAGATGAGGATGTCAAGGCCAAGAGGAAAAGAAGGGCTCGTCGCAAGTTTCATGTTTCAAAATTTTCACTAGGGGATGGGAAATTAAGCTATGACTTGAGGAGGATCTGACAAGCAGAAGAGCAGATGTTACTTTTGGGCAGCTTATAGAGATGGTACCTAAGCTAAAGCGACAGTGGAAGAGGATGGTTAACCCAATGGAGAAAGAACCGGAGAGAGGTTCAGTGAAGGTGTTGGTGATGGATGAGCTACCAGACATTTGTCTAATAGTGGATGTGTGGCACAAGAAAAAATTTGGGACAAGGCTATGTTAATTGTGGAGCCCAAATATGTGTCATAGCACACTCATGTGTTGAGAAGATGGGTCTTACAGTGAATGGGGTGTCAAGCTTTCGAATCAGATTGGCAAACCATCAAAAAGTAAAATGTTTGGGTGTTGTAAAGAGCTTACAAGTGGAGGCATATGATGCAAAGGCGATGATTGATTTTCATGTGATGCCAGAGGGGTTGGGAGCATATCCTATTATACTGGGAAAACCATGGTTACGTGCAGTGGGAGATGTTCAAGATTGGAGACGTGGTATGATTAGCCTCTATGGAAAGACACGTGCCAAGAAGCTATATAATATGGACACAAGGAAACAATTGGAGGAACTTTATGAAGATGAGGATGAGTCTAGTGATGAAGACTATTCCACAATGTCTGACGAGGACAGTGATAGTACTACCATTAGTGATGAGGATGTTGATGTTGCATTTCTTCTTATGGGCAAATAAATGAATGAGTCTGGTTTAGTTGCATATGCAAATGATATTGAAGATGAAGTTGAAGGGCCTTATTAAGTGATTGAAGGGCTGATGCAAACCAAGGTCAAATTGTCAAAGAAGCAGGAATTGATGACACAAATGATCAGTGGAGACCTCTCAGCTATGGACTATGGAGAAGGAGGTATATTTGCACATGCTAGCTAGTTTTCCTAATTTTTTCATTACTTCATATGAAGAGATTAGAGGGTTCAAAGGAGAAGAGATGCATATAGAGCTGAAGGAAGGTGCTAAGCCAGTGCGACAAAGGCTAAGAAGGATGGGTCAAGAGCATATGGAAGCCTTGCGGGAAGAGGTGGACAAGTTATTGAAGGCAAGGTTCATAGTCCCAGTGGAGACCACAGAATGGGTGAGTCCAGTAGTAGTCAGCCCAAAGAAGGATGGAAAGTGGAGGATTTGTGTAGATTTTAAACCCTTAAAAGCAGCCACTAAGAAGAACCCATATCCTCTTCCATTTGTTGATCAGATCTTGGATTCAATGGCAGGTTATGAGAGGTACAGTGTGTGTGATGGTTTTTCAGGCTATTTTCAATTGAAGATTGCTCTTAAAGATCGAACAAAGACAACTTTCATTACGCCATGGGGTTGTTGTTGCTACACGGTATTGCCATTTGGGTTGTCAAATGGACCATCTTTCTATCAAGAGAGAGCAAATTGGGTGTTGGTACCATTCATTGGTAGTTATGTTCAGGGATTTCATTGACGTAATCACGATCGGGTGATTACGTCAATAACTCTAGTATTTACACAAACAAACCACATGATCACATTAATTTTTAACATGACTTTGATTATAACCTGCAAAAACCTATAGAGCCGGTTAGCCCTCCGGGTTTTCCATTTTTCCCTGCGGGGCCTGTCGGGAAAATAAAAAAGCCCGGCAGGAATAATTATATATAGTAAACAGTGTGCTAATGTAGTCCTTTAGCTAGGCAAATCCTTGGGGAGTGTATCCGAGTGTCGGGTATAGTCATCTCCTTGTGAATTGACCTAAGGTTACAGAGTCACAGGTCCTTTTTTTGGGCCGAACATGATTCTTAATTCGGTAACCACTTCTACAAATTTTTAATTCGTTTATCGGCATAAAGGTACAAAACCAAAACAGCTGAAAACTTGGAGAGTCATGCTTATTGCAAAGAAGCCATTGGTCCAAATGAGGGTTGTAATTGGTTTTAGAAGATGAGCATATGTAAATGACGAGTCGATAGTCAAGGGTCGAATGTCCTATACTAGTGTACCGAGCATATAAAGATCCTTGAAGTCTTGCATTTGAGTTGATTTACACTTATCACTCCACAATATAAGAGCTATAATCCTTAATTGGGTTAAAACAGCTTTTATATATTGAATTGGTTGCATGGGTGGGCTACAATCCTTCATTGGGTACAAGTAGTCCTCAATTGAGTGATTATATTGAAGATTTATTTACGTTAGTTCATGCATTGGTTTATACAGAGAGTACATTATGTATTACAATAGATTATTAGTGCATGAAATGACCAATCATATATTTTATTGCTTTCGTTTATTTTTTTGTAGCAATTGAAATTAGATGTGTTTTATTGTTTGCAAATCAAAGTGGACGTATAAATAATCATTATAATAATAATTATGCTGAGAGATTCATAGTATTGTTATAGTTATTATGCCATGCATAAACTACATTGCAATGTGTATGGTTGCTCACAATATAGGTGATCGATATGTGGATTGACTAGAGTGCATTGAAAATCTCATGTTGTGCATCATGGTTACTTTCATATTGAATGGTTTTTAAATTTTAAAATATATTGAAATAAGAAAAATGTTTTGAAATTGAACATTTAGTTCTTTTGTCTTCAGTTTTAATTTAAAAGCATTGGAGAAAAATGTGGGCACAAGTGGTACGAAGAATCTAAAGAATAAAAAACCTCCTGGCAAAGAGTGGGATTATGCTCATAACATATGGAGTGGCAATGTAAATTTTGTCACACAACAAAATCAGGCAGTGCACCACGTATTAGGGATCATTTTCTGGGTAGCGCTAAAAAGAGTTGTAAGAAATGTGAACATCCTTAAGCATTTGCAGTTGCAAAGCCTTTGAGAGAAGAGCTCGCCAAAAAGGGTGGCAAGAGACAACAGATATATAGCTCTGTGGCTGCGAGTCAAGAGTTCTCAGAGCCAAATATTAACTCCACAGATCCTGTAGTGACACCAACTAACCTTGGAGAACAACCTGTGCAAGGAGAGGAAATTCCAGGCAGTGTTCCTTTTAAGCGTCACAATGAAGGTGGACTTAGTCAAATGCGTCAAAAATCATTACATCAAAGCTTTCGAGTGCAGTCTCTAGAAGAAGCACAAATTGCACTCGCCAAAGCAATATTCTTTATTGGAAGTGCTTTGGTCATGGTAGACAACAATCATTGGAAGGCTACTTGGAAGAAAACTGGTGAGTTTGGTCCAAGATTTTCAGCTCCTTCTTATCACACGATAAGAAATGTTGTCTTGGACAAATGTTACATCGAAGTCAAAGAGCATGTTGGCAAAATAATACTTCGCTTTCAGGATGTACAATTGTGAGTGATGGCTAGTCAAATGTTCAAAGAAGACCGTTGATCAATGTAATGCTGGTTTTTCCAAGGGGAGAAACGTTTATAAAGGCGATTGATAGTTTTGGTGCAATTAAAAGTGGCAAATATATTTTTGAGGTCTTGATTAATGTAATTAAAAAAATTGGTGTTGAACATGTCGTCCAAGTAGTCATGGACAACACAAAGAATTGTAAAAATGTCAATAAATTAATAAAGAAGTGCTTTCCACACATTTTTGCCAATGGTTGTAATACTCACAGCTTAAGCTTGGTGCTGAAAGATTGGTACACTAGCGAAGAAACCACATGGTTCGCCAAAATAATTGATACAGCACGTCAAGTTGTGAAATTTATCTTGAAATGACAAAGAGTGCTCGATTTGTATAGGATGTGCATGTCAGTGATGTTGAAACTTCCTGCTGAAACTCGGTTCTGCACACACTTTTATATGTTGGAATCACTTCTCCACAATAAATGCGTTGTGATTGACATATTCAATTGCACGAATGGCAGCTTGAGCAGAAAGAAAAAGTGAAAGATAAAATTACATGTCTACGTGGCAATGTAAACAAGGCTGCTTGGTGGAGGAGTATAATGGATGCATACCATGTAATGATGCCCGTTATGTTCGTGATCCGCAATCTTGATCAAAGGGCGCCAAACTTAGGCAAAGTGTGGATGACATGGTGGTCATTCCAACAGAGTCTTGAAAATCCCGAAGAGCTGAAAGAGTCTGTAGTAGAGAAGGAGTGGTGATTACCATTCTCTGGCAAACAGCAAAAAATTTTGGCCAAGTATTTTCATGCAAGGTGGAAGAGCGCTCATAGTCCACTTCATAGTGTTGCTTACATGCTCGATCCAGAGTATTGGAATTTAGATTTGATGCTCAATACAGAGGTGGTAAGCAATTTCTATCACGTGGTCAACATATTCTACTCCAACGTTCAGGATCGAATTGATTGCATCAAAGAAATGAGTGCATTTAGATTAAAAGAAGGTTCTTTTACGAATGATTTTGTACAGATAATGCCAAAGAGCAACCTGCATGGAAGTGGTGGATGATGAATGGTGGAGAGCATTACTCTACCTTACGTCCCCTTGAAATGAAAGTACTTGCACAATGTGCAGCGAACTCAAGTTCAGAGAGAAACTGGAGTATGTACAAGTATGTTCACAGCACTATTCGCAACATAATATTAGCAGACAGAGCAAAAAAATTAGAGTATATGTTTTGCAACAAAAAGATATTGAATCACATCGAAAGTGCTGGCTACGAGGAGGAAAATGCCAACCTGGTTGTATGATTGTCAATACGAATATGAAGAAGAGTTCAATGTCGGTGTATCTCAATGCACTATAGACGAAATAAAAGAGAATTTGATAATAGATATGGAGGTTGAATTACAAGGAGAACCACAACACTCAGACTTAGAACCAGATAACAACTCAACAGATTCAATATAGCTTGAGAGTAGAACGAGTAAATGTCAAAAACCATAGTAAAAGACCTTGTATTCAAATGTGTTTTGAGTGATTACAATGCTTCATATTCGCAATTGTACATAGTTTGTCGATCTCAATTGTGCTGCTCTGAAGCATCATCTTGCTCATCAAATAGATTTCTAATTGTGCTAGGGGTATCTTGACGGGCTTGCTTGAATTTATACTCGTTTGTCATGCCAAGCATAATATATATTCCTTGTGGAATATCTTGTGAACAGATTGCGCATCAACTACTATTTTGTATTAAACAAATAAGACAAACAAAATGATAATAATGACCACATGTCAATGTATAATATCCACTCCATCCATCAAAATCCTTGTAGCAAACTGGACGTTGGGAAGATGAGGATGCATGTGAAGTAGACGAGGGGACCAAATCTGGATGCACGACAAGGTGGCTGATGTGTGTCCCTTGTACACGTATTGGATTCACTCACTGTGTCAGATTTCGAACGTCCTGGCTTAAGCGGTGAATGCTTTTCTCCATCCGGATTTGTGAGGGTTGGGGTGTCTGGGTGGCTATAGAAATCCGTGTTATTTCTGCATCTTTGTTTGCCAACTGTGTCGTGTAAATATCCTTCTCTCTCTTTAACTGTAGGTCGGCACCTTCCACTATCAATGCCATCTCATCTCGGGTGAAAGTGACACAACTCTCCCTTAAATCATGAGTGGAAACAGTTGTCTCCTTTGACGAGAAGTCTACTGGTCGCTGTTGCACAAAGTGAACATATAACATTTTTGCAAAATATAGCGCACAATCTGCATTGTGCATGGGATGGCCATAAACCTCCAGCAACTTCTCATTCACTACAAAAGACGTCAAAATCCACTAAATCAAACCACAACAAATGCGACTAATTGAACCACAAGGCAAATTTGAAATACTGACACTCAACATGACAAATTTGAAATGACTAGATAATTGACTCAATTACGTGAACCACTTCAAACCAGATAATACACTTCAATAAAAAATAGAATACCCTAGACAAAACATATGTATATCATAGAAATGTTTAAATCGGATAAAATGATGGTGCAAGTTCAACAAGGGGATGTTGGACAAGGTTAGGGTCTGTCTTTAGATTTTCTTTGAAAAATAGCAACACGTAAGAAGCATTTCTTCTTTGTTCCCACTCTTTTAACTTCATCCAACAATCTACTTTAATCCGAGTAGCCCTCATAACATCTTCGTCTAGGTGGTGAAAAACTTCTTTTGGAAAATAAACTTTTCGGGCTGCACTCCAAAAATTTGCCAGCATGTCGAATAGGTAGCCCAATGCATAAATGTTGCTCGCTTTTGTGTATGCATCTGTGCATCGTGGATCGTATAGTTTGGGAGCAATCCACGGTCGCTTAGCCATCTCAACATTCCTTGCTCTCTGTGCATCCAAAACTGTAGAGTTCGACTGTGCGCTTGGATACAGATAATTAATTGTTTCACGCTTAGCTAGTGTTCTAAGCATCATATCCCCATGAATGATGCCGACGCGGGGTTTATTGGTGCGAGCAAATTTCAACATTATATTGAATGGGTACAGGTCACTCTGCACTATACCAGTCGAGTGGGCAGTCGCAACGCCGTCCATTAAGGCATGATAAATGGTTGGCATCTGCTCGATCACTGCTTTGATCCGCATCGTGTCTATCTCTTAAACAGGAATATTTGCTACAGGCAATGACCTCCAGCCATGTTGTAGCCTGTGCATGTGTCGTCTGAACAATCCATGAGCGAATGGTAAGCGGTACATCATGTCGCCCACGGTACCCCCATTGTAGTATGGGAATATTGTGATCCAAGGAGCTTTGGTAGTAAAGCCAATGCACCTTACAATGGAGGGGTGAAGCGTTTGCATTCCTTGCTCTGTCTGAAAGCTGTCAAATTTTGTCTCACTCCCTCCCTTATAACATTTTCCCACATATGTAATGTGGTCTAGAAAAAAAGAGATGTTTTTGATGGTGTACAATGTGCACACACCAAAGGAGCCTGCTCCAATACTCATACCTTCTACCAAGGCTTCGTGAGGGATGCCAACAAGATGAGCGCACTTTGCATTCAAAGCCGTACGCATGATTGTGCAGTTGCCGTTGGCATCGAATCAACCTCCCAAAGCTGCTTGTGCATCTTGGGCCATCTTCAATCTCTTGGGTAAGGCTGCTTGGTCCTGTGCTTTCACACGCTTCATCTTTACCTTCTGTTCTTTCCACAATTTATCCCAAAGCTCTAATTGACATGTCGTAGGCAGGTGGGATATCTTCCTTTAAGTCTCTGCAACATACTTTCATATTGCCCAACACTGTCCTAACCTTGTGGTGGGGGTCAAATTCTTGAATCCTTGCTAGAATCAACAACTCGTATTGGCCTTCAACTTGCAGCCTGCGCTCTGTGTTCTCCCATATAGCACTAGTGAGGTCTTTGATGAAGACATCGCTTTCACTAATCTGTTGTATGCAATCATCTGCACATGATGAGATTTCCAAAATACATTCTTTACAAATGGCACGCATAATACTTTTCTTTTGATCTGGCATCATTTTTGCACTGGACAATAAAAAACAGCATATCAAATACATGGTTGCGAATAACACTAACACTCTCATACTATTTCAGGTAAACCCTTAACCACCACTTGAAGACTTTAAGAAATGTACAAGGAAATATTGATAAAAAATAAAAACAATCTTCATTTAAAATTGCAATTTGTTACACGTATAAAATGCAGATCAAACAAGTGCTTTATAAGAACTTAATCTAGATCAAACGATCATGTTAACAGTCTGGCACATTTCAGCATATATTGAATTTTTAACTTATATTTTTCTCCGTGCGCGCATACTAGTTCAAACAAAGCACACACCAACTTAAAAACTTTAAAAACATTTAAAACATTGGAAGTATATAAATTGGACTAGCAAATTGTGTTCACACACTTTTTTACATAGAATTTATGTAAATGTAGCAATCAAAAAAGCCATGATAATTGATGCTCTTTAAAAAGATACAAAAGAATATTTAACATGCAAATTGTGTGCAAACGTGCTTTGCCCGTGTCCGTCGGGAAGTGTCTGGCCGCGCCCATATTTATCTCCTTACTCTTTATACATACAAAGAATAAGGAGCTCTCAGTCATTCTCACATTGTGCTCATACAGTAGGATTTGGGAGCTCCACCCACATCCTGTGTACTCTCTCTCTCCCCCCTTTTCACCTCCGCACACGCATCGCATTCGCGCACTCACAAAACCTTTGGGTGCACGATGCCCCCTTTGAAGAGACCTTCTATGGAGAGTAGGAGGGTAGCATGGGATAGCATTAAAATGGTTGTGCGTACTTTTTGTGATAGTAAATTGGATGCATCTATGTCTAGTGGTACTCATTCACATTCTTGCCATGCATCATATGCGTCAGATTGCTATGCTTTGGCTGTTTCTAGTTTATATGATAAAAAGGAACCTCTTTCTTTTGACAAAGCACAAAATTATAAAAATTGGATGGCTACAATTATACAATTAGGATATCATGCACTTATAGAGGATGAAACATGGACTTATGTGATTTGCCTCCTTAAAAAAAGACCATTGGTAGAAAGTGGGTTTACAAGTTGAAACGTAAGTCAAATGGCAAGAATGATCGCTACAAGATTAGACTTGTTGCAAAAGTTTATCCACAATAGAAAGGCATTGACTACTATAAAGAGACGTTTTCTCCCACTTGTTGTATGACTACTGTTCTTTTTTTATGTTGATTGGAATCTTACTTTCGATGGAATATATATAAATCAGACATTGTTACTACTTTCTTGAACGTTGATATCGTTGAGGAAGTATATATAATGGAGCCTCATGGCCTGGGGTGTCCACCAGGAAAAATATGGAAGATAGCACGTGCAAACAAAATAAGGGATCTATAATTAGGTACATTTACAGGAAATTGTACATAGGTAAAGGGTTTTTTAATTGAGAAAGTATAAATTTCATACATAAGGGCTAGTTGTTTTACAAAAATGCATACATAAGGGATACATATAATACTTGAAAATATACAGGTAGGGGATTATTTAAATACCTCTTATTCGCACATGCTATATGCAATTTTTACATAGTGGACTCCCCGGTCCTCATGGCTTTGTCAAGAAAGAACAAGAAAATAAAGTGTGCAAATGTAAGAAAACTTTATATGGGTTGAAGCAGTCTCCTCGTGCTTGGTATGAGAAAACTAACATTCATTTGGTTAAACAAGGTTTTATAGAAATCCAACTAAAAGCACTTTAAATATCAAATGTGGGGATGATGTTTTTCTCTTTTTCATTTTGTATGTACATGATTTGTTGATTACTGATTAGAATGAAACACACATTACTGAATTCAAGGTTGAATTGAATGAAACTTTCAAGATGAAAAGCTTGGGTCTTTTGCATCATTACTTGGGCATACAATTTAAGCAATGTGATGGAGGTATTTCTTTGTGTCATGCAAGATACATAGACACATTACCATGTCAATTTGGACTTGAGGATTGCAAACCTATTGCTACTACAATGAAAACAATTTTGAAATTGAACCTTCATGATGCTGGAGATCTTATTAATGTCACTCCTATACTATTTTTAGATACCTTATTCATGTATGAAATACAAGGTTGAATATCTAGTTTGCAGTCTCAAAATTCAGCAGATTTATATATAGCCCAAGGTCTAGGCATTGGTAAGTTAAGGATCTTTTTGCTACTTGAGTGAAACTTTACATTTTGGGTTGTTTTATCCCAAGGTATATCATTGCCACTAGATTTGCACAACTTTTTGAACTTAGAATTGGTTGGTTTTTATGACACACGAGTGTCCACTAGTTTTTGTTTCATTCTCAATAGTTCATGCATATCATGGTTGAGCAAGAAGCAACCTACCATGGCCACTTCTAGTTGTGAAGTTGAGTACAAGGCAGAATTCATATCTATGGTTGAGTGTGTACGGCTCAGACGACTTATGGACAATCTGGGTGTTAGACAAGACACTACCAACATCATCTACATTGCCAGTCAGATCACATTGGCATTTGTGAAGAACCCAATTTTTCATGCTGTGAGATCTCCAAGCCGGAATATTGGGGCGACTTGATAGGTAGCCTTCCTTTATTCTCAAGTTCCATTGACGACACCTTACTCCAATGCCACAAAGCGAGGATACAAGGAACAGAAGCAAAGAAGATCTCTATCCATCACAATCGTAGTTGTAAGGGTCATACACCACAAGCCAGGTCGATAAATCAAGAATATTAATGGAAGTTAATTCCTATATCATAAAGATAACATCTCATTGACATACTGAGGATCTATAAACAATGCATTTTTCCCCACGTTTAAGAGGCACCACCTCCATTCGTGAATCCTAAATGTGATATGAGACTTATGTTTAACTAACTAATAGTCTTGTGAAAAGTACCCAACTAATTGGGTCCACCCGTCCGTAGACATAGATCTGTTTGGATACTAGTCTCCCACAAATATGGCTCCTTTATTGATTTGAGACACAGGTTCTTTCATGCGGCCCTTCAAACATCACCAAAACATTTATTTCTCAAGCATGGTATAATGAAAATAATCATGTATTTCAACAAAAAGAATTATCCAATTTCTTATGAGTTTTTCGCTACTCGCGGACTTTCTCTGTCTAACCAATAGAGCCTTTGCAAAGGATTTACTTATTTGCTAACCTCAAAATATGCAAACTTCCCTAGTTTCTAACCGTAAGGGGACATCTCTCTAACCACAAGGCATCTTGTTAATTGCAAGGGACCAAAAGAGAGCTGATAACCTCAGCTTATTCTCCACTAATCGTGGAATCACCTCGCTAACCGTGAGTTCCATCTGGAAATAAGATATTTTTTCAACAATTTTTTTCTTTAAGTGATTCCTCAAACATAATTAACCAACTCCTAATATCAAAACAGAGACAATTTATCAAACGTTAACCATTTATCAAGCAATTCTTTCACTACTCTATGAAATCATATGCTTGTTTCTTATGACATAATCACATTTATTGGACGGTTTAAGGGAATTTCTAGGCTTGACTTATTGGGTCAGCATTTATAACAATGCAAAATTATAAATTCATCTACGGGATTAGCAACACATTTGATTACCTCTCGTGATTGAGGTTGGACAGCTTTGACTTCTTTCGTAGTAGACGAACCTCCACATGCGCTACAATTGGAGTAGTTGATACCTTTCTTTGCACCTTCCTTGGAGGTGGGATAGTGGGAGCATCCTTGGAGCTTCAAATCACTTGCTTCGGGGTCATCGTGTCAGAAAGAAAAGAGGAAAAGAGAGAAAGAGAGCTCTAGAAATCCGAGCAACAGCACGACGACGATAGAGAAGGAGTTGGAGATGGAGATGGAGATGGTTTGAAGGTGAGAGCTTGAGGGAGAGAGGCTAAGGGTGAGAGATTGAGGGTGAGAAGATATATTTGACGTCAAGGCAAGAGAGTTTTCACTTCTGGGAACTTATGTGTGTGTATTGAAAGTGAAGGAAGAGGGGCTTTTATATACGCTCTCAAGGCCAAAAATCAAAAGCTAAGAATAGCAAAAGGCAGAAAGATAAGTTTGCATACATTTGCGACCTTTTTTAAATGATTTTTACATGCGTGCATCTTGATGTGCAATTTTGAGACTCTATTTTGAGGAGAAGCTTGTCTAATTTGAGAAAAAGAAGTTCAAAGAAGCTCTATTCTTGACTTGCTTCTCCAAAAATACTCTTTCTTTCTTAAAAATACTCCTTCTTTCCTAAAAAAACACTCTTTATTTCCTAAAAGTACTACTCCTTTCTTAAAACTTAGCCTAAAAGTTTCTCTTCTTTCTTAAGGGTCAAGTCTCATCTTCAATCATAAGCTTAAGCCTTAAATTTTTCATAACAAGCTATTGTTCCGAACAAGGTAATTAACAAACATGAGGGCATTATCATTAGCACCTTCATGTGCAAAATCAAAGTTATCAATGTTCATTCTACTCTCTTGGTTATTGTCAGCCATGTTAATTAAACATTTATGTTTACTTAGTGTACTTTTTGGCAATTCAAAACTTCAGTTGCTACTCCTCTTAGACTTTGAAAATTTGGCTCTTAAGTATCTACAACCACGGACCGACTTTGCTTAATTATAGAGAGTAGTGGAGTGGGTCTAATTGTAAAGTCCCCAATCCCGCCGACACCAAAGACGGGGTGGTACCATTGAAAGGTCTCTAGGCCTACTAAGTCAGAGTCCTTAAACAAAAAAAATTCCAAGGAATTCACCCTTACCATTGACAATGGTTTAGGTTTCTAGCCCTAGAAAGAGACCTAGTCCTATCTCTCAATGGAAACGGGACCATTAAAAATTTTCCGCCCCTATGACTTCATCCTTTAGATTTTGATTTCCCTTAACCAACACTTTTTTCCCCCTAACATGTGTGAGGGCACAGCCGTTGGTGGATTCCTCTTCCAAATGACAAAGTTTCTAATCGTTTTAGTGCGCGGGAATGGATAGTTACCTAACTAATCAGGTCCACCCGTCCATGATTGACAACCTTAGTCAATCCCCACTTACCACCCCGCACTCACACATGATTTCTGTGTTGTTTAATTACTACCACATTTTTTTCAGAATTAAAACAATGATTCCTTTTAACTTTCATAACTGCATTTCATTAAAACAACCTTTGAAAACAGTATTGAAGACATTCTTTTAGAAAACAAACATCTTTAGACTTAAGACAAGGTACTGTCATTCTGAAGTAGCTCTGACTAGTACTAACTTGTCTCAAGACCACCTATACAAGGGTGAAAAACGGCACCCATTCCTTATTTATAAAACCGGGGTGGAAAAAGCCTTCACCCAAAGTCCGGGCATCCATACGCTAAAACCAGTTGCCCATACAACCGGGCGGTTCCTCTAGGATAAACTTGAAAGTACTATCCATAAACCTAAACAAGCACGGGGTGAAGACTCCACACATGCTGAGGTAACCGACTCTTCCATGATGGTATCTCCATCATTACTCATTACTTGGAGTAAAATATTTCCAAGGAATCAGAGGTGTTTTGAGACCAGCTGTCTTAAGGATGGTCAAACATTTCTTTCCTAGGTCAATCAGTCATAACCCAATCATTTCTTTCCTAGTTACAATCATTGCTCGGGGGTTTCGTGGAAGTTACCTTCCATTTACAACCAGTTTATCCTTCCTAGCCTTACGTATGCAATGCTTAACTTAAAATGAACTTTAAAAGTTATTAGTGAACGGAATAGAAATCCACCTGGGATTGCTCGTCCATGTGCTGTGGGGCAGGTGCCTGTAGACTCTCCTCTGTTGGCCTATTGCTAGGCCCTGCTTCATGGTCATTAGTTGCTTTGTTTCTCTTGTTACTAACATCCTCTTCTTCAGTCAGAGGATTTTCCCTGGTTCTCTTGGGAGCCATGTCGGCAGCTTTATAAAAAGACTTAATCCATTAGAAGCTTAATTGAATAGTCTTCTTTTTCCTCGTTTACCCGAAATAAGGATTTTTGGAATAAATAGGTATCTTTAATAGTCAAGTTGATGAGATATTCCTTCTATAACTTAATTATGTTGTAAGTAATTTTTCTCACTCTTCAATAATGATTTTGGACCTCGGGTATTTATTTGGCAATTAGATAAATTCATTTCCTAATTTCCCTTGTCTATTTTATACAAAAATCGATTATTTTTATTGAATATATATGCCTAAACTATTTATCTAAGGTTGGGATATTTATCATGGGTTCCTCAAGGTGTGTCTTCCTCTGATATTGATATCAAAGGTTTTTGGGTTAATTTACTATATTTTCCTTTTTATTTTTTCCTAAAAATAATGTAATTTTATTGGGATATTTAGTTAAACTAATTTTTTGATGGTAACATAATTATCACGGGTTCCCCAAGGTCTAATTAACCTCTGATAAATAACTCCATTCAATTTGACTCTATTTGCTAGTTTCCCCTATTTAAATTGTCCAAACAACAGAGTATTTCTTCTAAAATAATTAGCTAAATTAGTTATTTCAGCTTGGCCTAATTATCACGGATTTTCAACATCTAATTAACCTCTAATAAATAGCTCAATTTATTTTGAATCTATTTACTAATTTCTCTTATTTAAATGGTCCAAAAAACATAGTATTTCTGCTAAAGTAATTATTAAGATTAATCATCTAAGTTTCTCCTAATTATCATGAGTTTTTTAACACCTAATTAACCCCTAATAAATAACTCACAACATCTGAAATCAGTTTACTAATTTCCCCTATTTAATTTGTCCTAAAAAGATAGTATTTTTGCTAAATTAATTAGATAAAATAATTATCTGAGCTTCTCCTAATTATCATTGGTTCCTTAACACCTAATTAACGATTGATAAATAACTCATAGCATCTGAAATAAGTTTACTAATTTCCCCTATTTAATTTTTCCTAAAACTAAAGTATTTTTGCTAAAGTAATTAGCTAAATTAATATTCTGAGCTTCTCCTAATTATCATGGGTTTCTTAACATCTAATTAACCGCTGATAAATAACTCATAGCATTTCAAATAAATTTACTAATTTCCCCTATTTAATTAGTCCTAAAAACAGAGTATTTCAGCTAAAGTAATTAGCTAAATTAAATAACGGAGATTCTCCTAATTATCATGGATTTTGTAACACTTAATTAACCACTAATAAATAACTCATGGCATTTGAAATCATTTTACTAATTTCCCTTATTTAATTAGTCTTAAAAAAAGAGTAGTTTTGCTAAAGTAATTAGCTAAATTAATTATCTGAACTTCTCCTAATTATCATGGGTTTCTTAACACCTAATTAACCATTGAAAAATAACTCACAACATTAGGGATCAATTTGCTTATTTTTCCCTTTAATTTTCTCTTAAAAACAGTGTAGTTCTGCCTAATTAATTAGTAAAATTACTCAAAAATTATAGGATAATTTTTCTAGCTTAATGATTGTCTAATGCAGCTTTGATAATTACCTCAACTTAATCTAAGCTTAATGAATATATTTCCCATTAATTCATGGTTAATTTGGCTAATTTCAGTCCTAATATGATAGGATAATTAATTAGCTTAATATTACCAAGCTTAATTAAAATAATCAACAGAGAATAATTAATTAAGACAGGATTTATGAGTATACATAGGCCTAATATTTGATTTATTTACAAAATAGCTTAATCTAACCTTGCTAATTAAGAAGGATTAGATTAATTACCGTTTAGGTTAATCAATTAGAGATTAATTTGTAATGATTTCTGCGTAGTGTTCTCTCTAGATGAGAGAAAGAGTATCAAGGCTCCAAGTCTGGAAAATTATGAAGAGAAGGGGGTCCTTTTATAGCTTTTCTGGGCACCGGGCAGCTTCTGGTAGGTTTCTACACTCCAAGCAGCCCCCCAGCTTGCAAATGGCACCCCTTGCTTCTATCTCTATCCCTGGCAGGTTCTCCCAGCTTCCACACAGCCCCCATACCTTCCATAATTCGCTTTGGTTGATTTTTCCTGATTCTAATGATGAAAATTGAAATTACCAATTAATTTTAGAACCTTAGTGTAAAAAGTCCTTGTTAATGATTATTACTGAAACCATCCAATTTTCATTACTAATTGAATTCCTACTGTAATCTTCTAGGGTCTGTAACTTTTCCAGTTTTTATCGGATTTAGATTCTGAAAATTACTAAACATAGTAAAGCTCTGCTTATGTTTCCAAAAATACCAAGATTAGCCGTGTTTGAATCCTTCAACAGTGGTTTTCCATTTAATTTTACAAGCTTTGTACAATTTTTAAGGTTTCGAAAACTGGAAACCTTACAATCACCCCAACTAAAGGAATTGAGATGTCCTCATCTCAACCAAAATTGGGAAAATCTTTGCAAAGTGATACTTCATCTTCCCAGGTGGCGTCTTCGGTGGGGTAGTCCTTCCATTTGACCAAATATTCTCTGATAACCCTGTTTCTCAGACTCCTTTCCCTAGTGTCGAGAATACAATCTGGTTGGAGTTCAAGAATTCCTTGCTTCTGCATCACAATCTATTCGTCATCTAGAGTGTGATTTGGATTTGGGATGTAGGGCTTTAGAAGACTGATGTGGAATACATTATGGACCTTGAGGTGCTCAGGCAATTTTAGTTTATAAGCTTGATCACTGATTACTTTAAATACTTCATAAGGTCCATAATATATGGGGCTTAGTTTTTTGTATTTTCCCGAGGATAGAGTGCTTCTTTTTGGCCGAACCCTTAGGAATACTTTATCTCCTTGTTTGAAAACCCGATCAGACCGTTTTTTATCAGCATACTGTTTCTGGCGGTCCTTGGCTGCCTGAATGTCTTGTCTTATGGCTTTGGTTTGGGCATCCATCTCCTCCAACATTTGTTTTGAAGCTTCTACTCTTGTGGTAGGGTCAAAAAAGTTTAGGGGTGATATACATTCATGCCCATAAAGAGCATTGAATGGTGACATCCCAATGCTTTGATGAAAGGAAGAGTTATAGGCGAATTCCACCAGAGGAAGAAATTGGATCCATTTCCGAGGTTCTCTACCACAATAGGCTCTAAGGATGTCTTCAATGACTTGATTCACTCTTTCTGCCTGGCCGTCTGTCTGAGGGTGATAGGATGTATTGAAAAATAGCTGAGTTCCTAAGGATTCAAATAAAGCTTTCCAGAATTTTGAAGTGAATTTTGCATCTCTGTCACTGACTATTCTCTTAGGAAGCCCGTGTAATCTGAAGATCTCTTTGATAAAGAGACGGCTTATGCCTGATGCAGTGTAAGTTGTTTTTACAGGCATCAAGTGGGAGACTTTAGTCAGCATATCCACTACCACCATAATGGAGTCGTAACCCCCTCGAACAATGGGAAGGCCTGTTACAAAGTCCATGCTAATGAGTTCCCACTTCATTTGAGGAATGTCCAAAGGTTGAAGTTTCCTTGGCATCATTACTCGTTCAGCCTTAATCTTTTGACAGGAT
This sequence comes from Adiantum capillus-veneris, assembly GCF_014529385.1. Classification (NCBI taxonomy): domain Eukaryota; kingdom Viridiplantae; phylum Streptophyta; class Polypodiopsida; order Polypodiales; family Pteridaceae; genus Adiantum; species Adiantum capillus-veneris. The sequence goes on along the minus strand of NC_140941.1, from coordinate 76,424,143 downwards.
AGGCATTGTCTGATGTATTGAAGTATATATCCTTTCATTCCTGGCCAGAAATAACTTTTTCTTATGGCATTAAGGGTCTTTGCATAACCAGGATGGCCGGCAACTGGGGCGTTGTGTCCTTCAGAAAGGATTAACTCCTTTAATGTTGGATTTTTAGGAATTTAAAGCTGATACTTACAATAAAGAAGCCCATCCTCAAGTGAATAATCTTTGATTCTATCTTTCTCTTTCTCCTTTAGGTTCTGTTGTTTGATAACCTGTAGAAGTTCTTGATAATCCTTATCTTCTAGTGAAGCTTCCTTAACCTTGTTTAGGATTGGATTGTTGACTGTGGAAATAGCCCCAAGAAAAACCTTACGGCTAAGAGCGTCAGCAACCACATTCTCTTTCCCTGGTTTATATTTTATTTCAAAGTCATATTCCTGTAGTAGTTCTATCCATCTTCTCTGCCTCATGTTGAGTGTCGCTTGTGAGAAAATCCATTTTAAACTCTGATGATCGGTGATTAACTCGAACTTCCCTCCTAGAAGATAGTGCCTCCAGATTTTTAGGGCATGGATGACAGCTAGAAGTTTCAGATCATGAGTTGGATAATTCAGCTCATGGATTCTTAATTTTTGCGAAGTAAAGGCGACCGGTCTGCCTTCTTGGTTTAAGACTCCTCCTATAGCAAGACCGCTGGCATCTGTTACTACTTCAAACTCTTGAGTGAAGTCAGGAAGTTTGAGTACAGGAGCTGATGTGAGATTTTGTTTTAATTTGAAGAAACAATCCTCCTGTTCCTTTCCCCATGTAGGTTTGGCTGTCTTTTTAAGTAGCTGTATCAGGGGTGCGGCGATAACTACATAATCTTTGACGAAGATTCTATACCATCTTGTAATGCCCAAAAATCCTCGAATCTCACTGACCGTTTTGGGTTGTGGCCAGTTTATTATATCTTTAATCTTTGTGGGGTCTACTGAAATTCCTTCAGGGTTTATTATAAAACCAAGATAGCTAACTTCTGGCGTGGAAAACACACATTTACTCATCTTGGCATATAACTCATGTTGGTGTAGAAGATGAAGTACTTTACGTACATGGTCTTCATGCTCTTTTTCATCCTTAGAATATACCAGGATATCATCGAAAAACACTAACACAAAATCATCCAGATATTCTCTGAATATATCCTGCATGAGACGGTTAAAACTAGTTGGAGTATTCGTAAGACCAAAAGGTATCACTATGAACTCATAATGCCCATACCGGGTGTTGAAAGCAGTTTTGTAAATATCTGCCTCCTTAATACGGATTTGATGGTAACCTGATCTGAGATCAATTTTTGTGAATACCTTGGCTCCATGTAACCTATCAAGCAATTCATCGATGCGAGGAATGGGGTACTTATTCTTTACTGATACCTGGTTAAGCCCCCTATAATCAATGCAGAGATGTAAAGATCCATCCTTCTTCTTTTGGAATAGGACAGGCGCTCCCCAAGGTGAAATGCTTGGTCTTATGAATCCCTATTCAATAAGCTGACGAAGCTGTTCTTTTAATTCAATAGCTTCAGGGAGGGACATTTTGTAGGGTCTTTTTGAAATTGGTTCACTACCTGGGAAGGTTTCGATTTCGTGGTCTATATCCTTGGGAGGAGGTAAATTCGAAAGATCTTCCGGAAATATATCCGAAAATTCTTTAAGCCATTCAAGAGTTGTATTGTCCCTTGAATCATCTGCCTTATTAAGTTTTACTACAAAGATCTGTTGCCCTTTATTTAACCCCTTCAAAAGTCGACTAGCCTTGACTAAATGAGCCTTAGGTTTCCCATTTAATCCTTGTACTAATGTTTCTTCACCTAAGTGATTTTTGAAGGTTAAGTTCCCTTAAGCACAGTGAATTTCGGCTTGATTTTTTATTAACCAATCCATTCCTAGAATACCATCATAGATTCCTACTGGTAGAGTTCGAAAGTAGGATGAAGTCAGGGTTCCCCCTAATTCAAACTCAACTTCCCCAGTTGTAAATTGAGATAGAACCTCTTTCCCATTTTCTAGTTCTACTACTAATTTCTTGGTGGGATATTGGTTCAATTTAAGTTTCCTTAAACATTTAGGGGAGAGAAAAGAGTGTGTGCTATCACAATCTATAAGTAGTTCATAGTTTTCACCTTCTCTGTTTGCAGTGGTTTGGATGACAGCATACTGTTGCCGAGCTCCAGGGTTATCAATGGCGGCAAAAAGAGTAGCTCTTTCATCTTCCTCATCCAGCAAGGTAGGCTCTCCTACTATAGCATAAGCTCTGGCTCCTCTACCTCTTCCTCTGCCTCGTCCTCTATTGCCTCTACCTCTTTGATTATTTCCTTGTCCTATCTGAGTCTGAAGAGTGGTGTCGGTAGCAACTTGAGGATTTTGCTCCTCAGGACATTGACTCCTGTAGTGTCCAATTCTATTGCATCCATAGCATTTGATGTTCGGAAAGGTCTGCTCTATAGTGGTTGCAGCTGACACTGCCCTCCGTTGACCTCCTTGATTATAATTCCCCCTTGCTCTTCCTCTAAAGTTATTGTAGTTGTAATAGCTCCTAGCAGGGGGATTTCCTTCAGCTGCAAGTGGTTTACCTCTTAGAAGAGCATCTTGAATAGAGGTGGGTCTCATAGCTTCCAAGCGATTACTCAAAGGTTTGTTTCGAACATGACAGAAATGAGCAATATGTTGTTCCATAGTCATTGGTGGTGTGTAACATCGTAAAGACACATATTTGGTGTAATACTCTTCCAAAGTAAGCCCTAATTGTTTGAGGGCGAAGAACTCATTCATTTTGATAGCTTGGTGAGCTGGAGGAAGATATCTTTCTTTCACTGCCTGCTTCATTCTTTCCCAAGAGGGACTAATGGAAGGATTATCTCTACAGTATTGTTTCCACCAGAGTTTGGCATCTCCAGTGAGTCGAAACATTCCTAACCTTGCCTGATTTTCTGAAGCAGTTCCTGCTACCAAGAAATAATCATCCATGGCGTCGAGCCATGCTTCGGCATCACGTTCTAAGTTGGTTCCTTCTCCCTTGAAATTTGGGAGTTGAACTTGTTTTAACAGTAGTTTCTTTTCCTGGGTGGGAGTATAGAGACTTTTTGCACTTCCCTGAGTTTGTAATTGATGAAAATTCTTTAGTGATTACACTACTTTTGTTTTATCATGCAAGTTCTCTAATCTATATACTTTTACAACACTGAAAAAAAAAATCTGACAATCATCGTTACCATCTCAATTAAACTACACAAGCATGTCATAAAACCATGGTATATACAAACGTTGATACAACGCTGACTCATACTATGTACAAGATGGATTCATACTATATACAATATGGACTCATACTATGTACAAGATGGACTTTTACTATATACAAGATGGACTCATGCTATATACAATGTGTGATTCCCTAAATCAACATCCTCTTTACCACTGGTGGGTCTGACAGGGGATCAAAAAAAGATGACGTCTTTTGGTCCCCTAAACTTTGGGCCTACCCTCATGGGCCTGATCCTACCTGAGTATATTACTGTGGCTACCTGATCATAGACTTATTGATTCTGTGACACTTCTACCCCATCTACAATAATGGTCTGATCTAGATCTTCAGTCCCACTGAAGAAGAAAACTTCGATGGTCCGAAGTGTTTCTGCCCACTTGAGTCTTTTTAGATTGAGTGCCAACCCTTCTAACTATCCCGCATCAATCAGGAAAATTCCGCCAAATTGTGACCAGTTGATTCCCCATGTAGGAGGAGGGGAAAACATTAAATCTAACAATTGCATGATGCTCTTGTGAAGTAAAAAGTTGTTGGAGCTGCAAGCAGCCTCAAACATGATGTTGAAAATCACAAACTTTTGGTAAGCTTGGTGGATATTTTCTTGTATTGATAGGGAAATTCTCATTTCACAAAATACCATAATTAAAAATGCAATACAACTTGTGCCTATTTCTCAACTTTTATCCTCCTAAGGTCAGGACCTTATTAAACCATGCTCTGATACCACTTCTAAAGTCCCCAATCCCGCCGACACCAAAGACGGGATGGTACCATTGACAGGTCTCTAGGCCTACTAAGTTAGAGTCCTTAAACAAGAAAATTTCCAAGGAATTCACCCTTACCATTGACAATGGTTTAGGTTTCTAGCCCTAGAAAGAGACCTAGTCCTGTCTCCCAGTGGAAATGGGACCATTAAAAATTTTCCGACCTTTTGACTTCATCCTTTAGATTTTGGTTTCCCTTAACCAACGCTTTTTTCCCCCTAACATGTGTGAGGGCACAGCCGTTGGTGGATTCCTCTTCCAAATGACAAAGTTTCTAATCGTTTTAGTGCGCAGGAATGGATATTTACCCAGCAAATCAGGTCCACCCATCCATGATTGACAACCTTAGTCAATCCCCACTTACCACCCCGCACTCACACATGATTTCTGTATTGTTTAATTACTACCACATTTTTTCAGAATTAAAACAATGATTCCTTTTAACTTTCATAACTGCATTTCATTAAGACAACCTTTGAAAATAGTATTGAAGACATTCTTTTAGAAAACAAACATCTTTAGACTTAAGACAAGGTAATGTCATTCTGAAGTATCTCTGACCAGTACTAACTTATCTCAAGACCACCTATACAGGGGTGAAAAATGGCACCCATTCCTTATTTATAAAACCGGGGTGGAAAAAGCCTTCACCCAAAGTCCGGGCGCCCATACGCCAAAACCAGTTTCCCATACAACCGGGCGGTTAATCCTCTAGGATAAACTTGAAAGTACTATCCATAAACAAGCACGGGATAAAGACTCCACACGTGCCGAGGTAACCGATTCTTCCATGATGGTATCTCCATCATTACTCATTACCTGGAGTAAAATATTCCCAAGGAATCAGAGGTGTCTTGAGACAAGCTGTCTTAAAGATGGTCAAACATTTCTTTCCTAGGTCAATCAGTCATAACCCAATCATTTCTTTCCTAGTTACAATCATTGCTCGGGGGTTTCGTGGAAGTTCCCTTCCATTTACAACCAGTTTATCCTTCCTAGCCTTACGTATGCAATGCTTAACTTAAAATTAACCTGGGACTTCTCGTCCATGTGATGTGGGGTAGGTGTCCGTAGACTCTCCTCTATTGGCCTATGGCTAGGCCCTGCTTCATGGTCATTAGTTGCTTTGTTTCGCTTGTTACTAACATCCTCTTCTTCAGTCAGAGGATTTCCCCTGGTTCTCTTGGGAGCCATGTCGGCAGCCTTATAAAAAGACTTAATCCATTAGAAGCTTAATTGAATAGTCTTCTTTTTCCTCGTTTACCCAAAATAAGGATTTTTGGAATAAATAGGTATCTTTAATAGTCAATTTGATGACATATTCCTTCTATAACTTAATTATGCTATAAGTAATTCTTCTTACTCTTCAATAATGATTTTGGACCTCGGGTATTTATTTGGCAATTAGATAAATTCATTTCCTAATTTCCCTTGTCTATTTTATACAAAAATCGGTTATTTTTATTAAAGATATACGCCTAAACTATTTATCTAAGGTTGGGATATTTATCATGGATTCCTCAACGTGTGTTCTTCCTCTACTATTGATATCAAAGGTTTTTGGGTTAATTTACTATATTTTCCTTTTTATTTTCTCCTAAAAATAATATAATTTTACCCGGATATTTAGTCAAACTAATTTTCTGATGGTAACATAATTATCACGAGTTTCCCAAGGTCTAATTAACCTCTGATAAATAACTACATTCAATTTGAGTCTATTTGCTAATTTCTCCTTTTTAAATTATCCAAAAAAGAGAGTATTTCTGCTAAAATAATTAGCTAAATTATTGATTGGAGCTTCTCCTAATTATCACGGGTTTCCTAGCATCTAATTAATCTTCGATAAATATCTCAATTCATTTTGAACTATTTAATAATTTCCCCTATTAAATGGTCAAAAAAACAGAGTATTTTTGCTAAAGTAATTATTAAGCTTAATCATCTGAGATTCTCCTAATTATCACTAGTTTCTTAACACCTTATTAACCACTGATAAATAACTCACAACATTTGAAATTATTTTACGAATTTCCCCTATTTAATTAGTCCTAAAAATAGAGTATTTCTGCTAAAGTAATTTGCTAAATTAATTATCTGAGCTTCTCCTAATTATCACAGGTTTATTAACACCTAATTAACTACTAATAAATAACTCAAAGTATTTCAAATCAATTTACTAATTTCCCCTATTTAATTAGTCCATAAAATAGAGTATTTCAGCTAAAGTAATTAGCTAAATTAAATATCAAAGCTTCTCCTGATTATCATGGGTTCCTTAACATTTAATTAACCACTAATAAATAACTCATATCATTTGAAATCATCTTACTAATTTCCCCTATTTAATTAGTCCTAAAAACAGAGTATTTCTATCAAATTAATCAGCTAAATTAATTATCTGAGCTTCTTCTAAATATCACGGGTTCCTTAATACCTAATTAACCACTGATAAGTAACTCACAATATTTGGGATCAATTTGCTTATTTTCCTCTTTAATTTTCTCTTAAAAATAATGTAATTCTACCTAATTAATTAGTAAAATTACTCAAAAAATTATAGGATAATTTTCCTAGCTTAATGACTATGTAATGTAGCTTTGATAATTACCTCAACTTAATCTAAGCGTAATTAATATATTTCCCATTAATTCATGGTTAATTTGGCTAATTTCAGTCCTAATATGGTAGGATAATTAATTAGCTTAACATTACCAAGTTTAATTACAACAATCAGTAGAGAATAATTAATTAATATTGGGTTTATGAGTATACATAGGCATAATCTTTGATTTATTTACAAAGTAGCTTAATCTAACCTTGCTAATTAAGAAGGATTAGACTAATTACCATTTAGGTTAATCAATTAGAGATTAATTTTTAATGATTTCTGTGTAGTGTTCTCTCTAGATGAGAGAGAGAGTATCAAGGCTCCGAGTCTGAAAATTTATGAAGAGAAGGGGGTCCTTTTATAGCTTTTCTGGGCACCGGGCAGCTTCTGGCAGGTTTCTACACTCCAAGTAGCCCCCCAGCTTGCAAATGGCGCCCCTTGCTGCTATCTCTATCCCTGGCAGGTTCTCCCAGCTTCCACACAGCCCCCATACCTTCCAGAATTCACTTTGGCTGATTTTTCATGATTCTAATGATGAAAATTGAAATTACCAGTTAATTCTAGAACCTTAGTGTAAAGAGTCCTTGTTAATGATTATTACTGAAACCATCCAATTTTTCATTGCTAATTGAATTCCTATTGTAATCTTCCAGGGTCTGTAACTTTTCCAGTTTTTATCGGATTTAGATTCTGAAAATTACTAAACATAGTAAAGCTCTGCTTATGATTCCAAAAATACCAAGATTAGCCGCGTTTGAATCCTTCAATAGTGGTTTTCCATTTAATTTTACAAGCTTTGTACAATTTTTAAGGTTTCGGAAACTGGAAACCTTACACTAATATTGCAGAGTTTCCAAGGGATAGCTCCTTTCAGACTTCTTATGGCTCAATAATGGTAAAGCTGTAGGCAAGTCTAAAAAGACTCCATTATTAAGACCAAAGCTCCTGAGGTGTGCACCATATCCCACATAGTGGGCTGCAACAAAACCGATACTAGATCTCAGTCACACTTACCCTAATATAATTAACAAAACCAACCATTTTTTAGGCTACTTAAGGACCTCTCTTCTTAAGCAAGAAAAGAGAAACCAAATGCTCTGATACCAATGTAATGGAAATGGCCTAATAACTTGTAGAATAGCGGAATTAAGAGAATTTGAGTGAGCAACTTTGTGATTACTTTGAGAGCATAGAGGGTGAACTTAATTGGTAGTAGCAACTTAATCATAACACTTAATTAACTAGGCATGAACAACACTTTTGCAAGAGAGAGAGTTTAGAGAACATGACAACATTTGAGGACCGGATTTATGTGGAGCCGGTCCCCCATCCAATAGGCATTTGTATTATAGATTCTCCCATTAAGGGAGACTTGGTACAATACAATTTCTTGTTCCTTGAGACCTCTTTGGCGGTATGAAGATGGAAGCTTCATACACCAAGCTTTTGCTTAAGAGCAACAACCAATCTTAGCTTAAAAACAATCAAGAACTTGTGAACATCATTAATCCTTATGTTCGATTTCCCCAAATTCTGTTGAGATGAGGACATCTCAATTCCTTAAGTTGGGGTGATTGTAAGCTTTGTAGTTTCTGAAACCTTAGAAATTGTACAAAACCTATTAAATTTAACTTGGTTATTGAGAAAACACTGTAGAATGAACCAATTATGGCTGATATTGGTTATTTTTGGAATCGTAACCATAGCTTTACTATGGTTAGAATTTTTCAGAATCGAATTCCGATAAAATCTGGAAAAGTTACGGGCTCTGAAAGGTTACACTAGGAATTTAATTAGTTAACTAAAATTGGATGGTTTCAGTAATTATTATTGCTAAAGACTTTTTTATCCTAAGGTTCTAGAAATTACAGATATTTCCAATTTTCATCATTAAAAATCAGGAAAATTAGCAGAAATCGATTCTGGAAGCTGGGTGGCTGTGTGGAGTTGTGTGGAACCTACTCGGGACAAAGTTAGCAGCAGGTGGGGCTAGTTGGAAGCTCGGGCCTTGCTTGAGGTGCCAGAACCTGCCAAAAACAGTCCAGGGACCCTAAAGAGCTATAAAAAGACCCCCTTCCTTCACAAAAAAATTAGACTCGGAGCCTTGGTACATTCTCTCTCATCTAGAGGAACCTCTATGCAGAAATCACTAGAGAGAAAAGCTCTAGTTGGTTAATCAACGGTAATTAGCATTAACCTTTTTTAATTAGTAAAACTACGTTAACCTATTTACCTTTTTCTTAATTAATTGAAGATTAAACCTATGTATACTCTAAAATTCTCTCCTAATTGAAATTTGTGTGCTGATTATTGAGATTAAGCATAGGAACACTAAGCTAATTAATTATTATATTATATGAGGTTTAAAATTACTCATTTTAACCATAAATTAATGATAATTATACTAATTAAATTTAGATTAAAATGAGATAATTAACAGAGCTCTATTAGATTTTCATTATGCTAGGAAAATTATCTTTTAATTTTTTGAGTTATTTTTATAATTATTTAAGCAGAATTACATTGTTTTTAAGAGAAAAGTAAAGGGGAAAATGATAAAATTAATCCAAAATTCTTTGAGATAATTATCAAAGGTGAATCACATCTTATGGAACCCGTGATAATTCTCATAACCTAAGACAATTAGTTTAACAAAAATAAAAGGGGAAAAATAGCAAACTAATCTAAAATGCTTCCAAATAATTATCAGAGAACAAACACATCCTATGAAACCCATGATAATTATGTTATCCTTAGATAATTAGTTTAACTAATTATCTTAGCAGAATTACACTGTTTTTAGGAGAAAATGAAAAGGGGAAATAGAAAAATAATTTAAAATACTTTGAGATAATTATCAGAGAAAAAAAACATCTTACAAAACCCGTGATTATTATCTTATACTCAGATAAATAGTTTAACTAATTATCTCAGCAGAATTACACTATTTTTAGAAGAAAATAAAAGAGGGAAAATAGCAAAATAATCCAAAATGCTTTGAGATAATTTTGAGAGGAAAAAAATATCTTTTGAAACCCGTTACAATTACATTAATTTCAGATAATTAGTTTAACTAATTATCTCAGTAGAATTACACAGTTTTTAGAAAAAAATAAAAGGGTGAAAATAGCAAACTAATCCAGAATGCTTTGAGATTATCAAAGAAAAAACACATCTTATAAAACCTATAATAATTATCTCACCCTCTGATAATTAGTTTAACTAATTATCTTAGCAAAATCACTCTGTTTTTAAAGAAAAATAAAAGGGTGTAAATAGCAAACTAATACAAAATGGTTTGAGATAACTATCAGTGGTAAAACACATCTTAATAAACCTGTGATAATTATCTTAACCTGAAATAATTAGTTTAACTAATTATCATATCAGAGAAACACTCTTTTTAAGAAAAAATACAAGGGGGGAAATAGGAAACTAATCCAAAAAAATTTGAAGTAATTATCAAAGGAAAAACATGTCTTTTGAAATCCATGATAATTATCTTACCATCAGATAATTAGTTTAACTAATTATCTCAATAGAAAAACACTGTTTTCATGGGAAAATAAAAAGGGGAAAATAACAAAATAATTTCAAAAGCTTTCAGATAATTATCAGAGGTAAAACACATGTTAAGGAACCTGTGATAAATATCTTAATCTCCAATAATTAGTATAACTAATTATCTCAATGAAAAAACACTATTCTTAATGGAAAATAAAAGGGGAGAAAATGGCAAATTAATCCAAAAACCTTTGAGATAATTATCAAAGGTAAAACACATCTTGAGGAACCCATGAAAAATATCTTAACTTTAGATAATTAGTTTAGATACTTTTTTTTTTTTAAGTAACCGATTTTGTGTATAAATCGGGCAAAGGAAATTAGTAAATGAATTTATATAATTACCCAATAATTAGCAGAGTTCAAAAATCACTCTTGAAGGTTGGGAAAATTCCCTTAGCTTAAATAATTAGTATAACAAATTACTGACGGCTAATTTTACCTAAATTAGATCATAAATATATTAGCGAAAGTTATAAACCAATTTTATGAGTTAACTAGAAAATTCTTAAAGATAGAACATATCAAATTCTCTCTAGGGTAAGTAATCTCATAATTTACTAAGGCCAAAAATAGGATAGTCTTGAAATATAGACTAAGGAGAAATCCTGTAAAATAGCTCCCATAATTATATGATAATTATGGGGAAATACTAATAGTACAAGGAAGTTACAAGAGAAATATTTCATCCAATAACTAACAAGGATACCTATTTATTCCAAAAATCCTTATTTTTGTGTAAAAAGGAAGAAAAGAGATTATTCATTTAATTCTCTAATCGATTAAGTCCTTTTATAAAGGCTGCCAATATGGCTCCAAAGAGAACCAGAGCAAATCCTCTTACTGATGAAGAGGATACTAGCAACAAAAGAAATAAAGCCACTCATGACCATGAGGTTGGGCCTACTCATAGGCCTACGGAGGAAAGTCTGCATGTACCAGCGCAGCAGCACATGGCGACCAGTCACAGATGGATTTCCATTTTGTTCACTTAAGTCTTTAATTAGATTAAAGTTTATTTCTAAATTAGCATTGCATACATAAGGGTTAGGAAGGATAAACTGGCTGTAAATGGAAGGTAACTTCTTAGAAACCAACGAGCAATGATTGTAAATAGGAAAGAAATGATTGGGTTACGACTGATTGACCTAGGAAAGAAATGTTTGATCGTCCTTAAGACAACTTGTCTCAAGACACCTCTCATTCTTTGGAATATTTTACTCCAGGTAATGAGTAATGATGGCGATTCCGCCATGGATGAGCCGGTTTCCTCAGTGCGCGTGGAGTCTTTACCCCGTGCTTGTTTGTGCTTGTGGATATTACTTAGGATATCAAGTTTATCCTAGAGGAACCGCCCGGTTGTATGGGCAACCGGTTGGCGTATGGGCGCCCCGACTATGGGTGATGGTTTTTTCCACCCCTGTTTTTATAAATAAGGAATGGGTGCCATTTTTTCACCCTTGTATAGGTGGTCTTAAGACAAGTCATTACTAGTCAGAGATACTTCAGAATGACAGTACCTTGTCTTAAGTCTAAAGATGTTTGTTTGCTAAAAGAATATTTTCAATACTCTTTTCAAGGGTTGTCTTAATGAAATTTAGTTATGAAAGTTAAAAGAAATCATTGTTTTAATTGTGACAAGAATGTAGTAGTAATTAAACAACAAAGAATCATGTGTGAGTGCGGGGTGGTAAGTGGGGATTGACTAAGGTTGTCAATCATGGATGGGTGGACCTAATTAGTCAGGTAACTATCCATTCTCGCACACTAAAAACGTTTAGGAACTTCTCCACTTGGAAGAGGAATCCACCAACGGCTGTGCCCTCACATATGTTAGGGGAAAAAAAGCGTTGGCTAAGGAAACCTTAATCCGAATGATGGAAGTTATAGGGCCGGAATAGTTTTTTCTTTTAATTCAACAAGTTTTCCCGTTTCCAGTGCGAGATAGGACTAGGTCTCCTTCTAGGGCTATCAACCTAAACCATTATCAATGGTATGGGTGAATTCCCTGGAATTATTCTTGTTTAGGGACTCAGATTTTATTTGGCCTAGAAACCTGTCAAGGGTCCCATCCCGTTTTCGGTGTCGACGGGTTTGGGGTCATCACAGGAGGACTTTATATTTAGACTTTATGTGTGCTGTTTAAAATAGAATACTCGCATAAGAACACCATGTTCAAAAAACAGATATCTCCGAGCATCACGAAAGTATTTGCACAAGAGCATTTTTGAATTTAAAGCTTTTGTACCTTTCAAACCAAAGGAATATTCATTCGAGGTTTCCTATACATCAAGACATAAAGTAAGTCTATAGATAAACCAAATCCTCATCTTCAAGGTTAAACTGCACCACACCTAAATACCAATACGCAAGAATAGGACTCTCACTTGCATCCATATAAACAAGACAGCAAGTATTTTTTGCTTTGGATACTTAGTACAGATGTTAAAAGAGCCTATCATTTCTTAGCCAAAACTTTAAAATAATTAAGTTAACTATAATCCTATTAGTTCAAACAATAAGAGTTCGGTGTAGAACTTAAAAGTATTTGACAAATAAATCCAAGTAGTCACAACCATATTACAATTCCAATTTCTTCAATTTCTACTTCTAAAAAGTAAAGTCCAAGCAACTCGAGCATTTAAGTGTTAGCAACCATTCATCTTCATTGTCAAATTGAGGAATAGTAGTGAGCTATGCCAAAGCAATGAGCAAGGAAAATCCATGAGCTAGCAATTACCCAAGAACGGGCATAATTTCTACTTCTAAAAAGTAAGCAAAGCTAAACACCGCTATGAGTTTGCAATAAAGACCATGTCAGGTAGGGCAGGTAGAAGCTACCAGTCATCAAAAGCCAAGCTAGCTAAGTATTTCAAACCTAGCAAGAATCTTAGTGAAACAAGTCGAGTCATGACCATGTGAAAGCTGCTCAAAACCATCCTTTCCTTATTGCAAAATTTGACACAATAGTCATCAAATTTCCTTGACAATTTTTGAAGTACTAAGCTATAACTACATAGTCGGAGCAATGACCATCTGATCATTATAGTCTTAACTCTAGTTTTTATAGCTCAATGTAAATTACTTTTAGATAATCTTTTTGAACAAATTTGAAAACCATATTACAACTTTAGTTCTCTAGTACGATGAGATCTTTATCGAGCCAGAATTTGGGTTTTCCTAAGAGATCAAATCAGATCAGCAAAATATTTCCAAGTGTCAATCAAACCATTCTTCTCAAGGAAACATCAGATATAGTTTAAAGAATCCAATTTAGATATCAAAGGTTTCAATCAACAAAGCATAACCACTTATCTTTCCAAATCAAGCTAATGGTAGACCAGGTCCTCACTTCTTTCAGCATGAATTTTCCATTTTCCAAAAGAAAAAGTTAAAATCTAACCATCAGGCTCAGTAACCTTTCTATCTTTTGAACCTATAACCAGAGCCAAAAGCTGCTCTCCATGTTAAGCCAAAAAGGCCACGTAATGTAAGTATACCAATGCACAAGTTACAAAAATTCAAAGTTCAGGTGCTTTCTAGTAGTAAAAAATATTCAGTTATTATGGCAAGAAAGACATGTTAGATGAGCATTTTATAGTAAAAGGAGCCAACTAAATTCAAAAAATCACCTAGTCAATTCTTAGATACCAATTCCAAAACAAAATGAGAGCCACACTAGCTCAGTATCATAGCTTCATTTAATAAATATGTGATCATTTCCAAGCAAGGCAAAAACTACAAAGTCTGGCCATAGCTATATGAGTGTTAGGATCCAAGATGCTATACTTTTATACATACTATACTAGTGATAGAGAAGGTAAGATCAAAGAGCCAAAGTGAAATCAGTTGTCAGAAGCTCCACAAATACACAACAAGAAAATATTATTAGGGAATTATCAATATCAAGAAGGAATCCAAACCCCATATAAGTAGAATTTTTATTGCATCTATAATGTATTTCATTAGTGAAATTTTGTATGTTATTTAAAATCACTCCACCATTCTCAAATTATCCCTCAAGAATAACCCAAACATCATAAAACCCAAGATTATCACCGCGGTGAATAAGCCTTATTAGTAGTAGAGGTGTAAAAGATTCCTTATTAGTAGTAGAGGTGTAAACTTTATTTTAAAAACCCATTATGACAATAATTAATATCAAATGACATGCCATCATTAACTACAATGGTGATACCAAACAAAAGGTCAACAAATGATTAAAACAGAAAAGAACCTGTGAAGCTGCATTATTTTCAAATAGCTCCATGTTCAAGTCGATAGTGTTATGCCATAGCAAAAGGTGCACAACACTCCTCACACTCACACTACCAAAAATAATTGTAAGGCTAAGTGAGGGAAACAGGGAACCCTCACCATTTATATAGATGAATGCAACACCTTGTGAGAGGACTCTAGTTGGGCGCCTTCCTCCAATCATCCTCGGTTTGTAGCACCCACATGGGATGCCAGTCGGCACATCAAAGGGACGGGAACCCTGTTTGGTATCAAGACACATATGCCACCTAAAAAGACCAAGCAAGGGTGACAATGAATATTATTAGCACAATAGAGGGAAAGAGAGCTCGGGTCAAGCTCGTCAACAAATCAAAAGAGAGAGGAGACGTCTTGAAGTTTAGTCCAAAAGTGAAGGGGGCAAGAGAAAGTGCATAATCCTAGCATATCTCAAAAAAATTAGGGTAAGGAACTCCCATTGGGGAGAGTTAAAAACATTAATAATTATTCAAGAACCCACTTAACTCATCCAAGGTGGAGGGTCCCATATGGTTGAATCACCCACTATACAATATAACAATCAGCTCCATCATATCATGGCAAAGAGAAGAGGAAGGCCCATATTTGCATATTGAGGATAATATATCGAAAAGAATTATGGTAATTACCCACAAGACAATAAAGCTATCACCTCCATTATGCCCAGCATCAACCAAATTTACCCATTGAGAGAAGTATCATGTCCAAACTCATGGAATCACCCATACGACAATGTAAACCTCGAGGGTAATTATTCATGGTAGGGAGAAGAGGAAAAGAAAAAGTTCACCCATAGCAAAGAAAAGAGGAAAAATACAAATACATCAATTGAGGAAGGTGTCACGTAAAGAATCAAGGTAATCATCCACAAGATAATATAACCATCAACAACATTATGCATATCATAAGCTTGATTCATCCATTAAGGGAAATAGAATGTAATTATGATAATCATCCACAAGAAAATATAACCACCCATTCCATCATGCCCAGTATAAGCTAATCACTATAAAAAACTGAGAGTTAGCACGTTGTAGCAACTTCTTAGTAGCAACAGTCAAATGCCACAAGCTTCATGCATTGACACCTATTAGATTGTAGTGGGATGAAGCGATCACAAAAAAGTGAAGTGCATGTGTGTGTGTGTGTGTGTGTGTGTGTGTGTGTGTGTGTGTGTGTGTGTGTGTGTGTGTGTGTGTGTGTGTGTGTGTGTGTGTGTGTGTGTGTGTGTGTGAGAGAGAGAGAGAGAGACAGAGAGAGAGAGAGAGGTAAAGACTCGTGTTCATCACCCATAAAATAGCCACAAGCTCCATCATTGACAAAGTGAGTGTGTGTAGCTGTTTTAACTTATATAATAAGACATAATTGAACTTTTACATTCAAAAGATAGCTGGCTTCAAAGGAAAGGCAAAAATTAGTACAAAAACAACTCAGTCTTAGAATTATCTTTGTACATGGCATATGAGAATGAAGCCTCATTCTAGTATACAATGATAATGATCCAATAAAGAATTACTTCCCAAGTGGTAAGAGCAGGTATACTATCTGATAGACAATAGCTTTAAGCCAAAAAAAATCCAAGAAAGGATAGAGTCATCACGTGCATTCATCCAGACAAGACAACGGATTCGTTAGCCTTGGATGTGTATTACAGGTGTCAATGGACCATATCAATTATTATCCATGTCCAACTTACAACCCTTTTTAACTTAAAACCACTCTCAAAAAATGTTCATGTCTTTTAGTTCATTTTAGAAAAAATATTATATTTATCTCATTAAATGTCAGTAATTGTATGGTTTCTTTATAGCCCAATGTTTTAAAAGACCTTTAAATAGATATTTAATATATATATATCATTTTGATCAAAAGGCCATTACCCCTCTTGATCCAAGTGTCCTATTTTAACCCATGGGTTAGTTTTTTTAAAAAAATTGTTATGCCAATTTGTTAGGCCCATATTCCCAAGTGTCATAAAGCATAAAGTAACCTAGTTATCAGCTTGAGATATGTACCAATACTAGAACATCTCTGCCAATTTTTTCGTGCTCCAATTTAACTAATTATCATGAAGCCATAAAGTGTTTCTCAATACCAACTCTAGATACCTTCCAAAAAACCTCTCGGCTTTTGTCAAGCCCAATCAACAATCTCATGTTCATTTATGATTGTCAACCTACTAGAGTTTGTATGAAACCCACTAAAAGATCCCAAGTTAAGAAGATTAGTAATAAGGGGGAAAACCCCATATATGTTACTAGTACTATAACCTTAATGCAATATATCTTACTACATGGGAACCTTTGTAAGTGTAGCCCCAAGTTAAGAAGATTAGTAAGGAGAAACAACCCATATATGTTACCACCAGTACTATCAACATCACGCGATATAACTTACTACGCGGGATCCTTTGTAAGTGTAGCAATCCCAAACATGTCATGAGGGAGGAAAAACCCCTTTACACTATGTAGTAGTATGCAAATATTTCCATGTGTCTAATACAGTCTCAACAGGCCCGACTCTAGGCCAGAAAAACGACAGTATCAAGTATAAGGTCCCCCATTTTTGGATGTCTGAGTATTGCCACATCAAAACACGACTATACTCATTGTGCATTGGTTACCATACCATCTACAATGAGTTATAGGCGTTGTTCAAGCCAAAAAATAAAACCCAACCTTTTGCTCAAAACAAACAAAGCCCCTTCACACTACGCAGTAGTATGCATAAATTTCCATGTATTCGATAAAGTGAAGAATATTCCCGACACTAGGCCACACAAACGACAGTATCGCATACAAGATCCCCCATTTTCCTGTCCAAAATATGCCACATCAAGCACCAAAAAATTCCTTTACCAAAACCAAATGGTACTCAGTATGATCATCAATGTATTTCAAGCCATCTTTAGTTGCCTAGTTATGTAGTTGCAAAAAAAATTCAAGGAAAAAAAAACCAGGTATCATTAGTTGGTAACTGCTCGTTTAAGCAGAAAAAACCATTAACATATCCCATCAAGGAATCAAGGTGAGTACCAACCTGAGATGGTAGCTCAACAGCCTCCATAGCTGCTTAGTATCAAAAAAGCCCTCACACCTCTCCTTGAAAAACACATATAGAGGAAAATAAACCCATAGACTAAGTGAGGGGCTCTAGCCCCTCACCTTAAAAAACGCCTCCAGGCAAGTTCAAGGTGAAGATGCCCACGATCAAGTACTCCGTAGCTATTGCTTCCCAAGCCGCCTCTATGGCCACTCCTGCTTTCTTACGGGGAGTTGAGAGGGAGCGAGACCTGTGTAGGGGGTATCATATGCATTGCAGTGTAGTTAAGTGAAATAGACAAAGCCGGTGGGCATGAGGTTTAAGGTAATGAAAGCAGTTACCTCAAAAAATCCCCCAAGGGGTGGGTTCCTATGTGGTGTTTGGGAGGAAGAAGGTTACCCCACATTTTCCAATTAATTCCTTTTCCAAAAATTATTTCCACAAGGGATTTGTGAAAAAAAAATACATGTTTTTATATATATATATATATATAATCAAACTACTGTATAGGTAAACATGTGTGTGTGTGTGTGTGTGTGTGTGTGTGTGTGTGTGTGTGTGTGTGTGTGTGTGTGTGTGTGTGTGTGTGTGTGTGTGTGTGTGTAAACCACAGACAAGCCATTTTATCAAGCATTATGTGCAATCATGTCTGGGTAGGCTTCAGGTCAAGTTGGGTAAAGATGTTAGCATTAGCGAGCAAGTGAGTGCTAGTTTAACAAAGGTAAATCAATATAGTGTGTGTGTGTGTGTGTGTGTGTGTGTGTGTGTGTGTGTGTGTGTGTGTGTGTGTGTGTGTGTGTGTGTGTTAAGGATGAAGCAATCACAATCCAATTATAGTGACCAAGTGTGTGTGCATGTGTGTGTGTGTGTGTGTGTGTGTGTTATTCTTATACTTCTTATATATAAACTACCTGAACACAAAAAAGAGCACCATGTTCAAAAAACAACATACCGCAAACATCACAAAAGTATTTGCACAAAAACATTTCGGTATTCAAAGTAGTCTTTACAATTAATATTTATTCTAGTTATCCTATACATAAGGACACAAAGTAAGCCTATAGATGAACTAAGTATTTATCTTCAAGGTCGGACTGCAACAAAACTAAACATCTTTAAGCAAGGATGGGACTCTTGCTTGCATTAATACAACAAGAAAAAATAATTTGTTAGACTTGGATACATATACACGTGTCAAAGATCCTATCAATTGTTGTATAGTCAAAACTTAAAAATAATTTGATTGATTGCATTCTTGCTAAGTTCAAACTTTAGGAGTTTGGTATAAACTGAAAGAATTTGGCAAAGACTGGTTTGAAAAAGTAGGGCACAAAGACACAGTGACATCTTAAAGGTTCCAAAAAATATTCCATTGAAAATAAGTTCTACATTCTCTTCTTCTTTTATCTATCTTCATTTACATCAAGAGGCCCATCCCACCTATTGATTGGCATGGCAAAAAATATATAAGAAGATTTGGGTTTTCTTGGTTAGATGAGGTAAATATTGGTTAGAGTTAGAGACTAACAATCGCATGTACAAATGTATGTGTGAGTGCGTGCGTGCGTGCACGCTCACCTACCCTTTCTCAGCCAACCTAATGGGGTAGTAAACCCATTGAGTATAGGCCTAGTACCTCATCGGTATGTAAGTAAAGCTTGACATTTATCTCTAATGACAAACTTCGTGAGAGTGTTGCTTAGTTTCTCCGAAAACCTGCACATGAACAAACAATGGTTATATTGTACTCCAATAGGAGTTTTACGGCTTTGTAAGCTACTATCAAATAATGTTTCCATGAACATTGTACTCCAATAGGAGTTTTAAGGGTTTGTGAGCCAGTATTAGGTAGATAACATTTTTGCAATCATTATACTCAAGTAGACTATCTATTTGAATGTGGTCTTTCCCTGAAAAAATCTATGAAATTTAGACAAATTTCTTTTAAAAAATGAAAGAAAATTGGCTTTTTCTATATTTTGAAATCTGTCAAGTGAAGGAACCACAACAACAGTGACTAGAAACCCTGTTTAGGTTCTTCGTCCAATCCACCTAGCACATGTCAACCTTTGCAAGAACTACAGTCATTGGGTCTATCTAAAGATCACACACAAAATGTACTCCATAGCGAGTGTATTGGACCATCCAATTTCTCCAGGGGAACTTAATATTTAGACTTTATGTGTGTTGTTTAAAATAGACTACTTGCATAAGAACATCATCTTCAAAAAACAAATATCTTCAAAACATCACAAAAGTATTTGCACAAAAGCAATTTTGTATCTAAATCATTCTTGTACCTTTCAATCAAAAGAAATATTCATTCGAGGTTTCCTATACATCAAGAAATAAAGTAAGTCTATAGATAAACTACATCTTCATCTTCAAGGTCAACCTGCACCAAACCTAAATACCTATAAGTAAGGATAGGACTCTCACTTGCATCCATATGAAAAGACAACAAGTATTCTTTGCTTTTGATACATAGTACAGATGTAAAAGAGCCTATCATTTCTTAGTCAAAACTTTAAAATAATTAAGTTAACTACAATCCTATTATTTCAAACAATAAGAGTTTGGTGTAGAACTTAAAAGTCTTTTACAAAGCAATCCAAGTAGTCACAACCATATTACAATTCCAATTTCCTTAATATATACTTTTAAAAAGTAAAGTCAAAGCAACTCGAGCATTTAAGGGTCAGCAACCAGCCATCTTCATTGTCAAAATTGAGGAATAGTAGTCAGCTATGCCATAGCAATGAGAAAGGACAATCCATGAGCCATCACTAAGCCAAGAGCAGGCATAATACATACTAATTTTTCTTAATTTATACTTCTTATAAAAATAAAGCCAATCTAAACACCGCTCTGAGTGTGTAATAAAGACCATGTCAGGTAGGGCAGGTAGAAGCTACCAGTCATCAAAAACCAAGCTAGCTAAGTGTTCCAAACCTAGCCAGAATCCTATTGAAACAAGTCAAGTCGACATGAGCATGTGAAAACTGCTTAAAACCATCTTTTCCTTATTTCAAAATTTGACACAATTGTCATCAAATTTCCTTGACAATTTACGAAGTACCAAGCTATAACTACACACTAGGAGCAATGACCATTTAATCATTATAGTCTTAACTCTAAATTTTACATCTTAATGTAAATTACTTTTAGATAATCTTTTTGAACAAATTTGAAAACCATACTAAAACTTTAGTTCTCTAGTACGATGAGATCTTTATCAAGCCAGAATTTGGGTTTTTCTAAGAGATAAAGTCAGATCAGCAAAATATTTCCAAATGTCAGTCAAATCATTCTTCTCAAGGAAACATTAGATATAGTTTAAAGCATTGAATTTAGATATCAAAGGTTTCAATCAACAAATCATAACCACTTATCTTTCCAAATCAAGCTAATGATAGACCAAGACCTCACTCCTTTCAGCATAAATTTTCAATTTTCCAATAGAAAAAGTGAAAATCTAACCATCAAGTTCAGTAACCTTTCCATCTTTTGAACCTATATCTAGAGCCAAAAGTTGCTCTCCATGTTAAGCCAAAAAGGCCACGTAATGTAAGTATCCCAATGCACAAGTTACAAAAACTCAAAGTGAAAGTGCTTGCCAGTAGGAAAAAATATCTAGTTATAATAGCAAGAAAGACATGTTAGATGAGCATTTTATAGTAAAAGGACCCAGCCGAATTCAAAAGATCACCTAGTTAATTCTTAAATACCAATTCCAAAACAAAATGAGAGCCACACTAGCTCAGTATGATAGATTAATTTAATAAAGATCTAATCATTTCCAAGCAAGGAAACAACTACAAAGTCTAGCCATAGCTACATGAGTGGTAGGATCCAAGATGCTATACTTTTATACATACTACTATACTAGTGATAGAGAAGGTAAGATCAAAGAGCCAAAGTGAAATCAATCGTCAGAGAGCTCCACAAATATGCAACAAGAAAATATTATCAAGGAAACATCAATATCAAGAAGGAATCCAAACCCCATATGAGTAGTGAATTTTTATTGCATCTACAATGTATTTCATAGTGAAGTTTTGTATGTTCTTTAAAATCACTTCACCATTTTCAAATTATCCCTCAAGAATAACCCAAACATCAAAAAACCCAAGATTATCATGTGGTGAATAAGCCTTATTAGTAGTAGAGGTGCTAAGATTTATAAAAAAAAACCATTATGACAATAATTAATATCAAATGACATGTCCTCATTAACTACAACGGTGATACCAAAAAAAAAGGTCAACAAATGACTGAAACAGAAAAGAACCTATAAAGCTGCATTAATTTAGAGTAGCTTTGTGTGTCGATAGTGTTATGCCAGAACAAAAGATGCACAACACTCCTCACACTCAGACTACCAAAAAGTATTGTAAGGCTCACCATTTATATAGATGAATGCAGCACCTTGTGAGAGGACTCTAGTTGGGTGCCTTCCTCCAATCATCCTCGCTTTCTAGCACTTATAGGGGAGGCTAGTCCAGCACATGGAAGGGACAGGAACCCTGGTCGATATCAAAACACATATGCCACCAAAATACACCAAGCAAGGGTGAGAATGAATATCATTAGCACAATAAAGGGAAAGGGAGTTCAGGTTAAGTCCGTCAACAGATCAAAAGAGAGAGGAGACCTCTCGAAGTTTAGTCAAAAACTGAAGGGGGCAAGAGAGAGTGCATAATCCTAGCATATCTCAGAAAAGTAGGGTAAGGAACCCCCATTGCGGGGAATTAAAAACATTAATAATTATCCAAGCACCCACTTAACTCATCCAAGGAGGAGGGTCCCATATGGTTTAATCACCCCCTATACAATATAAACATCATCTCCATCATACCATGGGAAAGAGAAGAGGAAAGGCCCATATTTGCATATTGAGGATAATATATGGAAAAGTATTATGGTAATTACCCACAAGACAATAAAGCTATCATCTCCATTATGCCTAGCATAAGCCACATTCACCCATTGAGGGAAGTGTCACTTCCAAACTCATGGAAATCACCCATGCAACAATGTAAACCTCGGCTCCATCATGCATAAACTAGATTCTCCTATTGAGGAGAGTGTAGAGTAATTATTCATGGTAGGGAGAAGAGGAAAAGAAAAAATTCAACCATAGCAAAGAAAAGAGGAAAAATACAAATACATCAATTGAGGAAGGTACCAGGTAAAGAATCAAGGTAATCATCCACAAGACAATATAACCATCTGCAACATTATGCATATCATAAGCTTCATTTATCCATTAAGGGAAATAGAATGTAGTTATGGTAATCATCCACAAGAAAATATAACCATCCATTCCATCATGCCCAATATAAGCTAATCATTAAAAAGATTGAGAGTTAGCACGTTATAGCAACTTCTTATAAACAGTCAAACGCCACAAGCTTCATGCAGTGACACCTAGTAGATTGTAGTGGAATGAAGCCATCACAAAAAACTGAAGTGAACAAGTGTGTGTGTGTGTGTGTGTGTGTGCGTGTGTGTGTGTGATTCCTTATCCCCATCAAAATGATTTATATAGTTAACATAACTAAACAAGACCTTATCAAAAGAACCCTTCAATTATGACACCATGTATACAAATTTTTGTTTCACAAAAACAATATTGCTTTTGATTACATAAACCAACGATATTGATACAATGAATGAAGAAGAGGTGCCAGTGCCCCCAGATGAAGAAGACTGAGACCTATACCTGACACCACTCAATTCCTATTTCCTACAGATATTATTTCTTACCTCTTGTAATAAATAAATATACATCAATAAAAATAAATGAGACCCTCCTCATTTGATTCTCTATATTTTTATATATTTATTTATTTTTTATATAGCTAACACTATTCTAGATTCCATGAATTGTTTATATATACTAACTTATTTTTTCCATCATATCCATATATTATATCTATACATAATTCACAACTATGCATATTTTCAAAACCCTAAGAATTTATTAGGTCATGCTCTCATGCAAGGAGGGGATTACCTTTGGAGCCTTATGCAAATTCAACAAAAGGGGGGCCACTGAAGACTTCTTGTAAAGAAAAAGAGGCTTTTTGGTGGGATTTTTTATATCTATCTCCACTCCAAATTTGAAGTGGTGGTTATGAGATAAAATGTGGAACAAGAGCTGAATAATCACCTCAAAAATTTTGATAACTTTTGGAGCTACCACCGGTGAGATAGGATTTTTTTAGTGGACCCAAGTCTGACCACTTTTCTCACAAGTAACCCATAGTCTTCTCTCACCTCTTTTCCTATTTCCACACACACATACACACACTCATTTCTCTCTATTCCTCACTCAAACCTGCAACTTCCATGGTTTTCTCTCACCCTATTCACCATTAGCTTCCCCTCTCTTACCCATAGCTCTCTTTTGAAGCTTTACCTATATCCACCATCTCCATATCTCTCTCTATTACTGCTATATTACAATTAATTTATCCTACCCTTTCAAGAATGCATAAAAAATCAGCAATCTAACCATACTTAATCTATGCAAAATGGGGTTTTTTAATCAACAAAACCCTCATTCTCTTTGTGGTGATTCAACTATGGCGGCGGCGTGAAAAGAAGAAGAAGAAGAACGGCGATCACTTTTGACAATTTATGCAAGGGTGAGTCCACGATTCCTCAAGGATTCACCATCTCAAGGGTACACCCATCTCATTCACCCCTCTTTTCTCATCCTTCAAGTCATTCTAACCATTGTAATTATATTACTAGCTTTTTCTAGTGATTACTAACACTAACTACTAACCTACTAACACACTCTAAAAAATCACTTTTTCTCAAGACATGTACATATAGTAAAAACTCTCTCTCTCTCTCTCTCTCTCTCTCTCTCTCTCTCTCTCTCTCTCTCTCTCTCTCTCTCTCTCTCTCCTTCCTTTCTTAAAACTCTACGTTCGCCTTATCTACCATCAATAATGCATTGTCTTGAGTCCACATCCATGACTCAACAAGAAAAAGAAGGACCACAATGTTTTGATATTCAGCAAGAATCATAATCTTGATTTGTTAGTTTGTAAATTAGGATTTCCAATAATCTTAATGAGAGGTCTCCAACCAATAAATAAGCCCCTCTCCTTCTTTTAAACCCATCTCCCAACATCTCACAAGCACCCCAATACTCTATACATGAGGAGAGATTTGGGTGCAGTTATCATCTTGTGAGCTTCGCACTTGGTGTGAGAGAAGCTTTGATACTACACGTTGCAAAGTGAGAGAGTGTGAGTGCCCTATTTCAAACCACTATTGTACATGCTCTTCCACTATCAATGATTGAGTTTTTGGTGCTTCAAAGGCGTGTCTTGATTCTAGAATCGTCATCCTTCCACTTGTGTTGCGTGGTTTGGTGGAAGCAAGGTGACTTGTATCTTTTAAGTTTTGTCATTTGAGCTTGTTTGAGAAAGTGGTTAGTGTGTTCTCATTGCCAAGTTCCTTGTTCATGGTAAGAGTGTTTTTTGTTGAGAGATTTTCTATACACTAAGACAGTGTGTGTGTGTGTGTGTGTGTGTGTGTGTGTGTGTGTGTGTGTGTGTGTGTGTGTGTGTGTGTGTGTGTGTGTGTGTGCGTGCTAGCAATGTTTACCATTCACTAATTGTTGGTTTAGTTTATGCAAGCTCTGTGATAGTATACAGCCTTACCTTGCAATTTTTCAATCAAGTATTTGAACAAACTCCATTCCTCTCTCTCTTTCTTCCCTTTGATTTGACTCTCTTGATCTATTCGGTGTGTGTCTTGGTGTGAGATTGTTTGTGTGTGTTTTGTTGCACCTCCTCTTGGTCGTGACAAGATCTCTTTTGCGTCCTAGTTCGCATCCCATGACTAGGTAGTGCCCCTTCACTTGTTTGGTTGTGGGAATTTTGTTGTTGTTTCTTGCTTGTGGTTGTTCCAACCCCAATTGAGAAGCACGGCAGCCTTGAGGGGTGTTTAGAGGTCACCTTTCTTGTTTCCCACCCTGGACCATCTCACTACTAAATGTAGAAAAAAGGCTCATTGAATCTTTGGATGACAACCTTGCTCAAAACCAAAGGGAACATCTATGCAAATTTAATCGTCGACCTTTTCACTAAAATCCAAATTTTTAAAGCAATATGCTACAAGCATCCAATTGATTAGCACACCTTTTTGTTATAATATGTACAGAGCGGATGCCCTATATGTAAAGAGCGCTCGACCATTTTACTAAACTGCTAGCGTGTGCAATTTATATGTGTAAGCATCAATAAGTATAGCTTAGTGGATCACATCATGTGTGTGTAGCTAATTTACTTAAATAACTAAACATAAATAAACATTTAAGTTTAAAAGACAGCTGGCTTTAGACAAGAGACAATGATAAGCACAAAAAAAACTTTGTACATTGCTATAAAATGAGAGTTCATCCTAGTGTAAAAGTACAATGGACAATCTAAGCTGTTTTTTCCATGAAGTGGCAAGAGTCTGGTATATCAAGGGCAGCCATTTGCTTTAAGACAAAAAAAATTCCAAGAAAGGATAGAGTCATCACGTGGCATCCATTCAAGCAAGACAACAAATATGTTAGCCTTAAATGCGTTTTACAAGTGTCAATAAACTTTATCAGTTGTTGGTATCTCTGTCCATCTTTAAATCGTTTAACTTAAACTCAATATCGAATCATTTAAAAAAGTCCCAAGGTCTGAGTTATTTTTGGTTCTTTTTAAACTTGTATAAAGGTCATCACTCCTTTGAGATATAAGTATTTTAATGTAGGTTTATTAGATACCCCATTTTTTATTTTCTTTAAAAATAGTTTATTATAAAATTAAAAATGTGATCGAAAGGCCATTCCCCCTTTCGATCCAAGTGTGTTAATCCTCGTTTTGCCCAAAGTTTTTGTATGTAAAGTTTTTTTTCTCTGAGTTTAAATAGCACCATTACTCATTTATAAACTCCCTCAATCCAATCCAGCCTTAAAATCTGCACGATTAAAACCAGTAAGGCATCATGGCAGAGTGTAGTTTACCATGGAACAAAAATACCCCAAGTAAGGCCCTAACAAGCTATAGCATCCATGGTACTGGTTGTGTCCGGCACAAAAACTTCAAGTTTTATAGGGCTAAGAGGTCGGGCTGTTAGAAAGAGAGTAGAGCCGAACCCTCTAAATAGAAAACAGTTAAACTCAATAAACAGATCAATACCACCTTTCTTAATCTACAACCGATATCCATTCAGTAGACAGATCCGCATCTCACCACATCATCAATACCAAGTCACAACATGTGAACACCATTCCCCAAAATGTCATAACCATTTACTTAAACCATTCTTATCATAGGATGAGCTCATCTTGAAAACTAATCACGAATGTCAGTTTACAAATAGTAAAAAAAACAATACCAGTACGGTCAATACAGAGTTATTGTAGCGCCATCTATTTCCAAGAGGTAAGCGGGATGCAAAACTCATGCAAAATTATGTGTGTAAAGCAGGATACACCGACAATTTATGATGTTCCTAAGTTATGTCAAACCAAGCTAGGTAGTAACCCTTCTGTGAAGCAAGCCAGTCAATGAGTAGTGCAATCCTTCACTAACGTATCTCCATGCTCACAATAATGTAAATGCCATGTTTTATGCAGTAGTATGCTTCTGCAAAGCTCATAGACCAACCATAAAAACTGACAAAGTAACCAGATTATTAAAGCATGACCTATATACCAAAAAATCTTTAGAACACTAGTATGTCAACTAGACCTATGAGTTATCCAAGGTAAACACAGACCTAAGAGGGTTGCTCAGACAACTCCATAACTTCATAGTAAATGGCTATGCACTCTCTCCTCTCTTTCACATACACACTCAAAAAGAAATGTACCCAAGGCTATGTGAGGGGCCAAAGCACCCTCACCTCTTATATAGTAGTGCTGCAAGGTTTGGATCCTCTGACTTGCCCAAGGCAGTAAAATCACCCATGATCCTTGTACTCAGTAGGTGCAAGTTTCCAAGAAAGCTAATACGGCCGCCCCTACTTGTATAGTGGGGGTTGAGAGGGAGAGAAAAGGAAAGGTTTTGCATGGGTTTGCCTTGAGCACGGGGTGTGTTACACTGGGGAGAGGGCATGAAATGTTATGCTACAGTATGGATAAGGGGGAGAGAGGGCATGAAATGTTCGATCGCTTTTAAGAGGCATGAATGCCACGTTTGCTTACACCTTGTAATACGGGTGGGTACCCATAAGGGAAGGAAAGTTTAAGAAATGCCGAGCTAGATGATGGGTAGAGAAAACCTAGGAGGGGAGCAAATGAGGTATATAAAAAACAAGTAGCGGAACACAATTAAAGCTGACCAATATATGTTGTGGTGTTTCAACAATCAATCTGAAGTGCCTAAGAACTAATTAGTGTTGAAAGCATGAACTTGGGCACCGTAGTTTAATAAGAAAAGGCCCCTACGGGAGGAAGGAACTATGAGGGCATGGGTCAGCTGATCAAAGTTGGTAGCAGTACCACAGTGTGTGTGTGTGTGTGTGTGTGTGTGTGTGTGTGTGTGTGTGTGTGTGTGTGTGTGTGTGTGTGTGTGTGTGTGTGTGTGTGTGTGTGTGTGTGTGTGTGTGTGTATAGTTGTTTTATCATAATTAATAAGACATAATTGAACTTTTACATTCAAAAGACAATTGGCTCCAGAGAAAGGAAAATGATAAGTACAAAAACAACTCAGTCTTGGAATTATCTTTGTACAATGCTTGTTTGAATGAAGCCTCATTCCAGTATACAGATATCAGAAGTACTTCCCTTGCAGTAGGTGTATGTATAATCCTGTATTGGACAACTACTAAAAGCCAAAAAAAACCTTCCAAGATAAGATAGAGTCCTTACTTGTATCCATCCAAACAAGACAATAGATATGTTAGCCTTGGATATGTTTTACAAGTATCAATGGACTATACGAGTTGTTATCCATGTCCATCTTTTAGAAAACAATTTTAAAAAAACTTTTAAGCCTAATCCAAAGTATTCATAAAAAATGTTTTATTTTTCCAAGGTTTTGAAATATTATCTTATATAGGAGGCCATAACTCCTTCTAATGCAAGTGAGCAATCCCCCCCTTTTTAAAAAAAAACCATTTCCACTTACCAAGAGCCTAAGGAAGACTCTTTATTTAGTAGATTTAAGAATATCAAACTAGTTTTTGTTTTGATTAAGATAGATGAAGTATACCCTTCATTATAGTTTAAGGAACCCTTCTTTCAAAGTTTGAATATCACTTAGCTTCATTATACAACACCTGAGTAAATCAAGTGGTAGAGATCCCTTAGTGTAGATGCAAGTTTTAGCTAGACTGAATGCTCAACCATGAAGTAAGAGAAATAGATGCCATTATGGGCCTCTTTTCAACCAAGTCTTGATCATGTGAAAAAAATTTATAGCATCACCCATTAAAAAGTAATCGGTAATCCACCAAGGTATGCAGCTGGGGGGATCCCCCCAAAAAAAACCCATCCCCGATCAGCTATTATCAAAATAGACAGTAAGCAGTCGGGCCCCCCTTTTTTTATATATATGGTCAGTGTATCAGGTTAACAACCAGTACCATTTTTCAAAATCAGCAAGAATTTGATAAGCTGATCGACAGTCGATCCTTACAGTGCAACCCTAATAGCCTCAAACTCACCAATGTTCAATTATATACAACGCAACAGTAGTGACCGGATTGTAACTTACCATAGGAGTGTTGATTCAATCAATTTTTGCCACATACAGTAAATAATATCAAACCTTCAAGCTAGTCCTTACCCGGTTTCTCCGATAAGGACCAACAATCCACAGTAGTGCCTCCATTTAAGCAAAGCCAACCAAACAGTGGTTCTTACCAAGTTAAGCGGCATGTTATGCCACCCCATACAATGGTTCCAACCGAAGCTCCATTATAAATAGATGG
The DNA here is from genome assembly GCF_014529385.1 of Adiantum capillus-veneris. Classification (NCBI taxonomy): domain Eukaryota; kingdom Viridiplantae; phylum Streptophyta; class Polypodiopsida; order Polypodiales; family Pteridaceae; genus Adiantum; species Adiantum capillus-veneris. The sequence goes on along the minus strand of NC_140941.1, from coordinate 76,394,650 downwards.
GATACTTACCTTCTTGATGGGCAAGGAAATCACCGCAAAGTATAGTAAGCCAACCCATACTGTAGGGTTTATCAGTAAAAGCAAATGATAGGATACTTACCTTCATAATGGGAAAAAAAACACATACCACGACACAGTTCAGTAAGCCAACCTACTCAGTAGGTATTACCAAATTCAATAAAAGGTGATATAGCGTCAGTAACATGTGTAAGACCCTCAAGATTTAAATAATCCATCCAAAGCTTTCGGCACCATATTACTCCTATGCCAAGACAAGAGGCAGATACCATAACATCTTCCCACATATTATAGCACAGAAATTACTGCAGTCCACCTTGTTTATGACCAAAAAATGCCAAAACCAAATGTTTTTAGAAAAAACCCGTGAACCAAAGTATTAGAATAAGTTTTTAGAAGGTGATCAATAGCCCAATGTTTCAAGCCAATGCATAGTATCCCAATGCACAGTAGCCCAATGTTTCAAGCCAATGCATAGTAGCCCAATGTTTTTCCCACCTCAAAGCTAACTTGATTTTTAATCACAACGGTGACTAGTGGATGATTCCTTACACATGCATCAAACTATGATTAAGAGTGACTAATTGCTTGCATGATTACTAATTAGATTAAGATTTATGCAATAGATCATGGATACGAAGAATTAGAGAGTATCTAATCAGTATTTTAACTATGATTATGCATACTAGATGCGAATATTGGAGAGAATTGCAACAAGCATGAATTAAATTGGATATTATCGAGATTAGGCTGAATTCCTCTCGAAATTTTGATGCAAGGGCCTCCTTGAGACGAGAAACGAGCAGCACCTTCCTCCCTAGCTCCTCTTCCAAAGACTATGTCCGCCGGCAGTACCTCCTCAAGGTGTGTGTGTGTGTGTGTACTTAGTGTGTGTGTGTGTGTGTGAGCATATATGTGTGCTTGTGTGTGTGAGAGAGCATGCTCTTATATAGGCTCACAAGCTGAAAAATTCAAATTTGCCTGCTATATGCATCTGGAGGATTACTCACTTCATGCATGGCAACTCTAGTTTCATACTTACCAAGTGTCCCAACCTGCTCAAGAGCTCACTTAGTCTCTCTCTCTCTCTCTTGCATGGAAAGTAACCCACGAGCCCTGTGAGTGTGTGAGGGCGCTCTCTTACTGCCAAACGCAATCTGCAGTGGCCTGGAGCCAGTTCCCACACAGCCCCCAAGTCTCAGTGCCTCCCCACACAACTTTAGGAAAATTTAATTTTAACTTAAGACGGGCAATACGAATGAGAATTTAATGCCGGAACTTTCTATACTAAGCTCTAATTAAGGTGTATTAACCTGGGTACCTGCCATATTTAGCAGTCTCCTCGGCGTCCGAAAATGCATTTTTTTCAAATTTGGGATACGGGTGCAATTTTTCGAGACGGTCAACACTGACGGGTCGGGTGACCAAAAACTTACTAATTTTGGAAAATTTCTACAAAAATTATTTTAATTCGCTTTTGGAAGCTTTATGACATTCTAAACATCATGACATCGAGAGATTTTGGAAAACTGCTAAAAATAGTAACTTTTTCCATTATGATTGTTTCATGGTACAATGGTGTTTTTTTAGCTCGGGGTCGGAGACCTTACATCCTCCCCAACTTGAAAAATTTGAGATGTCCTCATCTCAAGAATACATCTGGATAAAGTCTATGCTAACTAATTAGGTACATATATCCTTTGTCTAAAGTAAAGACATCCTTTGATAATAGAATAGTCTTTAGCTTTATGCGTCTTATTTTGCTGAACTTTGAAGAGATCCTGGTGCTTCAATTATTGCTCACTAGGATTAGCAGTTGCAACATACAGAGCTGCTCTCTCATCAGCTTCGTCACCCACAGTTGGTTGTCTCACTGCGGCATTAGCGAAAGCTTCGCTTCCTTGTCCTATGTTTCCTCTTCCTCAGCCTCCTCTTCCGTTTGGTTGATCTCGCCCGTTGACGTTCAGGGGTACATTATTAGCACCGGATGTTTGGGAAATCCTTTTTGGACATTAGCTTTTGTAATGTCCATACTCCTGGCACTCAAAGCATCTTATATTGGGACACTCGGTAGCTGCTGTAGTAGCTACTACCGGACGATGGTCGTATGCAGGGTTGATTGGTTTGTTACTTCAGTTGTCTGGCCTCGCCCTCTTTGACAAATAGTATTGACTATCTTGGGTAGTCTTTTGAATCTCTTTAGCTAACGGTTTGGCCCTTAGCAAGGCATCTTGCAGAGTTTCTGGCCTGAGAGCTTCTAGTCGGTTGTTCAAGGGGTCGATGAGTCCTTGGCAGAACCGTGCTACTTGCTATTCCAATGTCATCCTAGGAGCATATCTCCGAAGTGTGACGAACTTCGAGTAGTATTCTTCAACGGAAGAAGTCAGCTGTCGAAGTGAGAAAAACTCATTCATCTTCAAGGTTTTGTGAGCGGGTGGTAAGTATCGCTCCATCACAGTAGCCTTGATGTCTTCCCATGACTGGGAGGATCCCTTGATATCTAAGTCCCTGCAATGTTGCTTCCACTATATCTTGGCATCGTCAGAGAAGCGGAACATCACAAGCATGGTTTGATTCATGGGTTGGGTTCCCGCAGCTTTGAAATAGTCGTCCATTGCTTCCATCCATACTTCTGCATCTCTCTCCACATTAATCCCTTCGTCTTTAAAGGTTGGAGGCTGAGCTTGCTTAAGGAGAAGCTTTTTCTCCTGAACGGCGGTATATAGCACAGTAGACGGTACCTATCCAATGGTATAAAACTCATTACTATAGCACTCTTCTCAAATGAACCTAGGCTTTTCCATACTCAAGAAGAAATTTAACTTTTTGGGCTTAACCAGCCTACTTAATCTGTACAGCTATCACAAAGGATTTAACCATTCCACCATTAGTTTAAATTCCATTGAATACATCCAAAATTGTCCGATAAATAATGGTAAAAACTTTACTCGAGAGCTTTAATCCATACTTATAACTTTATGTGCATCAACAGGCTACCTGCCCGCAGCACTAGTCGCACCAACGACTTCTCAAAAAAAATCATGTGGAACCCGCTGAATCCCAACAAGCTCAACGAGTAAAACTCTTTAACATCACTCAGGAGACAATCCACTAGACAAATCTAATGTCATTATTATGGGAAACATCATGCTCAAGCTTTGAGTACGAGCTATCCTACTATCCCTTATTTTTTTAAATTTCAAACAACATCATTTTCCAGTTCGTAAACCTATAGCTCTGATACCAGGTGTGAGGTCCCCACCCTGTCGTCTCAAACGACGGACCTGATGGTAAACCTGATGGCCACTATATTTACAGCGGAAACAAACAACGCGGACGATCTCTCATCACCAAGTGAATCGAGTTCGAGCCTACTAGCTTCGAGATCTAGTTCCATCTCGTAGGGGAAGCGTGTCTAATCAATTATCGGTCCTAAAACCCACCTATCAAGAGGAGAGGAGTCTCGAGTTCCTTTTTCCCCATAGCTTTCAGAGGCACGTACACTTGAGACTTCGCCGCTCTTGGGGCAATGAGTAATACTAGCGTCAATTTACAGTACTATGGGGACGGAGAGTTCCCGACAAATCGGGACCACCTTCTCATAGGAATTGGCAACCTGAGCCAAGGCCCCACTTTCCACCCCATACTCACACTTCCTTTGTTACCTAATTACTACCACAATGGTTGTTTTGTTATAGAAATGATATTTTATGATTTATTCCAGTTGACAGGTGGAAAAGACTAAACCGAGCTAGGGCTATGCAAATGGAAATATATATTGTACATTTTATTATTCAAGTGCTCTTTATGAGCTTTGGCCATTTATGACCGGCCGGCTAGTCTGTACTCACTTTGACCATTCACGAAATCTATAAATGAAATACGTGCAAGAGGGAAATGGTCACTCTTGCACGGGGGGAGATTGCACCCAGTGCTTGCGTTGTAGCCGAATCTAGTCTCAAGCTAGTATGCTTGGGATATTGAGTTTTCTGAGATGCTACTATTGGGCACAAGAATTCAGAGGGAAGGGCATTAGTAAAAACACTTCCACCGCCATGTAAAACTATGCGTTCAACAATAAAACTTATGAAATGTGGACATAGGAAGAACACTGGCAAAACCTTGAACATCTAATTTTTTTTACCACAAATGTACTAATTTAACAGATTCACCCATTCATCAGAAGGAAATGGGTGATCTATGCCCACATGAAATTATTGAAAAATATGGTATTTGGGTGTATTATATTATATATGTGAGCCGATTTATAAATTCTCGACAATTTTGTAAATTTGATTCGCAAGATCCGACGGCCCATGATCTTCGTGCACCATGACTTTCGCCTCCACCCTTGATCCTATTTGAACATGCCGTGTGATATAGTGTTGGGGAGGCACTACCTTGAGATGAATTTATATTGTGTGTTAAGAAATTGTGGTGCCATATAAAATTAGCATGTGTTGGCCACATGTGCCCATGCATAAGTGATGTCCAAAGCATAGATGCACACAAATACATAGACCACAAGATACATGCATAAACAAACAAACAAACACACACACACACATGCAAGATGAAGGTTAAAAAGGAGACTTTGTCCTTGAATTCTTATAATGAGCACAAGACTGAGATCGCTTGGAACACACCTTTGCTTGGCCTAATAATTTGGAAATGTCGGCCTACCCTAGCCCTAAGGTATTTCCCTCATAATAGCACACTAATATCTTTAGGTTTTCTTTGATATTAACCAGTGGGACAAACCTTGGGTTTAAACTTGAATTTTCCTTGTGGTTGGGACAAAGATGGGTAAAGCCTTTTTTAGCCGATTCACTTTTGATTCTGTCTTATTATATCTACATACTTATGTTCTACCTGCAAAATGCATTTTGGAAATTTCACTGCAAGTGGACACGTGGATCTGAGTATAGCTAGGGTGCAAACACTGGCAGATCACATGGGCATCGTTATTGCCAACCATGGAATGGCTACCGACTTGGGAGAATACACAGGCTGGTTTGTGATGCAATGAGGGGCTTGTGCATGGCTAGGAATGGTCCTCATTGTACTCAAATGGATTGCCTAAACAACACTATTTAAAGGTGAGGTTTACCCTCACTTAGCATGCTTGTGTATTTTTAGTTTGTGTTGCATTTTTATTGTGAGTGGAAATACTATGTGTGGGTTACATTATGTCTACGGGGAAGGATAAGCAACCAAATATGGAGGTGCAAACAATGTCTTCTTCTCAGGTGGGTTTTATGCTTGATGTAAAAATAATCAGGTTGTTACTTAATACATGATCAAGAGATGACACGGTTGTTTTTCTCTGCATATAAGAAGTTGAGTATGTGGCATATATATTCTTGAGTAGATGGGTGCCTTCTTTGATCGAAGAGGGTTTCTTGAGCTAAGGGGTCATCCGTTGCCCTTAAATACCTGAGGTAGGGTAGAGCCTCAGCTGGCCAAGTATACCTTGTTGGGATTCTGTTGGTTGAATGCTGGCAAGATTAATAGGTTTTGCATGTACCATCAAGGCACTAGATAACCATGTGATGTATGTAAATTAGTCATACATTTTTCATGGTTAGAATATGCAAAAAAATTGCTTTTTGCTTCCTGTCCATAGCATGTTTTTTTAACTTTCCCTATTTCCCTAGGTATTCTCCTTACTTGTTAAGGCTGACTCACAATAGGCACAATGTGTAAACTTTGGCAACATCCTTGGGCGACAGCTTTATCTAGAAGTTTCAATGTAGTAGGATGCTTGATTTATGGTGTGTATGTTGTAGTAGGCTAGTAAATAGCTCCCGCTTAAGTTGATATGGTTGAGTGTTCACCTAATTGCTGATAAATATTGCTCCCTATTACTCTAGCTAGGAATTTGCATAGACTTGCGGGAAGGGTTCACTTGAATTTATTAATGATGAACATTTTGTCAGAGTATTGTTGATGTTGTGCAGGGTCTTGTATACTCCAATTACCATGGAGTTGAGAGTGTTTCAGTAAAAAGATGCCTGCCAATTTTGGTTGACATGGTTTAGTGGTAAATACATCGGCCTGGCACTCAGTTGGTGTAGGTTACAACAAACACAGCTTTGTTATGAGGTTTGATCTTGGGTTTACGGATGCCTAATGCAATTTGGCTAACTAAATGCATTTTGGACCAGGGGAAAGATAAGGTAGTTGTGTTGTGGGCTTTTTTTGCTACCTGCACTTAGCAAGATTCAGTATGACTTCCTTTCTGAGTAGGACTAACAGGGTTCTTGTTGTTGGATGACTTCCTTTCTGGTATGACTTCCTTTCTGAGTAGGACTAATAGGGTTCTTGCCGGATGAGCTGACTTTGGTGGAGTACTTGTCTGATGACGTATTCTAGATAATATATGTTTATTAATGCATGGCAATATAGTTTTCCTACTAGAGAACTATGGTTAACTGCATGTGCAGTCTCACTCCCGAAATAATACTCCTTAATGTCTCTTTATTACTCTGACATTTGCTTGTGATTGTTGGCACGATAAATGGGTCAGTATACACTGACTTGGTATGGCATATATCAGAATATGCATGAGTGTTTGCTTAGTCTCCTTTACTATATTACTATGGGTGTTCAGAGGGATCCGTATCCATGAGTTTACAGGAACAACCTGAGTGAGTGATATGTTTGTGTAATATACAAAAGCTTGTCACTCGATTATTCCTTATGTAGGGTCTGGTACACTATGATATTCCATTGATTGTGTCCTACTTAAGCATGTATGATGCATGCATGCATCATCTAGTTGCTAGTAACATGGGTTCCCCCTACTTTTGGTAGAATCCAGCATAAACGTGCTGGATTAGTTCACTATACATTAGTAAAGGCAAAACCATTTTAGAATTTGGCAGATGATATGTATGGACCCTGTTACTCAGTTTACCATAGGGTCTAAGAGGGATTTTTGTAATAATTTTCCTGCCAAAGTTGGTAAACATGGTTTGAGAAATGTATCAGACTGACAATAGGTTGGTGTAAGGTTAAGGCAAACGGGTTTGTTATATGGTATGTTCTTGGGTTTATGGATAGCTAATGCAAATCTACTAATAGGTTGAACTTTGGACTAGGGTAAAGGTATGGTTGTTAAGAAACAAAACCATTTTTGCTACCTGCACTTGGCTAGATTGGGTGGTATTACTTGTTGTTGATTCCTTAAGGTATATGACTAACAAAGATCTTGTTGGATGTGCAATTTTTGTTAGAACACTTGGGCCCTAGTGGCATGTTCAAAGATATTAAATGCATTAGGACTCATTGGTTTATGCATGGTACATAGTAGAATGGCGGAGCTGGGTCTTGACTAAGGGAACAGTGAATGAATGCATATGCATTCTTGTGACGTTTTTGTCCAAAAAAATTTATAGAAAAAGGTTGTGTCGATTCGGTTAACCATACTAACTTTTCCCGAAACTAATTGTTTACTAATACCAAGAAGAATCAAAGTATAAGCTAGGATGAGTATTGTGTTTGATCCTATCAAGAGGGCTCAGATCTTGACAAAACTTAAAGCAGCAAGGGTTGACTATGTGGCCTCAAAGAATGTGGCAAATATTAGTAAAAGAACCTATCTAAAAAGGGCCTGCAAGAATACGGAGATTAATTATAAAGACCTTTAGCACAGGAATGCCTCTTTTGAAGATCTTAGGTCGTTTTCTATTATATGTAAAACTGATTAGCAATAAGGTGTTGAGCTTTTGAGAAGTACTGGTTGAAATGTTTGCCATGTTATCAGTTAATTTGGCTTTTAATGATTGTTTACTTTCACCAAAAAGTTGTACCTTTGTGACACAGATAACAACTAGGATGCCCATGCATACAGAGCCAATGCTAACTGAATGTTCTTTTGTTTCTATGGGTGTAGGTGAGGGCTATTGTCTTTGGTTTTGCTTTTTTTGGCTACTATACTTATTAGAAGCTTGGCTGCAAGTTTCAGGTTTGAGAAGAAATTTGTACCTAGGATGGTGACTTGTACCAACCTGATAATATTCATTTGTACAAAATTTCTATTCAAGTGTATTTTGTACAGAAAACCTTGTTTTAATATGGGTTCCTTGGTCTCTGAACATATATATGTTTGTTTGTGGGCAGTATATGTAGATAGCATAAACACACACACACACACACACACACACACACACACACACACCTAAGTACTTATACAACTAGTATTTAACCTAGTACAAAAGCAGACTCTTTACTAGGTTTGGTTTAGGATTTTTTTTAAAAAAATTACCCCCACAACCCCTCAATACAATTGAAGTATGGGACACTACCCCAAAAGAATGGTAACTGGCGGACATTTCTAGATACTGAGTTAAATGACTTTGTGCATATTGAGTAGTTCACGCTTGTCGCTTACAATATCTACCTCACGACCTTACTGCCACATGAACTTTGTGCACCTGCATGCTGCATGATGATGTTCTTTTTCTCTTCTCTCCCACTCAATCCCCTATGGGGCCATGGCGGCTACCGTTTGTAGCCAGACACTTTGGAAATCCCGATCAGAATTTAAATACATAGGTCTGCATCATCATGAAGCACTATATAAAGGTGAGGATGTGCCCTTGAGCCCCTCACTTAGTCTTTTTGCGTGGTGTTTGTGTTGGAGTAAAGAGAGATTTGAGGGATTTTCCTGGAAGCTTGCCTATTGTCTAACCATGGAGCTTGTAGAAATAGATGGTGCTTCTCAGGTCCGGATTCTATAAAAGTATTTCTTTACTAGTTTTGTTGCACCAGACATTCTGGTTTTATATGGTTTGCAGGGAAATTTTCTAAACTAAATTAAGAGAAATGGTGTGGCTTGATATTTAGCAGCCATGAGCATTAAAACAAACTAGTCCATTAACTTACGTGATTTCTCTGGTCTTTTTAGACGATGCAAGTAAAAAAACAATGGTCGATAGACTTTTTTTTTAATTTGTTTTGACTTTGGGCATAAAAGTCACTTGGCCTGAGCAGATGAATGAGGATTGGAGGGTTAAACACTTGCCACTGGCAAACTTAAACATAGCTATGGGATAACTTAGAAACTATAAAAAAAGGGGGAGGCACACATTAAGTGCCCAATAGGTACTTATTTGCTGATGGCCAACTACTGAATTTTAATTGTTTACTACACATATCCTTGGTCTTTGAACATATATATGTTTGTTTGTGGGTAGTATATGTAGATAACAGAAACACACACACACACACACACACACACACACACACACCAAGAGGCAGCACAAATTAATGATTTCTACTTCAAAAATGGAAATTAAAAAAAAAACCTTCTACAAATTCAAAAAAAATAAATCTTCTCAAATCCCTATGACAAAAGCAGTACACTACAATGCGGATACCCTGAATGTATCAAACACCCATATGCATGTGCACACACACACACACACACACACACACCTAAGTACTAATGAAAAAGCTCTATATACCTCTTCACCTAAAACACCCCCCCCCCCCCCTCCCTCCCTTTACACACACACACACACACACACACACACACACACACAATGGTAAGGCTACCAACTTTGATCAGTTGACCCATGCCCTCACAGTTCCTTCCTCTCGTAGGAGCCTTTGCTTATTAAACTATGGTGCCCAAGTTCATGCTTTCAACACTAATTAGTTCTCAAATTGACTAATAAACACCACAACTTTTATTGGTCAACTTTAATTGTGTTCGGCTAATTGTTTTTTATATACCTCATTTTCTCCCCTCCTAGGTTTTCTCTACCCATCTAGCCCGGCATTTCATAAACTTTTCTCCACTTAGGGGTACCCACCTGTACTACAAGGTGTAAGAAAACATGGCATTCATGCCTCTTAAAAGCGATCAAACATTTCACGCCCTCTCTCCCCCTTTTCCATACTGTAGCATAACATTTCAAGACCTCTCCCCATTGTATCACACCTCGTGCTCAGGGCAACCCCACGCAAAATCTTGCCTTTTCTCTCCCTCTCAACCCCCACTATACAAGTAGGAGTGGCCATATTAGCTTTCTTAGAAACTTGCACCTACTGAGTACACGGATCGTGGGTGATTTTATTGCCTCAGGTAAGTCAGAGGATCTGAACCTTGCATCACTACTATATAAGAAGTGAGGATGCTTTGGCCCTTCACTTAGCCTTGGGTACATTTCTTTTCGAATATGTGGGAAAACAAGGATACTGGATCTAGGGATTTGCTTGAGTTATAGTGCTAAGTTGGACCCACTGTATATAATTCCTGTTTAGATTGATTGATGGTAGGCAGTCCTTCTTAGACTGTAAATTTGGATACCTGCTCACGACTATGGTAGTCTTTTTTACTTTGTCGGTTTAAGGGTTGCAACTCCATCCTACAATACTAATCTAGATTTTCTATAAACTTTAAGGATCACACACACTATAAATTGACTCCTTGCATGAGAGTAATCCACGACCCGGAGAAGCATGCAAGAATTTTAGAGCAAATTAGATTTTACCTAAAGGACCATCATCCAAAAGCCATGGCTATTAGAACTAAACCTTTTCTTGCTTCAAAGGCCAAAAGCTTTGTAATCTCTTACCCTAAGTAAGCTCTTGCTAACTAGTGATTTTGTTTATTGCAAACCCTTGCTCTTTCTCAAGGCCTGGAATTAACTTATGAACTTCTCTCTGTGGAAACCTCCCTTATCCTCAGATGTATTAGCATCCTGGATGCGTCTCAGCTTATTTAATGAATCATCCTTAGCCATGGATAAAAAGTTTTCTATCTTGCACATGCTTTCTTTTAATGATTGGGTCAAAAATCTTGGCAACTCTAGACAAGGACACCAAGGATGGGGTAGCTATAATTGCCCAATACATTGCCGAACTACCCATACTTTCTGTACAATACCACCAAGAGTTGGCTCAATTCTCTTCATCTGTGGTGAAGTTATTCAACTTTATCAAGATGTTATGTGGCCTCAACCCAACCTTCGTTAGTGCCCCTACTACTCCTTCTATCCCTCAAACAGGGGCATCTTTTGCAGAGATAGTGCTGCTCTGGAAGCCATCAAGTAATTTCAATACAACCTCTGCTCCCTCAGTGACTCTAACCTTTTAGAAATGGTACCCAAAGTATCTAAATCTTTTCCCTTTTTACCAGCTAGACAAATTGAGTCCTTTGGTGTAGAGCATCAGCTCTGGGTTCTCCCCAACAAAGTCTTTTTGCCCCAATCCTTAACAAAGCTTGGGTATATTTAGCTAATCTCCCAACATCCACTATTAAAGACTGAAGACTCGGAATATTGAAAGAAGGACAGTTGTTAGACAACGGAGAACTCGTCAAGGCTCCCTTCAACCTTAACTTTGTTGACCATTCTAAGTGTTCTTCTAATGGTGGGTTATACATTCATACAAAAGGTAACATGCAGTTTGCTAAGAGCAATACCGGCTTCTACACTGAATCTATTTGGAATGTTTTTCGGCCCTATCTAAAATGTGCCTGCAAATTTCGTGACTCCAAAGCTTCTTGTGAATCTAGCATCATGTGGTTCAACCATGCTATTTGGTATATCCTCAGCCACTTGGATCAACTCTTCCCAGAAAAAATTGTGGACTTCCATTCATCCCTCATCTTTTTGTGGCTGGGGGGACAGGTCAAGCAGCTGGTTGTTGCTCAAATTGATTTTAACATTTTTTTTTTGCTAATGCTTGATATTCTGAAGGAACTCAAATCTCATGAACCAGGGATATATCTCACTTCTTATGCCAAGTACAAAGGTGTCAAAATCATCACTGGTTTACTCAAGCTGTGTATTGAGGATGAGGATTCTCCTTAACTAAAAATACCTAACCTTTTAACCACCCACAATAACTCTTTCACATCTTTCTTAACCCCCAGTACTTCCTCAAACTTTAAGAGAGGAAAGTCTCGCAAATTTACTAGAGGAAGAGGTAGAAATAATACCATCCAAAACCTCCTTGACTTATGATCATTTATAATTTGTAGGTATCCTTTGACCCTTGTGGAAGGAAGCATCTCACAAAGAAGATCTCTACTTTGGATTTTGTCTATTTACACTGTCTTTACCAAAATGAACTTTTGGATTGGTTTCCTCCCAAAACAATATTCTGTGAGTGCTTTGACTTACTTTTTGGCAATTACAAAATGCTTGATAATGTCCTTATTGGCTGGGTGTATCAGCAACCTGTTAAGAATCCAGTCTACAGTAATGATTTTTTATGTCACAACACTATCCTTGAATGTGCTATAGCACTTTTTGTAAAGATTTCTGTGATTTGGGCAAACATGTCTCCACTTGTGATCTTAACCTAATTGTGGATGGGTTCTAACCTCACTCTTATCTTATTGCAGACATAGCAAGAACCACGAACATAATTGTCAATCCATGGGACGAAGCTGACTCGACTAGTGCATAGAGGCTACAAGAGGGTGTCAATCTCTTGGAAAACAACAGACAACTCGCATCTAACACAAGCTACACTCAAATGACCTAAGTCATCAAAAGCTAGTCACTAATCAGCAAACAAAACGTGACCGTTACAACATCATACGACATCTGAATGTTACGAAACTTCTAGGACAAGTATATAAGACCTAAGCACACATGCTTATGGTCTCAAATCTCTTTGATGATGAAGTGCAAAAAACATAATTATTAAAAACAGTGATATTTTGACCTAGTCGTTTCTGACCCCAAATGCTTTTAAATGCTTAGCAATAATGTTACAATACCCCACCTATGCTTATTTTGTGGTTTCCTCGGTTGCAATGCAATGGATGGCACTGCGATGTGACAACCAACAAGGGAGTAAGAAGCATGAGAAGGAGAGAAGTGAGCTCCCTTAGCTCACACTATCTATTTCTTATCCAAAAACTTAATAATAACTTTATAAAATTGGCTTTTATACCTTAGCCAAGGTTTCTTTGGTAAAAAACTAATCTTCTAGAAGCTCTAACTAAGGATAATTTGATACAATCTGGAACCTTATAGCTCCTGCTCATCGATTTCAATATCCGCTTGGCAAATAGGAGTAACAATATTCCTGATTTATCAAAAGAATAAGTGTTTTTACAATAAAGCTCCCAAAAAATGTTACATGGGTTAGCTTGCTGCTAACATTTCCCCCCTCCTCGACTGTGTCGTCCCTTGACATAGTTTCATGGATTGAAACAGTCTTTGGGTTGACGGGCTGGGGAGGCGGTCTTTAAGTGCTTGAAGTGCTTTTTAATATTTGATCCGCGTTCTTTCTTAGGGACTTGCAAAAACTGAATAGTGACTTTATTTTTTAGTTATATGGCTGAATAGCCAGCAAACTGTGCTGTCAGATTGCTCATCACTGGCCCAAAAATCTTTGTATGCCATGTGAATAATCCTTTGTGAAAAGCCTCTTTGAATGCCAACATATTGCTTGATGGCAAGAACATACATCTGGCATAGAAGTCGTAGAGGACTTCTTCTGAAGGTTGTCCACTCAAAATTGTAGCACAAGCCTTTATTACCTTCCAAGAAGGACATCCATGGGGATCCTGCTTGCTCAGGCTCATGAAAAACTTGGATGAATGTGAGCATAGCATTGGAGATGAGAGGTTAGGAAGGCTCTTGAAGAAGTTCATGGTGCTCGTTAGGGTTTTCACCATGTATTCTTCAGTTGCTGGTCCCTACTCTGGAGCTGGCAATTTTGGTTAATTGAGCCAAGTCGACCTTTTCTTCTTTATTGCTTTCTGTGCCTACCATGTCCTTACCCTTTGTACAGGACAGAATGTCGGGTCCTTCTGAATTTTTGTAGGTTCTCTTGTTAAAAAAATGAGGTACGTTGACATTTTGTTGAGCCAATTCTCTCCATTTGGGGTGGAGAGCATCTAACCCTTCTTCTTGCATATCATTGTAAAGTCTCTCTTTTACTTGCAGTAGCTCCACCTTTGTCAAAGGGTAGGGTAGGAACTGTTGATGCCATTGAGAATTAATTTGGTTGGGAGTGAGCTGTGTTACATTGACAAAGTGAAGAACTCTCAACTCCCAATCCATTGCCGCTTTCCATTCAGCATCCACTTCATGAACAATCTGTCCTTTAAGTGCATCTTCTTTAGCTTTAGAAAGCTGGACCATTGGCACTTGTTCCTCTTCGGTGACTTGGTACTTGGAATTCAAAATCTCCTATCTGCCCTTCTGTTGAATGTGTTTCCATATCTGCAAAGGAGACTGATGGTATGTCTAAATTTGGTTGTTTAGAGGTACATGCCTCCTCTTGAGCTTCCATATGCCCTTGTCTCAGTAGCTAGTTGGCTCTCTTTTGATCTTCTATCTCTTTTAGCAACTGCTCTTCTCTTTGTACCCGTATTAAAACAAGGTCCCGTGTTTGTGTTTGTTCCAACTTCAACTCAAGTTCTAGGTCCTTGCTCCTCTTTTCCAAAGTCTTGTATACTTCACCTGTCTCCTTGAGTGAAGCTACGACTGGTTTTCCCTTGATCTACTTTAGGAATGTCGCTTGCTCATTGATTCTCTACTCTGAGTATTGCAAAGAGTCATTGGCTGCATATAAGTGTACTTGGAGCATTTGTACTGACCGAGTAACTCTCAAAAGTTTGTTTGTTACTTCAGTCAGTTGTTGGTCCTTGCTTTTACATACATCTGATAGCTTTGTGAGAAGCTTCCCAAAATTTCCATCTCTTTTTGTTGCCTTTCCTTAACACTTTGATGTTGCTCTTCTTCATTCTTTATCTCTTTGATCTAGCCTTGAATATTCTCAATGATGTTCATCATGTCTTCAAGCTCGCCTTGGAGAGCATCAATTACTTGTTCCAACTCCCTAGCTTTAGCACTGCGGCAGCTAAGAGCTGTTGTTTGCATCTTTTCTATCATCAGCTACATCTACTTTGCATACTCATTAACCGAGATGATAACTTCATCCGTTGTTTCACATTCTTCAGATTCTACCTGAGGCTTCTTAGAAGGTCCGATAAATTTGGGTTGCGACTCTTTAGGCGGTTCAGTGGATTCTGCTTAAGCTTTTGTAGATGCTTCAGCTGATTCTGCTTGTGGTGTTGTAGAAGGCCCAGCTTCATTTTTGTCTGTTTCCTTGGGCTGCTCATAACTAGCTTCCTCCTCTTGTTTCTCGTTTTTCATTGTCAAAGATCTCTTCACTGCTATGGGCTTCAAGCAAGCTTTTTGCTGATTCTTCATCTGATTTATAGATTTTTTTCTTCTTTGACCTACTACCTCGTGGAGAGGGTTGAGCTGTAACTATCCATGTATTCTGATCTGGGGCTGGCGGCAAGTTATCGGCCATCCCAATAGCATGGTATGCAATCCAGGTTAGAACTTTTGGAGCTCCCATGTACATTACTCTTCCTTCCTTCTTGTGCTCTTGAGTGTTGTAAGCATGTATTGAGCATGATCTATTGTTTGTCTTGCTGTTGACTTCAATACCCGCATGAAGGTAGTTGCAACCAACCACATGATTGGGAATAGTATATCTTGGTGATCTCTTTGAGAGTAAATGAAAGTGGTGGTGATAGATACGGGCGGGATCCTCTACTTGCTTGAGAATAAGGTCGGAGAAGGTGACGGAAGTTGTATCCTTGGTGAATGTACCAGCTGTCTTCTTATCTCTGGCCCTCATTGCCATTCCTTCAATTGGCAGCTTTAGTGCTTCAGCCACTATGTCCTTGTTAATAACCACTTCCACTTTATGGCCTTGCTGATCTGTGATCTGGGATGATCCATCCTCTTTTGTGGTTGACAATAGTTCATAAGCTCTCTCGAAATCTACTCCACACGGCTCTTGATCATAGAATTCTTGAAGTCCGAACCTTCTGTTGGCTTCTTTTGTGGCTGGTTTCGTGGCTACATCATAAACTTCTTTGGGTAGCATCTACAACTGTACCTGATTTTCATCTTCACTCTTGAATCTATCGTTGAAGACTGTAGTGTTGTGTTCTTCAAGCTGTTCTTTTGATAGGTAGGTTACCTTGGCCGTTTTTACTGAACTTGGCTCCAACTGGTATGGTGGCAATTCTTGCAGCTTTTCTTTTTGATTCATCCTCTTCTTTGCTTTCTCAGCCGCTTGCATTGCACCTATTAGGAGAATACAGTTTGTAGTTAGAAAATTCCACAACTTTCGCTCTGAAATGCCCTATGTCTGAATTGCTGGCAAATGATGTCCATTTTGCTTCAAATCAATTTTGGAGCATGCATAGATGCATAAAAACATGCAAAGATCAAAACCATTCAATCCAGGCAAAATTTGCAACCAAAGTAAATAATCGTGATTATTTATAGCAGGGAAATTTTTCCAAATTTTTACATTTGTGACTTTACAGGCTTGAAAAACATGTGATTTAGATACTCTGAGTGAAGTGTGGGCTCATTTGAGTGCACAGGATGAAAATGGTGCCAGATTTAGGCTTCAGACTTTGAAACAATAGATATGAAGTGGTTTTGGGTTTTTGTGATCCAAATGTGATCAAACTTGATTGGTGGGCTTGTGAAATCATGTACTTTGGTCCCATAAGGTCAAAGTTGAAATTTAAACTCATTTTGGTGAAAAAGTAAATAATTGCGATTATTATCTTTTTCTTCAAATTGGACATTTTTCGTTGCAAGTTTCTTCTAGACATCTTATGGAGGCTCCGTGTGAGATATGCAATGATTTGGATCAAACAATGTGACAATTAACTCAAAATTTGAACAAAAGAGCCTTTAGTACGGTTTTTGACAAAATCTAAGATTTTCTTGATCTTTTGAGCTCAAGTTTGACATGCGGCATGAGATAGATGTGTACAAGTGATGGTGAAGCAAAATGATGAATTTCAAGCCAATTGTGCACAAAAGTAAATAATCGTGATTATTAACAACAGTAACATTTTTTGCTTGAAAAGATAACTTTATGACCTACACATCTTCATCACATCTAAAACAAGTCCTAAAATGAGTTTGGTAAGATTTGGTTGTGCCGGCATCACTTCGTGCTCTTGTGGACTCTGAAATCACCGATTTTTGTTACTACTTGGTGTGTAGAGTTGTTTGGTTACTTTTGAAGCCATGGACTTGTCCATTACATAGTCCTGATGTTGCTCATCCAGTTTGGGCTCATTCGGAGTCAATTTGACGTCATATGTCAAATTTGACACTTTGAAGTCTTTGAGCTGTTTCCTCCTGTTTGAGAACTTGCCTTGATTGTTTTCTTGAAACCATCAGGGTACATTGTGTATAGACCTTGTATATAAGCTGCCCGTGGAGTCAGAATCCAATTCTTGCATGTGGCAAAAACCTAGCTTATTTACTTGGGGATCCCCTCGACCCCTGCCAAATGGTCATCTAATGATATGGAAGTGTTGTATTATCTAGGGGCATGCTACAGTTCAAGTCTCGTCCAAATCGGTTGTTATGGTTGTTTTTGTGTCGTAGGAATTCGTACACAGTTGAGATTTTAGGGTTTTTTCATGGGCCTAGACTTGCTACCCGACTGTATGGAAACTTTATTTGATGAGTTTAGAACTTACCCCTCATGTCTTGTGTGAGACAGTGCTGAAAATGGGTGATTGCAAAAATCGCGCACGAAGAAGGCAGAGAGCTCTCTTCTCCAAGAGTGACAAGTGAAAATGAGGTGATTTTGGGCTACCGTGGATATCTATACTCGGACTTCCCAAACTATTTTTCCACAGATTCCCATGTTAGTCCTAATAGGCTGTGAAATCTATGTTGGACTCGAAAATTTCCTCAATCGAACTCCTTTAGCTCATTCTGCAAGAATTTGCAAAAACAGGCCCTAACGGCCTAATTTAGGCCTCCTGCTTTCGTTTGTCGTTTTGATTGAATTTTTTTGTGCCTGTCCGTCTTGTTCTTCTGATCATCACCATATCTTTAGTTTCTCCATTTGAGCTCATTTTCTATTTATTATTAACTTTTGACTTTTTTATTGAAAAAATCAAAGAAAATAATAAAATGCACTAAAAAAGATAATTGAAAAATCAACAATTAAGAAAATCCATTAAAGAACACTATTTTATTACTTTTTGGTGGATTTCTCCACTTTTAAGCTCTAATATCAAGAAAATTTGATAAAAATAAGCAAAAAGGGCTATTTTTTTATGTATTTTCTGATAGTATATACACTAATTACACTCATTGGGGAGATGTTATCATCTGAAATTCCCATGTTGATGATTTTTAAGGGTATTATTAGGTAATTTTGCAAAAAACCACACGTTAACATCCAACTTTTTTCCTCCCTCTTCAAACATTGCCCTTAACTATTCCTTGCACCCCTCCTAGATGGAGTACTCTAGGACAACTGTGTGCATGCGTTGAACAATTTTGTCTATGCATAGCCGTGGTTGGCTCTATCATGCTTTGAAGGCCAATGCAATTCAAACCAATATGCGGTGCAAGAGTTGGGTCTTGAGTAGTTAACTTAAGGGTTTTCGTGGTCGAGGTTTCTTGTTGTTGTTTTCTAAATAGCAGATTTTGTAATTTGTGTGCTCTTTGTCTAATTGTACCATCTGAATACCTAAGCACCCTGATTTCTTAACCTGTAGGTATCAATGATGACAGTTGTTGATATTTGACTCTCCATCAGTATTTTGGTTTTCCGTTGATGAACTGTTGTGGTTGAGTCTTTTGATATTTAACTTCCCTTTGACTCACCGGCTTATAGTTTGTGGAGAAGATAAATGCACCTTTGGTTTCCAAACCCATCTAGTGCTAGTTTCTCTTCTGAAAGATGTTTTTCTCTGAGTTGTTAGATGTGAAACTTTTTTCAGTATGGTAGATGAGTTTGTGGGCACCCAAATTTGAGATGGATTGTCCTTGATTTGTGCTTTTGGTATCCAAATTTCCCTGACTCCTTGCATGCTACTTGTAGCATTTGTTTATCTAGAGGTTGATGTAGATTGATTTTTCTCTTGTTTCTTTTGTTGGTGATCTCTTTTCCATTCCTCTTTGCTTGGTACAATTAGAACTAAGAGTTGTCCTCCTTTAAGTGATAGCTTGAGTTGGTTGGTGTCCTAATCTGGTATTGCCTTGTATGTCTGCATCCATGAGATTCCAAGAATCATCATTTTATTCATATGTTCATCTGATATGCACACAAATTGATGAGGGCATGAAAATCCATTTACTAGCACATTCAAGTTAACCACTCCCAATGCCGATGTTGGGTTTTGTTGCATCCTTTGATAGTAGATATTCCCGATGCTAAAGACTGACTAGTAGCTTTTATGTAGGTAGAATAACTAATTGCATTCATTTGAGCTCCGGTATATACTAATGCATTGGTGCCATGATTGTTCAGTTGTACCATGATGCAAAGGTCAATTCCATCCGACCACTCATCATCTGTTGACACTACATTATTCTATAATTCCCATAGTCTTTCATCTGGTTCCAAAGTATTGATGGGAATAGGTGTTTGTTGATTTTTGAAAGCATCTTTCCTCTTGAGTACTCGAAGTTGAGCTTCCTCTTGAGCTTCATCAATAACCTACTATCGCTTAATCTTTCTCTCCTTTGCTGCATGCATTTTCTCTAGCAATCATTGGTTAGTGGCAAATGGTACTTCTTTAAGCGGCATCCACTAATCCAATTAGGCATTGGTTCACCATCTAGAGTGGACAACTTAACTGCTCCACTTGGAGATACGTGTTCAATGATAAATGGTCCATTTCCCTTTTTCTTGAACTTGGGAATGTGTTGCTTAAGGGAATAAACTAAAACTAGGTCCCCTTTTTTGAAAATTTTTGTGGCTAGATGTGAATCAAAAATTGTTTTTGCTTCCGTTTTTGTGCATAGATGTAAGCTACAATTGTTAGACTTTGCTCATCAAGCTTTTCTAAGTCTTCAAGCCTCTCTGACAATTCATGTCCGGTCCACTCAAGAGATTTAGCTACCCTTAGTGTCGGCAATAGAAATTCCATTGGTAGTATGGCATCAAGACCATAAACAAGATTAAAGGGTGTAGCATTTAAAGTTGTCTTGAATGAAACTCTATACGCCCATAGAGTGGCATGTGGATTCATTTCCCAATCAATTTGTCCTGAACTAACCACTTTAGTTAATACCGAGCTAAGAATTTTATTTGTGTGCTCAGCTTGTCCATTTGCTTGTGGGTGATATGGAGCAGATTTGTTATGGATGACCATAAATTCATTCAGCAGATACACAATTACCTCATTGAGGAATGAGTTCCCTTATCACTGACAATTTCTATTGGAAGTCCATATCTTGTGAATACATTCTCATATAAAAATGCAGTTGTGGTTCTAGCATCATTCTTCCTGGCTGCCTTAGCCTCTACCCACTTGGTCAAATAGTCTGCAGCTATCTACAGGGTGTATGCAAGATAGAGTGTGCCCACTTCCCGCAGTCCGCACCCAAGTATGACCTTCGCAATGCGGTTAACTCGCCAAGTTACCCTCGCGCCCGAAGTAGGAACTTTCGACGTGTGGCATACTTCTAGAACTTGGCGAGTTACTAGTAAGAAGCTCCACACAACTCGCTGAGTGACGTGTTCATGCCACAAAGGCGACAAATTATGTCTATGTACATGCGCACATGGCATTGTCGCGTAACTCGCCGAGTCACGTGGCTATGCCAACATAAGCAAGCCACGTAACTCAGTGAGTTACGTGGCAATGCCTACTAGATTGTCACATAGGCAGGCCACGTAACTCGACAAGTTACGTGGATCCCTTCCTGGAAAATCTTTCAACAAAGACGTGGCATACACGTCAGATGTCCACGTAACTCGGTGACTTACTTGGTTGCCACGTAACTTGACGAGTTACGTGGACACGTCTCCAACGGTTTGCATGCCATGCAACTTGGCGAGTTACGCGGCACTCGATGAGACTTGCAGAGATTATTGAACATGGACCCACATGCGTGCATGGACTTTTTTCACAACAATCGTACTGAGTATCTAGAGTCAGAGAATATCTGGATCAAATTTTTGTCACTCCTTGTCTCTATTGAGACTCTTTTCCCCTCTCTTTCTCTCTCTCTCCTCATACGATGTGTATAAGAGTCCCTCTACCACATGATAAATATCATATAATTTTTTGTAAAATTATATACAAATTCATATCCAAAAATACATATATTTCCAAACTTTCGAGGACGCTGCCCCCGAACTCCCCCGCTGTCGCCACCCCCCCTTGGGTCCCCCTGGCGACAAGAAAAAAAAAAGCCCACACACACACACACACAGATAAAGAAAGAGAGTTTTCTTTTTAAATGTTAGTTGATGAAAATCGAGTTGTCCATATAGACGATAAGCTAGTTGTCTAAGTATACACCAATCTGGTTGACCATATATGCAACAATAAAGATGATGATATAGAAAATACTCTAATCTAGTTAACCATACAAATAACCATTCAAAAGGGCTTGGAGAAATCCTATAAGCAACCATATAGATGACCATATAGAGGATCATACCATCAACCATATAGATGACCGTATATATCCCTATATATAAGATCGTAGAAGTGGCCATATAGACTAGCATAGAACTGACCATATATATGTGGTCTATGGAAAAAGGATAGCACTATATTTATATGACCATATGGATGCCAATGTAGAGGACTATATAAATTCCCATGTAAATAGTCATAGATACAACCATATAGAGTCCAATATAGATTTCAATAGAGCCATATAAAGACAATCATATCCTAATACATCATATAGAAAGATAGCAATGAAGATGACCCTATTGATGACATTAGCGGATCATATTTATGATCCACATAGACAACCAATCTTTACAAAGTTAGCCGTGTATATGTCTATGCAAACAATTGTATAGATGGCCATAGAGACAACATTGTAGATACACTTGTAGAGGACCATGTAACACCCATATAGAAACTATGATGACAAGCATGTCCTAATCCATTATAAAAGGATACCATTATAGATGAACATATAGAGGTCCACATATGTGGCAATCAATCTAATCATATAGATGAAAATATAGACTCATATAGATGAAAATATAGACAACCATATAAAGACCCATGTACATGGACAAAGATCCATTAATACCAGATGATCATATCAAAATCCATGATAGATGAGCTAAAATGGGTTGTATGAGCCATATGTCCCATTTTAGCACATAGTATGGCCCTTGACCACCCAAACCATATCGGATGGCTGTGTGACTTTTTAGGAGTAGGTGAATGGTACTCACACACACACTCGTGCAAAGTCTCATGGTCAACCGGTATGGTTTGGTTGGTCTCGACCCATACTTGGTCTCGACCCATACTATGCGCTAAAATGGGTTATATGAGCCTTATGTCCCATTTTAGCGCATAGTATGGGCCTTGACTGTCCATGCCATATTGGATGGCCATGAAACTTTGTAGGGGTGGGTAAGTGGTGCTCATACCCATCGTTGAAAAGCCTCATGGCTATCTAATATGGTTTGGACAGTCCCAAACCATATTATGCGCTAAAATGGGCCGTATGGCTCATGTGACACATTTTAGCACATATTATGGGCCTTGACCACCCATACCATATTGGATGGCTACAAAACTTTACAGGGGTGGTGAAATGGTTCTCAGCCCCACCCGTGTCACGACAACGGCAAGGCCGGACTAAACAAGGGCAAGGCCGGGCTAGGCAGTGTGGAAAGGGAGTCCAACTAGGGCAAAGGTCTAGGAGCCATGCTTTATAGTGGGTGGTTGGGAGGTGGACTCCTAGGTTCTAGTTCCCCTTGTCTAACATTGGTATCAAGAGCAAGCTTCCTATTTTTGTAAAAGGACAGGCGTGGTGTTTGAGAGCCACACAAAGCTTTGCATGTCGGAGTGAAGAGCACCGTGGAACTCATCTCCTGTGAAGAGGACGACGAGGAGGAGTGGGTGGGCAACCCCGCTTGCGAGGAGAAGAGGCCGACAAGCGACCTACACCAAATCCCTCCCTCTTGGGCTTGACGGTATCGCATAGGTGCACTGAGCAATTCACATGCCTGAGGCAACGGCTCTCGACCACCACTCAAGGCGGGGTGAGCAAAAGCTCCCACCTCGTGCTCTCTGCGGCCGCCATCGCTGAGTTGAGTTTTTTTTCATACTTGGTGGGCGCCCAACCCTTTGGGTTAGTGGGCACCCTAAATTTTTTCACACACAAGGGACGGTACCCACAGTAGGGTACCCCCCCTCCTTCTTGTGAAGCTTCGAGTGAAGCTAGGCACACCGACAGAGCCAAGCAAGGACAAGGCCGGGAAATACAAAGGCAAGGTGCTATTTTTGCTGTGTATACTGCATATTATTGTTTCGTACCTTCATTCAAGTCGTCGAAAAGTTATCCAAATTACAAAGACCAGTGCAGTATGAGTGCTCAAGGCAAACACACCTACACTATCGGATTATTTTCTTGGAACCCGGAGCCAGATTACATCCTCAGTGGCAATTCAAGCACAAACAAAATTAGCAAGGTTAACTACCGGTATCAACGGGATTCTTTATCGGTATTTACCGGTTGCGGTACATCCTACATCTATGCACATATTGTTCATCAGATATTTTTCTTGCTAGTCCTTTCACTACACTGTGTCGCCATGGATTCAGTATCAATATGACTTTTGATTTTGAGCAAAATACACCTGATCCTGCCAATGATGGCTTGTGGCCGGATGCTCTCACAGAGAGTGTCCGCGACGCTACGGCAGGTGACGACACTTATGATTTGCTCGACATTCAAGAATTTCGTGCACTTCAGACACGCATATTAGTCATGGAAGGAAATTTTAAATCTTTAAATGAAAAAGTCACTAAATTATCCACTTTAGTGATCCAATTAATGCAACAGCAGTCCAAGGATCCTGTTGACACGCACATGCATGAGCGCGTTGCTACACAGGGGCAAGGCCCTTCTAATCAGGGACAAGGTCCATCTACTGATACTTTGCACACTCTCACTGCAAAAGAGGTGGATGAGATGTTGAAAAACACCAAACCATCGACTTTTAAGGGAGAAGACCGAGACCGCAATAAGGATACAATGAATATCTTTCTCAGCAAGTGGGATGGAATTCACGCCGTACGACGTATTTTGGACACAGTCAGAGCACTGCAAACAAGTTTAACTCAGGAAGGCAAGGCCTACAAATGGTGGATGTCTCTCAAGGAGAAGAATATCATACCACAGAGTTGGGCAGCTTTTGAAGCTATGTTTCGCAAAGCATTTTTGCCTACAAATGAGGAAGATCGGAATTGGACGGCTTGGGACACGTGTTCCATGTGCCAATACCCATCATTACTTGAATATATATCTCACTATTGGGATGTTATCCTCAAGTTGGAAGGCTTCGATAACTTTCAGCAAGTACGGGGGTTTATACGTGGTCTGACACCAGAGCTTAAGAAGCACGTCAAGACCCAAGACCCTAAAACAATTGAGGAAGCCATAGTAAAAGCACATATTCACGATGATCCAGATGAAAAGAAATCACATCATAATCACATGCCTGCTAATACACATGATAATACGTGCACATAGTATGTGCACAATAAAAGGAAATTTATAGTAGCTAATTCAGAAACATCTAAAAGCCCCAAGGGGTCCAGAGGTCCTCTTTCTCCTGAGGACTTTGATAAAACTAAGAAAGAGAAATTATGTTTTAAATGTTTAGGAAGCACTCATGGCAAAAAGGATTGTCCCAAGGGAAAATCTGATGCTCATGGCAAGGAGAAAGCAGTGTACACGGTGCAACTGCTGCCTCTTGAGTCTTCCTCACAATTCTCTACAGTGGAAGTAACACACACCGAGGTGGTGCATGACTGTTGTCTCATAGCTTGCATGTGGCAACAGACCTTCAGACCACATGAGTTAGTACGTATCCACGGATCTCTGCAAGGGCACAAGGTGCGCATCTTGGTACATGATGGTGCTACTCACAATTTTATAAATTACGGATTGGTGAAAAAACTCGAATTGCCTCAAACTCTGAGTACTCACCGCTACAAGGTAGCAATGATGAATGGACATGACACCGAAATCTGGGATACTCAAGTCCAATCTATTCCGTTGGAAGTACAAGGCTACTCCACATCCTTGGATTTTCAGGCTATGAACATGGAGAGGGCAGACATGGTCCTTGGTAGGGAATGGTTGCATAGCCTAGGACCATCACTGAAGTGTAGCTATGAGCACAACAGCTTGATGTTTGAATCCCATGGCGCACACGTGTTGTTGTTAGGAGAGAAGGATGTACCTTCTTCACCATTGATATGTACAACTGAGCTTATGCAGCTCAATACTGATAATGAAATAGATCAACTTTTCTTATGTTACTCATTGTCTCATTTTCTCTCTAACATTGAATCTATTGCAACGCCGCATGCTTCTCTGCCATCTCTTCCACCGATGGCTACTTCCAAACATACAAAAGTTGATAGTGAGTTACAAAAATTATTAAAGGAATTTCAAGATGTTTTTCCTAATGATTTGCCACCAGGATTACCGTCGACACGATCGGTGCAACATAGCATCAATGTGGTTGCAGACAGTAAACCTGTCACTAAACCACCTTACTGTATGAGTTACTCTGAAGCTGTTGAGGTGGAACATTAGCTTGCTGACTACCTTAGCAGAGGGTTTATCCAACCCAGTTCTTCACCATGGGCTTCTCCTATCCTATTAGTGAAGAAAAAAGATGACAGTATGCGCATGTGCGTAGACTACCATGGCCTAAATGCGATTACTGTTAAGAACAAGCACCCATTATCACGCGTGGATAAGTTGTTCGAGAAACTCACTCATGCTCATATTTTTACGAAAATAGACTTGCGGTCAGGTCATCATCAAGTCCATAAGGGACTTGCTGATATACCCAAAACTGCATTCCGAACAAGGTTTGGATACTACGAGTTTTTGGTGATGCCCTTTGGGTTAACCAATGCGTCCGCAAAATTCATGACACTTATGGATAGTGTCTTGAAGCCGTATTTGGGTAAATTTGTCATCGTTTTTCGTGACGACATTCTAGTCTACAGTGCTTCTGAAGAAAAGCACTTACAACATCTGAGGCAGGTGAATTATATGCCAAGGAATCTAAGTGTGATTTTTTGAAAGAAGAAATTCACTAGCTTGGGCCTGTTATTTCCGCTAATGGGCTATATATGGATCAATCCAAAGTGGATACAATCTGGTAGTGGCCTTCTCCTACAAATCTGGAAGAGTTACAGATTTTTTTAGGATTTGCAAGTTTTTACCGAAGGTTTGTTAAAAACCATGCTAATATTGTTGTTCCCATGACGGATCAACTGAAAGGCAAAGGCAAATCTTTTCAGTGGGGACCCGCTCAACAGCACAGTTTCAATACGCTCAAGG
The DNA here is from genome assembly GCF_014529385.1 of Adiantum capillus-veneris. Classification (NCBI taxonomy): domain Eukaryota; kingdom Viridiplantae; phylum Streptophyta; class Polypodiopsida; order Polypodiales; family Pteridaceae; genus Adiantum; species Adiantum capillus-veneris. The sequence goes on along the minus strand of NC_140941.1, from coordinate 76,368,281 downwards.
ATGCATTAGCTACAGCTCCCATACTAGCTATTGTAGATCCTTTGAAACCTTTCGTTTTGGAAACGGATGCTAGTGATCGTGCTATTGGAGCAGTCCCGTTACAAGACGGACGGCCAATTGCATTTGAAAGCAAGAAGCTTGATGCAGCTCAGCAAAACTACTCTGCTTATGAGTGCAAACTCTATGCAATAGTGTCTGCCTTAAAAACATGGTGGCATTATTTGTATGGTGCTCAGTTTGAGATTGTGTTTGACCATGAAAGCATCAAATGGTTTACACAACAAATTGATTTGAGGGGTCAGAAAGCCAGGTGGGCCAAGATTCTTCAGGAATATGACGCCAAGCTCCGATATCGTAAAGGATGATACAATGTGGTGGCTGACGCTCTAAGTCGTATGTCGGAGATCAATTCTCTCTTGTTCACGAAACTTCGTAGTGAATTTTTGGATTCTCTAAAGGGCAAATATGAGCATGATGAAGCACTTTGGAGCCATGTACAAATGAGAGATCCTTCTCACTCCAATGATGGTAGTGTAACATTAACCTCCACCCATAGTTCTCCTCTATCGAGTGATGAACTACAGCGATGGAAGCATTTCACCATCGACAATGGGTACCTACTCCATAAGGGGAGAATTTGTGTACCAACGGACACAGACATTCGGCACCAAATTCTTTATAAATGTCATGATAGTCCAAGTGCAAGGCACCCAGGTATTAGAAAGACTTATACTCTTGTACGATGATGGTTTTACTGGCTAGGTTTACATGGCTTTGTTCACCAAATCAACAGTTAAGACTCCAGAACTAGCCAAGTTATTTGTGGACAATCTATACAAGTTGTATGGTTTGCCAAGTAACATTGTCAGTGATCGTGATCCCAAGTTTAATAGTCATTTTTGGAGGGCTGTGTTCAAATGATTGGATACACAACTAAACCTCAGTACAGCCGATCATCCAGAAACAGATGGTCAGACTGAACGAGTTAACCAAGTGCTAGAGGATATGCTAAGAGCATACGTTAGCAAGAAACACTCAGACTGGGAAGAATATCTACATATTCTCAAGTTTGCCTACAATAGTGCTAAGCATGTCACAACTGGATTTAGTCCTTTCATGCTCATGTATAGGTTTCAACCTAGGTCACCTGTTACGGTGGGGTTGGCAACCGAAAAGCTTTAACAACAGGTTAAGGATTTTCTCCAAGACCACATGGATATGCTGAAACTCGCTCGTCAGAATGTTCGACAAGTGTAGGATCGATATAAGAAGTACGTTGATGAGAAACATCTACAAGTTACCTTTGAGGAAGGGGGGGAAGTATTTTTACGTGTGCCAGAACATTCAAAAAGTCTAAAAATTGGGCCAACACCTAAATTATCTCCACGATATTGTGGACCTTTCAAAACACTCAAGCGAGTAGGTGATCGTGTCTACAAATTATTGCTACCTACACATTCTCGTATTCATTCGGTGTTTCATGTAAGCCGTTTACCTAAGCAGTTACATGGGGATGACAATGTCATTGACCAATAGATTTTGGTTGATTTCATTGAACCTCCTGCCTTACCGCATGAACCTGAACATATTCTCGACTATCATGATTTACGTACGCGTCATCATGTACGTCAACAAGCCTTAATCAAGTGGAAAGATCGACCTGAGGAAGGTGCCACTTGGGAAAACATTAGTGTTCTTAAGAAGAAGTTCCCCACTTTTATTTTCGAGTACGAAAACTCTTCTTTAAGGGGGGAGTAATGTCAGGGCAACGGCAAGGCCGGACTAGGCAGTGTGGAAAGGGAGTCCAATTAGGGCAAAGGGCTAGGAGCCATGCTATATAGTGGGTGGTTTGGAGGTGGACTCCTAGGTTCTAGTTCCCCTTGTCTAACAACCCGTGAGAAGTCTTGTGGCCATCCAATATGTTTTGGGTGGTCGCAAACCATACTATGTGCTCAATTGGCCATACGGCCCATTTGAGCACATAGTATGGGCCTTGATCACCCATACTAGTTTGGATGGCTATGCAACTATTTAAGAGTGGGGGTGAGAACCATTTTCCTACTTGTGCAAAGTTTTGCAGCCATCCACTATGGTATGTTCTACAAACGAATGCGGGAAGGCCCTGCAAAATATACTAATAGCATATAATTGACGGTAAATTCGACAGATCCACATACATGCACAATCGTGTACGCAAGGAATCCATAGCAAGTCTAGCACGAGAGAGACAGAGGGTGAGAGAGAGTAGAAGAGTACGTACACATGTGCCTCCTAGAGCGGAGTGCCACACCGACACAATAAGAGAGAAGAGAGGAGAGGAGAGAAGAAACACACGAGCACTGGGTACAATCTCTCCCGCACAAGAGTGAGAATTTCCCTCTTGCACGTATTTTATTTATAGATTCTTCAATGCTCAAAATGAATACACATTGTCCGATCGACATAAATGACCATAGCTCCTAATGAGCACTTGAGTAATAAATGTATATATCCCTTATCCATAACAGTATGTACGATCAAGACCGATACTATGCGCTAAAGTGGGTTGTATGAGCCAAATGGTCCATTTTAGCGCATATTATGGATCGGGATTGCCCAAACCATACGGATGGATGTAAGAATTTGTAAGGGTTGGCATGAGTACCATTCCCCCACGTGTACAAATTTCACATCCATCCAAACTGGACTGAGCGGTCAATGCCCATACTATGCGCTAAAATCAAATGTATGGCTCATATGGCCCATTTTAGCACATGGTATGGGTCAAGACCATATCGAATGATCGTGAAAATTTGTATAGATGGAAGTGACCACCCAAACCATATCGAATGATCGTAAAAATTTATATAGATGGGAGTGATCACTATTCTTCCACCCATGCAAAGTTGAACATTCATCCGATATGGCATGGGCGGTTACGTCATATACTATGCCACTAGTTTTCTTGACTTGCAAACAAAGTTGGAAGGCCATTTCGTCGTTCCACAGTGACTAGGCTCTAAATGTAAGAAAAATGACACGGAGACACATGCATGGAGGCAGCCCTACTATAAGAGACCGGAGTCATCATTTCTTAGGGGAGACAAAGGGCCCGCATTAGGTATGCAACACCAAGGAGGATCCAAATGAGCAAAGGATTGCTAACTCCAAGACCAAGGCCAATACCCTTGACTGGCAATGATCATCCTCCAATGAAATCACATTAGTGTTCTGGAAAAATCATTTTTTCAAATATTCAAAATTGCTTTCCTTTAATTTTTCAAGAGGAAAATGGGTTGTATGAGCCATATATCCCATTTTAGCACATAGTATGGGCCTTAACTGCCCATATCATATTGGATGGTTGTGTAACATTATAGGGGTGAACTAATGGTTCTCACCCCCACCCGCGAAAAGTCTTGTGGTTGGTTTGGGCGATCCCAAACCATATTATGTGCTAAAGTTGATCGTATGTCTCATACGGCCCATTTTAGCACATATTATGAGCCTTGATCGTCCATACCATGTCGTAGGGCTATGAAACATTGTAGGCATGGGAGAATCATTCTCATCCCTACTCGTGCAAAGTCTTGTGGCAATCCAATATGGTTTGGGTGGTCTCGAACCATACTATGCGCAAGAATGGGTCGTATGGCTCATACGCTCCATTTTAGCGCATAGTATGGGCTTTGACAATCCAAACCATATTGAATAGCTGTGATACTTTTCACAAGTGAGGAAGTAGTACTCAACCTCACCCATGAAAATTCTTATGTCCATCCAATATGGTTTGAGAGGTCTCGACCCATACTATGTGCTAAAATTTATTGAATGAGCCATATGTTTCATTTTAGCACATAGTTATGGGCCATGACTGCCTATACCATATCGGATGGTTGGGAAAAATTTTAGGGGTGAAAAAATTATACTCTCCCCACTCATGCAAATTATTGTGGCCATCCACTATAGTTTGGGCAATCCCAACCCATACTATATGCTAAAATGGGTCGTAAGGCTCATACATCCCATTTTAGCGCATAATATGTACCTTAACCACCCATACCATATTGGATGGTTGTGTAACATTGCAAGGGTGAAGTAATGGTGATCACCCTAGGAAGGGGGGAGCTGCAAATTCATCAAGCTCAGCTCTAGTACCAGAAAATGCTACACCAGTTAGAAGCCCAAGAACTTCTAGCCAGCAGACCCCTTCAAAGCAGAAACCATTGAAAGATCATGTGGTTGTTGGAAGTTTTCCATTGACCCAAAAATCATCAAAATCTGCAGAAATTCTTCTATGAAGATCATTGGGGACAAAAGTTTCAGTTGATCTCCACAAGTCAAAGTCAAAAGCCAAGAAATCCCATAGTGTTCAAACAGTTGCATGAGACCAAGCTCGCATATGCATATCGAGATTCAAATGGCAATGATTCTCAGCATGTTCATGACCTTGTACAAGCCCCTATGGATGCTAAACCTGAAGTCAAGGACTATCTGAAGATGATGCAAAGCCTCAAGCTACCAGAACAGGTGATAAAAAAGACAAAATCAATGAAAGCTAAAGTCCAAAAGGCCACACAAAGGTCACCATCAAAATCTCCTTGGAAGAGACAGATTCTTCCACAAAGCACAGTGATCTTCTAAGATCAAAAGTTACTCAAATTCAGGAACACAATGCTCAACAGTTGCAAGAAAAAGGTGCAGTATTACAACAAAACGAGCCAACATCCACGGAAGTAGGTGGTCAAAGCAAAGAAAATGCAGATAAAGTTCAACCAAGTTCAATCAAGTGCAACATTGTTGGTGAAAACGAAGAAAAGCAAAGTAAAGCTAGATTTTCAGTTAGATAAGAACCTCATGTCCTTTCACACTTGGAAAAAATGTGGTCAACCACAACTGGAAGATGCTCCTGAATTTGTGAGCATATCAAGAGACAAACGAGAAAAATGCTGGGGAATCATCTCCAACACCATTGAAGTAAGTTCACAGATCTTCAAAGCTCAATTCCATGTGATCACAACAAAAGATATGCCAGACGACATCATAATGGGAATGCCAATGGCCAAGAAGATGTTAGAGATACAGAATTCAAACATGACGGAGTCATCACAGACATCAAAGAAAGAAGACCAAGACTGGTCACCCATGGACGGCAGTACAAAGTCCTCAAGCACAGTTAAAATGGAGACTGATTCCAAAGCAAATCATATTGAAGATGATTCATCTCCATCGAGCAGAACTTCAGAAGAGCTTAAAGCAAATCAGGCAATATCAACCACGATAGCTATGGAGCAAAAAATGCCACCAAAGCTAGAAGGAACGAAGATCAAATTGGAGACAAAGGTAAAGCTAAAGTGGAACTTCCACCGATTAGCAAAGAAGGTGTGACAACATATGCCTCTACATCAAAGAAACCTCACGGTTCAGCTTCTTCAAGCAAGTCAAGCTTTCAAAACTTTAAGTCAATTGCTAACCCAAGTGAACCCTCTAAGGAGAAACCCAGAAAAGCAAAGATATATCAGCCAAAGTACTCAAGAAAGTAGAGGAAAGTCAAGCAAGTGTTTGTTCCGAGAAATTTAGTGAAAGTCAATGATCCGGTTTGGATTAAAGACAGGAAATCAACACAGAAAGACAAACACATGGGATGGATAGCATCACAATGGAGATTAAAGAAACAGGAGTACTATGGAGGTAACAGACAGATATGGGTACCAAAACCACAGGTTAGAGCATATGAAGTAACTTTAAGTCCCTCCCAAGAAAGAAGGCCCACAAGGTATCAACCTCGACAATATCTTAGAATACCTAAGAAGCAGGTATACAACAGAACAACATTGAATGATGCTGAAGTCTACCACGGATCACAAAAGGATACAGAACAAAGATGGATCTCAAAGAATGTTCTTCGTGGACAAGGATGCTACACAGGGTATACAAAGATTTGGCTACCAGTCAACCACAAGCCAACTGCAACTACACCAGACTTGCATGAAGATCTCAATATCTCAGCAAGACCTAAAGCTCAACAAAGTCAACAAAGGAGTTACAAAGGTCATCAAGAGGTTTGGATTCCGAAGTCTTCCAATGCTCCTAGTCAAAATCCAGATGCCAAGAGTGAACAAAGGCCTCCAACAACATCAAAGACTTCTTACAACATGCCTAATTGGAGAATCAAACAACCAATGGAGTCTTCACAGTTAAAGACGGACAACCCAACCAACGCGAATGCAGATTCGAAGATGATAAAACAGGTATGGCAAAAGAAACCTTCAATGCCAGCTTGGTCATTCACTAATCCTCTTTTTGAGGATTCAAGCTTACTTTTACCTGAAGAAATGTTTGTAGTAAGCAAAAGAATGTAAAAAGTCAAGTCGCCAGGGTGCAAAAAACACTCTTTGGCATAGTCAGAGTCGAGCTGTTGAGCCATAAAATGAGCAAAGCATTAGATCCAAAGCTTCAAGTCATATTAAACTATGTGCTAAGGTCGTAGTTATACGCTTACGCTCAAGCTGGAAGAGTTGAGCATATCTAAAGTCATGTTGCTCATGTTGGATGATGAGCATAAGAGTTGAAGTCTATTAACTTACAAGTGGTGGAGTGTCGTAGAGTCCAACACTCACGCACAGTGCACAGTAAGATGAGAGCACATATCCTCGTCAACAAAAACCATTCTTAAAGGGGTGCCAGCTTGCAAAGCCATGTCATATGCTTTTATAGCTACACCATCTTTTTGAATAACCCCTCAAAATCATTCTGGCACAGCATAATGTTTCCCATGCATTTTTATGTATGCATAAATAGGATGTCCCACCATTGGACATATGCACTAGACACTCTTTTTTGCTTCCACCTATGCACCTTGAGTGAACTACAACATGCAAACCAATGTTCCATCATGTTACCCTTTCATATTTGCTACCTTTTTAGATCCATATCTATCAGCAAATAATCCCTTGAGTACTTTATTAATATTTCCCATGCTAATAAGTACTCCAATAATGCGCGTATACCAAAGGCACTTTTTTTCCATTGGGTTTTTTTCCCTTTGGTCATCCAAGTATAAGACCCTAATTTAGAATCTCATCATTCTACTTCCCTTGTACATATTTTTCATAAATAGACAACAACCTCATCATGATGCTATTACAACGGACAAATGCAACATCATCTCTCAAAATCGACTACTCGGACCAATGAAGATGTTGGAGCAAATTGAACCTCATCAACAAATCCAACGACAAAATGAAGATCAGCCCATCAACAACCAATCAAAACCTTCCCTAGCCTCCACGAACACTTTTCAACAGTGCCCGAGGACGGGCACTAAAATAGGAAGGGGGGAATGTTAACTGAGCCAACATCAGTTAACAGAAGCTGCTAAAGACCAAGACATACGGATGCACATCGAAGATCAAAGCGAAGAAGCAGTAAAGATTGGAGTTACACATTTATCACACGTTTTCTTAAAATGGTCACGTATTGTAGATTCCCGATTTATTTCAATCCATTGTAATATTTTAATGTGTTACGGGCTCAATAAGAGTTCCAAGATGTAAAGCATAGATCACTTAGCAGATACAATAAGTGTGGAGCCTCAAAGGTCTTGGGTGCCGGACATTATACATTTTAGACCTTGGCTAAGGTATAAAAGCCAACTTTGTAAAGATTTATTAAGTTTTTGGATAAGAAATACACAGCATGAGCTAACGGCGCTCACTTCTCTCCTTCTCGTGCTTCCTACTCCCTCTCCGGTTGTCACATTGCGAATGTGTTTGTTGCATTGCAACCGCAGGTAAGAGCTTTATGCATTGCCGTAAGCCATTCATAGTATTTCGTAGCTTTTGGCATCGCCGACCCGCGGCCTAATTTCATCATAACTAGGAATTTACATGTTCAAATCAAAAACTGAGCATAGGCGGGGTATTGGGACATCATTGCTAAGCATTTAGATGCATTCTAGGTCGAAAACAACTAGGTCAAAAATCCACTACTGTTAATAATCGCGATTTTGGAACTTGACCTAAAGTGGGGTTTGAGGCCATAGGCATGTTTGCTTAGGTCTTATAAACTTGTCCTAGAAGTTTCGTTACGTTTATATGTCATTTGATGCTGTAACGGATGTGATTTGCTTGTCGATGAGCGATTGGCTTTTGGTGATTTCAGTCACTTGAGTGTAGCCTGAGTTAGATGCGAGTTGTTAGTTGTTTTTTAAGAGATTGACAACCTCTTGTATCCTCTATACACTAATCGAGTCAGCTTCGTCCCATGGTTTGACAAATTAATCGTGGTTCTCGCTAATACTGCAATATGATAGGATGGTGAGGTTAGACATGCGTCCCACAAGCACCATGCATTTGCCTCTTCCGTTGCCTAATGCGCCTGAAGCAACAACGCCTAATATACCCATCGTGGCCGCAATGCCAACATGTCAGTCGCGATCATGAGCGAGAACCATCTCTAACCTGAAGCGTCTCCATATTCATACCAAAACTATGGCAAACAAAGTGGGAGGTAACTCGACCAATACACAATGCTCAAAAGCATGATCAATCGCATCAAAATCGATGCTCACATATGCATAAAACAACTCCACAATTTGCAAACTCTGCAAGCATAAACTAGGACAAACTGCTCAACCGAGCGTAAAGCGCATAACCATATACGCAAGTAGAGAGCAAACTAGCTCAAAACGCGTCCCACAAGAGAAACTGTCTGCAGAAATATGTAAAAAATGTGTGAAACCTGTGACTAGCCTGTATTGTAGTATTGTAGCCACACAAGCATAAGCAAATCCTCACTCCTATGAGAGTGGGTACAAGCTCACCAAACCGTGTCCAAATTGACAAAACCTGTCAAAAGTGAGAGTAAACACTCAATCACTGTCAAAGTGGGAATATATCGACCACTATACCATCAGAATGCAAACTAGGAATACGCAAAAACCATGGCAAGAATTTGGAAAAAATCCGACAGTGTTTTCCCTGGAAACGGAGAAAATTAAAAAAAATTCACCAAATATGCATTACAATAGACAATATCTTAGTAGCAAAATCCACAAATAGTCTATATGCAATGTCAAAAGCCTGGCAAATTGGCTCACTCCTAATCGGGTAGTTCTATGGACGTGTACCTATCCAAAAAACAATGCAAACCTACTACCTGTGAGTTATGGCTGGCTCAAATTGTATCCGCATAATGCATACATAGCATGAAACTGCACAAAACCGTGCTAAAAAAGCTCTCTAAAATGCCACACACAATCAAACAATGCGCATGAAATTGCATCTAGATGTGTAACGTCCAAAATTCACATCCCAAAGTATCACTTGCATACGCAAAAACAAGGTGAATTCTCTCTCAAATAGCACCACAGTGTGCCATACATAGCCAAAGATGCAAACCGCATCACTCTCTACACTGTAAGGAAAACCTCGATATCTCAAGATTGTTGACACATTGCTGCAGAAAATTCAACATTCAGAATTTCAATCCTTTCCTCTCTGATACAATTGGTTTCCAATAAGAGTATAGTCTCTTGCTTGAGTTTCAATAGCTCTTTGGCGGTGTTTATTCATATCCTTTAGAAATGTTCTACTTGATAAGTAAGTAGCTATATAGTTACTCCACTTAGGAAATAGTGATATTTGAAATAATATCACATGAGGTATGGGTGTGTGTTTTTGCCATTGAAGATAGTTTTTCACAAATGAGTGAACATCACTTCTCATGGTTGGCCAAAATATTCCAAGTCTCAAGATCCGTTGCATAGTTTGGTCTTCCGCAAAGTGAAGTCCTACTATGTTAATGTGTGCTTGATTTAGGTATTGGGTTTTCTCCTCAGGATTAATATACAAAAGCAATATTCCATCTCGATTTCTTTTGTATAGCCTTCCAGCTAGTAATTCATACATAGCCGATTGCCCAATTAACCTTGGTATAATAGGAAGTGGTATTTGAGAACCCACTTGAGCTATGTGTATCATTGAAACCATATTTTCTGACCAACACGGTATCATTTCCACGGAGAAAAGATATGCATCTAGTAGATCATCATCTACCCCTTTTGGTGTTTCTCCTAAAATAATCCTTGATAACTGATCTGCTCTTTGGTGTGTGGAGCTTTTTTTTACAACTACATTGAAATCGAAGAATCCCGCTCTCCAAGCGAGCAAATCTAAGTGAGTGCTAAAGCGAGCAGACAATTACAAAGATATTAACAATATTTTCATTTTTTTTGTCAATTGAACGCGTGAATGTATTAAGAAAGAACACAAAATATTACATACATCCATGGGAAGGGAGTAGTAGACTCAGACCAAACTATCGAAAGCCCTAATTAATAATATTTTGCAACATTCTTTTATCAAAACCTAATTAAAGCATCGTCAGACAATTCATTTTCTAGGGACAAATTGGCATATAGAACTTTCTTTAGAGAATTTTGTGCACCTTTTAATTCTCTCTCTCTCTCTCTCTCTCTCTCTCTCTCTCTCTCTCTCTCTCTCTCTCTCTCTCTCTCTCATTCTCTCTCAAGCTAGCTATAATCTATAGGAGCCAATAAAAAACTTGTCACCAATTTAGGGACACAAGTTAGAGACAAGTCTTGCCTAGTTCAATTACACTTTGCGCCAATTTAAAGTCAAGGTTGGGTGAGTGTTGGGTTTGATAGTTCACTTTATATTTGATCTTAACCATTGGATCCATGATATTTACCTTGTTGGCACATTTGTTTTTACATACCCCCTTGAGAGGTTCTCCATTGGCACCCACTTTTTTACACATGAATTAGAAATCAACCACAATATTTGCCCTACCTAACTCGATTTGACCTAAAATTTCTTTTGCAGATTCTCCTTGTCGAGGGCTTTCATAGTGGTGTAGTATGCCGTCAGCAATTGCTCGTCTACCTTGGGTGTCTCTAAACTGGCTTATTTACCCTAAAAATCTTTGAATTTTGAAGCAAAATATGGCTCCTAATGTAGATGATATTATGAATTGTCAGTCTTGAAAGGTACGCAGGTCGGCGTGAGCACGTTTTGCTTCTCTCACACTCTATCTCTCCCACAAATGCAATGAACGCTGGCATGCATGCATGTAAAGGCTGTGGAGGCTAGACTCCACCTTCAGAGGCTGCAAGTATTCATACGCTCCAGCATGTGAAGGCGGTGCGAGCAGAGGCTTTGGTTCGATTTGAGCTCCATGAGCGTCCACTAAGCGGAGAGAGAGAGAGAGAGAGAGAGAGAGAGAGAGAGAGAGAGAGAGAGAGAGAGAGAGAGAGAGAGAGAGCGCACTAGCTATTTGTAGACATGGAGTTGAGCGCCAGACAAGGGTGTGGGTGGGTATGGATATCCTTCAGAATCTCCCATGTGCGCCCGAATTTTGTGCTCTCCCTCCAATTTCTTCGATAAGTCACAGGTTCTTTGCATTATCTCTACGTACAATTTGCGATTGCAATCTTCACAAGCTTGGTCTATCTCCAAAATCCATGCATGCCTACGCGCGTCCATAGAAACAGCAATCTCACCTTAGTGTTTAGCTTCTCAATTAATTATTAGCCTCCTGCCACAAACACTGCACGCCGGCGTGAAGTGTTTTGTGCTATGTTTATGTTTAGGGAGAGGCTTGCCCACAAGCCTAAAAAAATTCAAATATCAGCTAGATTCCTTAACTAGTATTCCCTGACACATCCCCTCCTCTCGTACCCATCCCCTCTCTGCCACGCGTCGCCTCGTCCGTCTTGAATATACGCCACCTCTTGAAGGTCTGAATGACCATGGCCAGCAAACGCAACATGTATGAGGGTCTTCTTTCCAAACACTGGACATGCATCATCTTGCACTACTTCAATCCTTGTTTCATGCATGTACGTCAGCAAAGAAGTCCAACCCACCTCTCAGAAAAAAGGGTCAAGAGGAGCACCTCTCAAAAGTAGTAGGTCTGGAAACTTTCAAGAAGAGCCACCCTCCTTCAAAGTATGGTTGTTTCTCAAGAAGCAACTAGCATGTTTAGTGAATAGTATGTGCAAAAAATACCTACATACATATTTAGACATGCTCAAAGACAAATGGCCCCACAAACTAAATGTCTTTCTCATGTTGGCTTATTGTCTGTAGGTATGCACGTCGATGTGCATTCCTACAGAATGATTCACTAAAAATGCTCGTTGAAACAGCCATACTTTGCAAGAGGGTGCCTCCTCTTGAAAGTCCTCATACCTACTTTTGAGAGGTGCTGAGCGGTGTTCGAAAAAAACCGAGATTTAGTGTATTTTTAATCGGCTAAGGTTGCAAAATCCCGGCTAAGTTTTGAGCTTGCCTTGGAAAAAATAGGTCAAATTTTACAATATTTAGTGTACATACCGGCAAAAGCTTCAAATTTTGACCTAAAAACCGATTAACTTTCAACTTTGCACTTATTTCCTTTGGTTAGGAAAAATGTTTTTTTTAAAGCCCTAAGGTGCTCCCCTTGACCCTCTTGTAGGTATGCACGTCGAAAGTTGACCTCTTGACACTCTTGTAGGTATGCACGTTGACGTGCATACCTACAAGAGGGTCAAGAGGTTACCCATCAACTTTGTCCTTATTTCCTTTGGTTAGGAAAAATGGTTTTTAATGGTTTTTTAAGCCCTAAGGTGCTCCTCTTCACCCTCTTGTAGGTATGCACTTCGATGTGCATACCTACAAGATACCTACAAGAGGGTGAAAAGGAGCACCTTAGGGCTTTAAAAAAACATTTTTCCTAACCAAAGGAAATAAGGGCAAGTTGAAAGTTGATCGGTTTTTAGGTCAAAATTTGAAGCTTTTGTCGGTATTTACACTAGATATTGTAAAATTTGACCCCAAGCAAGGCATGGTGTTCTGCCATGGCAACGATGGCAACAACACTGTAGCCTAGGTACACGAGGAGGAAGAGACAATACAGGGAGAGGAAGGGACGATGACGATCTATATTCACTAAAGCGCTGTAAAAATACCCACCATTGTCAAAAATATAGACCAACAAATCTTTAAGTTAATCGCTACTATGATTTTAAAAAAAAGGGGGGGGGGTGTAGGTATGCACGTCGACGTGCGGTCCTTGCGCTCCCTGCCTCCTCACCCTCTAGGCATACACGACGACGCTGCTTCTCTCCTGTGCCGATCTAAAGAAATCAGAGAGAAAGAGACTATTGTCTCTCTTCACTGATGCAGAGATAGCGGGCGAGAGAGAGAGGAGCCTTGATCATGCATTGATGAGAGAGAGAGAGTGTGTTCAGTGCCCAGGCGCATGTGGCCAGAAGAGAGAGGGTGCGGAGAGAGCGTAGTGGTACATACGCAAGACTGCACGTAGAAATCTGACTGCACGCAAAGCAACGGCTTCCTTCTCTCTCCCATTTTAGCTGCAAAGCATGATAATCCCACTCTTCTCTCTTGCACTCACGCTCACACACTCACACATATACATGGAACGTTGTCCAAGTCAGGCCTCCACACACACACACACACACACACACACACACACACAGAGGCACCTCCATCCACCATGGCCACCCCCATCTATGACACCTTAATTGAAAAGGATGAGGACAGAGAGCGAAAGAGACTCTCTCCAAAAAAAAAAACACCTAAAAAACTGATGTCGTGCTTCTAAAATTAGTGCACTAAAAAATTGATGTTGTGCTTCTAAAATTAGTGCACTAAAAAATTGATGTTGTGCCTCTAAAATTAGTGCACTAAAACTTTATTTATAACTATAGACTTCAGAGGTATCTCCAAAGATTCTCCCTTTTCTTTTTTTTTGAAAATTGAGTGCTTCGATTGAGTCTACATTAAAAGAAATATAATCGGCATATTTTAGCTTAGGCACCAATCGGCAACGTGTGCACCGCTGGCAATGCCCACCATGCAGACCTGGCAGCACTTGTAGCACAAAATATAGAAGAAGAAGAAAGTGGTACCACGTGGCAACCTGAATTTCTTTCTCCATTATACTATGTATTAGATGTGTTGGTTATGTAAGCTAATTTTTCTATTTCCTTGTTATCTAAGACATAGATTACATGTACACTCAAACCCACATACTTTGCTCGGATTTGGGCTTGCTCGGAAAAGATTGCTCGGGGTATGGTAAGACTCATTGAAATCAAATTCCAAAAGAATGATGAACCATCTCACTATTCTCCTTGTGTTACATGGCTTGTTGACCAAGTACAATAAAGCTCGGTGGTCCACAAAGAACAAAAATTTGTTGGCTAATAGGTAATGTCTATACTTTTTCACGGCATAGATCATCCCTAATCTTTCCACGGAGAACAGATGCATCTGGTAGATCATCATCTACCCCTTTTGGTGTTTCTCTTGAAATAATCCTTGATAAATGATCTGCTCTTTGGTGTGTGGTGTCCTTTTAGTGAAATCAAATTCCAAAAGAATGATGAACCATCTGACTATTCTCCCTGTGTTGCATGGCTTGTTGACCAAGTACAATAAAGCTTAGTGGTCCACAAAGAACACAAATTTGTTGGCTGATAGGTAATGTCTATACGTTTTCACGACATAGATCATCCCTAATCCTTTCCACGGAGAAAAAATATGCATTAGGTAGATCATCATCTACCCCTTTTGGTGGTTCTCCTAAAATAATCCTTGATAAATAATTTTCTCGTTGGTGTGTGGTGCCCTTTTTTACAACTACAATGAAACCAAATCCCAAAAGAATGATGAACCATCTCACTATCCTCCTTGTGCTGCATGGCTTGTTGACCAAGTACAATAAAGCTTGGTGGTCCACAAAAGATCACAAATTTTTTGGTAATGTCTATACTTTTTTACTGCATAGATCATCCCTAATCCTTCTCTTTTGGTGGTTGTATAATTCTTCTCTACCACATTCAGCTGTCTACTAGCATAAGAGATGGGGAAATCAATGTTTTTGTCTCCTGGTTGAGCTAATATACACACAATGGCAAAATTGGAAGCATCAATATGTATATGGAATATCTTATTTCAATTTGGTGCTTTCATTATTGGGGCTGAAGTGAGAGCTTGTTTAAGCTTCGTGAAGGATTCTTCACACTCGTCAATCCATACAAAGAGTGTAATTAGGCCATACATGGGTTTTGCGATTATAGCATACATGTAAATGAATCGTCTATAATACTCACAATGTTCCATGAAATCTTGAATCCCTTTAACAGTTGTTGGTCTAGGCAATTCAGCAATAACATGAATTTTATCCATATCGATCGCTATGCCGTTTTTAGACACTATATGTCCAAGAATTTTTTCTTGTCTGCCCATAAATGTGCACTTTTCAGGATTTAAGCAAATCCTATAAAGTCTACATTTTTCAAATACCCTTTTGAGATGTTTAAAATGATCAGCTCGGATTGATGAATGTACACCTAAATCATCCATATATACTTCCAAGAAATTTCTAAGATATAATTTTTTGAAAGCATGGCTCATCAATCTTTGAAACGTGGCAGGAGCATTAGTTAACCCAAACGGCATAACTCGATACGCAAAAATACCCCATTCAGCTGCAAAGGCAGTTTTATGCTGATCTTTGGGATCAACCAAAAGTTGATTGTACTTTGAAAAGCCGTCTAAAAAGATGTAATCTTCTTTTCCTACAACTTGTTCTAAAACATGCTCGGTGATTGGAAGAGGGTGGTTATCTCTAATGGTGGCTATATTCACTTTTTTGAGATTGACACTCACTCTTAATTTTCCATTTTTCTTGAGTACCACCACAATTGGAGACACCCAATCAGTGTGTTCAATTTCATAAATGAATTCGGCTTCCTTGAGCTTCTCTATCTCTTCTTTGACCTTTTTGGCAAATGTTTCATTATAAGTATATGACCGTTGTCTACTTGGTTTTGCATCATCTCTCATAGGTATGGTATGTTGACATATTTCAAGATCAACACTCTTGAGATCTTTATAAGACCAAGCAAAGATATCTCGATATTTTTTCAATAAGCTTAGCAAAAGCTCTTCTTCTTCTTCAGTCAAGTTGTTCTCAATGTAGGCAGATCTAAGCTCTTCTCCTAGTTTGGCTAGATCTATTTTCTTTGCATTTTCAGGCCCTTCATATAACTCACCCTATTTTCTTAATTCCCTTATCGACTATGATTTTTTGGTCTTGGAGAGTATATTTCTTATAATGGGATGGAACACTCATTACATCTTTACTCTCTTCCTCAGTTGTTTACATTTCAGTGGTATACACTTCCTTTAGAGCTTTCTTCAACTCCTGATATTTTTTCTTTCATTCAACCCATGTCATGGATGATTCATCATCTTGGTGTTTAGGTTTCGATTGAGTTTATTCTTTAATACAAAAGGAATAAGGAGCTGCAACAAAATAACGTTGTTGTGCGCTCCGCCCAACAGTAGCACTCACACACGCTTCCCACGCCACCTTCATCTTGGATTGGAGCTGTGTGATCTTGGATTAGAGCAAGCTTGTCTCTTGTATCAGAGTGGGTATGTCTCCTGGACTAGAGATGTAGCTCCTAAACTAAGCCAATGAGATCATAGTATGAACCCGAAGGGGATTAGTAAATCAAGCTCAAGGGGAGGCAATCATAGCCTCTCAACGGGAGAATTGTTAGGGTGAGATCCTAGATTGCTCCACCACATGGGAAACACCTCTAGCCACATAAGAGGGGATAGAAGATGACATGGTCCATCTAGAAAAGGATGCAATATTATGTAGCCAATGGATGTAAATCACTAAGCCTATTTAAGAGGCTTCTTAGGTCATTTGGAACACTTTGACCACTTAGTTAATTAAGCATGGAAACTGTTTATGCCTCTTGAGAGTTTATCTTTGAATTGAACACTTCAAGGACCTTAGTTATTTAAGCATGAGAAGCACCTCAAGCTTGGGCAAGGTTTCCACAAACACTTTAAGCACTTTAGTTAGCAAGCCGACAAACACCTCTTGCCTGAGTAGGGTTCCTACCTCAAGGTCAGCCCTAGCTTGCCTAAGGTCAAAGGACTTTTTAACGCTAAATTTTTGAGGTATTTAATGAAGCTAACCCTAAGGTCTTTAAGCTCCATTAGGTAGCATTTCTCTTTAACATACCATTTCTCATTTGGACCCCTTTAACCTTGGCCCCGTGTTGAGACAGATCCATAAGCCCATGTCTATATTCTAACCCTTGTTTTATTCTTCTATATTAAATGTTCAATTTAATATGAGAAAATCATTTGGGTTGGTTAGATATTATATTTTATGACATTACCATAGACCAAGTGAAATGGTGTGAACTCTGTGGCCTCCCTGTATGTGGTTCGATAAGCCCACAAGGCACCATCCAAGAAGTCATCCCACAACTTTGTCTTGTTTTGCACCATCTTTCTAATGATGCTTGCAATGACACCATTAGCCTTCTCCACCAAACCATTTGAATGTGGGTAGTAGGGTGTGCTATGACGATGGAGAATGTGAAGCTCTTCACAAACTTCCGTGAGTAAACCCTTCTTGAACCCTAAACCATTATCAGAAACAATCTCCAAAGGTGTGCCAAATCTACAACAAATATTAGTGTAGACAAACCTACTCATTGTTTTTCCATTTACCCTTGGCACACTTTGAGCCTCTACCCACCTAGTCATGTAATCTACAGCCACTAGAATGTAGAGTTTACCATTTTTTGTTCTATGCAAAGGACCCATAGCATCAATGCCCCACTTTTCAAAGGGTCCATTTGCAAGAACTATTTGCCTTGGACCATGCACCAACCTTCTATCACTACAAGAGGTTGTGTGCTCTTGTGACGCTGTTAGCGACGGAAATACACTGGGTTTTTATAACCCCCGGTGTCGCTAATAGCGTCGCTACGAGAGCGTCGCTATAGGCGTCGCTATATAGCGACGCTCATAGCGACGGTCATAGCGACGGTTACACAGAAGTCTATAGAGACGCTCCAGAGCCATAAATAGCGACGGTTATAGCGACGCCCAAGAGAATTTTTTTTTGGTGACAGGGCATTGAATGCCCTGCCACCCATCAACCATATTATACTTGATTCACTTTTTAAAAAAAGTGCAAGGGTAGATAATAGACCCAAAATAGTCACCCACAAGACGCATTGTTTGCAAAATTGACAAGCGTAAAATTGACAATTGTACACATCATAGGCAAAATGAATTGATTGGCAAATGTAATAATGACAATTGTACAATATCATAGGCATAAAGAAGTGATTGGCAAAATGACTGTGGTGACAAATGTAATAATATACATGGTTCAAAAAGACGTATAAAATCCGTCTCATGATACATAAGCTATGAGAAGCCCTAAACTAATGCTATCTAGCTACGGCTAAACTGACGTCCTCTAGTCAGACGTCTCATCGCGTCCAAGCGGCGTATCTGTCGGATTCTGCAAAAAAAGACAATAAGACAGCTTTCAGTAAGTATAAACATATAACGACATTTATAAAACAATACAAAAAATAGAAAAGAGTAAACCCTAATACTAACCATGCCGTCGCGAGAACTGAGAATGTCCATCAGGGCGTTTAAGCCCTTCCTGCCTGCGTACTCGCGCTCGTACGGTGTGGGATCACGTCCTGTCATCAACCACTATCAAAACATACAAAGATTTCATTATGTTAGAATTAAAAAACTCATAAACCCTAAACTATCGAACATAAAGAGCAATGCGAAAACACTTACAAAATCGACCTCAAATGATGTCCATCCACCGCTCCCAAGTGGTGCGAGCTCCCTACCTCTACTCGCGCTCTGGCTGCATCCTTTTGTTCCTTCCACTTGTCGGGATTCTCGCGCGCTGCTTTCTTCGCATTCTTCCAATCTTCTTTGGCTAGCCAATCTGGCCTGTTCCACCCATGCTTGATTGCTTTTTGCACTTCGGAATGCTTGTGTTTGCAGTATTCACGCATTCGAATCTTCATCAGGTCTTCATTGAAGCGCTGATCCCACGTTGGAACGGGAAACTCATCATGAAGTATGCTGATGACTCTGTTTTTTAAATCACTTGGTACTTCACTCCATTTGTTTAGTATATAGTGTCTAAACAGCTGAGAGCAAAGACCACGCATGCGCGAGATCACCTTCTTGCCGTCATCATCCATGATGATGCCGCCGCTGAAGTCGACGGAGTAAGGCAAGCCCTCTGGGCGGTGACGCGTGAACCTGGGTGTCCCGGCAGGGGTCTCTAGCGGCGTGTCGATGGGGGTACGGACGTCAGGTGTCTCCACCGGCGTCTGGGCCCCGAAGCGAGGAGTGTCGAGTGGGGTGGCCCCTGGCGGAGTAGGTAGAGGTGTGTAGCTGCTAGGAACAATCAGCCGTGCAAAACCTGGCGTAGATGGCGATGTTGTGGCTGGTGTGGGGGTGGGCAAAGAAGGGGAGGGTAAAGAGCCTCGTCGAACACGAGGCGGTGTGGAGGCATCGGTGGCGGAATCCCCACAACAACCGCCACCACCACCACTAGAGCGTCGGTGTCTAGACGAGTGTGAAGCTCGTCTCGTCGACGCCGAAGCTTCGGAGCGTGCCGAATGCTCCGAAATAGAGGGAGATGCGGATGGAGTAGGAACGCGTGATGATGCGCCAGAGCGATGACGCTCCACGTACCACTATCTCTGCTCCGGTGACAAAGAAGAAAGAAACTCCTCATCATCCATACCTGCATTAAACACACGAATATTTAAACTTAATATTGAATGAATAGAGTAGACAATGACGCAAAGACCATTAAATACAATGACATAATGACGCATATAAATACAATGACGCAATGAATTGAGTGATAGAAGAGGCAAGTCGAAAACTCAGAATTTTCAATCAAAAGATGTGACCGCCATGGAAGGTACTTAGAGAGCCAGAGCTTTTACAACCCGGAGCAAAATTGTTCAAATACAATATTTGTGGCTTTAAGGGATCTCTCTCTCATCCTCGCATAACTCAGCATAACTTCCTATATCTATATAGAGCTCTCCGTTTAAACACATATCCTCTGTTTCATTTTGTAGCTCCTCTGCATGCACCCCATATAGAGTAGTAGCATCTTGATGCTCGTCTGGCACCACCGCAGCGGCTTCTGATTGAGCATCTTCTCTGATCTCCTCCATGTAGCCGTTGTGATTGGCACATGGTAGCCTTCATACGTCCTTGCACTATGAGGGGCTACCTCTATGACGTACCACCAGTTTGATGTAGACTTTGTAGGATGAAATATTACCTGCCAGAGCCACATAACTTACATGAGAGCTTTCAAGCACATAACTTGTAAAAGGGGGATGTTAACTATTTACATACTTACTTGTTCACAATGCTCTGGTAGTACGAAAGTGTCTCTTAGGTCAGTCCCTTTCTTAGTAGAATCCACCTCAAGAAAACCAGACTCTCCTCTACGCACAGTAGCGTTGCGACCCTCCATGATTATCTTGAACCATTGCACGTTGAACAAGTCGACAAAAAATCCTCTGTAATTGATCCTCAAAATCTCTTGCAGCGTGCCGAAGTAAGTGAGTTCCGCCACCACAGGATCTGCACCAGAGGAACGTCGTCGACTAGACTGTTCAAATTTTGCCATGATTCCACAATCTTGAGTAAAACGCTTTTTGTCGATTCGTTCCACCCTAAAATGTCGACCTTTACACCATGCTGCTGTGTATGACTTATACTACAACGAACAAAGATTATGAGTGGCCGTTCAAACGTTTAGAAATAAAGTCACTAGCATGTCGTACATTGCAAACTTACCTTGGTCGTGCAACCCCGAGAGTACTCCCACTCTTCCTCAGTCACTTCGTCACCGCATTGTTGTGCAACCGGTAAAATAAACTGTAAAGTATGTGCAGCAATGATATTAAAGTCCACATTTTATGCAATGATATTAAAGTCCACTATGAACGTACCTGACACATTTTATGCCAATCGTGTGACTTCAAACCGGTAAGCTTTCCTTCTTTAGTAAAACACGTTCGGAGCGAGTGCACTACGCCAGTGGGGGTCCGCAAAGATCGAATGGTCTCTTTTACTTTGCGTTCTTGGGCTCCTGTGAAAATCCATGGTGCTTTAGGGAGTTTTATCGATCCATCAGACGCTGTTTGCGGCCAATATTGCTCCATACGATCCACATTTCTAAGGTCAACTCTGGCTCCCAAAGTATCTTTCTTGCCGGTCAGATGGTCCCATAGTTGCTTCTTCAGTGAGGGCGCCCTACATGCATTCAGTCTAGGTCAACATGTGACACATGCTCTGTATCCGCTTGTTTGAAGCCCTGCATGTATACACATGATAATAGATCAACTATGGGAAAAAACAAGATTTATAGTGTCTGAGTGAGGAGTGTCAATAGATCACCTGAGCATTCTGTTAGCCCGGGATAGTCATGAATGGTCCACATTAGAATGCCTCTGATCAAAGCATTCCGTCATCCTGTGTGTCGGCTCATATCCACCACCTCTATGCCAATCCACAATTGTTGTAGCTCTTCCAATAGTGGACGAAGATACACATCCATATTCCCCACTTTATATCGCCCTGGCACAATCAAGCTTAGCCATAGGTGCCCCTTCTTCGTAGTCAACCACGGGGGAATGTTGTAGTTGACGATGACAACGGGCCATACATTGTAAGATGTTGATCTTTGACCAAATGGATTTACGCCATCCATAGCCAGGCCTAAGCGCAAATTTCGAGCTTCCCTGGCAAAATCCGACCATGTTCCATCTATATGTTTCCAAGCTGCGCAATCTGCAGGAATTCGTAGCACACCATCCGAAGATTTATTCTCCTCATGCCATGATGCTAGGGCGGCCATGGACTTACATTCGAAGAAATGCTTGATGCGAGGAAGCAGAGGAAAATGTCGCAAAACCTTTTGTGGAATTTTTATCCCGTGGAGATCTACTCGATATCTTTCGGAATCACATTTCGGACACTTCTCCATGTCTATGTATTCCCCTCTGAAAAGAATGCAGTCATTAGGACAAGCGTGGATAGAATTGTAATCCATCCCCAAGTTTTGCAAAATCTTTCTTGCTTCATCTCGGGAATCTGGCATCACATTGTCAGCTGTTAGTATGTGCTCTTTAAGCAATCTACACAACATAAAAATACGATACAGTCGTGTAAAAATCTATCAGATCATTATACATTTAGAGTTTTATTAAAGTAAACTAATTGTAATAGATCACCTGAAAAGCGCTGTGACGCTAGTGTCACTCCATCCAAACTTTGCCTGCATGTTGAGAAGAACCAGGAGTGCTTTCAATCTAGACATACGTGCTCCATTATACAATGGGGTATCGGCTTCACTTTTCATATCATCATAGATAAGCCTTTCTGAATCCATGATCGTCTCGATCATTTCATCAATCTCGGGCTCAAACATTGCCTCGTTGTGAATGTGCTCTGCATGATCATCCCCCGAGCTGTCAGAGGCTACATCTTGTGGCCTCACATATGATGCTTGACCAAAGCGCCTGCGAACACGTCTATTGGGTTGCAAGATTGCTGCTTGTTGGCCAGCGTCAAAGTCGGACGAGTTATAATTGGCAACAACTCGATCTATAATAGATGGATCGAGCTCGCCGAATTCGCAAACGTGCTGCAAAGAAACACGTCTTGTCCGTCGCACAGCATGCTTGCATTGATTACAAGGACATAAGACCCTCGTTGAGAGATAGGTGTTTCGGTTGGACGGTCCCACATCCTCGTCACTACTCATAATGAGGATAAAAATCTTATAACCTGGACAACAAATTTAATATTCTATTGGCATTCTTCGTCTTCTCTCTCTCTCTCTCTCTCTCTCTCTCTCTCTCTCTCTCTCTCTCTACCTCACATTCTCTAGTCATGTCCAATCCCCGCACACCTCGGTCTAGAGGTGCACAGAGATCAGAACCACCGGGTTATAATCTCGTCTTTATTGGTCAATACCTATATTTGTGGGTACAAGAAATCTACAGACCCACGTCTACATGATACTGCATGTAGTGGACAAAACCCCTTTGCCTCTTCTCTAGCTGTAGCACTTCACAGCATCTTAACATCTTTTCACAGTAGATCTTTTCACTGTTCGTCTAACTCTAAACCCTAAACCGTAAGTAATTCTTGCGTGGACTCGATCTAACGTAAATAAGCGTAAATCTAACTAAAAATAAACCTAAATCTAATTTAACGTAAGTCTACATCTAACCTAATCTTTAACGTCTTTTGGGATAGTTTCCTACGACGTTAAAACTCTCTTCTTCTTGTGTGTGTGTGTGTGTGTGTGTGTGTGTGTGTGTGTGTGTGTGTGTGGGTAAACCTAAATAAACCTAAGTCTAATCTAATATAACATAAATCTAAATCTAACGTAAATTATGTTATATTAAAAACAAAGAACTAAACTAACAGGGATTATAAGAACCTTAAAACTGATTTAACACATAATTTTTCACATAACTCGGCAAGAGTTGGCATTCTCATCACTAAAGATGTGAGAGTTAACTTCCGGCGGTGACGCTGCCTCATCTCCATCCACATCTGACGACAGCAATTGGCCCTTTAGACCGTTCTTGCTCTTGTTACTAACTTTGAAGTTGCTGTTGAATGACTAGAGGTTGTCTAGATGGTCATTGTGTCGGGGATGTAGTGACTCTTGCCGCCCTGAAGATCCACCTTCTTCCCTATCTTCTGAAGACATTTCACCAGTACTTTTGGATCGACGGAGCCCACCATGAGTGAAGGCAGCAATACCCTATATTCCATTGAGGGCTTTCTTCACCCGCTTCATGCAGACATCGCAGTCTATGGAGACCTAAATCTAATCTAATATAACGTAAATCTAAATCTAGCGTAAATAAACGTAAATCTAATTAAAAATAAACCTAAATCTAATCTAATTTAACTTAAATAAACCTAAATCTAATTTAACGTAAGTCTACATCTAACCTAATCTTTAACGTCTTTTAGGATAGTTTCCTACGACGTTATAACTCTCTTCTTCTTGTGTGTGTGCGCGTGTGTGGATGTGTGTGCCAATAAAAAGAGATAAATGGTATAACCTTTCTATCACCCATGCCAAGTATGATAGATTGGTTATGCCATTTCCCTCTTGAATAATAGGTCTTGAGTTCAACTCCTCGTCGGCTAGATCTTTAGGTCTTTTAATTTTAATTAGTTTCCTACGACGTTAAATTAGTTTCTCTCTCTTTCTCTCTCAATGTGTGTGCGTTTTTTTGGATCGTATGCACGTTTTCTCTCTCTTTTCCTCTCTCAATGTGTGCGTTTTTTGTTTATGCATGTTCTCTCTCTCTTTTCCTCTCTCAATGCGTGCGTTTTTTGTTTATGCATGCTCTCTCTCTCTTTTCCTCTCTCAATGTGTGTGTGCATTCTTTGTTTATGTATGTGTGTGTGCGTTTTTGTTTATGTTTGTACTCTCTCTCTCTCTCTCTCTCTCTCAAAAACACTATGTGTGTGTGTATGTGTGTGTGTGAGAGAGAGAGAGAGAGAGAGGGAGAGAGAAAGAGGGGAAGGGAACATGAGAGTGAGGAGAGGGAAGGAGCATACCTGGCTCTCCTTCCTCTCCTCGTGTGTGTGTGTGTGTGTGTGTGGAGAAGAAAAAGAGAGAGAGAGAGAGAGAGAGAGAGAGAGAGAGAGGGAGAGCGTTACCTGCTCCTTGCTTGAGGGCGCCGAAAAACTCAGATCTGAGATCTGAGTTTTTGGGCGCGCTCTGTTATTTTTTTAGCCCAGTCGGCGTCGCTATGAGCGTCGCAAATTTACAAAGAAATTTGCGACGCTCATAGCGACGCCGGGAATTATTTTTTTTAGCGTCGCTGTGTGAGCGTCGCTAATATGAATAGCCTCTTGTAGTGTATTTCCATTTACCTGACAATTGTGACAACTTTTACACCAATGGTAGATATCTACATGCAGGCTTGGACAAACATACCCTGCAAGCAAAATCTTCTTCGCAGTTAACTCTTCGGCAAAATGACCACCACATGCCTCTTCATGCAAACCTTTTAAAATGGCTAGAATTTCCTCGATAGTTGGTACTCTTATGCACACTTGAGCCTTCCCTCTTTGATAGACGGGGCCTTCTAGCAAGAAATAAGAACTTGTCTTCTTCATGAATCTGCTCTTTTGAATTTTTGTGAAGTCTTGTGGAAACTCGCCCTCCAAAATGTAGCCAATAATGGGAGCCAATGACTTCAATCCTTGGTATCACGGTTGCTTGACAATTGTTGCCACCATGATGACCTGCACTTCTTTCTCAACACATGTAACTGCTTGTTGTGCAAGTAAATTGGCATCTTCATTTTGTTTCGGGGTACTTGTTCAGGGCCATGAGCCCCATAATGGTCACTAGAGGAGAGAGAGAAGGGGCTCTCCTTGGCTATGATTACTAGCACATGAGCGCTACTATGGCACTGCTGTGGGTGGATTTTGGTGGCGTGTGGCTGGCTTAGCCTTAAACCAATGACGATGGCGGTCGTTTGATGGCCTCCGATAGTGCTGACATGGCAGTCCCATGTGTGGATGCATTCACACGATCGCCTCCTAACCTCGCTCCCCAAAGCTTTTATTGAGAGAGGGGTCACCTCTCCCCCTTTTCAACCACCATGACAACCAAGAAGGAGGTCTCTCATGCATGTAGTGGGCTCCAAGCAAGTCAAATATAGAAGTGGTTCCCATGCAACGAGCTAAAAGAATGTGTTTGACAAAAATAGAAAAAAAACTAAAAATGCTCTATTCGCCCCATAAGGGCACCTTTTTTTTGCCATTTTGAGGGGGGAGGAGGAGCTGTTAAAACGAGGAGAGCTCCAGGAGGAGGGAGTTTTTTAACGAGGGAGAAGCTTTGCACAGGGAGAAGATCTCAACGAGGAGGGCTTCACAGAGAAGAAGCCAACAACGGCTACCGAGGAGGAGGTCCTCCCAGCTTTTTTCCCGATCGAGGCGTGTGCCAACAGAGCGCAGCCGAGGGCAGAGTGTGCCCCTCTTGTGCAGCGCGATGATTGTGTATGGTGTTTTGTTGAAGATGGAAGCTAGTCATTGCCAAACTTTGTGGAGTCTCTTCCCCCTTCCCCTTTTTCTTCTTTGCTTTGCTCCAGTGTGTGTGTTGTTGGTGTGTGAGCGAAGTGCACCCCTCGGGCCATTTGTGTGTGTGAGAAAGAAAGAGAGAGAAGTGTTGTGTAGTGGAAGTGCTGGAAGCGGGCAAAATTAGGGTGATTGTTGTCTGGTGATCGTGTGAGGTGTGTGTGCATTGATATGTGTGCAAGCGGTGGCTTGCTTGTGGAGGTGTGAAGTTTTGAAGGTAATTTCTAGTGGATGGGGGTGTTGTGAGTACCTTGGGCTATAGAGAGGCATCTGTATGTGTCTTTGGGTGTGTTCCTATTCCCCATCTTCACAATCAACGCTTGCATCCTACCAACCCAAGGAAACGATCAGATAGAATTCCAAGGAGTCCAGTTAACGGTCCTTCATTGAAGAGATCATACATTTTCTCCCTCCTAACTTCTTTTTCCAATAAAGATTTCATTCTTTTTACGAAGACCTTTTTGAAGCCCCCTAAGCCACCAAACTTAGTACATGCAAGGTTGTAGGCATGAAGCGAAGAGGCAAGCTCTTCATCCAATGGCATTGGAGGGATTCAAGAAAGTCTCTCATACACATCCGCACGAAATCTCTCATCGTCCACCAGCCTTTGGTAATAATATGAAGGTGGCCTATTACCTACATTAACACTTGTCCTACGAACACACATTTATCAAAATGATGAAGTGCATCATCATCAATGAAAGAGATACCCTGCTCTTTGTCTCGAGAGGTGGCGATGTCATTTCTTTTCTCCATACCAAAAGATGACATCTAAGACATTCACACTCTGCCTCATCTAGTGAGGATTCAGGCTGCAGAACACGTTATTTTCAGACTTCCTCCTTCCCGACACCGAAAGAGGGGAAGACGGGGGGGGCATCATACCTACTCCACATAAGCGGCCCTTGTCTATGCTCTCTCTCTCTCTCTCTCTCTCTCTCTCTCTCTCTCTCTCGGGTTGCATTAGCCTCCTAGGCTCCCACCCATCTGCTTCATCTACAACCATTTAACTCCCGTAGGCTGACCATGTTCAAGCTAACACCGTCTCCTCCAATTGTGTGTAACTCTCCCTTGGCTCCTACAGGATGTTGTAGTCCCTTCTTACCCCGTCTCTCTCTCTCTCTCTCTCTCTCTCTCTCTCTCTCTCTCTCTCTCTCTCTCTCTCTCTCTCTCTCTCTCTTTGTGTATGTGTGTGTGTGATTGGGGTTGTCTCTTCACCTCCATGGCCATCACCACAGATAGTTTTCTCTTGAAACCATATGGAGCAGGTTTTCCTGCTTTTGCGTACACTTTCAACTTCTCCTCTTCTGCATGCCCACACACACCGTACGTGCTGGAAATCTCTTGTTGAGCCATGTGGCATGCCGGAATGTGGCTCTTTCTAATATAGTAGAATAGAAGAATAGATAGGGTAAAGGGGCCAATTTAGAGGCACCCAAATTTGACACCAATTTTCTCAGGCTATGCTAATCTATTTCGAGCATGGAGGGGTGCAAAAAAGGAGCTTTGGCTCACCAAGTAAAGAAAGTAGTGCGCAATGCAATGTACAACAAAATCGCAACTCAAATGGCGTAGCGTACAGAGAGGACGACTCCAGAAACCATTGTAACAAAAACGAGTAATTAGGTACACGACTACCCCAGGGGGTATTTAAGGAAATATTGCCAGCAAGTCGTGAACTTGGAATCTAACGGACAAGATTGTTATTCTAGCCGCGCTGACTAGTTCAACACTCATCCATTTGTGCCTCTAAAGTGGATGTTTTACGTGTTAGTTTTTGGGGGGTGACGGGTCTCTTAATAGGACCCAACTTTTTACTGGCTCCATTAAACTAGATATCTAACTAGTAACACCATCGTCTGGATGACATACCAGAAACGGAATTGAGGAAGTTGTAAATTCGAAGGGTAAAATTTATACGGAATCACCTACCACGTTCAAAACTAGAGACGGCATTAGTGTTCAAGCATTACTTGTTTCCTCCACGCGGCACGACTACTCGAATTCTCAAACTTCAAAGCGTCCACGGAGTGTGTGCCACAGTGCGCGAACCGTCCTCCTGAGATTGACGAGCCTCAGTCTAGCAAACATTTGCAGACGCGAGCGGAGATGAAGTTGAGCTAAAGCTACCCGAGCAGCATACACGGAACCTACATTTTCCATTAGCGGTGCGGCTTCAAGAGGTTCGTCATTTGTTCTGTCTTTTGCTAATGGGCGCACACAGAGAGAGAGAGAGAGAGAGAGAGAGAGAGAGAGACTCTTGTTGCTTCAAGTTCTTCATTTTCTTTCATTTGGTTGCTTCAACTTCTTCTTCTTCTAGGCAGCGGGTTGGGGGGAAGATGACTGACGACAGGTTGAGCAGCAAAATGGGATGCGCAGGCTAAGCAGGTGCGAAGGTTGAATTGATGCACCGGTATAGCAGATGCCAAGGATGCTAGCGCACACAAGCCGACGCTAGCGAGAAAGCAGAGGGAAAGGGTTGGGTTTTGTTGACAAGCTAGGCTTTCACAGAGCGGCCATGTTTCGTGCAGAACGTTCTTCCTCCCCCTCTCCCTCTCTCTATGGTGAGTTTGGCTGGAGTAAAACCATTTGATGAGACATGGCCCCCACCTACTGCAAGAGCTGTGGCTACATTCTTTTGAAATTGTCGTCTCTGATTCTTTTTCGTGCCACCCAGCTCTGGAGTCCACACTACCACTTTCTACGACGATGATCTCTCTCTCTCTCTCTCTCTCTCTCTCTCTCTCTCTCTCTCTCTCTTTAGCCCACACTGTCCTTAATTATCGACGAATGCCTTCAATGGGCACTGCTTGGCCGTTGTGTTTTTCTCATTCCTGCGCCACCAGATTCCATAGGTAGGTTAGCTTCTTCAATGCCCGAGCGCATCGCAGCTCAACTTGCTGCCTCCTTATCTCCTTGCCTGAACCGTGCTCCCCTCGAGGTTCGGGGTGAGCAGCCATGACGTCAGGAGGGTGTCGGGGCTGGCTTCGATGAAGGCGAACAATCTTTGAGAGCTTTCTAAATGGATATCTTGATAATTTGAGGCTCTCTAAATGTGTTCACTGCATTTATTTTTGCTTCTGCTGGCCCATGGCACATGCGCGAAAGCTCTCTCTCTCTCTCAGTCAATGGCGACCGACCATTCCCGCAAATTATTGAATGGATTTTAAAGAGAAACAAAGCTTGAGGGTGTCTGGGAATTAGAAGCCGTTGTTGGGGTTTCCATGCGCTCACAAGTCCTAGTTACTTGGACAAATCAGGTGTCCATTTCATTACGAAAAAAGCTATCATGCAAAAAGCAAAAAGCAACTCTATAGAATAAAACTATAAGAAACTGTATAGAATAAGTTCATTTTCAGACTCGCCTTCATACAATTTCTTTATTTCCAGGTTCTTCTTACATGTGATTTATTTCATTACATGGATGAGTAATCAACACCATAGAGAGGTTCATCTCAACAAGGAAAGCACGTTGGGAGTAAGTATATTTACACAAGTGCCTTAGCATTCTGATCATCAATTCCGATAGTTAGCTTTTGTGTCGCTCCTGCTCACAAATCTACTAATTGGTTTTGACAGGTGACTTCAATACAAGCTACAAGGTGACTTCGGTACAGGCTATTCGAGTATTTGTTTCCTGCAGGTTTTCCTATTTTCTCACTTCATTATTTCCAACATTTAGTACCATATGCAAGCTCCACATTTTTACGTGTTTTTTTGTGTCTAAAGAGCCTTGCATATATAGCGTTTGTGATTTCAAACGCATATGTTTCTCCTTAACTTGCGCTCGACATGTTGAAAGTTCTGAAAAAGAAGTCCATGGGTCAAATTTAGTTTCCAGAGAAGATATTTGTATCATCCAATGAGCTGGTGATCTTCAGTTTAGAAGGGTTAATTTTCAACGGAGAGCCCTACTTTTGCATCATTAACAGTAGTTATAGATTCAATTGACGACAACATAGAACACGAAATTCATGTAAATACTCATTGTTCTATAATACATATGTACTAGCTCTGGCACTTTGTTACTTAAGGTGATACTATTTTGATGTTTATGTAAGCTATATTCGGTGGATTGAGTCATTTTCCAAAAATTGCACGTTTTGAAATTCTCATTCTTAACTCATCAAATATTAGCATTAAATTTGAGTCCACTTTTGAAATTTCTCATTACACTTAGTCACTTGTATGCAAATAGTTCAAATGGACACAATTGGGAAAACTATATGCACACTTTCGTAGATTTTTGATAGAATGTTGATTTTGCAAGAATTTAACAGTACATTCTTTTCTAAAACAAGCTTAAATTACAAGAAGAGTGGGATTTTAAAACCTTGAAAAATGTTTACTTGATTAGTCTTGGCATATGGTTATAGTTTAAACCTTAAGTTTTGTCCCATAACCTTGTTATGTAGATAAAAGAGACCAAAATTTACCTCTGTCAACATTTTTAAGATTTTGGTTTTTTGCTTGTAGCGTAATTTGGTGTGAGAACTAAGTTGTGAAGCTTGAAATCTTGTTATAATTAGTGTTTTTCTATCCACAAACCTAAAAAACTATACAAAAGCTTGTTTTGATGAGGAGTTATATTCATTTTATATAAATTTTGTTAAAATTGCACTAGATCTTTATGATTTTTTCATCTTAAAACTTATCACCATACTCCTCGTATTGCACTTATTTCTAGATGAACAAAATTTGAATAAGTTTTTCACCTCATAACTGACCTAGGGTATAAACATGACCTATAACTTGTGTTTTTAGCTTTGCCAAATAATTATGACAATTTAGTTAAAAACAGGACACTTCAGTGTCTTAGGACACTCGAGTGTCCTATTACAGAGCTAGTGTTAATATGGTTTGCTAGATTCAAAAGGTCTTCTAATGGCTTGACTTCCATTTACAAAAATCACATAGAGGCAATGTTTTTATTCAGTACTAGAATGCTAATGATGTCATATTTCAAAACCTTCCAAAAGTGTCATGAAAGGAGTCATTTGAAGCACAAAGCTAAAATCTTGCCATCATGCATACGTTCTTCCTAGTCAATATCTTCCGTGATTCCACTTACCTTCACGATGCCTTTTGCATTTGAAGAGATCACCGTTCACTCTAGAAAATACAAACAAAGAGCTAACATAATTAAGGTGCTCTCTCTCTCTCTCTCTCTCTCTCTCTCTCTCTCTCTCTCTCTCTCTGTGCGTCCAAGTCAATGCCAGTTCCATGATTCAGACCATCTTGGGAATCTCTAACTAAAGCCCCCGCTATCTTGGCACTCTCTTTGCATTCGATCTTTAGACATTGGCATTCTCATGGCTTTAGAGCAATTATAGTTGGCCTTTTGGAGCCGTGTTTTGTAGTGGTAATCACCCACTATTGAGAAAATAAGTTCCTTAAAACTTGGGTAAAACTACATGGGGAAATTGGCCATATATTGATATGAAGTGTCAAATTTTTCTCAACAAAAGATGCAACAATGCCAAAGCAATTGGAGTTGTACTCTTCAATAGCAGTGACTTCATTGTAGGATCTCTTATATTATGGAAGGCATGCAGTACTAAGCTCAACTTCCCTTCGTAGCATCCCATCATCAACACCGCCATTTCCACCAAAATTGTCTGCATTGGTCACTTCAATAGAAGTGAAGATCTACACTATAAGATGACATAGCCCATCCTCGACTACACAACACTTCGTTCAAGGAAAACGTGTGTGTGTGTGTGTGTGTGTGAGAGAGAGAGAGAGAGAGAGAGAGAGAGAGAGAGAAATAGAGAGAGAGACCTCATTAATGGAGAGACCTCAGGTCTTTGTGTAGCCATCAATTGCACACAATGATTGTAGGTCGCTACAATAAATTTTCTAGCCCCTTTCATTGAAGTATTTCTAGCAAGCTAAAGGGGAAGCTAAAGTACAACCACCCCAATGCCTCATCAAAGGGAATAATAATATAAAAAAGAGATCCCCAAATTGTGTCTTGTCATAAACATGCAACCTTGATGTACAAAAATCCTTGACACACATAGCTACTAACACATAGATATGAGTTTAGTGGGAAGAATATCACTAGTAGTAGTTCTTTTGAACAAACATAATGTTGTGGATTTGAGCTCATGAAAGCTAATAGACAATGTTTCTTCAAATATAGAAGAAAGAAGAGCAGTTTGAGATTCTAATAGTACTTGCATTTGTATTGCAACCCATTTAGTGTGTAATTCTTCCTCTCGACGGTGGGAAAGAGAGCATGCAATATTGAATGAGTTGTAAACACATTCTACCCACCAAAAAAGAAGAAAGAGCACCAACCTATATGCATCATCTCTAATTGAAAGGGTCTTATAAATCAGGAGGCCCTTTGTTTAAAAGATTCCAAGACCATAAATGTATGGGTCTCCAATTGCATAACAAATGTTCCATCCTCGAGAAAATATGCAAATGTTGGAATACTTTATTTTTAAGCCTCCCATATAAAGCAAAGGCATTTATGAGTAGCAAATTTCATGATAGATCTTAATAAATACATTGAATGGTGATTGAATAGATGGTTGCTGGCAATTATGAAGAAAATAATTGATGTAACCAATCTAGGTACATGCATGTCTCTCATTCACTACACATAAGCCGACCCTAATCTCACATGTGTCTCAACACCAAGCCTCTTTGGAGAACATGGAGTGAGACAAAGCCCCTTTGTGCGTGGGTTGGGTGGGATACCAACAACTGAGAAGGGGAGAGGGTGGAATCCCATGAAGATTTTTGCATTCAATCATGTGGCACTATTCAAATTTACACCAATGTAGCTTGCACATGAATCTCTATCTCTTGAGGTGCTTTTTGAGCTATTTGTTTAACATGGTTTTTAGAAAATTATCACCTCTACTATTTGCTACTAAGTATTGGAGCTAATTTTCAAAGAAAGCAAGATGCATTTTCTTCACATCATCTTTAACTTCATTTCCTACTTGTATGAATTTTACGTACTGATCAAGGACTTTATAGCAAAAAATATTGGGACCATTTTTAAATAAGATACTTATTTTGTACACGGCTCAATAAATTTAAATAATAGACATTATTTGCACATAAGGGTTGAGTTCCTTAGCATAACTCAAGCATCCAAAATGTACCAACCATTGTAGTCTTTCCAACTTGCAAGCTCACTAATGGTGCAAAAGTTGTAGCCGTTTGTCCAATTCCACCGGTGGCCTTTGGAGATAGGTATGTATGTGCGATCTTTAATCCACACATGGCCACTTCTATCCTGTGCTCATTCATGAGTGCATGCCCCCAGCTATCATATGCCAAACTCCATTGTTTCTTTAGGTTACAATTCCATCATTATCATTAAAATCTTCAATTAGATGAAAAGGCCTTTGAGAGCATTTCAACAGTTCCAACTTCATCCCATCACCAGCTTTATCATGACAAATCCACGACCATCTTTATTTTTCCATAATATTAAGGAGTATTGATGCTAAACAATAAATTGAAAACACATCTATTGCACAATGACACATGCTTAGTGAGATCAACACATAGTGACATGTATTGCACACTCTTAATAACATTTAGAACACACTCTTAGTGTAATTAGAATCATAAATTGCTCCAAAGAGATACATGTGATCAAAGGTTATCTAGCCAAACTCTACAAATAAATAGCATCTATTTTATTTGTGGCTGTTAGCCAAAAACAAACCAGTAAACTAGTTAACTTAAAGAATAATCGTGACTATGGAGGGTCAACTAAATGATCTAGGGTTTGATTGTCAACCTGCTCTCTTGCTCTGAGTAGAGGGAAATCCTTCTTTAGTATGTGAAGCCGACAAACAATATCATAATTTTTTTCTCTTTGCTCGTGCAACAAAGAATTTGAAAGAGCGCAAATCTCTCCTGGAGATCGCATACTTGAGATCGGTTGTGCGTGTTGCGATCCTTTTTATTTGCATCATTCACATAAGCTCTGCAATTGCCTCTTCTAAGGTCCTTGGATGCAGATGAGTAAGGGAAGCCTTTATATCAGGATAGCAACCGCAAAGAAAACCTTGAAGTTTTTAAAATTCATAGATCCCATCAAGCTTAAGAACTATCTCATCATACTTGGAGGTGTAATTGGTTTTCCTAAGGGCTTCAAAAATATATATTCACTACCTACATAGTTATATAGCTAGTGCAAAGATACCTTTAAAAGAAGAAAACGTTGAAGAGAAAATAAAGAAGAAGAAAAACGCAAATGTACCAATGTGCGCTAAACCATCATTTTATATGGACTCAAAAAGTGCTTTGACTTTCCACCTTCATGTGTCTTTTTATTTCCTAAACTCACCCTTCACTTATGCATTTAAGATGTTTTGAAAGGACTTTTATTTTCCCACATTAGGTGGCCATAATTGGTGACAAAAGGATTGTGTATGTAAGTAATAGTTGTCTCATGCCTTCCAACTGGTATCTTCTTCATTGATGTGTAAAAATTCCTTTTGAAAGATTTGTCAAAATTGCACCCATATCTAGGGTTTTTGTGTGGGTGGAATAGCCATCCACCACTTATATGCCTTGCCTTGCAAAGCTAAACTCGTCTCTAGGACGTGTAGCATCTTGGTGTGGACTGCAAATGGTTGATATCGGTTCATTTATGCAAAAAGATATTAACTATGTCTTTGTTGCAGTCCCGCTCTTCATAGCGTGCTTCAAGTCTTTCATCCAGGTCAAATTTTTAGGGTTATCGTACCCTCGTGGAAAAGATTTTGATGGTGGTGGACACCCAATGGGTTCGTGCATGACTGGCCTTGGAACTTGTGGCTGTTCTTGGGCCTTCTGCACCATAAACTGATTAACCACCTCCTTAGTGTAGTTAAGTTTGTGTAATGGAAGCCAAACTTGTTACAGTTTGTTGAGTTCATCATGATAGAGCATTGACGTCCAACATATCAACTAAGTCATGCTCAATTGGCACGCACGTCTCATGTAGCCACATTTGGCCCCTATTGCAGAGTAGATTTAAAATCAAAAGTATGATGTACTTTTACCCAACAACATAATTAAAGCTCGTAGGAAAGTATGCTTTGTGAGCAAAGCAAGAAAAATTAGCTTTGGAATAGGATGGCAAATCTATCAATACTTGTTGTTTCAAGCACCAAAAAGGCCCTTGGCTTGAGGGAAGAAATGATGCCTCCCTGATGAAAGGACAAGGACTTTAGCATGTTTGTCTCCTCCCTTACGTACCCCTCTATAGTCGTATTTATGGAACCCTTGGACCACATGCTTAGCCGAACTTGCCAGGGTCGTGTCCCTTGTCCTACCCTTGTCCTAACAGGAGCGTTCTTCTCCTTTTCCTCCCCCCGAGCTAGCATTCAATGACCTGATAACCTCTATGCCCTGCAACAGTGTTCGGGCGACGAGGTTTGTATCCCTTTATAGTCCTCTTTAGGAAACCTCTTGACCACAAGCTTAGCCAAAGTCGCCAGGGCCGTGTCCCCTGTCCTACCCTTGTTCTATCAGGAGCGTTCTTCTACTCCCCCCCCCCCCCCCGAGCTAGCATGCAATGACATGCTAACCTCTATGCCTTGCAATATCGTTCGGGCGATGAGGCTTGTAACAACTTGCCCTGCGAAGCTTGACGCCCTACAACGACAGCGAGTGACCTTTTGTGAGTCTTGATGTCTTGCAACCATAGCAAGAGAGCCACCTTGTAGCTCCATTTCATCTTGGACCTACCATGTCAATGCCTCCTCGTCCATGTGCAAAGTCTCCCCCCCCCCCCCCCCCCCCCCCCCCCCAACACACACACACACACACCGTGATACACTATCCCTTTTGAGTACACACAGAAAGTGATGAGCATTGGGCGTATGGGAGAGAGAGTGCCTTGCCAACCACCTCACGAGAAGCTTCCAAATGAGAGGAATTCGTTCTCGAGCAACATCCACACAACATCTTGGGAGAACTTGGTTTTCTACTTCACCAAACAAACAAATGAAAGGGCTTGCCTTTCCTTTCCTTTCCCTCGTCTCTTTGGTCTGCTAGTCTCTTTGGTCTGCTAAAGGCCTTAATACCCAAAGGGTGAAGGTAGTTCAATTTTCATTGTTAAACAAGTGTCCTAAAGGGCCTTAAAAGTCTTTTGGTATAGAAAGAAATCATAGCCTTTTAAATGATTTTCTTAAAAGGTGCATTTACTTTTTTGGCATTCTTGAAAAAGCTTTAAAAAACAAAGAATTAAACATTATACTCGTAGGAGTTTGATCCGATGATGTGAGATATTGATAAAGGGACTTTTTATTTAAGGACTTCAAAATGTTTCATCTCAATAAACTGTTTTGTTATTTTTTATGCTTATTAAATCTATTTTTTTTATAAGAAAGTAATAAAATATTTTTTAATTTTAATTTTTAATGTATATTTTTATTTTATTCTTTTTCATTTTTTTTTCAAAATGTTAATGTGCAATGTGCACCTTTTATCTTATTATTTAAGTGGGACCATTTGTAATATATAAACCAAATGTGATATATATGTTTAATAGACAATACAATTCTATATTAACATACAACAAAAATTCCAAGTGGCTATAGGCACTTATTTGACCTTACTCTCCCTCACCCCCTTAACTTAGCAAGCCCTCGTGCCTTCTCACCTTGTTGACATAGCATCCACAAAGATTTTCCTTAATAAACCCATGCCCAGTAGTAGTAGTAGCTAGTCTTTGCAAATGTAAATCGTTTTCAAGTAAATAACATTGGCTTTTTTCATTTGTATTAGTTGGAATCTAGGTAGATTCCTTTCACAAGATGGATCTCCTCTTTAAGTTTAGGTTGAATCGTCATGCAAATTCCGATTATCAAGATCAACAATTCTCTACCGTAAGCCACATAGCGACGAGGAGATCGCTATTGGGTATGCAAGCCCACACGCATTACAAAAATTGGTGCACTATCCTTGCTCCCTCATGCAATCCATCTGGCCATCTAGGAGCCAGTTCACATGTGGAGCCATGTTGACTTGGGTGAAGGTTCTCACCAAGGGAATTGGTCTCGAATGCAAAACGGTTAGTGAAGACTCCCTCACCTTTTCAAGGAGTGCCCGATGATTTGTGGCCTAGCAAAAAAGATTTGCAAACGGGTTCAAATGGCATAGAAAATAGGATTCTTCAAGAACGATTTCTTCTTGGGAGGGAAGGTATTGAAGAGCCAAGCGCTCCTCATCGCAACATAAATCGTGAGATTTTGTTGCTTCAAACTTGTTTGGAAGGCAAGGAACGGAGCTACGAGAACACCGTTGGAAACAACTAAGTTCATAGAGATAATCCAAGAAATCATGGGGGGCGATCATCGCCATTGGGAAACATATAAAACTCTGATGATGAGTGGAACAAGGCAATG
Organism: Adiantum capillus-veneris; assembly: GCF_014529385.1. Lineage (NCBI taxonomy): Eukaryota > Viridiplantae > Streptophyta > Polypodiopsida > Polypodiales > Pteridaceae > Adiantum > Adiantum capillus-veneris. The sequence continues at coordinate 76,330,879 of NC_140941.1, read as the reverse complement.
GACATCGCAATGACGGACTTTGCATAGGCAAAGCTGTGGGCTTATCCATTGTCATGGGGTGGCTCCCCTGTCAACGGATCTATCTATGACCCTTTGAAGCTGTCATTGCTCGTCACGAGCATGGCATGATTTTGTAATTTTTTGGTTATGCTATAATATAATTTACTCTCCATTTTGAGTTTTGAAAAAAAAAAGTCCAAACCTTTACTAGGACTTGCAATTTCTCAATCCAACTCTACTTTCTTAAAATTTTTTGGGGCAAAATTCACAATAGTGAGTGATAAATTAGATAGCCTCAAAAAGAATTACAAACCATAGCAAAGTCATGCTGAGATCGAGCCAAGGCATCAACAGGACATAATGATCATCCCAAATACATTGGCTGATCCGGGAGCCACCCGACCAAAGTGACAAACGGCTGACAAGGGAGCCACCTTGACAATAAAGATATGGGAGCTACCCCTCCCGAGGGAAAACAAGAGAAAGGCCACCCAAGGTTGCCACCAGGCCGAACAGGCTGTCACCCCGCACGGACCGACCACCGAACTGGCCACTGAAAACACTGCCACAACCTCCATCGCATATCATCAAGCCAAAAAAAACAAGATTTGCCAAACCCCACGAGAACACATAAGTCGGAGCCAAACTAGTTCTCGAGGAGAGCCCAAGAGTCGTTGGAGAAAACGCAAAAAGACCAACATCTGCCACCGAGTAACATGCCTTTAGTGTGGGCCAAGCACCTGCTAGAGAAAAGCCGCCATCAAGGTACCTCAGAACCACACCAAAGCTGCAGAAGAGCAAGCTACCGAACATAAAATTACTAGGGCCAGGCGAGCAGGGTTTCCCCAGCTGAGTGAGGGGTTGCTGCCAGACCCCCGAGCACAAAAAAGATGGGAGAAGAAGCCGGACTTGAAGAGGGGCATATAATGGCTGAGATCCCCTCTCCATGGGGTCCCCCATTCCTCTGCGAAGCAAATCCGCACCTCAAGGCGGCGAAGTTGCCAAGCTTAACTTCCCCAAGCATCCCACCCCACACAACACCTACACGGAAACCCCCTGGCTCATGCAGAGCGCGCATAGCCGACATAGCAGGGCCAACGCTAGGGTTCCCCTCGCATTAGAAGTTTAATACTTGTCTTACTTTCTTAAACACATGGAAGCCAATCCACAAAAGAACCACTCACCATTGTGAGTTTGGCGAAAAGGAGAAAAAAAACACGAAAGCCATCCACAACAGAACCATCACTTATTACATAATCTACATAATTTAAGAATGGATCTCTGAAGGGGTTTAAAAAATGTGCCCTTGTGCAAGGTTGTTCTCTAAGCACCCTTTTTTTTTCCATACTCACGATTGTGAGTTGAGAGAATTTATATTAACTCAAAAAGAATACAATCACCCTCAAGCACTACATGTGCCTTGAGGGGGCAAAAGCACTGCCTTGAGAGGGCAAGGGTTCCACCAGAGGCTTGTACACAAACAAAAAAGATACCAAAATATCGGTGCTATGAAAACCCTCTTGAGTGTTCTAAACAACTCAATGCATGATTCTATTCTTCAGCCTCGAATGTTGTCTCTCTCTTTGCTCCTACACCGTAGATGAGCTTAGTGCTCGGACGCACAATATCATCAAATTGAGCCACCACCAGTTTTGCCTCAAATACCTGAAGGTTCCTAGACTGTTAGACTTGATTCACGTAGCCGAGATCTAGTGATTTGGGTGCACACCATAATGGCATGGCTTTGAAATCCATGCCCTCCTAGGATCAGGTCATCAGTAAAGAAAAAAATCTTCCAAGTCGTCCATATCCATTTGCAAACTTTAGCGAGGGCAGCCCCTGTGAGGTAGGGCACTTGCTCAACAGATGAAGGGGTTCCTCAAAAGCCGAGATTTGCAACCATAGCAAGTATCAGTGTAGATCCCAATAGCATGAACCTTAATCCTAGTAGGCATGGCTCCCCAAAGCACCTTCTAGATGAATACTTTCATGTATTCACGCCATTTAATTTCCCAAATGGCATTAACACTCTTTTACTAATGCTCGTGCAACCAATTTTTCTTCCAGATTCTGGTGAGTGGGGCAAACCAATCCGCTTTGTATACCAACTCGTATAGGTAGCCTGGGTCTTGGGGAGCAAGAATACTTTATCTTTTGGCCAATGCCATGCTTTCCAATCTATTTTACACCCGAATACAGGTGACGGTGAGGATGACAACACTTCCAAGAGTCTACTGATTAGAAGCCTTTCGTACAAACCCAAATTATGATGCAGTACTACGAGCTCCACATCCTTCCAACAGAGGTTTATGTCATCCCAAAGATGAGAAATTTTAGAGATTCCTTTGTTGCTTACCTGATGTGCCACTTCCCTCGAAAAAGGGTTCAAGGAACCCCTTCCAAGTTTGGAGAGCCAGGGGACTAGTTGAGAGAGGAGCCCCTGAAGTATCTAAAATTCTCTCTTCATTCCAAGGGTGAAGTTGCTTTGTTACACTTTCGTGCTAGTTCCCTTATGCACCTGCCAAGTTCAAGAAATGTCAAGAGAGGCACCAAAATCTTGTCCTGCACTATGGCCTCCTTCCAAGTGCTCCCTCTCAAGGCAAGCTTTGCTTTGTTTATCATATCCCTGGCCATTATATCCCATTCTTGCGGTCCGTCAGCGAGACAACTAGTTTGGCACACAAGGCTTCTGCATGCACCATGGGGTCAATGTTTCTAATGGCATCTTTATTCTTTGGTCTGGCTATCCATTCCCATCTCCCTTATTGGCAAGGGGTTGTGGCGTTAGTGTTGCTTTTCGACAATAACCGTTTGATAGACTTCAAAAATCCTTTCCAATTAGATTTTCTCAGTTTTAGAAGCGAAGATACAAATGAACTGTAAGGGATTATGAAAGCATTAATCACAGTGACTCCACTGTGGAAGGGGAGGAGCACAAAATCCCATCTCATTTTACTATTGATCTGCTCGGGAACCTGAATCTCTGCTTATTCGTAATGCCCACTCCGAGTGGAGTGCCTAAAGCACCCTTTTTTAAGGAAGGGTTTGTTGTTTGACTTGCCTATCATTGCGAAGAGATATGCATCTTTTGCCATGCATGTGTATGACAAATCTAAAAGAAGGGTGGGAAGGGTTTCGATTTCTAAACATGGCCCCTCCTTGCTTGTTTGTATGTTTTCCTCTATGGAGTCCCTTTCTCCCAGCTTGACCAACCCATTTGAAGCTTTGATGCCTTGCGTCCATTCTTGTTAGGGCTTTTGTTTTCCCAAGTATCTGTTCATGGTATCCACTCTCAAGGGCCAAAATGGCCCTCTCACACAAAATTAGCAAGAGATGAAGGTGAGGTGTAGGGTGAGGATGTGCACATGTGCCATGGCAATTATGGTATCGACAAGTGCACAAAATCACCATCATCGCTGAAGGGAGAGACAATGGAATTGTGGATGATATTAAAATTTGGGATGTCACATACATGTGTTTGGTGCTTGCACATAAAGGACATAATACATTGCCCATGCTCTTTGCTCCAACTATGAAATGTGCTACTTGGGTGGTCCGTCACAATCCTAAAGCTATGGCCCTCCAAGAGAGAGTAGCCATGCCATTGTGCATGGAATTCAAACTTCAAAAATCATTTTAAAAACTAAAATCCCCAATTGTTGCCATGTGTCCTACATTCTCTTCATCATATCATCACACACACACACACACACACACACACACACACACACATATATAAATTACCAAGTAAAGCACATAGTATTTTCTAAGTCATGCATAGTAAAGGCTAAATTATAGTGCCAAATTCTACTTAGCAGACAACCTTCACTTTTGCAAGGTAGCCCTCTGCTTTCCATGGAAGGTATAGCTAAGAACCTACCCTTCTTCATGAAGAAAACTTTTGAAAATTTGCCCTTCAAATGCTACATACATTTTTCGGTGCCCTTTGAAATACAAAATCTTCAAATTTACACATAAAGTTTGAAGCGAAATTCAACATAAAAATATATCAAGTCACATAAATAAAAACAACCTTGGCAATTTGGTCTCCAACCTCTAGAATCCAACTGCAAGAAGAAAATCATCCTATTTTACTTATTACTATTTGATATACATGTATCAAACTTTTTTTTATAAAAAGCACCCTTTCAAGGGCAACATTGTCTTTGATCCGCCTTTCCAAAAGAAGGGCAAATTTTAAAAATAGCCCTTTGTAGGCAAATCCTCATAATTTTGCCATTTCTCTCAAAGGTCAAAAGTGGCCTTTGAAGGCTCTGCAACGTTAAAAAAATGGACCTTGGTAGCAAGGCTCCAAGTTAATTGAGTTCTTCCCTTTCTTACCTATTTACGTTTTTAGCACTTTTATTTTTGCAAATAGTATTCTAAAAAAAAGTTTCAATTTGAGGATTTGTTGCCAAGATTGTTATTTAGTTGGTGAGCCTAAGGAGCTATTCCCAAACGAGGCCCATACATTGAGCCACGTGGACCAATCACCATCGTAGGCTAATAATATTAATAAAAGCCACCTCTGTTTTTAGAGCCCAATGCATAATCGTCGACGCAGCACAGCGTCGAAAAGAGAAGATTGGTAAGCAGAGCGGCGAAAAGAAGAAAACGTCGTCCAACACTTCTGAGTGTCAAGCAATTGATCCGACTTTTTAAAAAAAACACCTATGAGAAAGAATTTCTGACCGTCAAGCGATGGATCCGATCTGACTTCAAGGGGCAACAATCAAATATATATTTTTTGAGCGTGCAATAGAATTATGTCAAAACTTAGTGTGGGTGAATTTTTTGCATTTGCATAAAACAAATTTGCAAGCGCTTTTAAACATCTTTCTCGCATTTATACATGATCGTGAATCCCCTTTACTCTAATGCCAAAAATAAAAAATTCGAAAGTTTCATTAAAAATTTCTCACTTAATATAAATCCTTGCTCTAAATCCTCAAAAAAAGCTATATCGAAAAATTTTCTTTGTGTATCGGGCATCTCGTGGATGACATGTATAAACTTATAAAAAGATAATAAATTACTATTTAAAACACATCACTTATTAATATTAATATCCACTACTAGGTAGATACCCTAAGAATATTATACCTCCTCTCTCTAGAAATCCGGTTGCTCTGTCCTTACGATTCTTTGCTCGCGAGCTCAGTAGCCCACAAGTAGCTTGCACCTCACTCAACATGTTAAAACAACTTCTTGAGATTAATATCCACTACGAGCTAGATACCCTAAGAATATTCTACCTCCTCTTTCTAGAAATCCACATGGGTTGCTTTGTCCTCACAATTCTTTATTCGTGAGCTCGGCAGGTCGCAAGTAACCTGCACCTCAATCAACATGTGTCCCCTTGTCTTTGCCTCAACTTATCTCTGCCTCCACCTCCCTCAGCCTATGTCTCCTCCTACCTTTGACCAGGTGCACCGGGGCTGCATGTCACACAGAGAGACACGTCGTGTTGCATTGGCGTGGTGGTTGTTGGTCCAGACTCCTCCCCTACTCTCACATTACCCCCTACGTGTTCTTCCCGCTCTCCTGTACACCCTACTTGCAGCCAGTAGACACTTGGAGTTGGGAGGTAGAGAGAGAGAGAGAGAGAGAGAGAGAGAGAGAGAGAGAGAGAGGGGTTGGAAGTCGGTTTGGGGACTTCTAGGAATTTCCAAACCGCTCATCGACACATCAAAGGAGCTTTAATGGTGCCGCGCGTTGCAAATTGACTGAGAGAGAGAGAGAGAGAGAGAGAGAGAGAGCACGTAGCCCCGAGTCCGCTCGAGTCCCTTGGGGTAGACCATAGGTGGCTCCTCCCTTCTGAACTTGGAGCGGGATGAAAAAGTACAAGGGTCAATGGTGCTGCCACGAAACCATAGTCTAGAGATTCTTCCAAATTTGGATTTTCTAAAAAACGACCTTTGTCTTTTAATTGGAAAATTTAAATTCAAAAACAATTGCAATTTGCAGTCTTTAAATTTCATTAATAACGTAGATCGACCCGTCACACGTTAGAAGTTCATACTAGAAAACAGACAAAGCAAACATGGAGGCTCCGCAGTCCGCAGAGAAGCGCAGCAGAACATGATTTCCTACGCGCTCTGTAGGGCTTTCCCCAAGCAGCTTCCATGTCTCTCACGCTTCTCATTATTTCGCTCCTTTTCTCCCCCCCTCCCCCTCCCCCTTCCCAATCTCCTTCTGATTCAGCCACTCCTTCTCCCCCTCCCTCTCCCCCTCTCCAATCTCCTGTTTCAGGCCTTCCTTCTCCTGCTCACAGTTTCTCCAACCAAGTTGCTTTCAAATCAATTCTTTTGCTCCTTCTTGGTGTCGGAGTATGCTCCTTTGTTTCGATTGCCACCACCATGAAGGAAGCATTTGACACTTTCGCTTTGCCCGTCGAGGAAACTCTCAAGAATATGAACGATTTATTTCCGGGTTTCAAATCTGTACTTGCTACTGTTGAGCAAGCTGACATACCGACTGTTTCTAAGGCTATAAAGGAATGCGATTTCCCGGAAGTCACCAGTGTTCTGAAGCAGGCGGACATACCAGGTGCTATACAGATTCTGAAGGAGGCCGACCTGCCCGGCGTCGCAAAAGTTTTCAAGGCATCAGATTTACCAGGTTTGACAGAGGTTTTAAAAGATTCTGATATTCCAGGGTTGACCAAGTCAGTAACGCATTTGATAAAAAGTGGAATTAATTTTAAGATTTTGGGGATAAATATCGCTAAGGCTTCGGCAGGAAAAGACTCTGGAAGTTTAACTCGAGTCTTACTGCCAGTAAGCGAATACACGCGCTTTCAAAACAAATTGTCTGATCTTCAAGCTACTGTACATGGGAGGCAAAGGTATGAGGAGTTTTATGAAAAGAGAAAGTAGGTGCAAAACTACCTTTAAATTTTTTATTATGACTACCCTTTACAGTAGAAGTGATGGTATAACCTGCTAACAAACAAATTTTTTGGTTGGTCCTAAAAGCAGTTGTCAATTCTAATCTTTGGATCCCTTTTGTTATTCAATAGCCAGACATTACCTCTCTAATTGCGTCGCAATGATAAGATGCTTTGTGGACATTAGAGTTATTTAATTGTCGTTTCTTGTTGCTTGCGAGTCTATGGAACTCTCATTTTTTCATGGTGGTTTTCTTGAGCTTGTACCCCCCCTTTCCCCCTTTTCTCCCTCTCTTTTAAACACTTGGGAGCTTGTGGCAATTTGTTAGCATCAAGCACTAAAAAAGGACGTCCCATGAATTGGTGGCTGTTTCACAATAAAACAGAGATGAATTATTGCATGGAAATTGTTCTCAAGGTATTGTAGAACCCAAACTTTAAATTTTATATTCATTTCGTTGTGTATGGGTGTTCCATTCTTAGCAGAGTCCATTAAGGAATGGTGTACTTTTATTTAGCATCAAGCACTAAAAAAGAACGTCCCATGAATTGGTGGCTGTCTCACAATAAAACAGAGATGAATTATTGCACAGAGATTGTTCTCAAGATATTGTAGAACCCAGATATTGAATTTTATATTCATTTCATTGTGTATGGGTGTTCCATTCTTAGGAGAGTCCCTTCATTTAGGAATGGTGCACTTTTATTTGATCTCTTGTCGGGTTAGAGTAACACATAAAATTGGGTAGCAAACTTCCATGTTGCCCTACTATGGAAACTTTATTTATTGAGCCGGCTTTAAATTCTTATTATTGTGTGTTGAGAAGGAAAATGCCATATTTGAGGAGGTAATAATATGCATATAAATTTGAGATTTATAACATTCTCCTTCTCCTTCAAATTGGAGAAAATTCAACAAGCTTTGGAGAAAGTGAATCTGCCTTTTTCCTAGCCTTGTTTGAGCTAATCCGACTCTCATCGTACTACCACGAGGGAGTGTCCTAAGAGCCTCATGAAGCGCCTTTGGCAGGAAGGGGCTCTCAAGCATCTGTCTCATCTCCTCAATGACGAGGCAAGGCATCTGTTGTTCCCCACACGTGCTCTCTGCATGCATCTTTGTGTTGTGATTGCGGCTCGAACTCACTGTAGAAGTTAGTAGCTACTGCCCGGATGTCCTTAGGCTCTATGGCAATCGACCTATCCGGTCTTCTCAAGTGGCGAACACTGGTATGCGCATGGCGGGGACGCACTATCTAAAAAAACTCGCCAGTAAGTATCCCCCACTTGGGTCCACTGAGAAGCGTGACGATCTAGATACAGCACTCAACGAGCAAGTTGTTGCGCTTTGGACCGCGAGTCTGGACACACAAGGGGACATTGCTGCTAGAGTGGGCAATGGCCTCAGGAAGCTTAGTCGCTTCTTTCTCCAAGGGTTGAGAGCGTGATTGGTTGCAGTCCGAGAGGAGAAGCCCGCTACGTTGGGGCATTGCCTCCTCACAGAGGATGCAAGAGCAGTACCCAGGTAACCCTTGTATGGAGGACCAAATTTAGCAGGCTCGGCAAGAGCTACGACAAGAGCTGATCACCATTGAGATGTGTAACATAACAGTGCTATTCCTCTATCTGTCGGATAGAGTAAGGACCACTGGCGAGTGATCAGACAAAGTAGTCCTTGCCAAGATGCATATTGTGCCACCCAAGTCACATAAGTGGTCACTAGCATAGAATCGATCTATCTTGGATAGATTCACTCTGCCTACTCAGCAGTCAGACCGAGGGAATGAAAGGCTGTCTGAGGACCGGTACAAAACCAACATGCTGCCATACATTCGAGATCCTCAAAGCCATACATAGTCGTTCCCAAGCAGCCAACTCAGCCCCATGTACAATAGCATGGCTGCCCCCAATCCTGTCCGAAGGGTCCTCAAGCATGTTGAAATCCCCCCCAAGGCACCACTGCTCTGCATGAGGTAAGGACTCCACCAAATGTGACCAAAACTCAGCCCGTGCACTTGACTTAAATGTCTCATAGCGACCATGCAAAATTTTTCCACATCGCCTTATACGGCTCTCACACAAATGATGCTCCTGTAGCATAAGCATATCGATCGTTCCATCCACAAGGCATCTCTGGAGCTCTTGTCTGGGTCGACCCCTCCGATGTAGAAATTGAGGTCCACCTAGCCCCTTGCACATTCCATGAGACAATCCTCATGGGGTGAGTGAGAAAAAGCCGATGCTACCATCTCAACCAATCTCGCAATCTTTGAGGCAGGCCTAGATGCTGAATAATCTGCATATGAGCGACCTCGAGATAATTGTGTATGGAGTGTCTGATTGACCATAACCAAGCAGGGCGTGCAATCCGTAGAGTTACATCGTTTGTCCAAGAGTCCTCATGAAGATATATATAGCAGGGTGTACTCTGAGTGTCTACAAAGAAGTATATTACAATTGTCCCGTGCACATCTAACCCTATGTGCATGTGGACAAGCTATCCTAGGTCTAGGGTTCAGGTTAGCCTAGGAAGTGTTCTAGTGAGCCTGTGCGCAGACTGTGCATGTCCAAGCACTTAGATTAGTTGCATACCCTTTGATTGCACAACCATTAATAACCAGCATGTTCACTTTCCAGTCAGTGTACCCAAACTTGGGGCAGTACATTATTTGGTATTTTTATCATTTTATTTTCCCATTTTATGAGGTCGCGGGGTTGTTGGGGAGATTGCTCGACCCTGTCTTGTCCAGCTATAAAGGGAGCATGTGGGGCGCTAGTAGAAGGCAAAAGCGCAACAAAAGTTTAGACAACTTGCAGTGCATCGTCTCAACAAGACCGGCAGAGAGCCTCAACGTTTTCAGCCATCAAGACAACTAGCGTTTTTGGAGCTGCGTCTTGGAGATTCTAGATTTTCTAACGTTTTCTAGTTGCAGATTCACCTAGCGTTTTCAGCATTCCGCAGCCCGATCCAGCTATACAGGTTAGCGTTTTTAGTTTCCAGCCCTTAGCCCTTGTTGATTGACCCCTTAGCTTCGCAGATCTCACCTACCCGTAGCAGATCCTCACCGTGTCGTCGGATCAGCTAGCGTTTTTAGTTTCAGCCTACTCTTTGTAGATTTCAGCATTTGGATTTTCAACGCATCGTGGTCAAGTCGTCGCCATCGCGGTCCTCGTCGACACAGTGTCAGTATTCAGCAGAAGGTCAGCGTTTTCAGAATTTCAAACCGTCCTTGTTGTCGTCATCATTGTCGTCAACATCGTCGGCAAGTCCATTGCATCTAGACCATTGTACCAGATTTGTGCAATCTATAGCATAGACCTCTCTCACCATAGAGGGAGGCCCCCTTGGAGGAGGGTTTGAGAACCGTCTGGTGTCATACTCTCCTCTCTCTCTCTCTCTCTCTCTCTCTCTCTTTCTCATTCTCGGCACTTTCATATTCAGTAGCATTCACTTTGTTTGTGATCATTGCACTTACACTCTCTCTCTAAGAAGAACGGAAGGCTCTCCCTTCCGTAAGTAAAAGGAACCCTTGAGCACAGTCCGGAGCACTCATCCTAAGCACTATCAACATTCACTTCCGTTGCACCTTACAACAATATGTTTACATCTTGTTGTATTTGGTGGTGACATAGAGAACTTTGCTAGCGGCCACAGAGCCTCCCGTGTGGTGAGAGTACTTGAGAGACTGAACATGGAGCTAGTCCTTCATTGTGTGCATAGTCTACTATGTCTGATCCTTGCCACTCAACAGGAAGGAAAAACCAACCATGGTGCCCAAGGCCTTTGCCCCTTTGGCTGCCACAAATAGAACGTGTACTTTGAAACAAGCTGCCTTGAGGTTAGGAGAAGAGTTGCCGAGGGAACGTGTAAAGTCGTGGTCGAAGAAGTGCCAGTGGTGGCAGATGCCAAAATTGGATGCGGAACGGAAAGAGGCCTTTCTTTTTGGGTTGGACGAGTATATCTAGTTTGATGTCGAAGTCCTTGACCCAATAGATCTCAACAAGGCGGTAGCGATTGCTCTCGCGCAGAAGATGAAGCACAACAAAGGAAAGCCCAAGGAGAACAAGTCTTCTTACAATACCTCTCAGATTCTTCAGAACCCATAGAATGGTAAGAACGGTAAGAATGACAATTCTTCTAGCCCATCCCTTGGGAAAAGAACTCACAAAATGAATCTAAGGGTAAAGCAAAAACACCTGTTAAACCTAAGCTAACCCCAGATGGAAAAGTTGCACAAGGAATTTTAGGAGGATACATAACTCTAGAAGGACAAATCATTTATGCGAAGGAAGGTCGTTGTTATAAGTGTCACGTTACGGGTCATATAAAGAAGGCATGTCTTGAGACAACACCACCTGAAGAGTCCAAAGCACCAACAGCTACCACAAGCACTTTAATGAACCACATTGATTCTTCACATGTCTCTGACACACACATTGACGAGTCTCTCTTTAAATGTTATGGTCATGTGAAGGGTCAGCGTGTTGTCATATTGTTTGATTCCGACAGTATGCATGATGTGATTGGTGACTCTTGTAGAAAGAGCTCGCTTGGAGGTTAGCCAGACAACTACTCTCGAGGTGTTGGGCTTTGCTCCCGGTATGGACTCTCTCATTACACGAGAGTGCCTTGATGTGTTATTCATTGTTCAGCAAGCTTCCTTCCTTAGAAGATGTGTTGTGTCTCCTCTCTTAGAATGTGATATGATTTTGGGCATTCGATGGTTTCGTGAACATAACCCTCTCGTTGATTGGGCAGACAATATGCTCACTCTAAATGCCAAAAATGACTCTCCTATGATGAAGCTTTTGGGCCATTAGTAGTGTCTGCCAAAAGTTACCGATGGATTAGCAGGTTGAATCTGGTGCGGTGTGAACTGCACAAGAGAGGAGCCACTCCACTCCTTTGTTACAGATTTCCTAGATTGAATAAAGTCACTAATTTCTCTTTGAGATTTCAGGGTACTGGCGGGATGACAGTATTTTGTAGAATGACTTTCTGAACTGTGTGCACTGAATTGGAAATTTCCTCGATTGCACTGAAAACATGTGCTCTTTCATGTGTGTATTGCTAGAGACATGTAGAGAAAGATGAAATGTCTATAGCATTTTGTCTGACGAATGATTTGAACTTAGTGCATCTAGACATCTGTTAGAGATTGGTGAGATCTGGATGTGATAGCTAAGTTAATGAAGAATGAACGTGATTTGAACTTAGTGCATTTCAACATCTGTTAGAGATCGTGGGATTTGGATGTGATACCTAAGTAATTCAGGGTGAAAATATTGCGTGAAGGTCCCGAACTGAGTGTGAAAAAACAACTCCTCGTCGTAAAAGAAGTGCTAATAGACCTGCAAGTGTCCTGCCCAATAGGATTTGTGGTGTCTGTAGTCAAAATGTCTGGAGAAAATGGAGAAGCCTAGGAACAGGCATGAGAATGATCGGAAGCCTGTCAATGCATGAACCTGTAACCCAATGTGGCCAGGTGGCTAAGCTGTGTAAAACTCCAGAAAGGCCAGATGTAGCAATCTGCGTCGTAAACGTCCCCCGAATCAAAGAAAGCCAGACTAAGAAGTCTGCACTGTAGAAGCTACCATAAGCTGCAGCAGTCACCGATAGACCGCACAGACCACCACCGGATGGTGTCCTGTCAGTAGGTAGGGTAATCCAAGATGAGGGGAAAGCAGACTCAACAGTCTGGGCTGTGAAGGGCCTTTGAGAAGAGGTGTGGTCAGACCAAGCTGTCTGCACCATGATCATCCTCTATGAAGTAGGCAAGCCAGACTGAACAATCTGCGCTAAGAAGAGCCTCTGAGAAGAGGAAGGGCTAGACCAATCTTTCTGCGCCATCTTGCCTGTATCTCCTACCTCGAATCCTCCGGTGTCAAACCAAAACAAAATCCGCGCCAACAACGCCACCAAACCGCATCTCGGTGTGGCTCTTAATTTGGATGAGCTAAGAAGAGCCTTTGAGAAGAGGAAGGGCTAGACCAATCTTTCTGCGCCGTCTTGCCTATATCTCCTACCTACAATCCTCCGGTGTCAACCAAAACAGAATCCACGCCAACAACGCCACCAAACCTCATCTCGGTGTGGCTCTTAATTTGAATGAACTGGGAGTGGCCTACTGCCCTGGTCGGGGGATAAGTCTGCTGTAAGGTTACCGAGGGTGAGTGTAAGCAACACTGAAGGTAGCAATCCAAATGATCAGGAGTGTAGAAGAGCAACTGCACTACCATCCAAGCCAAGCTCCGGTGACTCCGAATGTAGTCGCGGGATGCGTGATCTCCCGCATCTCGCGAGTAACCTCCAAGAGAGTCCAAAGCATCGAAGTCCCGCTCCAGTCTGTAGATGCAAGCAATGAATGAAACCGGCCTGTTCAATCCAAAAAGGGCGGCAGACTTTACTTCAAACCTTGATTTAGCTTTCACCCATTATCAGTCGTCTATTTTACCTGTACTTTCAAGACACAACACGGGGGAAAGGGATACAGGTTGCTAGATTGCACCTGTATGAGTAGACCGACACCAGATTGGCCCCTAACTTAGGCGCCCCTTTCGGTATTTCTTTATTCTTCAAAAGAGGGAATAAACGTTGTGAATCCCTACAAGCTGCCCCGCACAAACTCGGCTAAATTTCCACTGTTCCAGCCCGATTTCGGCAGCATAACTGTACTAGGACCCTTCACAGTCAGTATTCCCACGCATTGAGTGACTTTCCCGACGCATACGGGCACTTTGCAAAACCTGGCGAGAATCTGCAGCACGCTGAATTCTCTGTTTTCAGCCCTGAAAATGCGCCAGATCGCCTGTACAGCGGTCCCCTTGCATCCCCGAACCTCCTGGGGGTATTAGGGTCCGTTTAGGGCCAAAACCCTAAACCTGCAAAAATACACAGCAGGCTGTAATTTACTGTTTTGGGCTCCGTTTCGCGTGCTGGTCGCATCCGTAGCAAGTCCTCAAGCTCCCGCACCTGTAGGGCTACTTGCCCTTTGAATCGGACGAGATTTCTGGTGTGAAACCTCTCCGAATTCACCTGTACCTGCTGGGGGATTAGCCGCTAGCTAATCCAGTACCTGTACAAGAGGCTCTTGCCTCGGCAATCGCGCATGAACCCACACAACTGTACATTGGTCAAATGAAGAGCCCACTAGAGGGGCATAACATACTGCCAAAGGGGAGAGAGAGGGCAGTGCGTAGCGTGCAGGGCATCACTCCTGGCACCGCACTGTGCATAAGAGGGAAAGCAAGCACTCCATAGCTCTTAACCTGTGACAAAAACTGAAAATGAGGCTCTCCCCCTCCTAAATTCAGCACCAACTCTTGTTGCATGAGGCAAGTGCACCAGAAGGTGCCACTTGGTGAAGGAGTACGAGCGGAAGTGCGACGCGAGAGAGAGTGCGAGAAGAAGAGCACGACGATATGGTGAACTCGCTCTACTGTAATGTGTAGAGCATAGTGAGTTCTTATTAGGTTTTAACAAAAGAATATGTGTACATATCTGGCGGCCCGCCCACTTACCTGGGCGACCACATTGGGCTTTATACCCCAACAACCTCCTACTTAAAGTCCAATGTGGTACTTTAAGTGTGAGAGAAGCTACTATACAAGCTAATATACAAGAGATGTACTACCCTACACCTAACTGCTTGCGAAAATGCGCAAAGCTCTCTGAGGGAAGTCCTTTTGTAAGTAGATCAGCAGGATTTTCTGTGGTGTGAACTTTGACAAGCTGAAGTTGCTTATCCTCGAGCATTTCCCTGATGAAATGATACTTCACATCCACATGCTTTGTCTTAGAGTGATAAACTGGATTGCGAGCCAATTGTATAGCACTTTGACTATCACAATATAACACAGGCATCTCTTCTTTGATTCCCAAATCTGTTACTAGTCGTTTAAGCCAAATTGATTCTTTGCATGCCTTTGATGCTGCAACATATTCAGCCTCTGTAGTAGACTGAGTAACACAATCTTGTAATCTAGAACGCCATGATACTGCTCCACCAGCCAATGTAAAGACATACCCTGACGTAGACCTTCGGTTGTCTAAGTCACCTGTATAATTTGAGTCTGTAAAACCCTTTACACTTAGCTCCTGACTCCCATAGCATATACGCATACTCTTTGTAGCTTTCAGGTATCTCAATATTCCTTTCACTGCCTCCCAATGTTTCTTGCTTGGGTTTGACATGTATCGACTTACGACTCCCACTGTAAATGCAATGTCTGGGCGAGTAGCAATCATTTCATACATTAAACTACCCACTGCAGACGCATATGGAATCTTATCCATTTCAGCCTGTTCTTCCTCAGACACAGGACAATCTTTTTTGCTAAGTTTCACATATGGTGGCAATGGAACACTCAGTGCCATCTTTGACTTCAAAGCTGAAATTTCTTCCAAGTGCTTGCGCAATCAACATGTCATCCACATACAAAATAAGGCTCAGCCAACTACCATCCTTAGCCTTCTTTGTATATAGACAGTGATCGAACTCACTACGTTTGTAGCCTTGAGAAAGCATCAACTTGTGGAATTTATGGTACCATGTCCTCGGTGATTGTTTTAAGCCATAAAGACTCTTTAACAACTGGCATACCCAATCTTCCTTGCCTTTCTCAACAAACCCTTCTGGCTGTTGCATGTAAATTTCCACATCTAAATCACCATGCAAGAACGCTGTCTTGACATCCATTTGGTGCAACACCAAATCTAATATGGCAACCAATGCAAGAAAGCATCTCAATGTAGTCATCTTGACCACCGGAGAGAAGACTTCATCAAAGTCAATGCCTTGTTCTTGCTTAAAGCCCTTGGCAACAAGCCTTGCTTTGTACTTTGGCTGACTATCATGAGCGGTGATCTTATACCTGTAAACCCATTTACAAGGTAGAGCCTTTTTGCCCTGTGGTAATTTAACTAGCTTCCTTGTCTTGTTTTTATGCAGAGCTGTCATCTCTGACTGCATGGCCAATTGCCAATTCCCGGAGTCCTTCATTTGCACTGCTTCCTTGTAACATGAAGGCTCATTGCAATCAGTCAACATGACATAGTTCATAGATGGAACAAACCTATCAGGAGGTCGCGTGACACGTCCAGATCTACGCACAATAGGTGGCTCAGGCTCAGCCACAACATGTGGTTCCACTCTATCCTGTCCTTGCTCCTCTTGAGCCCTGACATTTTGTCTTGCACGTGCAGGTCCATCTTCTTGGAAGACAACTCTTCTAATCTCCTCAACCCTCTCTGGTTTAGAATGATATTTGGATTCATTAAAGTGAACATCATTGTTGCGGACAACCTTTTTGGATTCAGGATCCCAAAGTCTGTACCCCATCTCACCAGAATTACCATAGCCTAGAAAGATGCACTTTCTACTCTTTGGCTCAAGTTTGTTCCTAAATTCCTTTGGAAAATGAGTATATGCCTCACAGCCAAAGACTCTGAGATGCTTGTATGAGGGCATTTTGCCTGACCATACCATCTCTGGCACTGAATACTTTTGCAAAACCTTGCTAGGAGATCTATTTACAAGATGAACAGCTGTTGATACAGCTTCAGCCCAAAACCCATTTGGCAGCTGTGCATTAGACAACATACTTCTGACCTTCTCTTGTATGGTCCTATTCATCCTCTCAGCAACACCATTTTGAGGAGGATTGTAAGGAGCAGTAAGTTCACGTTTTATACCTTTTGACTCACAAAAGTCCTGAAAGGCCTTTGAAACATACTCTCCACCATTGTCAGTGCGTAAGCATTTAAGCTTCTTGCCACTCTGATTCTCCACAAGTGTCACAAACGTTTTGAGAACACTAAACGCTTCATCCTTGTGCTTGAGAAAGTAAACCCATACTTTCCTCGAGTAATCATCTATAAATGTCATAAAGTAAGAAGCTCCCCCTAGAGATAGGTTAGGCATAGGTCCACACAAATCACTATGAACAAGTGCCAACTGTGTATCTCTTCTACTGCTTCTATGCTTATGTGGCTGCTGTGTTTGCTTACCATACAGGCAATGTTCACAGAATTCAAAATCATTAAATGAAAAGCCAGGCAAATAACCAGAACGAGACAAGATTTCCATTCCCTTCTTGGACATATGTTCTAACCGGCTATGCCACAAACAAACGTTCGGCTGCTCGGTTACATTGATTACATTTTTAGAGACATTTGATACATAAATCATGTAAAGTCCTCCAGACTCCATGTGCTACTGTCATAGAACCCTTGGATATCTTCCACATGTTCTGTCCAAAAGTGGTGACGTAGCCAGCATCATCAAGTAAACCTGTGCTGATCAAGCTCTTTGTAATTGCGGGAACATGTCTCACATTCTTCAACGTGAAAGAAGAGCCATTCTGAAACTTCAATTGAACATCTCCAACACCTAAGATCTCACATGTTTGCCCATTGCCTAGCTGAACATGATCTTTAGTGGTCACATAAGAGGTAAACCACTCCTTGTTTGGAGACACATGAAGTGATGCCCCTGAGTCTATAATCCAGTCACTCAGTGCATTTCCATCAGATGCTGTAAGAAGAGCTGAGTCCATTGTATTCTTCAAGAAGTAGATGTCTCCTGACACTAGACTGTCATCCTCTACAACAGTGTTTGTCACATTTATTTCTTGAATCTTCACTGAGGACTTGTTCTTCTCACCATGGTCTTCAGCTTTCTCTTTGCCTTTTTCTGCTTTCCATTCTCTGCAGTCTCTTTTCATGTGACCCTTCTTGCCACAATGGTAGCATTCTATGTCACTCTTGCCTTTAGCACTGCGGGACTTGCTATGAGACTGATTCCTCTTTCCACCTTTGTATTTTTCTTTGGTCCTTCCCCTGACAACTAAGGCTGTTCCTTTGCCTTTGTCCATTGTCTTTCTATTGGTTTCTTCAGTAAGCAGACTTCCTTCTACACCTGCTATGTTCAAACCATCTGGAGGTGCAGAATTACTCAAAGCTGTGCGAAAAGTGTCCCAACTTTCCGGCAATGTGATCAACAGGAACATAGCTCTAACAGGTTCATCAAACTTGACACCTTGAGCTGACAACTGACTATAGATTGTGTTGAATTCATTCAGATGATTGGACATAGGTGTCCCTTCTTTCATCTTCAAGTCAACAAGCTTCTTAAGCCAGTATACCTGTGAAGCTGCACTCTGCTTCTCATAAAGATCACTCAGCTTTAACCATGCTTGATAAGCCGACATCTCGTCTGCTACATTGAAGTAAACGCTTTCTGCCAAAGTCAGCATAATGGTAGAAAGTGCCAATTCATCCATTTCGCTCCATTCATCTTCGTCCATATCTTCTGGTTTTATCCCCTTGAGCTTTATAGGTTTTATCTGCTTCTTTTGTACCAACACGTGCCAAATCTGCTTCTTCCACAATGGGAAATTGGTTCCATCCAGCTTCTTGATATTGTAAAGAGCAGTGTCCTGTGATCCAGCCATAGCTACGCTTCACAATGGTTTACTTTCCTGGGAAAAATTCGGTAGAGTTTCCCCTGTAAACTGACCTCTGAACCAATATCAACCTGTCAAATGAACCAAGAAAGCTTCAGATTCTGCATAAATTTTGGCAGAGTCTCCTTTGTAAAATGGCTCTGGTGTACTAAAAAACAGACCAAAAAACAGCTCAAAAAACACTGTCTCTCTGACACTGTAAGCTGCGGGTAAACCTGTCCTGCACCTGTACTGTCTCTCACTGTCCTGTAAGCATACACTGTGACAATGCCTCAACGGCAGTAAAGCAAAGATGCAATCCCAACTGTCTAACTCACAGTCAATACATCCTAGCTGCCTATCTAAGGGTGCTCGAGGGATCGCTCCAAGACCTGTATCACCGAAAGGATCTCAACATTCAAGAATCCCCCAGCTCAATAAAAAATCACTCGACCCTCAACAAAGGCTGCAGTAAATCTGACAGTACATAGACTTCCCACAAAGTCATAAATCCACAAATTTCCCACTGTATGCTGTAACCGCTGCGGCGGTTGTTTGCTGCGTGACTCACAGCCAGCAAACCCTCAACAGACATACATCATCTCTGACAATACATCCCATGTGGAAGTACCTGCAATGTCAGGATGAAATCTGGAATATCAAGCAGCAAACACAAGCTACCTGATGAACTAGTGGATGTCGCCTACAGTCTGTGTGTAGATGGGCCCGTGTCGTATGTGACACGCCTCCAAGAACTATGAGCCGTCCTTCGATGTGTAGACAGCCACAAATCAACACTCTGGGAGTGTCGATATCCTCAGCACCTGCAGTCGTAGGCCGAAAACCCCAAATTTGCAGAGTCGGATCTGCACCCGCCGAGACCACGTAGTCGAAAATGGCCCTTCGGGCTCACCCACGAGATTTGGGGCCGTGTCTTCGCCTGTCGAATTTCACTCCAATCTGAGCTGGTGACTCTAGCCTCCTGCAGTGCTGCCCCGAGCCTCGATCTGAGCTCTGATACCAGTTGAAGGAGTACGAGCGGAAGTGCGACGCGAGAGAGAGTGCGAGAAGAAGAGCACGACGATATGGTGAACTCGCTCTACTGTAATGTGTAGAGCATAGTGAGTTCTTATTAGGTTTTAACAAAAGAATATGTGTACATACCTGGCGGCCCGCCCACTTACCTGGGCGACCACATTGGGCTTTATACCCCAACACTTGGCACATTTATAAGCATTTTCCCGTTTCGGGGTTGCCGTCTAAAAATATCCCAACCGGTTGCCCAGTTGACTTCACGGCAGAGTAAGAAAATGTTCCCCTCGTCATTCCGGAGGTAATGACGTCAACACATTTTCAGGTCCCAAAATAGCAGTTCCCTAAATTTTAGGAGATGCTGCCATTGTATCTTTCTAGGTCATCCGACCCTCTTTGTACACTGCGGCCACATCCATAATTGAAATGTAGCCTCTGTAGCAAAGGATTCCACTTTGGCTTGTCAATGACCCCACTTGGCTAACCATAGTCCTTGTCCAACCTTAGTGCTCTCTTGCCCTCAGGCCTGGACTCCCTCTGGACAGTTTCACACTAGCTATGCAATGCAGGGCAGTTAGATTTCTCGAGGGGTGTTTCCAAAAAGTGAAAGTAAATAGATAATAAGAAAGAAATCAACAAAAAGGATAGATAGTAGTCACACGCTGGTGACAATGAACCTGTCGAGGAAGAGATCTAAGATCCTCTCCCGAAGCCCATGTAGATGCTCTTGTGTAAGCAAGTGATGTGACGTGTCGAGGTCAAGTGGTAAGTGTGTGTCCACCCAAGATGGTGGTGTTTTCTCTGGAAATGTTGGAATCCCGTATGCCATGAGCATGGCCATATCTCGTGTGAACTCCTCTGATGTGTGATAGGTGTGTCCATAGCAATCCACAAGTCACCACCCCCTCTGGAGTGTGCAACCGCCAAATGAATGGATCTTCCAAGGATCGTACGCCCGTAGATGATCAAGCCGATGTCGAAGATACCGTGTACTGCAACAGTCACTGAGAGACCACATGGACCACCACTGGATGGTGTTCTGGCAAGAGGCAACTTCATCCTTTGTGAAAAAACACAAGCCAAGAGGCTGCTGTCCACCCAAGAACGCAACTGTGAGGTGATAAAAACGCTGCTGTCCAGCGATTTTCAGCGTGCTCGTACGCTCCCGGCAGGGTCTGGAGCGGTACAAGGGGTCTGGCGAGGATGGGGAATCAATGTCACAGCCCTTGGTGGGCTGAAAACAGAGAAAACAGCAGTGGGTAGATGGCTGAAATCTGTAGATCTGAAGAGAATTCGCACCGGCGAGGCATCAAATGCCAAGGCCGGGTAGGTGGTGGCGAGATCCGGGGTCTAGAAGCTGAGCGTTGCCCTCCTGCTGCAAAAATGCAGCACCTTTCCGAAAATGCAAATAGATTTGGAGGGGTTTTCCGTGACAAAAAGGTCCAGAAATGGTAGCGCTGACAGCGAGCAGGTGATAGCCATGTGGAGAAGATCAGAAACGTAGGTGGGAAGGGGTTTGCGACAGAAACGCTGCTGTCCATCGCTTGCCTGGTCCTGGCAAAAACATTGGCAGATCTGCATGAAAGCATCCGCTGGCTCATCTTGCTGTAAACAGTTGAAACTGTTCCCTGTGGGAACCCAATGCTGCTGGCTTGGTGCAAGCGGGCTCATCCTGTTGTAAAGGGTCGAAACTGTTCCCCGTGGGAACCCACTGTTGCCGGCTTGGTGCAAGCCGACCACCAAGGGTGCCAGCGTGGCGCGCCTGTCCTTGGCGGTGACGGCCACGAATCGGTTGCAAACCCTCTTATGCCTGAGCACCTGTCTCAGAAGAGATACCCGCTTGTGCTGGCCAGCCTTGGTAGGTTGGTTCTGTGTCGAGGGTCGAGTCCTGCTCCGTAGATAGGCCTTCGCAAGATGGCTCATCTCTTTGCAAATGAAACACTGGTTTAGGAGGCCCGAATACTCCGTACTTTGTCTATCAAGCCACCACTCACCCGAGGTAGTAAAACCACCTTAGGAAGTGTAGGTGTGTCCCGAACAAGAACCTGCACAGTGGGTATCCTTGCGGCCTTCGCCACATTTGAAGCTGAAGTGCGCAGGGTCTCCAAGACCGTCCCAAACATGGAACCAATCCTTGAGAGTAGGGGGAGGTACTCCCGCCTCAAGCCTGGGAAGCAAACTGAGATAGGAAGATTTGCCGCCTCCATCACATCTGAAATCGGGTCAAAGCCTTGGTGCCACTGTATAAAGTAAGGTCGAGCTGCCCAAATGTCGAGCGGGCTCATCGAGATCATTTTGGCTGCCATCTCAAGAGACTCGAATTCTATTAACCTCTCCCGAGAACTTGCACATCGATGATCTTGCCCACTTCGGTGAGGAGACGGGCTTGGAGCAGGGCTTGGAGCAGGTCCCGAACCTCGCCTCTCCTGGGCCATGTCCCAATGATCTTGCAGATGACGGAGGTGGCTTGAAGCCGTTCCACCTTGGCCATCAAGCGCGCTTACTCTTCTGGCGAAAAAGCAAGTTGAAGGGTCGGCTCCGCGGTCACGGGAGCGCAAGGAGGGAAAATCAGCACTTTCTAGAGAGAGAAAGAGGAGAATCTAGAGATTGGCCAAACGAACACAATGATCAGTTGTATCTATGCATTTCTTTAGCGTCTTGAATAGGTTTTCTATCCGTAGGAGATCTCCATCAACACTTGTCCCTTGGGTTTTCCTCAGGGCTTTGCTTCTCTTGGAGATCGCATCTTGGGCACTCACCCATTGGTTTCTCCTGGAGATCGGATCTTGGGCACTCACCCATTGGTGGTGTAGTTTGTGAATAGGATACGACTCCATATCCTCTAGAGGGCAGCCACATGGGGTTTCCTTCACAAAGAACTCTCTGTTGGATGCGAAGCTGAAGGTCCTTAAACAAGATGCAAGTGAAGATTAGGTATGTGTCCCTCTCTCCGCAGATCTGCCTTGTAGCTGGGAAGGGATACATCATTGATTTGTTCTTAGAGCATGTTAGGAGGATTGTGTGGTCAGATGCTTAGTTAGTAGTTTGCAAGAGATAGTTGTAGCTATTGACTTAGTGCCGGGGTCTGTCCATCAATGGCACGGTCCATCTATGTTGGACCACCCTTGATGTACTTGTATATGTAGCTTTGTTATTAGCATGCAGAGCCTTTCCCACCTCTCTCTCTCTCTCTCTCCCCCCCCCCACCACCAAAGATTATCGTAAAACTTATTGTTAGAAGTCAGCTTGTCTTACAAGAAGCTTGCTTTAAAAGAAAAATATTTTGCAAAATTATGCTTTTTGAGACGATGCTTTTGCTCAATGTTTAAAGATTCTTGTGAAACTTAGTCTTAGAAGTCAACTTGTTTTCAATGTGCTTTTATTGTCTATATCTTATGTTTTGACATTTAGCACCATTTTCCACCAAGTAGTTGTATGTTTGCGGGGTTGTATTGAATTTGAAAATGTAGGAAGTAAGTCTTGGTTGTATTAAATGTGAAATGTAGGAGCCAAGTGTTGGTGTTGTCTTCTCGTTGTTGTGAGTGGCTCAAAAGTTCTATTCGTGTTCAAAGTTCATTCGAGTAAGCCTCTCATTTATTTTGCCATGGTTTGTCCACCAAGCAATAAGTATGTGCATAGTACCCCAGGAATTTTGAAATGGGAAGTTTTAAAATGCGTTTCATAGGTTTTGGGAGGTTTGGGACTCATGTATGAAACAAGATTTAAGAGGTTTTGTAAAAAATTCAAGATAAATGTTGACATATATACCTGGACACTAACTGATCATGCTCATTACACAATGTGTCAAAGTAAGACATGAATGAGGCATATGATGTATTAAAGAATTTATGACTCTCTTGAAACATAAACTTCAAATAAAATAGATGGAAACCTCACAAGCAAAGATTTTGGTCTCCAACGAAGCGCGAGATTTCAAAAATGGTTCCCCAAGGTCTTTTGGGAACAAACGGGTTTCGTGGTAACTATGAGAACGTGCTGTTTTTGTTCTAAACAAATACGATGATTATTGATTCATTCTTGCTTCATCATCCTTTTTCTTTGTGTTCTTTCTTTTGTCTTTTGTTCTTTCTTTCAGTCGAGGCAATGCTAGCCTAGGGCTGGAAAATCTAGAGTGCCCTTAGCGAACTTTTCTTGATCAGTTTTGGTTGTGTTTTGGTCGACATGGGCGAGTTTTTGGGTGGTTGGGTTTTTGGGCTAAAAGAACATGTTATGTTTTTTCCAGTTTCTCTCGTTCTTTATATTGTATTGAAGGTTTTATACTTACTAACATGGGATGAGAATTGGGGCCCCTGGATTGTGATGGTCTCTCCATTGGGGAGAGGTTTCTATAGGGTTCAATTTGAGACAACGGATGAGGCTAGTCTAGCATTGGCACAAAGTTCTCTCTCACACACACACACACACACACACACACACACACACACACACACACACACACACACACACACACACACACACAGAGAGAGAGAGAGAGAGAGAGAGAGTGAGAGAGAGTGTTGATTATCGTCCACGAAGGTCAGATATGACCCATGACATCTGGTCCTTCGAGGTGAAGGCGTTAGATACGTATCTATTAGGGATTGAGGGTCCATCGAGGGGTAAAGAGGAAAGGAAGAGAACAAGAACAAAACCTAAGGGAGGTCAAGTGGAGGGGGAGTTGGTTTGGGAGTTCGAAACTCTTGAATGATGGCTTTACCGCTATGGTAGATTGCCCATTTACCTTGTTTACGGGCTTCATGCATCTCTTGAGCTCGCTTGCTTTAAGCTTGAGTTGATTTGTAGTCAATTCCTCGGCGATCCAAAGCTGTCCCCTTGAGATGGTAGGATTGGTGTAGCAGCCTCGTCCGTTCTTTGTTCTTGAAAGTGAGGATGCATTGGCCAGGTGGCACACGCCTATGCGTGTCGTTGATCCAAGAGACAATGTCGGGCTCGATGTTGATTGGTTGAAGTATGTCATTGAGCTTGGTGATGGCTTTTCGAGGGTGTCCTCTATGGTGCACCGTGGTGCGAGTCCTCCAATCCTATTCTTGAGGGCAAGGGATTCTTGTAACCAACATTCTTGTAAGGTTGCTTGTATTTCACTGTTGATCGTCCTATGCGTTGCCTCTTGGGCTTCTTTCTGAGCCGCCTTGAAAGTCGCAGTGAGAGAAGCTTTGATTTTGTGTGTTTTTAGGATCAGAGTTTCGGTTTCTTTTGCCTTCGTATCCTCAAGAATACTCGGGCGTTCTTTGAGTTTAGCATTCTCTAAAACAAGTTCTTCGGTCTGAGCGTCTAGGGCTATGATCCTTGCGTCTTGGCGAGCGGCGGGATCCCTCTTGGGCGTAGCGGCCACTGTAAAAAAACTCTTGCGTGTGTTGGAAATCGGTGATTTGAAAGAAGACATGACTCAATGTTATGTGGGCAAGCCCGTACAGAGCTATTGCAATGTTGGCCCTACTTGTCGATTGCGCCTTGAGGCCCTTTGGGGTAGAGCTGCGGCTATAGGAACATGGTCAGTTTTGATATTTGAAAATTTTATAACTCGTCAGGCTTCCAGATTCTCAGTTTTGTAGCACAGGCGGTCATCTGTCTCCGAGAGAGAGAGAGAGAGAGAGAGAGAGAGAGAGAGAGAGATTTGCGAGCTAGGTCTTTCCTTCGCCATGTCCATGTGCTACCACAGCACTCCTTCCTCTTCCTTGTGGTGACTATATGTTGCCTTGCCTATCCTCTCACTAGCACCCCATTATACTGTTTGTCGCCCATGCCTCAAGGTCAAATTTTGCGCCTTCAACAATAGTTGTGTTGTAATCACTTCCGGCAAGGTTGTTTCCGTACGTATGTACGGTATGGTTCCGTACCGTACGGTACGTCCGTACGGTATCCGAACGTACCGTACGATTCCGTACGTGTGAAAAAAAAACCTCTGAAAAAAAAAATTTCGTCACGGTGCCTATTCCCTGGGGTCGAATTAGGTGGGTGAGGCCTTTAATAAGTCCACCTATCCTATACTGGTTATTATCACAACAGAGAATCAGAAAGTAGAACAGAGTCTCTGCACAGAGACCAAGGAAGGATTTGCCGCCACCGATAAGGTTCTTTCTTCCTCCCTCCCTCCCTCCCTTTGTGTTTGGAGTCCGCAAGGAGGTACTCTAGAGGCTTGACCTCGCGAAAGTTTGTAAGTTTTGTATTCAACTTTGAAGTGTGCGTTAATTGTGTTGCAGAGTTATCTAACGGTTACTTAACTTGTGGGGTGATTTTAAGTGTTTTGAAAGTTGTGGCTAAGTTTAAGGATTGTGCAGTGTTTTTAAACTAGATAGGTTGTATATAAATTTGAAATTCTTTGTATTTTTAGCTTTTAAAAAATATACTACGAATTTTACGTACCTTATGGCCCAATCCATACGGTACAACGTACAGTACGTACCGAACACGTACCGAATACTACGTACCTTACAACCTTGACTTCCGGTGAGGGATTGGACGGAAACACAAAGATAATGCAAACTACACACTGGGCAATACTTCAACACTTCCAAGCACTTGAATACATTTAACACTTCAAATCACTTGAATATGTTTCACACTTCAAATTACTTGAATAATTGAGAGAGAGATGACACGACTTGGCGGAGTTCCGAGCCAAGACGCACTGGCCCCAAAGACTGGCACACCTTTTGGTATTTCTTTATATTAATGTTAGCTAAATACAACTCTCGAGGGTTTGACTCTCCACAAGACTCTGCGTCCAGATGCTCTCCAGAAGAGTGGCCCTCTTAGCACTTATAAATGTACACGGGATGCCAAAAGTAGAGCCTCTCACGAGGACGTGGCAATTGCTAACTTGAGTTGTTGGTTTCTTTCCGATGATTTTTGTTTAATTTTTGGGACTCTTTTTGAAGTTGCAAATGGACGGACATTGTATGGCCACTGTGAAACAGTCTACGGCTGAGAGTTTCACCCGTAGTCGGGGAGGGCAGGTCACCACGAGTTGGTCCGGCCAATCAGCACTAGAATCCGAGTAGTAAAAGGGTCTCTAGGCTCAGTTCAAAGTCATTTAGGCCCCTCGCTACACTTATAAGTCAATGGGTACTAGGGAATTAACTCAAAAGAGGCAAACTGGACACAGGGCGGCGCCACAGCGACTTGCAAAGTCTGCAAGAAGAGGGGGCGCCCAAAATTGAAGTGGGGGCTGATTTTTGTTCATAATTGTGCTACAATGTGTGTGAGTAGTGGGTGTAGGTGATTACAGCTTTAATGGAAAGCTTGCCTTCTCCCTTGCTCTATGTAGTGCGACAATTTGCTCTCGCGCATCTCTCTCTCCCCTTTGCACATATGGTAATGCCCCACTAGTTCGGCTTCTCAAATGACCATGTACAGTTTTGGGGGTTTTATGCGCGTTTGCCAAGGCAAGAGCCTTATGTACAGGAACCGGATTAGCTAATTGCTAATCCCCTTCAAGTACGCACAGTTCTATCGCGAAGGAATGCGAAAATGGAGAGTTTTCCCACGCGAAAATTCGTCCGATTTACAGGGGAGCTGTCCCATTGCGTGCGGGAGCACCTGAGACACGTGTAGGCGTGCTCGCTCCGCTCGAAACGATCCAAAACAGAGAATTATAGCCTGCTGTGTTTTTGTGCAGGTTTAGGTTTTCGTACCTAAATTTCAAGGAATCTCCAAGGGAGCCATGGAAAGGCCTTGGGATGCGTGTACAGGGCAGTAGGCACCTAACAGTGGCAAAATAGAAAATTATATTATGCTGAAATTGACCTGCAGCTCACTTGAAACCTTCTATACCGCAAGGGAAAGTGTCCTTGACGTGTACTTTTGACCTACAGGGATTTTTGTGTTGTTATGTTGGCGTAATTGGGTAAAAAATCTGCAATTACAGCCATGGACAGGTTTAGACAGCTTGGTGAGGGTTAGGTGAAAGCGTTCAGATCGTTTAGTTGCCAAGGGAGCGTCGCGGTGCTTGTACAAGACAATTCAAAGAGATACTTGAGGAATCTCGTCTAATTCAAGGGACAAGTGACCCTACAGGTGCGAGAGCTCGAGGGCTATCCACAAAAGTGATTGGCACGCGAATCGGAGCGCAAGACAGAGGATTCAGCAAGATGTAATTTCTCGCCAAGTTTTGTAAAGTGCTCTAAAGTGCATGGAAAGTCACCGTGCTAACCCTTTACTTTGGGCCACTGGGCATGACTTTCAAGTTAGGAAACCTTCATTTTCTTCTTCTTTTCTCTAGGTTTTAGGCCCCTTGGCCGATTCTCGCAAAACTCAATCAAGTTAGTCCCCGACCTGAAGGTCACTTAGGTATCCTAACTTCATGCAGATGACATTAAGATGTAGAGAATTGATCATGGTACATAGGATTCCGGCTTTGACCAAGAGATTGTCATGGACCACCTTCCTAGGGAGAGTGAGTCCGGGGTGGGCCAAACGAACGCATTGGGCTGATGTGTCTATGACCTCGACGTAGAAACCCTAACCTTAAAACCCTTAACATATTGCCTTCTAAAACCAAAGTAATTGTCCTCGTCTGTAGAATACAAGAAAATGTTCACACTTCTAACATTCATGCAACTTAAAATCTGACAATCGACCATTCACTCATGCATTCTTGTGTCATGATGGATGTGCATATGTAAAAGCTAGGTGCAGATACCTCGGGTGCGTGTGAAAATGGATCTTATGGCGAGTTTCTTAGCCAGTGCCTAAAAATATGGTGTCGATCACACACCTAAGATCATAGTCTTAGCCAATGCCTGTAAAAGGTCATTGGATCTTGCTTGTGGTGTTGTGTACACACCCACATGTACACACCCAAGATCAAAATCTTAATCCTAGTCAAAATCATAATCTTTATTCATCATAAATTCATACAAATTTCCATTGTCATATTTTTGTCCTTTGATTCGTGATTCTTAGCTTTCCGTAGCTCCTTGAGTAGATGGATTACTGAAGTCCAACACTAACTCTTTGTCTATGTGCTTCAATTGGATCGTTTGTTCTCTAGCGTCCCTAGCGTCAAATTAGGGATGATACTTGTAGAACCAAGTCATGCCCTATAGAACATCACATCCTTCCAAATTCATATGTAGAAGTCAATTGGATGTGCAAACGTTTGAACCTGTAGTCGAAGTGATACTGATCAATGGTGTCGATGACGAGTAAGTTCCATTAGCTTGTGTTGCAATTTGCGTCCCGTTGGCATATTCCTCAATACCTAATCTTGCAACTAATTCTGGGGAGATAAAGTTTTGCATGGGAACGGGAATTAAAGAGGATAAGGGCATTTTGATCCTTCACTTTTCCCATAGCTGTGCATGTTTTATTAGCTGTGTCGACAATAGGAACACCTATCAAATCAGAAAGCAATCCAAACTGAGGGTCAAGGTTTTTTGTTTTCTATGCTTTCATATGTGGATCATCTTTTGTGATTGGTTTTTTTTGGATAGTCTTAGGAGACATGGCCGCAAAGGCCACATTTGTAACACTTTTCTTCTGATCAGTATTGTGCCATCTCTTCAGCAGTCAGCCGTGTTGATTAGAAGTGTTGGAAACTGTACTAGTTTGTGGGGTATCTTGGGCAGAGGATCGTGAACTTGAGTTTGTCTTTTTGGGGAGGGACGGTGATGTCGGTGAATACTAGTTCTTTCTTCATAATGTGATAGCCCACTCTTGCACGTGACATTAGTTGACGTATATTTGATACAACTTTTCCTATACAATAATCCCGCAACGGAGAAGGTAGGCAATGTACTTCTCAATCTGTTCTACAAAGCTAAGATCTCGAAAGGTGGAGTTTGGTAGATTGGCGTCTCGAAATCTTTGGTTGTAAGCGGGAAGAGTGTTTGAGGGATACATCTTGAGGCCAGACTAGGCTGCAATTATGTCTACTTCAAAGGTCTCGTCAAGGAAGCTTGGGTAGAAAGCGAGCTTAAAGTCATGCTAGGTTTTTCGACTGTGAGGTTTCTTGGTTAGGGCAGCCCACCATGTCAAGGCACTATCTTTGAGAAAAGAGGTGACTCATAGCAACGTGGATTCTTTTGTAAAATTTCCGTTACTGAACAGGACGTCGAATTGTTGTAAGAACTTGAGAGTGTTGTGAGAATCTAGAAGGTGAAAAATTTTACTGTAGCACCACCATCCTTGAAGGGTTTTGGGCCTAAATTTGCAACCAGAGTTGCCGAGTAATAATAATAGTGATGATGTTGCCCATCTAACGAATAGGAGGGTGCAGTTGGTGGGACATACGGTGGAGGTGTAGGCGGCAATGGTAGAGGTGTTTCGAAAGCCACATATGGTCGTTCTCCTAAAGCCATATTCTTGAAAATACCTCCCAAAAATCTCACGACTTTTGTCGTAAAGAGCTAATCGGGTGTTTCGAGAAGGGTCAAGTGGAAGAGAAGAGTAATTCTGAGAAGGTTGTGGTGGCATAACAAGGTTAGCAAGGGGATTCAAGGTGCTCAAATAGCTGTGGAAAGCTTCCAAGTCAATCCTCTCGTCCGTCGGTCTCCGCTTTTGTTGTTCCGCTAAATATACCAATTGCCTTACCACGTTTCAGGCATGTGTCTTGTCAGGGTGCCTTTTGAGTGGATGGGCTAGGTGGATTTCCTCCTTCGGCAGTGTGATCTCTTGGTGCTCCGTCCAGGTCGGCATGATCGTGGTAGAGGGCAAGGAAGCAAGCTGTGCTCTAATACCATTGTAATCACTTATGGCGAGGGATCGGGCACTTATAAAGGTGCCAAAAAAATGTCACATGCACATCTAATCCTATGTGCATGTGGACAAGTTGTAACTCCTACTTCTAGGGTTTAGGTAAGTGTTTTTGCACCCTGGTGAGCGTGTCACACACACACACACACACTACATGTAGCAGACTTGGATTACTCCAAGTCAAGATTCTACCGCGACACGACAGGAATTCACTTCAAAACAGTTCACAGTTCAAAATTGATTCGACACAGCCTGGCGGAGTTCCGTGCCTAGAGATATTGGCCCCAAAGACTGGCGCCCCTTTCGGTATTTCTTTTTGTATTAATCTGCAACTCAAAGTACAAGGGAGTGGGAGGGTCTCACTCTCAGGCTTTGCGTCCAGATGCTCTGCAGAGTGGGAGCCCTGCCCACTTATTTATTCATTACAAGGGATGCCAAAAGCTGTCCCAAAATCAAAAGCTTTCACTCTCAAGCCTTCTTGAGTAAAAATAAAGCAATTTAATAAAGTTCTCTCTCTCTCTCTCTCTCTCTCTCTCTCTCTCTCTCTCTCTAACTCTCTAAATCGCGTAGGTAAAAGCAGGTCCAAAAGCTGCATCAGCTACCGCAAAATGCGGGTTTCCGTACAGCCAGCTTTTCGTGGAATGCACCGGGTTTGCGGGCCAGCCAGGGAGAGGGTGTGTGTGCTTTGCTCTGCTACTCCCCATGTCTAGGGCCATGCCCGACACAACACTTGGGGTGTGTGTGTGTGGTTTCCCTTGCCCAAACTGCTGCCACGTCATTGATTTGTGACACACCCCCCTCTTGGAAGCATTGTAATCGCCCTCGATTACGCCTGCAAAACAGACAGAGGCCATAAACTGTCTTAGCTGACACTGACTATTAGTACCGACGCACTAGGAACACACATCTAGCATGACATCACAGGACATTACATGACAAAGCACATTCAAAATTCATTCAGATCTCAAACCATGATTTATCTGCAACGCATTTAGCAATCGCATCTAGATCCACTCGGGACCTCATAGATGCCCGATTGACTAATCCCTATTGCAACCATGTCTATCGAGATCATTCAGACCAAAATGTTGCAGTCATTTCGTCTATCAGTTCCTGCACATAGACAAGTCAAGAACAAATCAGTATCATATTATCGGGAATTCCAATTCATAAAAGTCATACAGTAGAATACTGTCAGCTCACAGTATCCCTGAAACTCAAAAAGATATCAGTGACTTTAGTATTAAAAATCGAGGCAATTTGTTGACAAAGGAGTGGAGCGACTCCCCTCTTGTGCATATCTGCTGCACCAGATTCCGCCCAAGCTGAGTTCGGGGTTCCATTTAGAATAGACTATGCTAATCCAAATGCTTCAAGGTAAAGATTCACAATCTGAGGAGTATCTGCTAGGTCCTCCTCCTCCATCCACTTCGCATGCGATGCAGGATAGTTCTTGAATTTAACCAAGAACCGCCTTATCACTATACCCTTAATCTTTCTGTCTTTATGTGCCAATATCCTGGAACAAGGATTTCCTCGTTTTCTTCCACTTCGAATTGCTCATCAGGCTCCCCATCTTCGGGCACATCGCCTTTAGAAAGCTTCAAGAGACTCACATGAGAATCATTGTGAATTCTCCAAGTATCGGGCAGCTTCAGTTTAAAGGAGACATCATTTATCTTTTCGGAAATCTGAAAAGGTTTGTAGTATTGCATACTAAGCTTTAAAAAAAGCCTCTCCTTTCTCTTTTTCTTTCTCAGGCGTGCCTTCTCAAAATGTAAGAGCACCCAATCATTCTCCTTTAATTTCAAATCGCGACGATGGCGATTTGCTACCTTTTTCCATCTTTCTTGAGATTTCTGCAAAGCCTCGCGGACCTTGGCAAAAGCTGTGTCCAAGTCACGCGTGTACTCATCGTCTTCAAAAATCTTATCTTTTGTGCTTAGGAAGGGTAGAACCTTCGTAGCACCTTCAATAATCTCAAATGGCGCCTTCCCTGTCGAAGAGTGTATGGTGTTATTGTAGGCAAATTCCACCAAAGGTAAATACTTTTCCCATTGAGTCTTTTGATCCGAGATGTAAGACTTCAGTACCATTGAATTAGCAATCTCAGATTGCTCGTCAGTCTGCGGGTGGAAAGATGACGAGAACTGCAACCGCGTGCCAATGTTCTCCCAAATAGCCTTCCAAAACAAACTCGTGAATCTGGGGTCTCTATCGGACATGGTAGCCATGGCGTCATCAAGGGAAAGATGAGCTAGACTTGGAAAGGTAAAGCTATCACTTGTGGGCTCAGGTTGCACTGAGACCCCTGGCGAACTTTCTCATAAATCTGTGCTGTCAATTTCGGCCTTGAAAACAATCGGCTTTTGTAGGCAATGACATGGCCTTCTTGCATTAAGACCGCATCCAGACTACGACCACAAGCATCACAATATACTTAGAACGACTTCTGCAAATCCGACAAAGTCAAAACTGGTCCTGTAGTCAATTTCTCTTTCAATGTCTGAAAGTCAGTCACCTCTGTGGGTCCCCACGAGAAAGGGAACCTGCCGAACGAGGCTTCTATATAAAGCCATGACTCCCCATATCAGCTCTGTGGGTACTCCCATCTCTTGGAGTCTTTGCATCAGTCGAGGTTTGGGAACTGTATCAACTGCTTTGCAAAAATCCACAAAGGTACAATAAATCCTCCTACCATGTGATCTGCTTTCCTCAGTGACAGCTTTGAGTGCCAATATATAATGAACCCCTCTTGAAACTTGCCTGGCTTGATGCTCGAATGTTTGCTCTCTCTGCCCATCTACTCAACTACTGCTCAAGAATGGATGCATACAACCTAGCTAGTGTGCGCCCAATCATGATAGTACGGTAATTCGTAATTCCTTGGTATCATGGGGTCTTCTTCCTTGAAGATAGGCACAATAGTAGACATGCTCTAAAGTATCCGGAAAACCCTCATACATGGCTCAGGTGAACATCATTGCAAGAAGCCGTGCAAGCATATCTCTAGCATGTATAAAGTGCTCCGCCATCAATCCATCATGATGATATACTCTTCTAGTCCTCATCCTATTAATGGCTTTCTTTACCATCTCAGCAGAAAGTGCATGTCTGTGGGCATGGCTGGGAGGGCCAGGTAGAGATTGCCGCCTTGGAACGGTGTAAAGAGATGCTGCATATGTGCCCCAAATCTCAGTGGATGTGATAGCCGGTCTGGGGCATACTCCCAGAACGTCGTTTGTGCCCGGGTTGGGTGTGTGGGTATGCCTCTACTTCTGCATCATGTAGTTTGTGCGAATATCTGGGTAAGCTCATGTAATAGGCGTCATGGCTCCTCTTTGGCCAAGCGTTCGTAAATGCTATCCATGTAGACAGAGTTAGTCTCCGATGTAAAAGTGTTTCGAGTATTCGTAGGTGTCGGGCCAATGGAGCTGCACTAAACTGGAATGAAACTATAAATGTGAGGAAGGCATGATCTACTGTTACCCCAACAAGCTTGGGGCCGATTGTAAAATCTTGAACAGATTGTATAAAATTGGGCTGAGCCATAAAATCGTCCATTGTGCTAGCCCCATGTTTGTGACAAAAACAAGCAAACGCATTCATTGGTGGAAATCTTTGTAGGCCATTCAAGATTGCAAGTTAATGTGGAATCCCCATGTCTGTCAAATATCTCATATACTCATTATGCACCACATCCTACCTGACCAATCCCAGATCACTGACATCTAGCTCTCTTAACATCTCCTCTGAGGTATAGCTCTCTATCATAGAAGGTTGTTTGAGAGTGGCCCGTCTTGGCATTGAAGTCCCTTGGGAGGATGACATCCAGCAGCTGCTAGCCTGCTCTTCCTCCATTCATGTGCATATATGGGCAGCCCAACAGAGAGAGCTAGCAAGAAGCAATGACTCTCTTCGCAGGCAGGTCTCTCTCTCTCTCTCTCTCTCTCTCTCTCTCTCTCTCTCTCTCTCTCTCTCTCACACACACACACACACACACACACACACACACACACACACACACACACATCCCTAGAGAACTCCCATATGTCTTCATCTAAAATCATGTATGGTGACTGTCCCGTGGGGATTCATAGAGAGGATTGATAGAGAGATGTGCTCGAGGGGAAATAACATATTGCAAAATAAAGTGGCCTCCTCGTCTATTCTCTCACCTTGACCCACATATTTCTAGCATGCTCATCTCTCCGAACAATACGAATGAGAGGGTGCAACTCTTCCTTGAATAAAATCGCCACACCTCCTGACCTCTGTCCTGTATGCTATGATCTTACCTCTTGTCTACGATGGTCTCCCAAAGGTATCCCGTCACTCTAGGAAGTGTGACATCGGAAGTTTGATGTATCTTAGAGTAGAAAATAATGTCTCTTCCCTTGAAGCTATCCTCAAATCTAGCTTCATTGATCCATTACAGTTCCATACTACCATTTTAAAAAGGCTGGTCCCATAGGTCTTGCACCGTCATAATGTGCGCCTTTCCAAGATCACCACTCTCCCCCCTCTATAAAAAGCAATTTTTCCCTTCTCTCTCACAGCCTTGATTTTTGGCATCAGGTCTTGCATGTGTGCAATTTGCGCTTACGTGATGTCATTGCACAAAAATATTCCACTTTGTTTAATAGTTGGCTTCTTCTTCAAGAACTCTCTCTTAGTTTCCAGAGTAGGGAAGCTTGTTTAAGCGTTGGTTTTTTCTTCAAGAAATCTCTCCTAATTTCCAAAGTAGGGAAGCATAAAATGAGTGCTCTTTCCTTAGAACTTACTTCCCCATGTTTCCTTTCTTTCCCACTCTCCATGCACTTGCGTGTGTGGCTTCAGAAATGCCTATGCGTGTCACAAACTGTTGACGTGTCAAAGCCCTGAAGAATGGAGCCAACTTACAGATGCCGTCCGAGGGGCCTAAACCCTAAGAAGAACAAGTAACAGAAGAAGAAGTCCTACCAACTTATGGGGACCCCGTCCGATGGGGCCCCAAGTGACATAAAGGATTAAAATAAAGCAGGACCCGCAGCTGATGACGTGGCAGTTTTCGGAGATCACGCTGATAGTGATGACGTGGCAAGCTGTACGGATTTTCGCGTTTTGCGCTGACTGTTGACGTGGCAACTGTACAGAATTCCAGATTTTACGTTGGTAGCTTTTGAGCATTGCTTTTGGACCAGAAGCTTTTGAGTTTGAAGGCTTTTTATGTAAATTGCTTTTCATAGGCCAAGGGCCTTTAAATATGTGCTAAGGGCTCATTCTTTGGCATGCTTCTTGGAGAAGGTGCAGAGTCTAGAGTACCAGCTTGTACTGTGTTGATGCAATATAAAGAAATGCCGAAAGGGACGCCAAGGTTTGGGGCCAATATTCTTTGAGGTAGAATTCTGCTACTACGTGTCTTGTGTCGTCTCTCTCTCTCTCTCTCTCTCTCTCTCTCTCTTTGTGTTCAGTTGTTGTTGAAGTGCTACTAAAAGTCTGCAATCTGCTCTTTTCTATTGGCACGTGGTGCGCGTCTTGTGATAGTGGTATCAAAGCATCAGTCGTGTGCTTTTCTTAAAGCATACTGGTCCTACCAAAGAGTAGACAAAGCAAAGCAGAGACTAATGGATTTTTATTTGAAGTATATTCGGGCCCCGTCCCCGGACTTATTAGCCACTCCCACCCTTCATACATCGCGCATCGGGCGTGCTCCCGTCTTCATCGCTCATGTCTTATAGGGGCATAAGCCATAAAAATCACTTGCAAGAGAAGGATCCAAGATTTGTTTTGAGTCACTGCTTTTTCTCAAAAGCAGTGCTATGCAGATGTTGGTGTCTATACTACCAAGCAGCACACTCGAAGGACTTGGCAAGCTTTCAAGAAATTTTTTGCTCGAAGTTATTTGGTTTTTGACATCTTCCTTCGGAGTGCAACTTCTGGCAGAGTGGGGTATCCGAAAATGCCTTCCATGGAAACCCTAGCAGATTATAACTTGAAATTTCTCGACATCTCCTAGTAGACGTCTCTTCACGAGTAGATGACCTTGGAGGTTTAGTGCGATTGCTATCTTGAGACTACCATCGCCGCCAAAGAACCACTGTTTGTCCAAGAGCGGATGGACCATGTTGTGCTAGACTTCTTAATACTCCTCCCGCATAACCATCCAAGTCCGGCCCGGGAGTCAAAACAACAATACTCCCCCCGTAAATAACCGGGCCATGAGTATGAGCAAGCATTCTCAAACATAATTTCTCACTACTCCACCCGGGAGTAAAATCACCAATCATTGAAACCAATATTAAAACCAGAGTCAAACAATTCAAATCGGCACCAAGACAGGTTCAAATCAGATACTATCCATTTCAAACAGATTCCAAACAGGATCACCAAACAAGTTCTCAAACAGATTTCAAACTTGAGAAGCAATCTCGACATCAAGCGAGCTCGAAAAGTCGACTAACTTTCCATCCTGAAACGTGCACCAAAAAATTAGGGTTAGGTTCATTCCATAGGGTCGTGGCTTGTATATCTCATAGCCGGGACCTTTTTAGGTTATTTGCGAGAGGAGTGATGAGGGAGTCGTTGAACAGCTCTTGGCCCGGACTTGGATGGTTATTTGTGGGGGGAGTGTTCATCGGCGGCTTTATGTTTCTATGTCTTGTAACATGCATATGTGAGCATTTGTGTTGCATTATGATGTGCCAACCACTGAATATTCCTAATTGGATGAGATTGTCTGGGTATGTAGTTTTAGTGCATCAAGGCACTCGTGGAAGATCAGTGTGGTCTAGGTGTGATGGCTAATTTTACTACACCGGAATATCAAGAGTTTCGATTTGGACGAAAGGAGAAGCCAACTCCTTGATCAGAAGAGCCAAAAGGAGAAGCTAACTCCTTAACAAAAAGAGCAAATTGATTGTCCCTCGGAATGACCCTTGGAAATTTTTGAGCTAACTTGAGTTGTTTTGCAGATATGCTGTAATCACGGACGATTACTCTCTTTCAAGAAGGGGAGATGTCACAAACTGCTGACATGTCAAAGCCTTGAAGAATGGAGCCAACTTACAGATGCCGGCCGAGGGGCCTAAACCCTAAGAAGAACAAGTAACAGAATAAGAAGTCTTACCAACTTATGGGGACCCCGTCCAATGGGGCCCCAAGTGACATAAAGGATTAAAATAAAGCAGGACCCGCAGCTGATGACGTGGCAGTTTTCGGAGATCACGCTGATAGTGATGACGTGGCAAGCTGTACGGATTTTCGCGTTTTGCGCTGACTGTTGACGTGGCAACTGTACAGAATTCCAGATTTTACGTTGGTAGCTTTTGAGCATTGCTTTTGGACCAGAAGCTTTTGAGTTTGAAGGCTTTTCATGTAAATTGCTTTTCATAGGCCAAGGGTGCTAAGGGCTCATTCTCTGGCATGCTTCCTGGAGAAGGTGCAGAGTCTGGCGTACCAGCTTGTACTATGCTGATGCAATATAAAGAAATCACGAAAGGGGCGCCAAGGTTTGGGGCCAATACTCTCTGGGGTGGAATTCCGCCACTCCGTGTCGCGTGTCGCGTGTCGTCTCTCTCTCTCTCTAGCCAGAGGAGATGGGACTTGAGAGATGCTCACACGACAGAGAGCATACAGAGTATGGGAGATACCTGAGGGAGATGACGACTACTCACAGTTTAGCCATACTGAATGGCTTACCGACTTTCCCATTGTCTACAGGTTTTACTTGTTTTCCATAGAGACATGGGTCCAGCACTGTAGACTATGTTCTGACACATCCGAGCTTTATCTCTCACATTTAGGATTTCACAGTGGGGCCCAGGCCTGTAGGGATAGCAGTAGATCATGCACTTTTGACATTATCAGTCTCCTTTGAGTACAATACATCTCAGGCCTCACGGGGTGGTAGACATCCACGCTATACTTTTACACCAGAGACTGACTCAGTCTATGTAGAGGAGATACGTAGGCTTTTATGCACATCAGAGCTAGTATACACAGTGGAGGAGATCACATCTATGCTGACAGTGACATTACATGGGGCAGCGACAGAGGCATACCCACTCACTCAGCCTGGTCAGAGACGTCGTTTTGGGCACATGCCTCACAACAGTTGGTATGATGAGGAGTGTCGACAGAGGAGAGCTCAGATACAGCGAGAGCTTACATTGGGAGTGATCACCTATAGACAGTCTCGTATTGCTACACGACGACTAGTGTGACGGAAGAAGCGAGCTTTCTTGGTCCAGATGGAGCAAGATTTATATCAGCTCTTCCTTGGTAGAGATTCAGGAGAGGCTTGGCATCTATTCCATGAGCAGTCTCCCCCACCAGTGATTACTTCTACAGAGATATGGGGGCAGTATGCAGCATCTTTATACACTGTACCTGGACAACCACCACTACCAGATCCACCACAACCATGTCCGGCTACGAGCACCTTCTTTACCACTGAGATGGTAAAGGAGGCCATTGACAGGATGAAGACCAGACGGGCACATGATCATGAGGGTTTGGTAGCAGAGCACATTATACATGCTGGGGATTTGTTGGCAAAGATGCTTGCACGGTTATTCAGCCGTGTCGTGTGAGGGCTTCCCTGAGTCTTGGAGATTATCTACTATTGTACCTATCTTCAAGACAGGAGAACCCACAGTGCCAGGGAATTACGGTACTATCATGGTAGGACACAGATTGGCACGGTTATATGCATCCATCCTTGAGCATAGGCTGAGCAGTTGGGCAGAGATTATGGGCATACGGGCACCTGGGCAGGCTGGTTTCAGGAGGGGTTTCTCCACACTAGATCATGTCTTTACACTCAGAGCTATCATTGAGGAGGGTCGAGCACATGGTAGATACTGTAGCTTTGTGGATTTCCGCAAAGCTTTTGACACAGTACCAAGGGCTAGATTGATGCGCCGACTTATGGAATACCCACAGAGCTGATATGGGGGATTATGGCATTGTACATTTCGGTGATGGGTCATGTATGCACATCAAAGGGGATATCTGACATAGTTCACTCCACTATCGGAGTGAAGTAGGGATGCCCACTGTCCTCTACTTTATTTGGTCTGTATGTTGATGAGGTCTCTGATTATATTGACAGAGGAGGAGATAGAGGTGCTCAGCTTGCGGGGACATGGATCCCTCTTTTATTGTATGCTGACGATATCGTGTTGATATCAGACTCACCAGAGGGTATGCAGAGACATTTGGATGCATTGCATAGTTTTGCAGAGGATAGTGGATTGTCTGTCAATCTTGGTAAAACCAAGGTCATGGTATTTAATACCACGCCATAGTGGGTTAGGAGATCAGCACCTACTTTCACATATGGGCAGGACAGTATGGAGTACACTAATGCATACACATATCTTGGGGTGGTCTTTAGTGGACCGAGGTTCACACTGAAAGTGGCAACAGACACTAGATTGACTCGTGCCTATGCAGCCCTAGGCGGTTTAGAGAGGATTTGTTCGCAGGTTCAGTTCCAGGAACCTCGAACAAAGCTCTGGCTTTTCGACACTTTGGTCGCTTCAGTTATGCACTACGGGGTTCAGGTTTGGGGATCGTCTGTTGACAGTGCTGGATGGACAAATATGGAGAGACCCTTGATATCTATGATTTCTAGGCTGATTAGAGCCAAGGCCTCAGTCCCACATGACATCATACGAGCGGAGCTGGCTGCCCCACCTATGGAGGTTGAGGCACTCACCAGATCAGTATCATTTGTACACAGCTTATGGGACACCACCAAGGATAGGTATGCCAGGCTTGCTCTTGAGTCATCCAGACAGCTGGCATTACAGGGAGATCCATCATGTTGGTATGCACAGATGAGCTCATGGTTTCAGAGGCATGGTTTCAACATGGACAGGCTGCCCCCTTTCCAGTATTCTCTTGATGCACCATCTTTGGCTCTTATACGAATGGAGACTACTAGACTCATTCGGCAGGATCTTATCCAGCTTGATAGCAAGAGGACATGGATAGAGCCATCACGGGAGCTGGGTACGAAGAGGGTTTTCTATAGAGAGCATCTTCTCCAACTCACGACAGACGGATTTGTCACACGGCCCAGTTACATGGACACACATCTATCTCATGGGTTACGATGTGCTATAGGCCAGATTCGCACATCTTCACACCAGCTTGGGATTGAGACAGGTAGATTCAGAGGCATACCAGCAGACAGTAGGATATGTCAGTTATGCCATGCAGAGCCAGAGACAGAGTTTCACTACGTATGTCGCTGCACAGTCTACTATGAGATACGGGGACGCTTTCATTGTTTATTCAGAGATGGTTTTGACTCGTTAGATAGAGTCATCAGATATCAGGATCAAAGATGTCTCGGATTATTCCTACTTGAGATACAGAGACATAGAGACGCTCTATTGAGTGGGCAAAGACAGAGACAGTCCCAGAGATGCATCTCAGATTTCTTCAGTCTGAGTACCACAGAGGCAAAGGGGACACCACCATCACAGAGCTCGGTTCCCACCCATACACACACCAGCGGTACTCTCATTGGTCGAGCTATAGAGTTAGGGAGATCGAGACGACCGCGACTGAGGAGGGGAGCCACGCAGCACCGGCGGAGATTGCGGCAGAGGATCCATAGGATTCTAGCACGACACCCAGAGTGTCGATCAGGATAGGCTTCATGCTATTGCTATATTGTATCATGGTGACACTTATCCCCACTTTGTACCTTTATGGCATAATACCATTGCTCAGCCTACCAGCCACCCATAGGAGTCGGTAGCACTCCTATCAGTTCTTTGTTTGTAGTTTTCTTTGTTTGTACCCAGACTTGGTACTAGACTCATCATTGTAATCAGTTGGTCTCATAGGTCATTTTGGCCTTTTGTAGACGTTAATATATCATTTCATTTCATTTCTCTCTCTCTCTCTCTCTCTCTCTCTCTCTCTCTCTCTTCAATTGTTAGTTGAAGTGCTAAAAGTCTGCAGTCTATTCTTTTCTATTGGCACATGGTGCCCGTCTTGTGACAACGCGTTTCAAGAGTTCTTTCACTTCTTCCACATTTCCAATGTCTTAAAGGCCTGTAACATGCACGTGAAGGGTTCTAGTCTTCCTCTTCTGCACTTCCTCGATGGTCATACTAATAATGGTTGTCGTCGGTGTAGCTTCAACCACTTGGCTTTTCCCTTCTTTGCAACCTCAATCCACTCTTCAGCTTCAACAACCTTTTTTTTTTCGTTTCGGTGAGGATGATCGCCCATGAAGAGGCTGTTCTCAACTTCTGTTCTTCCTCCCCGGAGAGTTTTCACCTGCTCTTTGATCTTCTCGAGCTCCTTAATCACTGACGGTTGCATATCTCCCTCCTTTCCAGGAATACTTTCTCTCTTGAGTCTTAAAATCTGCCAGTTCTCCCTTAAGTTCTTCAATCAGTGTATCTTTTACCGAATCTGTGTGTGTGTGTGTGAGAGAGAGAGAGAGAGAGAGACGACAACCACTTGGCTTTTCCCTTCTTTGCAACCTCAATCCACTCTTCAGCTTCAACAACCTTTTTTTTTCGTTTCGGTGAGGATATTCGCCCATGAAGAGGCTGTTCTCAACTTCTGCTCTTCCTCCCAGGAGAGTTTTCACCTGCTCTTTGATCTTCTCGAGCTCCTTAATCAATGAGGGTTCCATATCTCCCTCCTTTCGAGGAATACTTTCTCTCTTGAGTCTTAAAAGCTGCCAGTTCTCCCTTGAGTTCTTCAATCAGTGTATCTTTTACCGAATCTGTGTGTGTGTGTGTGTGTGTGTGTGTGTGAGAGAGAGAGAGAGAGAGAGAGAGAGAGAGAGAGAGAGAGAGAGAGAGAGAGAGAGAGAGAGAGAGAGAGAGAGAGAGAGAGAGAGAGAGACTTTGTGACACTACTCCTTTGTGCGCGCACGCGGTTCCTACTGTGCCGCTCGTGGCTTCTTGCTGCAGCCCACCCCTGCCGCTGGGGAAGTAACATATGGCAATGTATAGAAATTGGCCCCCAGGTTGTGCTTGCCGCTCTTTGGCCTGCAGTGGTTTCTTTGCTTTCTGTCTTCTTTCTAGGCATGTTTCTTCCCTCGGTTTTCTGTTTGTTTGCTTGATGTTTGCTCGAGTGCAGCGGTTTCTTACTCACTATGTTGTGGCCTCCAGTAGTCTCTTGGTGATGTCAGCTATCCCTTATCTTACGTATCATCTTTGTCATCCATTTTTGCCCATGTTGTTTGGGCCTGATTTGTAACCAATGATGTACTTGCCCTCGGACTCAGCACCATTTTGTGCGTTGAGAGAGAGAGAGAGAGAAGGGGGGCGGGGCGGGACTTGTCAATGCTCATATTTGGTCCTTCCCATCATTTTGAACCGTACTCCATGTGAAGGCGATGATGAATGC
Organism: Adiantum capillus-veneris; assembly: GCF_014529385.1. Lineage (NCBI taxonomy): Eukaryota > Viridiplantae > Streptophyta > Polypodiopsida > Polypodiales > Pteridaceae > Adiantum > Adiantum capillus-veneris. The sequence goes on along the minus strand of NC_140941.1, from coordinate 76,288,431 downwards.
TAAGGAGATTTGGGACAGTTGGCATCTATCTGTTAGCATTTTACCTATATGAAGCGTGTTGCTTTGCGTGCAATTGACTAGCCTGGATGTGACTCGTACTAACTCCATGAGGGAACATGTCCACAAGATGCACGCATAGCTGCGTAATAGCAGGAGATCATACCTTTTGTTCATGCAAGGATGTGGTTTTGATAATAACCCAGATTGATAGTGAACTGTGGCATACAGGCTGTTGGCTCTGTTCCAGTGCTATGGTTCCAAGGTACTCATATGGTTGTAGGCTTCTTTTGGTTTGATGAGGTGGTAGAGAGGCCTTTAAACCTATATCTTTAAGGGCTGAAAATTACTCTTTTAAGACTGAAGTCACCTTACGTGTCTTGATGCAAGGCCACTTCAGTGAAAACCCTGATTTGAAGGCTGAGAGGATGGCTTTCAAGATTCAGAGTTTCAAGGGTGATTATGAAGACTTCTGGAGTGGCTTCTTGTGGCTGCGGATGGCTCCCTTATGGCTTTGCATAAGCTCAGTAAAAGCACAGGAGAGACGTGCTTGGTGTGCTGCTTTCTAGGCGGCAGATCTGTGATGGATGGGGTGGTTGATTAGCAAACAGATGGACGGCTATATCTCTTGGCGTGTGAGACTTGCCATAGCCTGTCTAACCTTGAGGTTGCCCACTAGTAGTTTCAGGTCCGGTAATTTTCCTAGCAAGCAGTTGCACAGTATGGGTTGCTTTTTGAGGTGACACCCAGCTCCTCCAGTGGATGGGGGGCTTTTCTATGAGGCGAAAATCCTCTTGGCCTTTGTCCGTAAGTGCATCAGGGTGTGCCCCGGTAATTCCCTGACGTCACCTCTGGGGGTGTGATTAACAAGGGGACATGGAATAAATGACACATTGACATGGCATGAAAATAATTATTACTCCCCCGAGTGGAGAAACTTGCTTTCTGCCCCGGCTGGCTTGCTGCGGTTAGAGGCTCTTTGCCTCTTCTCGGCTTGCTGGCTCTAGCCCAAAAAAGTAAAAACATGGGTTGCTTGATTGTGCTTCATGTACTGTCATGTCTTGGAACAATTCCGGCGTCGTAAGCCCATGGAGTCAAACATCCTATCAATATGCAAGTCCTTTGCGAATATTTACAAGGGGTTCTGATGGACATCGCGTGATGCAGAGGTAGTCTTGATTGAGCCTCCCTCTAGTGTGCAAGGCTTGGCCTCCTTTGTACATAAGCTAAAGTATTGTTGGGTTACAGGGATCATATCTCTTCTAGCCAAAAGGACTGAAAGAGAGGGATGGCGTGAGTGTATGCAAACATAGCAAACATCAATTTTCTGGAACACTTGCCACAAGATGTGAATGCCAAAAGGCTTGAGAATGACAACCCAGCTGATACCAATCCAATGCCAACCCTTCAACTTGTCAAGTTTTCACCCCCTCTAGTATTGAAAATTGGAGAAGTTTTCTTTTTGTAGCGTGCTTCAGTAAGTTTTGCATAGGACACAATTGAGCTTCCCACCTGTCATGGAAGCAAAGAGCAAAAATTTCACCTTTGCCAAATTTGGCATTGTGAAAACAAGGCATTTGGAGATACACATTGGCACTGCCTTTTACTCCAATTGCGTTTTACTCCAATTAATGTGTGTGTGTGTGTGTGTGTGTGTGTGTGAGAGAGAGAGAGAGAGAGAGAGAGAGAGAGAGAGAGAGAGAGAGAGAAGAAGAAGAAGAAGAAGAGAGACTATGGATTAAAGACAAGAAAAATAAAACATACCTTCTGAAATCTGAAGGCACTCTGTTGTACATGGGTTGAAACACCCTCCCTTTTTGGTGAAAGCCAGCAAAAGCTAGGTTTTTGGAAGGCAGAACGCCCTTGTTAACGTGCAAGAATTTTCATGAAATTTTGGACTTCAAAGAGTCAGCTTGGCTTTTGGAAGTATCATGATTTAAATGCAATTTTGTCATCTATTGAACAGCTGGCATAGTTTTCAGTAAGCATCGGAAATTGTCAAGGGTAGTCTTCTTGTATAGTTTGTTTGCTTCCTTGTTGAGAAATGGTTTTCTGTCAAGTGGAGGTTATATTCCTATCCCTTGTGCCTATGGTTAGGGTTGTGGATGCATGAGAGTTGTATGTTTTGGTTGCTTGATGTAGGTTAATTTCAAAGCTTTTAACATTCCATGGCAAGGGATTGGCATTCCATGTCCTGGCATGGAGAGCTGGCGTTCCCAATGTAATAGGTTGGCACTTCCGTTAATTCTCTTGAATTGTGTATATATGTACACTAGTGGTTTGGACCAGCCTAAATGTCGACCTATGCCAATTCGTCGCCAATAGAAACATCACCAAACATTGTTTGTGTTTCATCATCCAATGCAGGATATAGTGAGCTTTAGCTCATGCTATCAATCTCTCATTGAATAAAATAGGAAAACATGTGCAAATATCCCATACCAACTATTGAACTTATATTGTCTTTTAACTTTAGCTCTGCTAGCATATAAAACTTTTCCCTCTTCTCGACCTTGACCATTTAGTAGCCCCTATACCCTACAAATCTATTGTATAGTGGTAAAGAAATATAATCATGTGTTAATTGCATAGTTATAAACGTTGAAAGCGAGGGGTGGAGGATGGCCAGCGAAGAGCCGCAAAATCCCCCCACTGTGCAAGAATAAATACTTCCAGATGTATGGAATTAATTCACTCTTGGCTCATAACTCTTCGTGCCTGTGCACGTGTGTGTACGTGGTGTGGGTGGTATTTGTGTGTACACCTAGGCTTGTGGGCATGTCCTAGAAGAAGGTCAAAGGATTAAGGGTGATCATCTCTTCCTTATGCACCAAAGAGAGGAAGAGGGCTATTTTCATGAATGGAGAGTAGAATGGAGATTTATGACGTAAGAGTGATTGATGCCAAGCCCAAAACTCGCCCAAAATCCCTTTCAGTAAGCACACCCCTTTCATGAACTGTAAAGGGTAGGAAATATCATAAATTGCTTGAAATAGAATGACTTTCATACCCATTTTCCGGATTATGATTCCAAGGTAGAATGACTGAAGAAGACTAAGGTTCTCTTGTTCTTAGTATGGATAAGTACTAATAAGGAAATGGTTTGGTGACACTTGCACTCTTTGATCTGTAAGTTGTGTTGCTCTGACCTGGAAACAAGAATGAGTTAACTATGAGTCGATCCATGCATTAGGCTCAAACAAAAATCCTTCAATAGTGAAAGTCAGAGAGATAGGTACCTCTATGGAATGGATAATTGCCAGAATGTGTTAGCTAGGTAGCACTTAAGTACTCATAGCAATCTTAGTTGCTTGGGCAATATGATGAATAGTATGGTTACACGTCATGTGTAAAGTTCATTAACCATAATGATACATATACCTAGGGCCTATGCGTTTGGTTGTGTTAGTTTAGCTATGGATAAGGAAATAACTTCTTTAAGTGCATACTCTTAAAAAAAGAAAACAACACTCTCTCTCTCTCTCTCTCTCTCTCTCTCTCTCTCTCTCTCTCTCTCTCTCTCTCTCGCGCACGCACACGCACACGCACACGCACACGCACACGCACACGCACACATACACCTCTGTAAAAACTTTATGGAGGAACCATCCCTTGCAAAGCAATCCCATGTATTAAATAATCAAGGCCACCTCACTCCCCAACAATAAATTTGGCAGCATGTAACTATTCAAACTCTTATAAGTGAGGTCGGCTAATTTTGAAATACCTCCAAGAGGTACCATTTGTAAGGTAATTACAAGAAGAGCATCCATCCAATGATGAGGCCCCAACCCCATTGCCTTTTAACCATGCACATGGGGTTTTCTTGGATGTTCATTCCTCAAGCTTCTTGGACACATCCATCACAAAGGTCAGCACAAAGGTGGTACACTCTTTGATGGATTGGTCTAGATAGATGCACGCAATGCAGATCAGCAAGTGAGAACCTCCCACATTTGTTCAAAAGAATCAGGGATTTGTGGCCTACCAGGAAAGACATGCAAGTGGGTTCAAAAGACTTGGAAGATTGGGTTCTGCAAGAACGATCTCTTCATGGGTGGAAAGGTGTTCATGAGCCAACCATTTCTAATCAATATACAAATTGTCAGGTTTTGTTACACGTTTGGAAGGTTAGGAATTGTCAAGTTTTCGAGGACTTCATTGAAACAACAAGGTCCACGGAGATCATTCAAGAAAGCAAGGAAGCGATTATTGCCATTGGGAACCGGAGGAACTCTGAAGAGTGGAACAAGGTTGTGATTGCAGCAATATCAAAATTGCATGGGGTGGCCCCCCTACTAGTTGATGTATTGATGTTTGTTGAAAGATGTCATGGCTCGACACGACATGAGCATGACTAGTAATTGTAATTCTTTTGGGTGCTAATATAATCTACCAGTGTGATAGGACATACCGGTAGACTCTTTAAAACAATAACCTGTTTGAGGGGAATATCCGCCTCGTTACCACCCCACCTTTCGCCTGTCCATCGTTGCCTCACCACCCCATCTGTTTTTTTCCTCACATGCGTGCAAGAGAAAGAAAGAGAGATCTTTTAATCTCTCTATCCCTTTGCCCAACCAGAACATGTGAAGGATCCCCCAAGATTCTTCTCCTGTTTCTTTTCCAAAATGTGTAAGACATACTTGTGAGTTTTGTAAAAAAAACAAGAGAAGAAGGATTAATGTGGACATGAATAACAACTAGGAATGCGTGTTGGCGCCTCTCTTCCATATCGAACTAATCTTTTTACTGGTTTTTTAAAATGATGGCGACATTGTACATTAATGTTTCATGGTAACATTATCTCCAATCTTGTGTGTAACCTTACCTTTTGATTAAAAGTAAGCTTCCCTTTCCACTATCAAAAATTTGTAGCAATGTACACTTTACTAGCATGCGTTACCACTCCTTGAATGATAGGAACATCATCACCCCTACATTTGTCTACTGATGGAGCTCGGTTAAGAAACTCCCTACCGTCATTCTAAGAGGCTACTTAAAAGTTGGTGGGTACTATTTACTTACCCCATTTACCATCTCTTCTCTCGTTTTGTATTCCCTCTATGATTCATGCCCGCTCTTGTTGAGGGTTCTACATTGCAAGGACTTATAAGCCCTTCCCCTTGTAGGACTTCTACCTGCAATGAGCCACATGCTCTCCCTCCTTTTGCTTACTTACTCTGCCATTTATGGATGTCTCCCGCCGCTATGCGGTGTTGCTTGGCTCTCCCTCCAAATGTATCGTCTGCAAGATGCCTTCATTATGCGCCTTGATTCTCACTTTGACTAATCTTGTTACCATTTATGACTCTTACCTTCATGCTTGTCAATGGGTCTATTCTCTATAGGAGCTTTCTTGCTTGTGTTAGTATCACTTATAGCTATGTACCTTGATTAGAGTCGGGAACTCTTGTTGGGCTCCCAGATCTGGACAAAGCTTTCAAGCTAAAAATACACTTGACTAGCTACATATGTTGGAATTAGGGTTGCAGGAAAACACACACACCTTGGAGAAGACAAAGGAAGCTTAAGGCACACAACAGAGTGTATTGCTTAATGTACAATGGAAAGATAAGGTAGCCCTAGAGTGATCGACGTATATACAATGCACGTAGAAAAAAACCTCCTAGTGAGGAAAAAAATGCCCCGAAGATTCTAAGTGTGTTCACACACATCACTACCACATGTATATGGTAACAAATCCCCCCTAGGAGAGATGCGATGAACGAGAGTTGACACATAAGAGTATAGGGAAGTGCCATGCCTTGAGGACATGATCAGTCCACAAAGGAGAGTAAGCCCAAAGCTTTGCAGAAAGCTTCAAACTTCTCATGAGGCAATGCCTTTGTGAAAATATTTGCAAGGTTGTCTTGTGTTGGCACATAAGCCAAGCTGAGAGCCCCTCCCTGACATAGTGGCAATGCACCTCAATGTGCTTTGTGAGAGCATGAAAAAACTAGGGCTCGCAACTGCCAATGCGCTTTGACTGTCAGTGTAGATAGTGCTGGTAGTGTCATGTCCAACACCCAAATAAGCCATAAGGCATCTGAGCCATACACACTTAGCTGTAGCCTGTGAAGACTGCCCTCTACTCAGCCTCACAATTGAAAGTGGCCATTGTAGGTTGCCACTTGCTCCACCATGATATGCATGAACTGCCAAGCATGAAACAAAAACCACCCGTGGACACTCGCGTGTGAAAACAACCAATCCAATCCGAGTCCGATAAATCTGGCGGCAATGATCCCTCTTTGGGATAAAACAAGCCAAGATGTAAAGTGCTACTCAAGTAGCGAAAAATCCTCTTGGCAACTTGCTAATGCATAGACCATGGGCTATGCATAAATCTACTGACCCGTGAGACTCCAAACTTAATATCCGACCTCGTGTTGTATACATAAATAAGGCAACCAACAACAGTTTGGTAAGAGCGACATGAACAAGATCACCGGCATCATGAAGACTCATTTTCAAACCTATTTCCATGGGAGTGGCAATAGGTTTGCAATCCTGAAGTCCAAACTTACATAGGAATGTCTCTATGTAACTTGCCTAACATAAGGCAATATTATTATCACACTGCTTAAATTGTACACTCAAGTAATGATGCAACAGTCCAAAATCTTTCATCTTGAAAGTAGTTGACTTGTGGGTCAACATCGCAACATAACTCAACAAAGCCTTATTTCCTAAGAGTTATGAAATGTTGCGAATTATGGTTAAAAACATTATTTGTAATGAGTAGTTAATCTAGTTGCAGAAGCCCGTGTGCAATGGCAGTTCCAGATTGTACATACAAAGCCATTTTACCACTTGAACTCTATTTTAGGTTTAACCTATGGGAGCCTTAGTATATAAGGTACCTAGGTCATCTTGTAAAAATAACTTTTACCATGATCAAGTTTCAAGCTGCCCTAGAGAGAGAGAGAGAGAGAGAGAGAGAGAGAGAGAGAGAGAGAGAGAGAGAGAGAGAGCTTCATCCTCGTGCTACTCCCTGCTCGTTCATTACATTGGAGATTCGATTGCACCATCATGCTAGACTGGATGAGAGCTACACAACAATGCCAAGCATTCCACGTGGAATGGAGCAAACGCGTTCACATATCTACGAGCTAACTGTGGCTGTAAGTATGTCAAACGATGTCCATTTTTTTGTGTGCAAGTAGTCATTAAAATCATGGTGGTGACTTAAGATACATATAGGTACTCATAGATTTTAGTTTCGGGCACTTCCAAAATTCGGCTCTGTCTTCATACGCGTTTTTCGTAGATGGGTCTAGAGTGAGGATTTGAGTGTAGAGGCTTTGGGACAGCCGTATCCTAGTGAGGGGATGGTGTTCCTTAAGTTTCTACGATTTTGGTATGATTTAATGAGTTTCCTTGCGTTTGTGTGTATATAGGTTGGGTGGTGTAGTTGAGAGCATTGAGATTTTTGACTGTGATTTAATTGGACTTCCAGAGTATTGTATGTGGGATGGTCTCAGCCTGACAAGCTAAAGAGATTGCCTTCGTGCGCCTATCGTATCATCTGTGTCCTCGATGGACATTATGTTGATCTAGGTAGTGTTGCATGCACTTTATAGGTGGTGTGATTCGCTCCCGCAACATTGGCATCGCTGCCAGGGACACAAGGACTTGAGTAAGTGGTCCTATTAACACTCGTGTGATGGTTGCTTGCTTTAGTTTCGACTAAAGAGATAGTTTTTCTCAAGTGGATCAGGAAGAGGTTATTTCAAGATCATGTGGATAGCCAGGAAGCATGTGTCTTGCCGAGGGTCTGCGACTAGATAGATTTAGTTAGGATTTATAGTATTACTTGTAGTTTAGAGTATTTGTTGATGGTCGAGTGATTTGTGAGGTGATAAAAGCGTTTGCTAGTGCGTGTGCAACAATGAAGCGTTTTTCTACTTATAAATGCAAAACCCCTTATGATGTATAGGACTAGCTTTACGTAAGTGTTACAATTTTGATCTAGAGCTATACATCACTGAATTATTTGTTGAAGTGCTTGCTTGCATTCAAAATATGTGAAAAAATGCAATAAAAAGATTTTTCTTGACTTATTCTCATGATTGATTAGTGCTGTGCATATAAAAGGGGCATGTGCAAGGGTTCTATGAAGAAAAATTAAAATTCTGTAAACTTAGACATCATACGCGTAAGATGTCTCAAGAGGCATTTGGAGATCAAATTTGACTGCACCAGAGTGTTCAAAGGGGGGTTTTACCCTAAGTACACATTGAGACTATAGTTTTGACCAACTCTTGACACCCAAAAGACATAAAACGGAGTATCGAAAATTGAAATTTAAAAGAGAAACTTGTGATTGCATGAAAATTGGTAGAAGTGCTTGAAAACTAATGCTGAAGACTTGGGGATGCTTGTGAATGAATTCTGACAAAAAATGCATTAACAGACATCACATGCGTATGCTGTCTAAAAGACAATTCTGATAGCAAAAATGAACTTTTGTTTTTACACCCTTATTGTGCATGTTGTGTTGAGCACATACACCAAATTTCATTTCATTTGGGCTTAATAGATTGAAAATTGAGGGGACTCTTTTAGGGGATTTCCTTGTCAAAAAGTGGTGATTTTGTGCATTTTTGAGTTTCAAAATTTGTTGTGAGCACATATTCTTATTCTACACATTAAGAAGTCCATTTTGACCTCTTAGACATCATACGCGTATGATGTCTTAGAGACCAAAATTAGGGTCAAAAGTTACAATTGAGTGCATCCTTGTGATCTAGACCATTAAGGAAGCATATCGTGGCTTGCCACATTTTATTGAATTTGAAGCATTTTTGGGCTTGTAAAGAGCAGAAGACAAATTTAAGGTAAGTGAATGCTTGAATTGATCATATCTAGCCCAAGAAGTGTTGGATGTCAATTCTGAAAGTTGTTGTGGGTTGCCAGTGTGGTGATGTTCCTCTGGAGTGAATTTCACTTCAAATTGGCCAGTTAGACATCATACACGTATGATATCTAAAGAGAAATTTTAAGGACCATTTGAGCTTACCAAGGTGTTTAACACCACAAAACAAGCTTTTAGATCAAATTTGGGCTGATTTTGAGCACATGGATATCATACACATATGATGCCTCAAGTCTAGATGTGAAGGTCCAATTGCACTTTTGACCACATGGGAGGTTTCAAAATGGTATGTTAAGCTTGATTGAAAAATTTCATCTCATTTGCACACATTTTTTGAATTTAAAGATATTTTTACAGATACAAGAAGGTAAAGGTGAAAAAGTAGTGATTTTGAGCAATTTTGACATCCAAAATTTGCTGTGATCACATATTCTCCTTGTATGCATCAAGGAGTACCTTAGATAGAAATATGAGTGAAATCTGAGCCAAAAGACATCGTACGTGTATAATGTCTTAGGGACCAGATTTGGGTCAAATCAGACATCTGAGTATACCTAGTGTCCTAGAGCATAAAAGAAATCCCTAGCCAAATTTTCATTGAATTTGGAGCACATTTGGGCTAAAAAGCGTCAAAAGATGGAAATTGAGTAAAGTTCATGCTTGTATTGACCATAACTTGCACAAAAAGTGTTGGAATTGCTGGGAGTTGCTTGAGTGATAAGGAGTCTTTTGGATAAAACTCACTTCATTTTGCCACAAAAGACATCATACATGTATGATATCTCAAGTGTCAAAGTTGAAATCAAAACTACATATGAGCTCATAGGAGTGTTTGCCATCACACAATAATCCTAGAGACCAAGTTTCATTCAATTTGGATCACTTTTGGCTTAGCTAACCTCCCCGGGAAGTTGCAGGCAACCAAATAGAAAAATGAGCGATAGATCCGACTAAAAGTGTCAGAATTACAAACTGACACTTGGAGTGGGTAGAGTACATCAAGGAGAGTCTAAAGTTAAAGTTTAGAGCAATTCTAAGTTAGTAGACATCATACACGTATGAAGTCTCCAGGTATAGATTGACTATTTTGGCCATAACTTGAGCTTCCAGTATCAAATTTATAAACTTTTTTGTTAATGTAGCTATACAAGATTCAATGCAACCCCTGAATAAAAATGTCCGAAAAAACGTCATTTAAGGTCTCAAAATTCATCCGGAAGTTAGATGTGTCTAAAAGTGACAATTTGAGAGAATTGTGAGAAAACGATCAAAGTTTTGGACATAGTTTCGACTTTTCCCTAAACAAAGCACTTGAACACACTGAAATAAGTCTTCTTACATCAAGCTAGAGCCGTTTAGCCCAGAGATCATGTCTTCTTTAGATTCAAACTCAACTTATGCTAGCTTCGGGATTCTAGCGATAGAGGAGCATCCGCTCACAATGGATCTTCCAAACTTGCAGTTGATAAAGAAGAATTTTGTTGAAAGTGTTTGGATGACAAATCATGAGAGTGAAGGACTATATAGATACATTGATGACAGTGAGGTCAACTGTAAGGACATGGGTCCTATGAGCAAGGCCACCGGCACGGTCGGACAGTGTGTATGCTAGGGGGAGGCTATACGATAGCACGGTTGGGTGGAGACTAGCACACGCATTACCACATCCCTTTCACTGGTATCCGAGCTATTTTTGGAAAGAGGTTAAAAGTGGCTTTGCATGTGCGTGCGATACCCTGCTTCTCCCCCACGTTCCGCAGACAATGATAGCCGACCGCAGCAGCCCTCCACTAAGGCGGGCGACCAAGGCAAACTCGACTGGCAACTCAACGGCACCGAGGCTCCGAAGGCTTCCGTTGGCGCCGTTGGCTGTGCGCGCAGGAAGACCCGCTTAACCCCTGCATGAAGGAGGGTTGAACCCACCCCATGAGGGTAAGAGGCCAACACTTAACCATCAAGCTATTGGCCCTTGTTGTGTATAACAAGGAAAGATAGTCTACTTGTGTTGAAAGGAAAACTAGAAGGAAAGGGAAAGCTTCAAACTTCAAGGAAGTAGCTTTACCCTTCCTTTTCACTTCTTGGAAGAAGACAAGTTTTCCTCCAAAAATTCTTTTTTCCTCAAGGAGGTAGCTTCAAAGTGAAGAAAAGACTTCACAAAAACGACGAGTTTTTGTGAAGAATCATCAACGGTGTTCTTACAAGAAACGACAAGTGAAGCGCTCAACTTCCCGCAAGGTGAGGTTTGCATACAACGCAAATTGTGGAGCATACAAAACACAAAGACTTCAATTTCTCAAGGTACAAGTTGTCGTTTCTTTTTCTCTTTTTGCATTAGTGTGTGTTTATCATGGCCAGTGAGGATATCCCACCTACACACACGTTTGATTTTGAGCAGGTAGATCAAAATCAGGGCACCACGGGTGTTGCTGACACTAATATGCATGATGATGATGATCTAGGAGATCATGGGCTTGTAGGTATGGCATCTTTCAAGACTTTGGAACATCGCCAAAGCGTACTTGAAAGAAAACTCTCTACACTCAATGCAAATGTTACCAATCTTACAGAGCTACTTGTGAAATTTATGAATTCACAGACAACTCAAGGAGCCACAAGTGGCACGGTTCAAGGGAACCAAGCTCGCACGACTCAAGGAGTCCAAGAGACAAGTGCTGCAGAAGATGCAAAAGGTAGCAATGCATTACTTAAGAATATCACCATTCCCGAGTTTCACGGGGAAGAGCGTGATCGCAACAAGGATGCGGTCAATACGTTCTTACACAAATGGAGTGATATTCATAGATTGAGACACACCCTGGATATAAAGATGACTATGGAAACAAGTTTATCTCTTAAAGGCAAGGCCTATAAGTGGTGAATGACATTTCCAATAGATGCTCGTCCTCCGTCTTGGGCTGCGTTTCAAGCTTCTTTCTCCAAAGAGTTTTTGGACTCCAATGAAGAAAATAAGAATTGGTTAGCATGGGATGCATGCCGCATGTCTTGTCTCTCTCTCTCACATAGTACCTTTCAAAGTATCGAGAAATCATATTAAAACTAGAAGGTCTAGATGAATTGCAAAAGATACGGGGTTTTGATAGGGGTCTTGAAAAAGACTATCTCTTTATGTCAAGACCCAACATCCAAAGACTTTGGAAGAAGCCATTAGTCATGCACAAAGATATGATGATGACCAAGAGAGGAAAGGAAATGTTCCCTACTCTAAGAATACTTTTGCTAAGAGCAATGACGAGGTAGATCTCGCACACGTTCCAAGAGGAACAAGAGACAATCTACCTCTCCACGCCCACAAGAGGCTAAGAAGCCTAAGCAATCACGAGATACTCCGCGTGGGTTTCTCAGCATTGCTAATTTTGAGCGTGCAAAGAAACACAATTTGTGTTTTAGATGTCTTTCGGACGAACATAACAAGAAAGATTTTCCTCTTTTGCAAGGCAAAGAAAAGGCCATGCACACGGTGCAACGCCTCACATTAGATTCATCTCCTAAGTATTGTGCTGTAGAGGTTCTTCATATGGAAGAAAAGCACGTGTTGTGTGCCTGCTTCAATGTGGCAGCCTACCTTTGGCCCCCATGATTTGATTCGCATGCATGACACTATTAACGGACAACGTGTTCGTATTTTACTGGATGATGGTGCAACTCATAACTTCTTGAACTATAAGCTAGTCAAGAAATTGAAGCTTACACAGACTCCCTGCTCTCACAAGTATGTGGTGGAGCAGATGTCCGGGAATGATAAAGAAGTATGGGACACGGTAGTTAAAGGGGTTGAGCTTATTGTTCAAGATCGTACGATGACCCTTGACTTCCAAGTTATGAACATGGACTGTACTGATGTAGTTTTAGGACGGGAGTGGCTGCATGGTTTAGGAAACACATTGCACACTATTTATGAACACAACTACTTATCCTTTATGGCCAATGGTAAACATGTGCTTTTGCTTAGTGAGAAAAATATACCATCTGCACCTCTTATATGTACAGCCAAGCTTTCTATTTTGTAGAAAGAAAATATAATAGATGAAGTCTTTTTGTGTTACTGCTTGTCTCCAAATCTTGTGAATTCTCAAGAGCAAAGAGCGGTGAATTCTAGTAATGGTATGCAAAGTGCAATGAATTCTAGTAATGGTATGCAAAGTGCAAAGAATTTTACTGATAAACAAAGTGTTAACAAATCTAATGAGCAAAGTGATCTCAATTTTAATTCTATAGAGCAATGTGCAACTGTTGTAAAACAAACATTACAAGAATTACAAGATTCTCCATCCCAGCATAACTCTAGTTTACTTTCTTCTTTTGCACGGCAAAAGCTGACTCACTTACTCACGGAGTATAGTGATGTGTTTTCAAGTGATTTACCACCGGGTTTACCCCCTATACGTGATGTGCAGCATGGCATAGATGTCTTGCCAGGCACTAAACCAGTGAGTAAACCACCTTATCGTATGAGTGCTAAAGACGCCAAGGAGGTTGAAAGTCAGTTGGATAACTACCTCGCTCGTTGTTTCATTAGACCTAGCACTTCGCCTTGGGCATCACCAATTATATTGGTAAAAAAGAAAGATGGTACTATGTGCATGCGCGTAGATTATCGCGGATTAAATGCGATAACCAACAATAACAAGTATCCTATACCTCGAGTGGATGAGTTGTTCGATCAACTCCATGGGGCAAGATACTATACAAAGATAGATCTTCGTTCAGGATACCACCAAGTACGTATCCTACTACAAGATATCTCCAAAACTGCCTTTAGAACACGGTTCGGGCATTTTGAATTTTTGGTTATGCCTTTTGGTCTAGCCAATGATCCAGCTACATTTATGACACTCATGGATAGTGTCTTACGTCCCTATCTTGGAAAATTTGTTTTTGTTTTCCTTGATGATATTTTCATTTACAGTAAGACTGAAGATGAACACATAGAACACTTACGATTAGTGTTTGAATAGGTACGAGCTCACGTGCTGTATGCTAAGCAAACCAAGTGCGATTTCTTTAAAACAGAGATACATTACCTCGGTCATGTGATCTCTTATTCTGGCATCAAGATGGACACTGACAAGGTCGTTGCCATTCTTCGATGGCCACATCCCAACACGGTTGAGGAGCTTCAAATATTTTTAGGCATGGCTGGATTTTATAGACAGTATATCTGTGACTACTCCAAAATCACTGTTCCTATGATGGATCAACTTAAAGCAAAAGGTAGGACCTTTTCTTGGGAAGAAGCCCACACAATGTCGAATAGCTCAAGGTAGCTATAGCCACTGCTCCCATCCTAGCAATCGTCGACCCACTTAAGCCGTTTGTGGTAGAAACTGATGCTAGTGATAAAGCCATTGGTGCGGTACTTCTCCAGGAGGGAAGACCTATAGCCTTTGAAAGTAAAAGTTAGATAGAGCTCAACAGAATTATTTTGTCTATGAGAGACAGCTCTATGCCATAATTCACGCTTTACAAAAGTGGCAACACTATTTATATGGTGCCGAGTTTGAAGTAGTTTTTGACCATGAGAGTATCAAATGGTTTACTACTCAAACAGACTTGAAGGGCCGTAAAGCTAGATGGGCAAAAATCCTTCAAGATTATTTTTGTAAGCTACGATATCACAAGGGGCGATATAATGTAGTAGCGGATGCACTAAGTCGGATGCCTCATATTAATTCACTTGCTTTCACGGAACTGAAGAGTGGATTTTTGGAGTCATTACGTGGCAAGTGTGCACAAGATCACTCATATGCTAAAGTGTGGAGTGCAGTTTTAAAAAGGGATCCCTCACACTCACATGTCTCTAAACAGCCAAATCAACATGTCTCTGCACGCGCAGATAGAAACTCCAACGCACAGAGCTCCACCCCTACTCAGGAAGAGCTTAAGCGATGGAAGAAATTTTCCATTGATGATGGCTACTTACTCCACAAAGGTAGAGTATGTGTGCCAAAGGACTCAGGCACTAGGCGCCAAATCTTATTTGAGTGTCACGATAGTCCAACTGCTGGTCATCCAGGTATCCGTAAGACGTATGCCTTAGTTCGACGGCAATTTTATTTGCCGGGCTTACATCATGATGTTCAAGAGTACGTACTAAAGTGCCAACAATGCAAGTTAATAAGGCAGAGCGCCTCAAGGTAGGTGGACTTTTACATCCTTTGGAGATTCCACAAGGTAAGTGGGAGAGCATCTCTATGGATTTTGTAGTAGGACTACCTACTACAAATCGTGGCCATGATGCCATTTGGGTAATTCTAGACCGTCTCACAAAGATGGGTTGATTCATTCCCACTAAGACTACAGTTAAGACACCGGAATCAACATGCCTATTTGTAGAGCATATATATAAACTCTATGGTCTTCCAGCTAGTATCATTAGTGACAGAGATCGAAAGTTCGATAATCACATCTGGAGAGCTGTGTTCCAAAAGTTAGAAACTAAACTTAATCTAAGTACGACTGATCATCCAGAAACGGATGGTCAAAAAGAAAGAGTTAATCAAGTGCTAGAGGATATGCTACGAGCATACGTTAGCAAGAAGCAAACCAATTGGGAAGACTACTTACCTATATTGGAATTTGCTTATAATAGTTCAAAGCATGTGACTACAGGGTTTAGTCCATTTATGGTTCTGTATGGATTTCAACCTAGATCACCCATTATGGTGGGGTTGGCTAAGGAGAAGATACAACAAGCGAAGGATTTTCTCCAAGACCATTTTGACATGCTTCGAGTTGCTCGACAGAGTGTTAAGCAAGCTCAAGATCGAGCAAGCTCAAGATCGATATAAGAAGTACGGAGATGAGCATCGACGTCTTGCTACTTTCGAAGAAGGAGACAAGGTTTTCCTCAAAGTTCCGGAGCATTCAGAAAGTCTGAAGACGGGAAAAGTTGCTAAACTTTCACCGCGCTATTGTGTACCGTTTACCATTCTCAAATGTATAGGTCAAGTGGCCTATAAGTTAGCTCTTCCAGAGCACTCACGAGTTCATCCTGGTTTCCATGTTAGCCGTTTACAAAAACAGCTAGGACAGAATGATAATGTCATTGACACAGGTGTGGTGGTTGACCTTATCGAACTGCCAAGCATTCCTCATGAGCCCGAAAAGATTTTGGATTCTCATGAGCTTTGCACCAGACATCATGTCAGACGACAGGTGTTGGTAAAATGGCTAGATAGACCTGAAGAAGGTTCTACATGGGAGAATGTCTCCGCACTTAAGAAACGTTTTCCTACGTTCGTTTTTGAGGACGAAAACGATTATCCAAGGGGGGGGGGGGGGGTAATGTAAGGACATGGGTCCTATGGGCAAGGCCACCGACACGGCCGGATAGTGTGTACGCTAGGGGGAGGCTATAAGATAGCACGGTTGGGTGGAGACTAGCACACGCATTACCACCGCCCTTTCATCAACCTTTATAGGTGCTCAGAGACATACCCAGAAGAGCTTCTGGCGGATTATAGGCTCTTATATGTCTATACATACGGAGTCGACTGTCAATGAAAATCTATAGTCGTGAACAAGTATAGATGAGAATAAAGAGTAGTAGAAAGCGAAAATCCACTGACTGTATTAGAAATAGGTGGATAGTTGGTCAATGAAGGAACACAGATACCTCCACCAAACACGAGAATTCCTACAAGAATTCCAAAGAGGGAGCCACCTGGATTTCCTTCGAGAGCGATAACGAGAGATGGAATGACCACAGAGATGGTAGACATGTATCCACCTAAATTTTCTCCTAGAGAGATAACAAGAGATGGAATGACCACAGAGATGGCAGACATGCCTCCTCAAGTAAATCTCCCTAATAGACCAATCTCCAAGAGAACGACCAATCGCTTCGAGGAAGAACATAGGCACAGTAGGAGGCTTGAAACGAGAGAAGGATTGGGAGAGTCTATGATTAGACTTGTAGACAATCGGCGAGTTATACCATCCCAGATTAAAAAATGGGCAAACAAAAAATACTCTGAAAATAAAGATCCAAGAGATCACGTAGCGGATTTCCAACGAGTGATCAGAGCAGAGGAAGTTTTGGATTTTGCGACATAGTTTGGGGGATTTGGATTGACTCTGGAAGATGGCACTGCTACATGGTTCGACTCAGTGGAAAGACATGATTTTGAGACTCTAGATGAGTTGTTGGAAGAATTCATCAAAGAATTCTTGCAGAAAGAGATACGATCTCGCAAAATCACAGATTCAAGTAGAAAGAGAGTGAATCAGTATGCAAAGCGGCATTACGGCTCAAGAGATATGTCAAGTTCTGCCCGAGAGCGGAACTACCTAAGCGGTACAATTGATGCTTATCTTTATCTAGGAAATGAGACATGCAGGTCTTCAGAAGGATCTGCACATGATAAGGAGTTTGACGCTAAACGAATTGATCAAAGAAGCTGTTTATCTTGTGGATAACTCTGAGAAATATAAAGAAAAGAATTGTAAGAGCCAAGAGGACGACACATCCTCTCAGCACAACGATTCACAGATGAGTGGGTCCATTGCAAAACGAGCGGCACCTATCGACCTAGAAAAGTTTATCGATGAAGTGGTCAAGAGGTTAACGCCTCTTGTAACGTCTGATCTGAGGGGGAGCCTAAGTGGTGCGAAATTGAGAGAAAATGGACAAGCCATACGAGAGAACAATGTTACTATAGCATGGGATATGCTAGGGAGAGGTATGTACAACCTACTCTAGTAGCATTTCCTCCACCTAAATACGCTATGAGAATGCGCAAGATCTAGTAGGAGTTTCAAGGCCACAGGCTGTCTTAGGACAACAATCTCCGCTGCCAGGTGCTAAAATGTCTGTAGACATGAGATACACACCGATGATGGAAGCATCTAATAAACAAGCGCTAGTACCAAGTACAATGTACTATAATCACAAAAGCAGGTGCTGTTCTTCAAAGCAACAGAAGGTGAGAGAAACACATGGAGTGATGAGGCTGGTACAACCTTCACCTCTTGCGTTTTGACCTGAAGAAAGAAGGTATGAGATGGACAAAAGAACATTGCGGTTCATTGTGAATAGAGGCTTAGCTTTGTAAGAGCCTGTTTACAACCAAGAGGAAATGCAAGAAGAAACTCCTCAACGAGAGTGTCACAAAAGCTGTGACAACCAATTGGTCAAACAATGTCCTTAGACGGAGATCACTCAACCGAATCAAATAGATCACAATGAATGTCTTAGGAATCATTCAGCTACCCAGTAGCTCAAAAAACGAAAATGAAAATGAAAACAAAAATTGACGCGAGACCTGAGATGGGTGAGCCAAAGACCGATGCACCTTATCAAAAGACCAAGAGCAAACGAAATAGTTGGATAGCTAGAAAGGCTAGGATGAAAGCATGTAGGGAACGAGAGCAGAATCCCTAGCCGATGAGCTTACCCAAGCTAAAGAGAAGATAAGATAACATGAGGAAAGAGTTGCACCTTCTCTTACGCAGACGCCTCAGCCTCGAGAAGAACCATCCACAAAGGAGAAACCAAGAAATGCTAGTTCATAAAGGTCAATCTGGATAGCAAAAGTCAATGAGCCATTAGATGCCCTCTTGAAAGCCTATGAAGTGTGAATAAAAAACAACCAAACCCAAGAATAGAGGTGGGTGACATATCTATATGCGGAACTAGAAAAACAAAGACTTGAAGTGTACGAGAAAATGATTGAAACAGTTCAAGCTTTACTAGAACGACCAGTTGGAAAACTTGAGGGTGCGATTCTTGTCCCATTTACACCTTTAATCCTAGAAAACCAGGAACAAAAATATCTAGATTGCAGTCATGAGCATGCACCAAAGCTCAAGAACCCTGCATTAGAACCAAGGATAGTGTTGAATACCACGGATAACTCTTCTGAGGGATTTCACATAGCTATACCTGAGGGTTGTAAAGAAATAGATGGTCTTGGCGAATTGTGAAAACAAGTCAGAGAGGCAATTGAAGCAAGTGAGCTAAGCAGACAAGTAAACCAGACGGGCGATGGAAGAGGAGTGTCTCTTCCACCAATAGAGGAATTTGAGGTTGGATCTCAAATGAATATAGGTGGAATTGTATTGGGGAGACAAAGGATCTGTACAGTCTATGGACAATCAATCCCATTCGCTAAGAACACTACCGTCTTATACGGGAGAGCACAAGGCCAAGTCGGAAGTTGTTGAAGTCCTATCACAGAGACTTTCTTCCAACAAGATCATCGATTCAAAATACATTTTGTCGGCACCAGTCACATGTACGATAACGTTAGCGAAGTTTCTCAGAATAAGACGAAACATGTGGACTAATGTGGGAAAATGCCTACAGAAATTTGGCTTAAAATACCCAATGACTCAAATCGAGGAAGGGATCAAAGAGCTTGAAATGCCTCAGCTAAACACTAGACCAATGCCATTAAACAAGGTCGGAGAGTATTATGAGGAAGAAAATTGGAACACCACTCTTCTTGTGGAATTCCAAGGTGTAAAAACCATGGCAATCCTTGATAGTGGAGCTGGCGTTGCCATTGCAACAAAAGAGATCTAGAAAAAATGGGGAAAAGCAACAGTGAGAGTTATAATAATGAAATTGAAGCTTATAGACGGACACACAAAAAGCTAGAAAAAGTAGTTGTTACTTATTCTGGCATTGAAAATGAGAAAACCTTTGTTATCATTCATTTCGGCAAGAAGAACAACAATGATATCATTCTAGAAAGACCATTCATAAGAAAACTAAAAATGGTCCAAGATTGGGGTTATGACCATATCTACCTGCGACATATGGAAACCACGACAAGAATAAATCTTAAGGACCATAGTTACAAGGATATTAACCGAACCTCTATAGAAGAGTTTGATTCCGCTACAATAGCAGGATCAGAACTTCCAACATGGTTAGGTAAGCCTAAAGAACTGTGGATGTGCTGAGCTTCGCAATGCGGAAGCTTAAAGCGAGCGGAATGTATCCTAAAAAGAAAATTTAAAGATAACGATTATATCCCAGAACCCTTTCTTGAAGAAGCATTAGAGCCACTTGAATGGGAACATATCTTGGCTACTCTTGATGTGTGCACTATTCAAGACGGTCCAAAAACAAAGTTTTGTGATGAAGATGGCTATGATGTCGTTCCTTATTTTGTAGTGAGTGTGATCTAGGAAAACAAAGACAAAGAAGAAGACGAGTTCTATGCCTCTGTATAACACTTGGAGCTTTAAGAAGATGTCGACAATGAAAATCTAGACAACCCAACAGATGGCATGAACAAAACCTTAACTAATGCACGGGTTTATGATTATCCAGATCCAAGACCTAGGAAGCAAGGTCACCGCTACAAGAATAAAGTGCATCAAAAGTGGGTTCCAAAATCCTTGGTGGTGACACAACTGCACAAGCATCTTCATACGTGGTGCCTATACACGAAGAAGAGACTCAACCAAGAAGAAGACAACTAAGTCAACGGGCTAACAACGCACTAATCAAGTCCTCCCAAAAACAACAATCTAGGAGGAAACAGATAATAAATTTTCATAATCAGCCAAACCACCAAGGAAAAGTGCCATAATTCAACCTTGTTGAGGATAGTAGCGACAATGATGATTCTTATGACATTCCCTACCAAGAACTCAAGTCATCACTATGACTAGTAGCTTCCGTAACAATCAAGAAAGGCCAAAAAGCAAAGAGCAACAAGTTAGGACCAAAAAGTTTGACAAATCTGGAACCAAAGAGCAAGATGGGCCAAAAACAGGTATGGATTAAGAAGATGAAGATCTTTGATGAAAACCACATGATCCAATGCCAAAAGAAAAATAGTCAAAGCATGCAAGAACGATTATGAAAAACACAAAGTCGCAAGCTTTCGCAACTCAAATTTGTGTTCCAAAGAAGTTGATTCAAGCAGAAAAAGGTCTGTAACTTATACTTATTTGGATATTAAAACAGTTAAAGGATCAAATCTCAAAGTTTGAATCTCGCCTCCAACCACGCATACAAGGTCTGAAGCAAAGACCACGGCTGATTCATGCAAAGACAAGGTCTCTTCAAACACAAACAAAGCAGGAACAAGTATGGGTTCCCAAACAAGCAGCACCAACAATACATCCGGTAATAAAAAAGAAGTGGGTCCCAAAGGAAACCAATAAAACTACTGTCACTGCACCGCCACTTGAATTCTTTCAATTCCTCCTACGATTATAGTACAATTAGAAGACTTCAAACCAGAACTCATTGCTAAGGAACAATGCCAAATACGACAATCAACCACAAGGCTAAAATGGATTCCAAAGAAGCATCAAACAGATAAGTAAGTCTTCAAAAATCTCTATAACCTTTCAATAAAGAAAACGGCACAGAAGCTTCAAAGATCATCACCTCGCTTAGAATAGAAAGCCTCGCTAGCAAATGCCAATAAGCAAATTGTTTTACCACATCGTGCACAACATAAATCTTTTGCATCTATCATCAAGGAGGATTCCAAATAGGAGGGGGGAAGGCATTCTAAATGCGGACCTAATATTATGAATATTAGAGGGAAATGTTTTGTGAGTTGCATTGAACTTTTGCATTTGATTGTGATGATTTTTTGACAAAATTCAGAGTGTATTCCCTCATAGTTGCGTTACAAGAAGACGAGTACAGGGACAAACACCATAAATGAGCCCCTAGGGACATGTGCACAATGTACATAGCGTTTAAAAATATGTTCGAATGGTTTTTGCTTTTTGTTGAGTTTATTTTTGGTTTTATTTAGTTTTTTTTAGAGAATTTTCTTCAAAAAAAAAGAAAAAGAAAAAAATCCTTAATCTAGGTGAAGAATAGACTGAAGAGACGCTTGAGCAGTACAAAGAGAAGAAGATACAATAAAATGACAAAACTTCACGAGGTATGTCTTAGAAGCCATATGCACAAGGCTATAATGTCAGAAGTAAGAAAAGAATGCTGATCAATCTTCAACAACAACATGAGGCCAAAAATGATTGAGAATGGTCATTAAAGTCTGGGATGGCCTACAAGGACAAAGAAAGTTGGTGATGCGAGTAAACAAAAGCACCCATCAAGTGTAAAATTGCCATCAGACATTTCGTGCAACTATAAGGCCGTATACAAGAAGTAGATCTTTATACTGTAAATCTTCTATCTTGTATGTGACTTAATGAAGCCTAACAAACAAAAGGGACTAACATTACTGACAAGACCAGGGGTCAAGCCAAATGATGGTCATCATTGGTTCTACATGTGTTTGGAAGCTAGAAGGTGCCAGAGATGCCCATCGTCATTTCTGAGATTGAAATCCAAAAAGTTAGGTTGGAAAGCCAAATAAAAGTCCAAATCAAGCCAAACTTTGTCAGTAGGCTACGAATCAAGAATACAAGCTAAGGGTTAAATTTTTTTATTAAAAAAATATAATCCTTAGCAAAGATGCAATTTTTTTGAATCTGAAGCCATGATAGCCATCTACATACCCTGCACATCATGAATATGAGCTTTAGGGACAAATGTACAATGATAGCTCATTGATGGTCATCTATCACGAATGATGTCAAAAAGGCCCTTTTGAAGCAAGTGACTAACTTGGGGAATTAACTGGGGTTTGCCAGGCTTTAATTAAGTCACGTGTCAAGTAGAAGCAATATAATGATTTACAAAGCATACGATAAATAACAGTAGAAAATGCAACTTTGATCACCTTGAGGCAGGAACAAAGGAGTCACCAACAAAGATGAGCAGACACAAATGGTAGACAAAACGAACCTTTGCAAGGCTACATATCTTGTCCTTGATGAGGTGGATCGAATGCTGGATATGGGTTTTGAACCTCAAATCAAAAGAATTATCTCCCAGATTTGGCATGACAGATAGACTTTGTATTGAAATGCAACTTGGCCTAAAGAAGTGAAGGTTTAGCCAGACAATTTCTACAGAATCATTACAAAGTTGTCATTGGTTCACAAAATTTGAAAGCCAATCATTCGATTCTACAGATTGTAGGATTTGTTTTTGAGAAGGATAATACTCAAAATTGACAGATTTACTGGAGTGAGGGATGGATGGAGCTTTATCTATCCATGATGATAAGAGTCAAGCTAAACGAGATTGGGTTCTGTCATGACAGCAACAGAGGTTGCAACTCGGGGCTTGGATGTGAAGGACATAAAGTTCGCCATCAATTATGATTCTCATGGATCCTAGTTCTTGTTGTGGTTTGACAAACGTACAAGCAACGGAGCAAACAAAAGCAAAAACAACAACAAAGATCACACCGAGATCGAGAACCAAGTCTTGTCAAGTATGGCATGAATTCAAAGGGGGGTGTTGACCGATGGGTCAACAACATGATATAACTCAACAAAGCCTTATTTTTTGAGAGTTATGAAATGCTGCAGATTATGGTTAAAAAAGTCATTTGTAATGAGTAGTTAATCTAGTTGCAGAAGCCGAGGTGCAATGGCACTTCCAAATTGTACACAAAGATATTTTACCCCTGGAACTTTATTTTAGGTTTAACCTATGGTAGCCTTAGTATATAAGGTACCTAGGTCATTTTGTAAAAATAACTTTGATCATAATCAAGTTTTAAGTTGCTATTGATTGTGTGTGAGAGAGAAAGAGAGAGAGCGGGAGCTTCATCCTAGTGCTACTCCCCGCTCGTTAGTCACATTGGAGATCCGATTGTACCATCATGCTAGCTTGACGAGAGCTACGCAACAATGCCAAGCAGTCCACGTAGAATGGAGCAAACATGCTCGTGTATCTACGAGCTAATTGTGGCCGTAATTATATCAAACAATGTCTATCTTTTGCGTACAAGTAGTCATTAGAATCGTGGCAATTAAGCTACACATAGATACTCATAAATTTCAGTTATGGGTACTTCCAAAATTTGGCTCTATCTTCCTACGTGTTTTCCATAGATAGGTCTAGAGTGAGGATTTGGAGTGTAGAGGCTTTGGGATAGGTATATCCTAGTGAGGGGATGGCGTTCATTAAGTTTTGTACAATTCTGGTATGATTTAGTGAGTTTCCTTCCGTTTGTGTGTATGTGGATTGAGTGGTGTAGTTGAGAGCGGGAAGATTTTGGACTATGGTTTAGTTGGCCTTCCAGAGTGTTGTATGTGTGGGATAGTCTCAAGGTGACAAGCTAAAGAGATTGCCTCTGTGTGCCTATCGTGTCATCTGTGTCCTCGATTGATCTTATGTTGATCTAGGTCGTCTTGCCTGCACTTTATATATGGTGTGATTTGCTCTCATACACGCCTTGTTTCTAAAATAGCATTCAAATCAACCTTAAATTCAACAATATGTCTCTCATTTGGTCCAATCATCAATAAATAATCCACATAGAGAACCACAATGAGAAGTACATCACCCTCACACTTTACATACAATGTCCTTTCTGTTGGACTGTTACGAAAGCGTTGTTTGACCAAATGAGTGTCATCCTTTTCATACCAAGCACGAGTAGATTGCTTTAACCTTTACAAAGCTTTCTTACATTTGCATACTTTACCTTCCTGCCATTTAATGACAAAACCGCCAGGCTGCGTTACATAAACTTCCTCAAAAATGTCTCCAATTAAGAAAGCGTTAACAATGTATGACTGATGTACATTCCAACCAAAATGAGATGCCAATGCACATAGAAAATGCACAATAGTCACACGACAAGTAGGGGAAAAAGTCTCTTCATAATCTCTTTTTGCTGTGCATAACCCTTTGCAACAAGTTGAGCCTTATAGCAATCAATCTCTCCATCCGGCTTGCGTTTCAACTTGTAAACCCAGTTTGTACCAATGGCCTTTTCCAGGAGGCAAATCACCTAAGATGCATGGCGAAAACCTGAACGAGTACGAATAGAAAAAGGTGCATCCAATTTATTGTCATGCAAAGTATGCAGAATCCCTTTTAGCATACCTCTTGCTTCCTCATTCTCAGCCCTTTCATCATCAAGTACATCATGTACATTTGCATTAGTAATAGTCTGATCTGTAACATTTGCGGAAACCTCCATAGGCTAAACATTTACCTCATTGGAATTTACATTCAGACTTCCATCACTAAAAAGAGGCAACAAAGTGTCATAAATGTCTTGTGAGCTTACATCAATGTCTTTAGTACATGACATCAAGGGATGAATAGAATCTTCCACAAACACAATGAGGGGAGCAAAGAGAACCCCGAACCCCGACGGCCTCTAAAACACCGGGGACCAAATGGCGCGCCTCGAGCCTGTCACGGTAAAGCAAACAGGGGGCACCACCTAGCTTCAGCGGCTAGGACGCAAACAACACACCACCATAACAAAGTTTTCATCCAAGATAGATGGATGCTTGGGAGTAGTGATGAAGAGGAAAGGGAATGAGATCAAGTGAGAGAGAGAGAGAGAGAGAGAGAGAGAGAGAGAGAGAGAGAGAGAGAGAGAGAGAGAGTGAGGGAGGGGGTATAGCGGCTTAGTACTTAGGCACCACAAAAGGATGGCGAATCCGCACACCCTTCACACATACACAAGCTCACTCCAAACACAAAACTAGGTGGCGATTCTGCACACCTCACATGGGCAAAACATTGCAAGAAAACATACTCACAAAACCTCAAGCTTTATTTAGAGAATAAGGTGATGAAATTGGGAGCATAGGGTAGGGGAATGAGAAGGGAGAGAGTGGTAGAGCACATGGCGGATAGGTGGGAGTTGATGGCGAAGACTCGCACGAGGGTTATGGACATCATCCTTCATTTAGTTG
This sequence comes from Adiantum capillus-veneris, assembly GCF_014529385.1. Taxonomy (NCBI): domain Eukaryota; kingdom Viridiplantae; phylum Streptophyta; class Polypodiopsida; order Polypodiales; family Pteridaceae; genus Adiantum; species Adiantum capillus-veneris. The sequence continues at coordinate 76,262,813 of NC_140941.1, read as the reverse complement.
CCTTTCATCTTCCATAGCCAAGGGTGTAGAGGTCATGCTCAAGACGAGCATGGTGATTGCGGTGATGGTGATGGTGTGGGTGTGTGTGTGTGCACTAGGCACACACAGTGCATAGTGTGTTCTTTGGTGATGTTGTGTGTGTTGTTAGTGTGATGGTGACCCCTCTTTATATAGGGGAGGAGGGGGGAGAAATTCTAGAATTTAGAAATGAAGAAATCATTATCTACATAGGCCATGTGACTGTGGGCCCCACTTGTCTGGCTGTGTGTATATGTGCCAGAACAGCAGTCTCATGAGAGAGAGACTAAGAGAGAGAGATGGGTTGATGAAAAAAAGTGAGAGGTGACATGGAGAATAAAGTAATTACAAGAGGGGAGAGAGGGGAGCGTGTTCAGAGGTGAATCTGTGTGCAGATGTGTGTGAACACAAGAAAAATCAGGTAACCACCGGGTGGGGATGGGTCTATGGGCACCTTTTTTAGTGAAACTGAGTGTGTGTGAGTGTGGGGGAGGTTATTTAGCTACAAGACAAGAGACATGGCGCCCTTTAGAGAGAGAGAGGGGGGTATTTGGGTCATGGGATATGATAGGAGAGAGAAAGAGGGGGTGGGGTATACTATTTTGGAAGATAGGGTAAGTTGCATGTGAGTTGGTGCATTATTGGTGAGTTATAATGCATTATTGGTGAGAGGTGGGGTAGCTTGAGGGGAGAGAGAAAGGAGAAAGGACAAGGGGAAGAGAGAGGGGGTTGACCTTTTGAGTGGAGGAGAGGAAAAGGGACACACGACGGGGCAACAGTGAAGAAAAAGGAGGCAAGGTGGGGATGGGCTGCCCCGCACGCATGAGGTGGCCAATTTTACCTTTCTCATATATTTACATAGTCATACTTTATTTTTTTCTTACTTTTTTCCAATGCTTTTTATCACTCCCTCCCTAAGAGGGGGTTTTCATGGGGTGGGGACGAGAGAAGAGGGGTATGGGAGCTTGGCTTGTGAAAAGCCCCCATCAACAACATCTTGTGAAACCAAGATACACTTTGTTTGTGGATGATACAACATGTAACCTTTGCTTTCAGCACTATAACCAACAAAAATGCATTTGGGAGCCTTATCATCCAATTTTTTGCACTACGTTTGTGGCACCAAAGCATAAGCCAAACAAACAAAAACGCATATGTGATCAATAGAAGGCTTTCTATCATGCCATGCTTCATAAGGAGTCATAGACTGCAAAGCTTTTATAGGACACCTGTTAAGTATATAAGTGGCACAGATGATGGACTCAAGCCAAAACAAACGCGACAAAGCTTGACTTTTGACCATACAACGTGCCATTTCTTTAAGTGACCTGTTTTTCCTCTTAGCAATACCATTTTGCTGAGGTGTATAAGGCACTGTACTTTGGTAATTTATCCCATGACTAGCCAAAAATGCATTAAATTCATGAGACATATACTTCCCCCTCGATCTGAATGGAGGGTACCGATAGTACGTTTTGAGACATTCTCAACCATAGCCAAAAATTATTGAAAGCACATAAACACTTCAGACTTCGCTTTGAGTAGATATACCCATGCATGCATGGAGTAATCATCGATGAAAGTCACGAAGTAAAGGTAATTGCCCAAGGACGGAGTTTGCATAGGCCCACAAACATCACTATGCACAAGTTGCAACCTGCATGTGGCCCTAATTGAAACATCCTTTTTAAACTTTGAATGCTACATCTTACCCAAACTATAGCCTTCACAAACATGTTTGACAGGTGCTTCAAGAGGTGACAAAGAAGCAACCATATCAGATTTTTGCAAACACAGCAAACTGACAAAATTCAGATGTCCAAAATGCGCATGCCAAAGTTTAACATCTGAAATAGCCTTAATAATGCACAACAGCATTTGCAAAATTCTGCCTACACTTGTCATACAAAGTGACCTTATACAGCCCACGATATAAAATGCCAGATGCAACAATTTCATCACGAATACTGAGATCATGTATTGTATATCTATCATTCACAAATTTGACTACAAGACCAAGTCTAGCAAGTGCATATATAGACAAAAGATTCTTCTTGATCTCATGTACATACAATGCATCAATAGGTGTAAAAGAACTGCCGTATGCAGCAGTAAGCACAATCTTTCCAACTCCCTGAACCGGATAAGAGGCATTGTTGGCACAAGTGACTGAATTCCCATGAGGGACATCCTCAAGAGAGGTAAACAAGTCAGGATGAGAGGTAATGTGCTTTGTAGCACCACTATCAAAGTACCACACATGAGCATCTGCAGCAACTGACATACATGCATCATGGACTGAAGGATCATAAGTGCACTCTGCAATCAAAGCCCATTTTGCATCATCATCTGCATCACAATCTCCTTTCACAGACGACTTCATAATAGCTGCAATGGTATCGGACCTTGTAGTTGATCCAAACTCTTTCTTCTTAGCCTCTTTTTCCTTCAATTTCAGACATTGCTTGATCAAGTGATCGTTAGCTTTACAATAATGGCAACGCATCTTCTTTTTCCCCTTATCACCAAAATTCCCACACGAATTGCAGTCAGCAAAAGCATTAGGAACATGTGATTTAACACTTGCAGAAGAACCATGAGAAGTGGTTGCATTGTTGTTACCACCTTTTCTTTGAGTAGCAATAAAAGCCTGTTCAACCGCACGATGCATAGTCCTGTTTTTTCTAGAAAGTGACTCTTGCAATAGCAATGTGCATAATGCATCAAACTTGACAACTTTTGGATTTCCCTGGGTCATAAGTCTCCAAGTACTAGCAAAAGTCTGGTAAGAATTTGACAAAGCATCAAGAACAATTTGCACAAGGGAATTGTCAGAAATGACTTCGTTTGCAAAAATAAGTTGCTCATTGATATCCTTGACACCAGTAAGGAAAGTGTCCATTTCATCTTCCTAATGCATAATCTTCAATTCCAGCTCTTTACGTAACAATGCAATTTTAGCCTCATTGCGACTTGCAAAAAGGCCAGCCATAATATTCCAAGCCTATTTTGTAGATTTTGTTGAACAAATATAAGGAGTAATAGTGCGCTTCACAGACAACACAATCAAATCATGAGCCTACGCATCTTTTACATTCCAACAAGCTTGCTTAGCCGTAGGCAAAACATCTCTGGCAACAGCAATCCTGCCACCAAAACTTGCAATATCCTCAACATCTCCTACATCCTCAGAACGAGGACGTACATTAGTGTCCTGTACAATATTCCAAACTCCCTTTGACACAGACATGCTGCATCATATAAGCCCACATAGGGTAATTATCCCCATCCAATCCATCCTCAACAACAAACATCTTGAACACATCTGCATTGTTGTCAGCCATTGCAAATGCTGCACCTGATGTGAAAATTGCCCAAAAAGAGGAGAAACAAGGCGAGAAAAACACATGCTATATAGCACAGACCGTAGAAAATTGTTAAGAGACCTATTATGCAAAAAATGACACTGATAGAAATTCTGCACAAAATGACAAAAATTCCATGTGCAGCACTGCATGTAGTGGAAATGAAGGCCGAAATGAGCCCGAATAAAAAATTTGAGCGGACCGTGCTCTATGAGCTGACCCGAAGTATTTGTTGATCTATTGACGCTCGCCAAAGCTCATGAAAATCGGAGAAAGTGAGCATGCATGTGCTGGAGCTACTGATGACTAAGCTCGGGAGGACGCAACCTGCTTTGATACCAATTGTTGGAATTAGGGTTGCAAAAAAAAGAAGGAAGCTTAAGGCACACAACAGAGAGTGTATTATTTAGCGTGCAATGGAAAGATAAGGTAGCCCTAGAGTGATGGGTGTATATACAATGCATATGGGGAAAAAACCTCCTAATGCGGGGAAAATGCCTCGATGATCCTAATTGTGTTCACATACATCACTACGACATGTATATGGTAACAAAGGTTTGACTATGTATAAAGGTGAGGGAATCTTAACACCCTCAATTAGTATTAGTTTAATGATTATACATAAATTTTCAAGAGAGAGTGTAGAGGAATCTATGGTTGTGGTATTCTGTTGTTTTGTTGTTCACTGGACTTCACTCACCTTAAAACAAATGGAGATGTTTGAAGGAGCATCATCTTCATCGGTCCTTGGCTATTACTTGATGTGTCAATACTTGCCCTGTTTTAAACCAAAAGAACTTGCTTAACTTTATTTGATGAAATCCTTTTACATACAATGACATTGCCATCCATATCTCCATTGCCTAAAAACAATATGTGAAGTGAACTATTGGCTTGATTCGATTTCTATATTGGCATACTAATATGGTGGTGATTTGTGTGGTGAAAGTTGTGTTTTAATGATGCATATTGGCCTATGTGTGGAGTCATTTGCAGAAACTATGTGGTTTCCTATCTCTGACTTGGGTGCACATCCGGTTTTGTTGACACTTCTTACATTGATATGCCTAAATACTCTTTGCCCATTCTAATTGTGCATTGACCTTGACACTTCAATCCAAAAAGACAAAAGGGGTTTTTGACATTATTTTGTCCTGTGATTGGGTGAAAATCTAAAATTCTGCACTGCGTCGAAGTGAGTTATGCTTCTACTCATGGCTTGGAATTTCATAATTGTGTTAAGGTTTCTCTGGCCTCTTGCTCAAGATTATTGGCTTGAATTTGTTATTGATTATGATCACTATTGGTCTAGTTATAGTGTTAAGTGGTTTGAGAAAGCACCTTGTGATGATCTTGGATGGACATTGACCTTAGATAGGGTTTCTATTCATAGTCTTTTTGGTTCTTTAACTAAGCTGGTTTCAAGAAATAGGAGCTACCAATTATACTTCTTCTTATTACACTTTGTATCTAATATTAAAGTCTTTTGTCTCAAAGAAGGACTATGAAAGTCGTCCACATTATTTTCTACTGGATCACAAAGCCTTAAAACTCCTATCGGAGTATAATATTCATAGAAACATTGGGAGATACTATTTAAGTATCAAAAATACCTTTGATGGTTTTCATAAGCATGACTTATGCTATACTATCTTCTGTGATATTGAGTATTACAACTTTCTTTGCTTCATATTTGATTTATATACTCTCATTGCCTTAACGAGGCAGTAGGCCATACTTAATGGACCTATGCTTAAGAATGAGTATAGTGCCTCGAATGGGGTGGACGCGCACGCGCGCGCGCGCGCGCACACACACACACACACACACACACACACACACACACACACACACACACACACACACACACACACACACACACACACACACACACACACACACACACACACACATTGTCACTCTACTAGTGACTACTTATTTCTGTGATTTACCTTGATGATGTTACCATTCTTGTAATGGGTAACTAAATTCTTGACGTTTTTGGCATTTAAGCCTCATACATCTTCACTGGCATGCATTACACCCAACTACCACTGCTTGACTATGGGAACCTCCTATCCCTCTTCATTTGTCTACATATGGAGCTCAATGGGAAACTCCCATGTCATCATTGTAAGTGGCTACCTAAGAGTTGGTGGGTACTATTTACTCCCCCCATCTAGCATATCTTCTCTTGTTCCCTATTCCCTGCACGAGTCATGCTTGCTCCACAAGGACTTGTCAGGCCTTCCCCTTGTAGGACTTCTACCTACGATGAGCCACAAGGCTCTCCCCCATTCTGCTTTCTGACTTTGCCATTTATGAATGTCTCCCACCACTGTAGGGCATCGTTTGGATCTCCCACCAAAGATATGGCTTGAAGGATGCCTTCATTATGTGCCTTGATTCTCACTTTCACTAAGCTTGTCCCCATTTATGACTCTTACCTTCATACTTGCCAATGGGCTCTCAGTTCTATTCTATAGAGAAACTTACCTGCTTGTGTTCAGATCACTTAAAGCTATGTACCTTGGTTAGAGCAAGACACTCTTTTGTTGGGCTTCTAGATCCGGATAAAGCTTTCAAGAAAATACACTTGGCTAGCTGCCTATACTTAAGACCTGGCTATGTAAAAAGGTGAGGGACTCTAATAACCTCACTTAGTTTTGGTTTATTAATTGTCTTTATATTTCCAAGGGAGAGAGTGTAGAGGCATGTATGGTCATGATATTCTATTGTTTTGTTGTTCATTGGACTTTACTCACCTTGAAACACGTTGAGATGGTTGAGGGGGCATCATCTTCACATGTCCTTTGCTATTGCTTGATGTGTAATACTCGCCATGTTTTAAACAAAAAGAACTTGCTTAAATTTATTTGATGAAATCCCTTTACATACATTGAAATTGCCATCCATATCTCCATTGCCTGAAAACAATTTGTGAAATGAACTACTGGCTTTATTGGATTTTAATATTGACATATTAATATGGTGGGTAGTTGTTTGGTGAAAAGGGGTTTTAATGATGGATACTGGCATATGCATGGAGTCATTTGCAAAAACTATGTGGTTTCCTATCTCTGACTCAGGTTCACATCTAATTTTGCTCACACTTCTTATGTTAGCATGCTTAAATACTCTTCCTATTCTAGTTGTGCATTGACCTTGACGTTTCAAACCAAAAAACCAAAAAGGGTTGGTTACATTATTTTGATTCCTGAAATTGGGTGAAAATATAAACATTTGCATTGCGTCGGAGTGAGTTATGCTTTTACTCATGGCTTGCAATTTCATAACCATGTTCAAGTTTCTTTGAACTCTTGCTCAAGATTATTGGCTCAAATTTGTTAGTGACTATGACCCAATTTGTCTAGTTATAGTGATGAGTGGTTTGAGAAAGCAGCTTGTGATTATCTTGGAATTGATAATTGCGTGGGGAATGCTCTCCTTCCTTGTCTTTGCAAGACTCTTAATTTTAACCTTAACTTTGGGTGCTATGTATATCACTAGCCGCTGGATGTGTGGGTTTTCATACTTGGATTTAATATTGACACTATTATTATCTAATTTTTGTAGTACTTGAAATGTTACTTAGGCCTCTAGTAAAATAAGTAAATTTGCTTATGGTTGTGCTGCTATTTTCTTCTCTAACTGGCTTTAAAATACCTCAAATTTTTTTCTCATATTGGTTTCAAGTCTCATGATATTGCTATCAGACACTTTATTTTTCTCCCCTTAAGGTACCTCCTCACAAGCTCTTGCTTCTTACAATTGCATATTAGCTGTATTTTTAGTCGAGAGTATGGAAACACTTTGAAAACTTTTGTTGTTCTACTTAGATATTTAGATAAACTATGAGTATAAGGATTTTTGGCGTGTCTCTTGTTTTCTTTGATTCAATTAACTTTTGAATTTGAGAAGGGTTGGAAGTCTCATTACTTCTTGACTTTCAAGTAGTGATATTAATGTTTTCTACTAGTGGTGGTGGTCAGTTGGCTTCTAAATGGACTATATCCCCTAAATGCATTTTTTTGAATCGACATAGAATCTTGATTGTAAAGAAGTGGGGGATGCTAACCAGTTATACCATAGTAACTAATTCTGGTCTTTTTTTCTCCTTGATCTGCTAGGCTATTTGTTTTTGTGATGAAATATAGCTACATCAAATGCTTCACAAAATTGATACTTGGTTTTTCTTGGCATAAGTGTGTGGAATGTTTGGATTATGTTTTGTCAACGGGAGTTTTTTGGAGTCCCAACCTAGTTGTGAGGAAACAAAAGCCTTTACATCTGGTTATTTTTCTACCTTGGATATGAGCTCATTGGTTCCTACTAGGTTAATTATACCTTATGGATTGTGCCCCCTTAAATGGGCTTCCTTAGGGATGGCTTCTTTAAAACCATCTAAATGTTTATACTGATCTTGTTTCACTCTCATGGACCGTTCATATTGATCTTAACTTGTAATAAAGATGGGTGATGGACTGATGGTTTTCTGGTTTACTTATGACTCTTGGAGAAATTATGGCCTTTAGACATGGCACTATAATTTTTGGACAACATGTGGTTCTAACAACATGGTGTTGGACTCCTATTGGGATTATTACTCCTATTGGTTGCTGGTTTCTATTTTACCTAGTTCCTAGGACTAAAAGTTCTACTTTGACAAATTTCAGCAATAAATGTTGCTATAAAAGAATGGAGGTGGCTTGAGATACTGATTGCTGATTTGCTTTATGATTAGAAATATGGAAATTGTGGAATCATAGGTGTATACTTGATTTACTAAAATCTAGCGTTTTATTGATAATACAATGATTGACAGTACTTTTTAGATATTGTATCTTAATTCTGACGAGTGGATTTGGCTGGCTTTGAACCCTTAAAATGCTCAAGATGCTGTGCAATACTTTTTGGAAGTAGAGAGTAGGAGAATTGAAAACATGATATGGCTGTGACTGTATGGAATGTCCATGGAATTTATGCAAGGTACTTTGCCTTAGTTGAAAGAAAGATACATAAAGAGGTTCCTAGCTTCTTTGCAAAATTTTGGTTTTTTTTTTTGGTGCTTTGCAGTACGCTTCAAAGAAAAGGATGGTTTTATAAGCTTAAGAATCGGATTTTTTTACTTTAAACTCTTTTGTACGTACAGGATTGTAGCTTGTCTAATAATTTTAAGTATGGCATGGATAACAATTGATAGGTTCTTTGACGTCTATTAAATATAGCAAAGTGTAACAAAATCTATTGTTGTTTTGTCTATATGGAATTCTATCTTTTTTTTAAAGAGGTTCACTTTGCTGTTGCCCATCCAACCTTGGAGAGATGAAATCTTATTTCATACACGTAAACTGGTGTAATCACAATGTATAGGATAAGTAGAATGTTATTTCATTATGATCATACTGTACAAAAGTGAGTTAATTCAGGATCATTTTTGTGAAGACCACCTTCCTAATCTTTAAAGCTAGTTATCTTTTGAACAAAGTGTTCTTTTGTGTATAAGTATTATTTTAATACAACAACAGACACATCCTAGACAAAAGGCCTTCCTAAGCAATTGGGATGAACAAGATGTTGTCTTTGGATTATTGTATTGTCTTAGGTCTCTACTCTTTTTTCATTAACAAGTGTTAGGTTTTCTAGACAGTATCCTGGTTTCTATTTGTAGCATTTTTGGTTCTTTTACTTGGTTAGTTTCAAGAAATAGGAGCTACCAATTATACTTCCTCCTCTATTAGACTTTTTATTTAACATTCAAGTCTTTTGTCTCAAGGAAGGACTACAAAAGTGATCCTTACTGGCTCACAAAGCCTTAAAACTCTTATCAGAGTATAATGTTCACAGATAAATTTTCAGATACTGCTTAAGTTTTAATAATTCCTTTGATGGTTGTCATAAGCATGACTTATGATATATTATCTTCTCTGATATTGAGTATTAACTTCCTTAGCTTCAGACTTGATTTTTATACTCTCATCAACTTGATGAGAATAATTCCTTTGATGGTTGTCATAAGCATGACTTATGCTATATTATCTTCTCTGATATTGCGTATTAACTTGCTTGGCTTCAGACTTGATTTTTATACTCTCATCAACTTGATGAGGCTGGTACTACTCAATAGGCCTATTGCCTTAACATTGAGTATGGTGCCTGAGAATGGGTGGGGCCCATACATGCACGCACATACACATAGATTGTCACTCTACTAGTGATTATTACTTCTTCATATAATTTACATTGATGAGGTTGCCATTCTTGTGATGGGCAGCTAATTTTTTTGATGTTTTTAGCAATTAAGCCTGATATATCTTCACTGGCATACATTACACCCGACTACCAATGCTTGAACTATGGGAACATCGTCTCCCTCTTCATTTGCCTATGGATGAAGCTCAATAAGAAACTCCCCTACCATCATTCTAAGAGGCTACTTAATAGGTTTGGGCAATATTTCTTGCCCACATTTTTCCATTTGTTCTCTCATTTTTTGTTCTTCGCACGCTTTGTGCTTGCTTCTATTGAGGCATATACATCACAAGGACTTATCCACACTTCCTCTTGTAAGCTTTTACGTACAATGAGCCACAATGCTCTCCCCCCTTCTGCTTTCTACCTTTTTGATTTATGGACGTCTATGGCCCCTATGAGGTGCTGACTAGCTCTCCTCTGAAGGTATTCTCTATAGGATGCCTTCATTATATGCCTTGATTCTCACTTTCACTAATATTGTCACCATTTATGACTTATACCTTCATACTTGTCAACAGGCTCCCAATTCTTAAAATACACTCAAGTGACTGCCCATACCCAATACCTAAATATATATAAAGGTGAGGGACTCTAATGCCTCACTTAGTCTTGGTTTATTGATTGTCTTTATATTTTCAAGAGAAAGAGTGTAGATGAATCTATGGTGGTGGTATTCTATTGTCTTGTTGTTCATTTTACTTTACTCGCCTTCCAACACATGGCGATGGTTGAGGGAGCATTGTCTTCATAGACTTACTTGATGTGTCAATACTAGCCCTATTTTAAATAACTAATGTTACTACCTCTTTGTATCCCTTCTTTTTTAGACCATTGCTTTGTCAAATACTTTTAAGTTCTACACCAAACTCTTATTGTTTGAACTAATAGGATTGTAGTTAACCCAACTATTTTAAAGTTTTGACTAAGAAATGATAGGCTCTTTTTACATATATACTATGCATCCAAAGCAAACAATACTTCTTGTTTTGTTTATATGGATGCAAGTGAGAGTCCTATCCTTGCTTATAGGTATTTAGGTTTGGTGCAGTTTGACCTTGAAGATGAAGATTTAGTTTATCTATGGACTTACCTTATGTCTTGATGTATAGGACACCTTGAATGCATATTCCTTTTGATTGAAAGGTACAAGAATGCTTTAAATACAAAAATGCTTTTGTGAAAATACTTTCGTGATGTTTGGAGATATTTGTTTTTTGAACATGGTGTTCTTTTGTATACGAGTAGTCTATTTTAAACAACACACATAAAGATAAATATAAAGTCCTCCTAAGAAATTGGATGGACCAATACACTCACTATGGAGTACACTTAATCTGTGATCTTTAGAGAGACCGAATGACTGCAATTCTTGCAAAGGTTGACACATGCTAGATGGATTGGACGAAGAACCTACATGGGGTTTCTAGTCACTGTTGTTGTGGTTCCTTCACTTGCCCGATTTCAAAATATATAAAATACCAAATTTTCTTTCATTTTTAAAAAAATTGTCTATATTTCATGTATTTTTCAGGGAAAGACCACATTTAAATAGACAGTCTACTTGAGTACTATGATCGCAAAAACGCTATCTAATACCGGCTCACAAACCCTTAAAAACTCCTATTGGAGTACAATGTTCATGCAAACATTATTTGATAGTAGCTCACAAAGCCGTAAAACTCCTATTGGAGTACAATATAACCATTGTTTGTTCATGTGCAGGTTTTGGGAGAAACTAAGCAACACTCTCATGAAGTTTGTCATTAGAGATAAAATTCAAGCTTTACTTACATACTCATCATATTGATGAGGTACTAGGCCTATACTCAATGGGTTTACTACCCCATTATGGTGGCTGAGAAAGGGTAGGTGAGTATGCGTGCACACACACACACACACACACACACACACACACACACACACACACACACACACACACACACACACACACACACACACACACACACACACACACACACACACACACACACACACACACACACACACACACACACACACACACAGCTTTGGCCAGACTTTGTAGTTGTTGCCTTGCTTGGAAATGATCACGTCTTTATTAAATTAAGATATGAGACCAAGCTAGTGTGGCTCTCATTTTGTTTTGAAATTGGTATCTGAGAATTGACTAGGTGATTTTTTGAATTTGGCTGGCTCCTTTTACTATAAAATGCTCATCTAACATGTCTTTCTTGCTTTAATAACTGAATATTTTTTACTATTGACGAGCACCTGCACTTTGAATTTCTGTAACTTGTGCATTCGGATGCTTACATTACGTGGCCTTTTTGGCTTAACATGGACAACAACTTTTGGCTCTGGTTTTATGTTCAAAAGATGGAAAGATTACTGAACTTGATGGTTAGATTTTAACTTTTGCTGTTGGAAAATTGAAAATTCATGCTGAAAGGAGTGAGGACCTGGTCTACCATTAGCTTGATTTGCAATGATAAGTGGTTGAGATTGGTTGATTGAAACCTTTGATATCAAAATTGAATGCTTTAAACTATATCTAATGTTTCCTTGAGAAGAATGATTATGACTACATTTGGAAATATTTTGCTGATCTGACTTGATCTCTTAGAAAAACCCAAATTTTGACTGGATAAAGATCTCATCGTACCAGAGAACCAAAGTTGTAGTATGGTTTCTAAATTTGTTCAAAAAGATTATCTAAAAGTAATTTACCTTAAGCTGTAAAATTTAGAGTTAAGACTAGAATGATCAAATGGTCATTGCTCCGATTGTGTAGTTATAGCTTGGTACTTCAGAAATTGTCAAGGAAATTTGATGACAATTGTGTCAAATTTTGAAATAAGGAAAGGATGGTTTTGAGTAGTTATCACATTGTCATGACGACTCGACTTGTTTCACTAAGATTTTGGCTAGGTTTGGAATACTTAACTAGCTTGGCTTTTGATGACTAGTAGCTTCTACCTGCTCTACGTGACATGGTCTTTATTACACACTCATAACGGTGTTTAGATTTTCTTTATTTTCTAGAAGTAAAAATTAAGAAAATTTAGAATTATTATGCTCACTCTTGGCTTAGTGGTGGATCAGATTGTCCTTGCTCATTGCTTTGGCATAGCTGACTAGTATTCCTCAATTTTGACAATGAAGATGGCTGGTTCCTGACCCTTAAATGATCGGGTTGCTTTGACTTTACTATTTAGAAGTAGAAATTAAGGAAATTGGAATTGTAATATGGTTGTGTCAAATACTTCTAAGTTCTACATCGAACTCTTATTGTTTGAACTAATAGGATTGTAGTTAGCTTGATTATTTTAAAGTTTTGACCAAGAAATGATAGGCTCTTTTTACATCTGTACTATGTATTCAAAGCAAACAATACTTATTTGCCTTATTTACATGGATGCAAGTGAGAGTCCTATCCTTACTTATAGGTATTTAGTTTTGGTGCAGTTTGACCTTGAAGATGAAGATTTAGTTTATCTATAGACTTACTTTATGTCTTGATGTATAGGACACCATGAATAAATATTCCTTTTGATTGAAATGTACAAGAATGCTTTAAGTACGAAAATGATTTTGTGAAAATACTTTCGTGATGTTTGGAGATATTTGTTTTTTGAACATGGTGTCCTTTTGTATGGGAGTAGTCTATTTTTAACAACACACATAAAGTCTAAATATAAATTCCTCCTTAGAAATTGGATGGACCAATACAGCCACTATGGAGTACACTTTGTTTGTGATCTTTAGACAGACCCAATGACTGTAATTCTTGCAAAGGATGACATGTGCTAGGTGGATTGGACGAAGAACCTAAACGAGGTTTCTAGTCACTGTTGTTGTGATTCCTCCACTTGCCTAATTTTCATAATATAAAAAATACAAAATTTTCTTTCATCTTTTAGAAATTTGTTTAAATTTTATATATGTTTTTGGGGAGAGATCACATTTAAATAGATAGTCTACTTGAGTACTATGATCGCAAAAACGCTATCTAATACCGGCTCACAAACCCTTAAAAACTCCTATTGGAGAACAATGTTCATGAAAACATTATTTGATAGTAGCTTACAAAGCCGTAAAACTCCTATTGGAGTGCAATATAACCATTGTTTGTTCATGTGCAAGTTTTGGGAGAAACTAAGCAACACTCTCACGAAGTTTGTCATTAGAGATAAACTTCAAGCTTTACCTACATACTCATTATATTGATGAGGTACTAGGCCTATACTCAATGGGTTTACTACCCCATTATGGTGGCTGAGAAAGGGTAGGTGAGTGTACGTGCGTGCATACACACACACACACACAGACACTTTTGTACATGAGATTGTTAGTCTCTAACTCTAACCAATATTTACCTCATATAACCAAGAAAACCCAAATCTTCCAATGCATTTTTTGCCATGCCCATCAAGAGGCGTGATGGGCCTCTTGATGTAAATGAAGATTGATAAAAGAAGAAGAGAATGTAGAACTTATTTTCAATGGAATATTTTTTGGAGCCTTTAAAGATGTCACTGTGTCTTTGTGCCCTACTTTTTCAAACCATGGCTTTGCCAAATTCTTTTAGTTTATACCAAACTCCTAAAGTTTGAACATAGTATGAATAGAGTCAATCAAATTATTTTTAAGTTTTGACATGGATAACAATTGATAGCGTCTTTGACACGTGTATATGTATCCAAGTGTAGCAAATTCTTTTGTCTTGTTATATTAACACAGGCAAGAGTCCCATCCTTGCTTAAATATGTTTAGGTTTGTTGCAGTCTGACCTTGAAGATAAATACTTAGTTCATCTGTAGGCTTATTTTGTGTCCTTATGTATAGGATAACTAGAATGAATACTAATCGTAAAAAATTGCTTTGAAGACAAAAATGTTTCTGTGCAGATACTTTTGTGAAGATAAAGACTTAGTTCATCTATAGGCTTACTTTGTGTCCTTATGTATATAATAACTAGAATAAATAATAATTGTAAAAAACTACTTTGAATACCAAAATGTTTTTGTGCAAATACTTTTGTGACACCTACCGTATTTTGTTTTTTGAACATGATGCTCTTTTGTGTTCATGTAAGTTATTTAGAAGAAGAAGAAAAACAACACACACACACACACACACACACACACACACACACACACACACACACACACACACACACACACACACACACACACACACACACACACACACACACACACTAGTATACTAGTCATAAGTGGTTTTTTAAAGAAAAACCCCCCCCCCCCCCCCCCCCGGTTTCATAATAAAGACAAACTGGGACTTGGTCCCCGCTTAAACCAAAGGTGAAGTAATATCATTACAAAGGGGTAGGAAGCCCCTGTCCACTCTCGATCACCTTCCCCAGGCTATGGCACTTACAGGCTCGTGCAGATTGAGGGCGGCCGATTGCATTCAAAACTGATGGCTCTGGGAGCGTGCATGACATCATTTATAAACAAAGTTGAGGGTATACTCTGGCCCTCACTTAGCCCTGGAGTAGGTTTTTTTCTGCTCATTTTTTCCCTGATGTCTGATCTTGATAAAATGGAGCTTGCTGCTCAAGAAACATAGGTACCTTACTACAAAGCTTCAGTTTTTTGCAGTACCTTGCATGGTAAGAAAGATGTCGTCTACACTGTGTATATGTCCTAGACTTGGAGAGACAAACTCTTTTGCCTAGCATTTGAGCAAAATAAGGAATATTTTTGAAGCACTTGCATGTAATTTAGGTGTTGGTTCTGAGAAAAACCGCTGCATAAGCATAACATGGGCATTATGTTGGCCTTGCGACCGATTGTGCATAAAAAGCAATTGTTTTTTTATCTTGTTGACTGTACCAATGAGGATAAACACCTGAGGGAATGGAGTTAGCTATACAAATGGCCATTTTTGGTTTGTTTCTACCGCTGCTTTTCATGGTAAGGTACCTGAGCATGGGTTTTTGGTTATGGGTTTTTGTAGTAAGGTACCTAGTTATGGATTTTGGCATGGTTGGCTTCATTTGGGAGCCTGTTGATATAAACACGGCTAACTGGTTTCTTTCAAACTGCTGGGCCGGGGCATGATTAGCATGTGCCTTAAAGGCCCCGTATGCATATATTGGGGCTGAGCTATTGTCAAACACATGCTTGGACTGTCTCTTGCTACTGGGCGTTATACTGGCTCTTTCTCGAGCAGTTGCAGGTTTGTAGCTACTGGTTGTTTATGGTGCTGCATGTTGTGTGCTACTGGCTGTAATACCGGCGTTTGTGCGCATACTGGTTGATTGGGGCTCTATTCTTAACCATTGCAGGACGTTAATTTACATTTTTTTAAAGCAATATGGCATATTGCATGACTTGCAGGGTTGGAAGTTATGTGTTAAAAACAATTTGTGTTAGCTTGGCGTGATATATTGTTGGGCTTAAATATAGCTTGGCACTTGTAATTTCATATAAAAACAAATGGTTGGGGTGTTACTCAGTGCATCTAGTACCTCTGGTTGATAAACAAGTAAGGTATCTTACTCAGTCAAAGGCCAGACACTGTCGTTCTTTAAAAGTTGTGGATATCTTGGCATTATGAAGGTAAGTATATGGCTGGTATTTTCAGCTTTGGCATAGCTTTTAAGCTATGAATTAAAAAAATGGGATTCCATACTAATAAGAAGGAGTCTTGCTACCTTGCTAACTGGCTATGCTAGTGGTTTCAGCTGATACCGTCTCTTGCCAAAAAATAGAAATTAAATGATTATGCATCTTATACAGAAAAGGTCGGACATGACCTATCTTTGTCTAAAGGGATACCAATGATACCATGGGATTACTAAGTCTAAAGGTAAGTATATGGTTACTATTTTTGGGCTTAAGCATAGCTACCGAGCTATGGATCTTGAAATGTTTTGGACTCTTGATGGATTACACCACTCGCATTAAAAAGTAAAATGTACCACTCATTTTTTAAAAAGACTACTACAAAAAACCTAGCTTGTCTAAAGTAATTAAATCTTATAAGATGGACTTGGATAACAATTGATATGGTCCATTGATACATGTAGAACACATCCAAGGCTAACTAAATTGTTGTCTTGTTTGGATGGATGCAGGTAAGGACTCTATCTTATCTTGGAGGGTTTTCTTTTCTTTGGCAAGCAACCTTACTGTAATGAAATACTCACTGAGGAACGGGAAAGTTCTTTTACTAATCCTACTGAAAGAGGATATTTTTCCTACAATCATTATACCTAAATAATTTTGATACTGAGTTATTTTTGTACAAATCAGTTCATTATTCCTTGGCCAGCTGTCTTTTGAATGTAAAAATTCAATTATGTCTTATTAGTTAAGATTTAAACAGCTACACACACACACACACACACACACACACACACACACACACACACACACACACACACACACACACACACACACACACACACACACACACACACACACACACACACACACACACATACACACACACACACACAGGAGAGGGTGAGGGTGCCGATAGGCCTGCATAGTAGCTGGGATATTAACAAAATGGATGCCATATTCTCTGTCTCTGCGCATACACACGCACACACATTGGCTGCCCCTTGTTTGTATCAGCCTCGCCATTTGTGCATAGATAAACCGTACAGTCTGCCATTCAATCAGTTGCAAGGAGTAAAGCCCTTCCCTCTATTGGTGGTCGGCATAAGACGAAACTACACAGTGGAACCTGTTCGGAAGCAAACAAAGGCTGACAAGATGACGTCGCCTCAAACACATAGGTAGGCTCAGATGCCTACTGAGATACATGTTATTTTGGGTTTTCAATATGATACATTTTGATATGGGTTTAAACATATAAACGGAAGTAATAAACAACATAATCATCATGCTAAACATTTGTAACATCATCCACATAGGTAAAATGATAAGTACTATATGTTTCCAGCTTTTGATAATTTCTTAACGTCTCTTAAATGTAATTTAAATGTAGCTTAAAAGTAATGTAAATGTGGTTTTTTGGCATATGATTGGAATGTGAAGGCAAGCATGGATTACAAGACTTGGGGTTAAATGATACAATATGCAGGTCATATGGTTAAAAATGATGGTTTCTTGTCAATACAGTAACTGATACGACATTGGAAACTATGGTTTTTTTGAAAAAAGACACAAAATACAAAGGAAACTCTTGAAAAAGTTTTCCAAAAAAAAACATGTCGCCTAACTCCGACATAAGACACTCGATACGGCTATTGTTTCGTTACTTGTTAAAGACTTTTTCGGGGTTGTTTTACTACGCATGTATAAATAGAATAGATAAAGTGTTATGCAAGGCATTTGCAGATGATGTATTTAATTGGTCAAACATAATACATGCATATAAAGTTGGTGAATAAAAGTTGAGTTCAAAGTATACACAAAATAGAAACACTTAGATAGGGTCAAACAATGATTGGTTTTTTTTGGAAAAAGAACTGCATGAATCCGTATAAAGTAAGAAAGCATTGGAAATAGTGGTACACAGTCTAGGCATCAAACACATGATAATGGCAAGTACGGGTAATCTATAATAATAGACATCATAGCCGAGGCACCATTAAAAAATCAACAAAATAAAAAAATTGACTATTAAAAAAGCATATTATCATAGAGAACTTGGATGCATTGTCAAGTATAATTTGGATTGTATATAATTATGGGATGTAAGCATAAACAAAGAGATGGATAGACATGTATCTCATGAATCATTTTGTTTACACGATGACTCGACACGTAAAATTATCAAATAGAAGCAAACTGCTAGGATATCAACGGTTACTTGTCCAGAGAAACGCAAGTTTATTAACCAAAAATTAGCAATTAACCCTTTCTGCCTAGGAAGGCTAAAAACCCTGAATTAAAGCACAAATAGAAGAAGTGGGTGAGTGAGTGAAAAATCCTGGGTAAGAGACAACGATAACAAGTGGCTGAGGCTACCTGGTACTTGTCTTCCCACTTAAGGAATTATAAGTTCTAACTTGATGTCGTTTCTGGATGGTGTCAGGTATAGGTCTCAGTCTTCTTCATCTGGGGGCACTGGCACCTCTTCTTCATTCATTGTATCAATATCGTTGGTTTATGTAATCAAAAGCAATATTGTTTTTGTGAAACAAAAATTTGTATACATGGTGTCATAATTGAAGGGTTCTTTTGATAAGGTCTTGTTTAGTTATGTTAACTATATAAATCATTTTGATGGGGATAATCAATCACACACACACACACACACACACACACACACACACACACACACACACACACACACACACACACACACACACACACACACACACACACACACACACACACACACTTGTTCACATCAGTTTTTTGTGATGGCTTCATTCCACTACAATCTACTAGGTGTCACTGCATGAAGCTTGTGGCGTTTGACTGTTTATAAGAAGTTTCTATAACGTGCTAACTCTCAATCTTTTTAGTGATTAGCTTATACTGGGCATGATGGAATGGATGGTTATATTTTCTTGTGGATGATTACCATAACTACATTCTATTTCCCTTAATGGATAAATGAAGCTTATGATATGCATAATGTTGCAGATGGTTATATTGTCTTGTGGATGATTACCTTGATTCTTTACCTGGTACCTTCCTCAATTGATGTATTTGTATTTTACCTCTTTTCTTTGCTATGGTTTAATTTTTTCTTTTCCTCTTCTCCCTACCATGAATAATTACTCTACACTCTCCTCAATAGGAGAATCTAGTTTATGCATGATGGAGCCGAGGTTTACATTGTTGCATGGGTGATTTCCATGAGTTTGGAAGTGACACTTCCCTCAATGGGTGAATGTGGCTTATGCTGGGCATAATGGAGATGATAGCTTTATTGTCTTGTGGGTAATTACCATAATACTTTTCCATATATTATCCTCAATATGAAAATATGGGCCTTTCCTCTTCTCTTTCCCATGGTATGATGGAGATGATGTTTATATTGTATAGTGGGTGATTAAACCATATGGGACCCTCCTCCTTGGATGAGTTAAGTGGGTGCTTGGATAATTATTAATGTTTTTAATTCCCCCAATGGGGGTTCCTTACCCTACTTTTCTGAGATATGCTAGGATTATGCACTCTCTCTTGCCCCCTTCAGTTTTTGACTAAACTTCGAGAGGTCTCCTCTCTCTTTTGATCTGTTGACGGACTTAACCTGAACTCCCTTTCCCTTTATTGTGCTAATGGTATTCCTTCTCACCCTTGCTTGGTGTATTTTGGTGGCATATGTGTTTTGATATCGACGAGGGTTCTTGTCCCTTCCATGTGCTGGACTAGCCTCCCCTATAAGTGCTACAAAGCGAGGATGATTGGAGGAAGGCACCCAACTAGAGTCCTCTCACAAGGTGCTGCATTCATCTATATAAATGGTGAGGGTTCTTTGTTTCCCTCACTTAGCCTTACAATACTTTTTGGTAGTTTGAGTGTGAGGAGTGTTGTGCATCTTTTGTTCTGGCATAACACTATCGACACACAGAGCTACTCTAAATTAATGCAGCTTCATAGGTTCTTTTCTGTTTCAGTCATTTGTTGACCTTTTGTTTGGTATCACCGTTGTAGTTAATGAGGAGATGTCATTTGATATTAATTATTGTCATAATGGTTTTTTTAAATAAATCTTAGCACCTCTACTACTAATAAGGCTTATTCACCGCATGATAATCTTGGGTTTTTTGATGTTTGGGTTATTCTTGAGGGATAATTTGAAAATGGTGAAGTGATTTTAAAGAACATACAAAACTTCACTATGAAATACATTGTAGATGCAATAAAAATTCACTACTCATATGGGGTTTGGATTCCTTCTTGATATTGATGTTTCCTTGATAATATTTTCTTGTTGCATATTTGTGGAGCTCTCCGACGATTGATTTCACTTTGGCTCTTTGATCTTACCTTCTCTATCACTAGTATAGTAGTATGTATAAAAGTATAGCATCTTGGATCCTACCACTCATATAGCTATGGCTAGACTTTGTAGTTGTTTCCTTGCTTGGAAATGATTAGATCTTTATTAAATTAAGCTATCATACTGAGCTAGTGTGGCTCTCATTTTGTTTTGGAATTGGTATTTAAGAATTAACTAGGGGATTTTTTGAATTTGGCTGGCTCCTTTTGCTATAAAATGCTCATCTAACATGTCTTTCTTGCTATTATAACTAGATATTTTTTCCTACTGGCAAGCACTTTCACTTTGAGTTTTTGTAACTTGTGCATTGGGATACTTACGTTACGTGGCCTTTTTGGCTTAACATGGAGAGAAACTTTTGGCTCTAGATATAGGTTCAAAAGATGGAAAGGTTACTGAACTTGATGGTTAGATTTTAACTTTTTCTATTGGAAAATTGAAAATTTATGCTGAAAGGAGTGAGGTCTTGGTCTATCATTAGCTTGATTTGGAAAGATAAGTGGTTATGATTTGTTGATTGAAACCTTTGATATCTAAATTCAATGCTTTAAACTATATCTAATGTTTCCTTGAGAAGAATGATTTGACTGACATTTGGAAATATTTTGCTGATATGACTTGATCTCTTAGAAAAACCCAAATTCTGGCTTGATAAAGATCTCATCGTACTAGAGAACTAAAGTTTTAGTATGGTTTTCAAATTTGTTCAAAAAGATTATCTAAAAGTAATTTACATTAAGATGTAAAATTTAGAGTTAAGACTATAATGATTAAATGTTCATTGCTCCTAGTGTGTAGTTATAGCTTGGTACTTCATAAATTGTCAAGGCAATTTGATGACAATTGTGTCAAATTTTGAAATAAGGAAAAGATGGTTTTAAGCAGTTTTCACATGCTCATGTCGACTTGACTTGTTTCAATAGGATTGTGGCTAGGTTTGGAACACATAGCTAGCTTGGTTTTTGATGACTGGTAGCTTCTACCTGCCCTACCTGACATGGTCTTTATTACACACTCAGAGCGGTGTTTAGATTGGCTTTATTTTTATAAGAAGTAGAAATTAAGAAAAATTAGTATGTATTATGCCTGCTCTTGGCTTAGTGATGGCTCATGGATTGTCCTTTCTCATTGCTATGGCATAGCTGACTACTATTCCTCAATTTTGACAATGAAGATGGTTGGTTGCTGACCCTTAAATGCTCGAGTTGCTTTGACTTTACTTTTTAAAAGTATATATTAAGGAAATTGGAATTGTAATATGGTTGTGACTACTTGGATTGCTTTGTAAAAGACTTTTAAGTTCTACACCAAACTCTTATTGTTTGAAATAATAGGATTGTAGTTAACTTAATTATTTTAAAGTTTTGACTAAGAAATGATAGGCCCTTTTACATCTGTTCTATGTATCAAAAGCAAAGAATACTTGTTGTCTTTTTATATGGATGCAAGTGACAGTCCTATCCTTAATTATAGGTATTTAGGTTTGGTGCAGGTTGACCTTGAAGATGAAGATGTAGTTTATGTATAGACTTACTTTATTTCTTGATGTATAGGAAACCTCGAATGAATATTTCTTTTGATTGAAAGGTACAAGAATGATTTAGATACAAAATTTCTTTTGTGCAAATACTTTTGTGATGTTTTGAAGATATTTGTTTTTGAAGATGATGTTCTTATGCAAGTAGTCTATTTTAAACAACACACATAAAGTCTAAATATTAAGTTCCCCTGGAGAAATTGGATGGTCCAATACACTCGCTATGGAGTACATTTTGTGTGTGATCTTTAGATAGACCCAATGAATGTAGTTCTTGCAAAGGTTGACATGTGCTAGGTGGATTGGACGAAGAACCTAAACAGGGTTTCTAGTCACTGTTGTTGTGGTTCCTTCACTTGACAGATTTCAAAATATAGAAAAAAGCAATTTTCTTTCATTTTTTAAAAGAAATTTGTCTAAATTTCATAGATTTTTTCAGGAAAAGACCACATTCAAATAGATAGTCTACTTGAGTATAATGATTGCAAAAATGTTATCTACCTAATACTGGCTCACAAACCCTGAAAACTCCTATTGGAGTACAATGTTCATGGAAACATTATTTGATAGTATCTTACAAAGCCGTAAAACTCCTATTGGAGTACATTATAACCATTGTTTGTTCATGTGCAGGTTTTCGGAGAAACTAAGCAACATTCTCACGAAGTTTGTCATTAGAGATAAATGTCAAGCTTTACTTACATACCGATGAGGTACTAGGCCTATACTCAATGGGTTTACTACCCCATTAGGTTGGTTGAGAAAGGGTCGGTGAGCGTGCACGCACGCACGCACTCACACATACATTTGTACATGCGATTGTTAGTCTCTAACTCTAACCAATATTTACCTCATCTAACCAAGAAAACCCAAATCTTCCAATATATTTTTTGCCATGCCAATCAATAGGTGGGATGGGCCTCTTGATGTAAATGAAGATAGATAAAAGAAGAAGAGAATATAGAACTTATTTTCAATGGAATATTTTTTGGAACCTTTAAAGATGTCACTGTGTCTTTGTGCCCTACTTTTTCGAACTAGTCTTTGCCAAATTCTTTCAGTTTATACCAAACTCCTAAAGTTTGAACTTAGTAAGAATGCAGCCAATCAAATTATTTTTAAGTTTTGACTATACAACAATTGATAGGATCTTTGACACGTGCATATGTATCCAAGTCTAACAAATTGTTTTTTCTTGTTGTATTAATGCAAGCAAGAGTCCCATCCTTGCTTAAAGATGTTTAGTTTTGTTGCAGTCCGACCTTGAAGATAAATACTTAGTTCATCTACAGGCTTACTTTGTGTCCTTATGTATAGGATAACTAGAATAAATATTAATTGTAAAGACTACTTTGAATACCGAAATGTTTTTGTGCAAATACTTTTGTGATGTTTGCGGTATGTTGTTTTTTGAACATGGTGCTCTTTTTTGTGTTCAGGTAGTTTATATATAAGAAGTATAAGAATAACACACACACACATGCACACACACTTGGTCACTATAATTGGATTGTGATTGCTTCATCCTTAACACACACACACACACACACACACACACACACACACACACACACACACACACACACACACACACACACACACACACACACACACACACACACACACACACACACACACACACACACACACACACTATATTGATTTACCTTTGTTAAACTAGCACTCACTTGCTCGCTAATGCTAACATCTTTACCCAACTTGACCTGAAGCCTACCCAGACATGACTGCACATAATGCTTGATAAAATGGCTTGTCTGTGGTTTACACACACACACACACACACACACACACACACACACACACACACACACACACACACACACACACACACATGTTTACCTATACAGTAGTTTGATTATATATATAGAACCAAAAAAAAACATGGATTTTTTTTCATAAATCCGTTGTGGAAATAATTTTTGGAAAAGGAAATAATGGGAAAATGTGGGGTAACCTTCTTCCTCCCAAACACCACATAGGAACCCACCCCTTGGGGGATTTTCTGAGGTAATTTCTTTCATTACCTTAAACCTCATGCCCACCGGCTTTGTCTATTTCACTTAACTACACTGCAATGCATATAATACCCCCTACATAGGTCTCGCTCCCTCTCAACTCCCCGTAAGAAAGCAGGAGTGGCCATAGAGGCGGCTTGGGAAGCAATAGCTACGGAGTACTTGATCGTGGGCATCTTCACCTTGAACTTGCCCGGAGGCGTTTTTTAAGGTGAGGGGCTAGAGCCCCTCACTTAGTCTATGGGTTTATTTTCCTCTATATGTGTTTTTCAAGGAGAGGTGTGAGGGATTTTTTGATACTAAGCAACTATGGAGGCTGTTGAGCTACCATCTCAGGTTGGTACTCACCTTGATTCCTTGATGGGATATGTTAATGGTTTTTTCTGCTTAAACGAGCAGTTACCAACTAATGATACCTGGTTTTTTTTTTCCTTGAATTTTTTTGCAACTACATAACTAGGCAATTAAAGATGGCTTGAAATACATTGATGATCATACTGAGTACCATTTGGTTTTGGTAAAGGAATTTTTTGGTGCTTGATGTGGCATATTTTGGACAGGAAAATGGGGGATCTTGTATGCGATACTGTCGTTTGTGTGGCCTAGTGTCGGGACTATTCTTCACTTTATCGAATACATGGAAATTTATGCATACTACTGCGTAGTGTGAAGGGGCTTTGTTTGTTTTGAGCAAAAGGTTGGGTTTTATTTTTTGGCTTGAACAACGCCTGTAACTCATTGTAGATGGTATGGTAACCAATGCACAACGAGTATAGTCATGTTTTGATGTGGCAATACTCAGACATCCAAAAACGGGGGACCTTATACTTGATACTGTCGTTTTTCTGGCCTAGAGTCGGGCCTGTTGAGACTATATTAGACACATGGAAATATTTGCATACTACTACGTAGTGTAAAGGGGGTTTTCCTCCCTCATGACATGTTTGGGATTGCTACACTTACAAAGGATCCCGCGTAGTAAGTTATATCGTGTGAAGTTGATAGTACTGGTGGTAACATATATGGGTTGTTTCTCCTTACTAATCTTCTTAACTTGGGGCTACACTTACAAAGGTTCCCATGTAGTAAGATATATTGCATTAAGGTTATAGTACTAGTAACATATATGGGGTTTTTCCCCTTATTACTAATCTTCTTAACTTGGGATCTTTTAGTGGGTTTCATACAAACTCTAGTAGGTTGACAATCATAAATGAACATGAAATTGTTGATTGGGCTTGACAAAAGCCGAGAGGTTTTTTGGAAGGTATCTAGAGTTGGTATTGAGAAACACTTTATGGCTTCATGATAATTAGTTAAATTGGAGCACGACAAAATTGGCAGAGATGTTCTGGTATTGGTATCAAGCTGATAACTAGGTTACTTTATGCTTTATGACACTTGGGAATATGGGCCTAACAAATTGGCATAACAATTTTTTTAAAAAAACTAACCTATGGGTTAAAATAGGACACTTGGATCAAGAGGGGTAATGGCCTTTTGATCAAAATGATATATATATTAAATATCTATTTAAAGGTCTTTTAAAACATAGGCTATAAAGAAACCATACAATTACTGACATTTAATGAGATAAATATAATATTTTTTCTAAAATGAACTAAAAGACATGAACATTTTTTGAGAGTGGTTTTAAGTTAAAAAGGGTTGTAAGTTGGACATGGATAATAATTGATTTAGTCCATTGACACCTGTAATACACATCCAAGGCTAACGAATCCGTTGTCTTGTCTGGATGAATGCACGTGATGACTCTATCCTTTCTTGGATTTTTTTTTGGCTTAAAGCTATTGTCTATCAGATAGTATACCTGCTCTTACCACTTGGGAAGTAATTCTTTATTGGATCATTATCATTGTATACTAGAATGAGGCTTCATTCTCATATGCCGTGTACAAAGATAATTCTAAGACTGAGTTGTTTTTGTACTAATTTTTGCCTTTCCTTTGAAGCCATCTATCTTTTGAATGTAAAAGTTCAATTATGTCTTATTATATAAGTTAAAACAGCTACACACACTCACTTTGTCAATGATGGAGCTTGTGGCTATTTTATGGGTGATGAACACGAGTCTTTACCTCTCTCTCTCTCTCTCTCTCTCTCTCTCACACACACACACACACACACACACACACACACACACACACACACACACACACACACACACACACACACACACACACACACACACACACACACACACACACACACACACGCACTTCACTTTTTTGTGATCGCTTCATCCCACTACAATCTAATAGGTGTCAATGCATGAAGCTTGTGGCATTTGACTGTTGCTACTAAGAAGTTGCTACAATGTGCTAACTCTCAGTTTTTTATAGTGATTAGCTTATACTGGGCATGATGGAATGGGTGGTTATATTTTCTTGTGGATGATTATCATAATTACATTCTATTTCCCTTAATGGATGAATCAAGCTTATGATATGCATAATGTTGTTGATGGTTATATTATCTTGTGGATGATTACCTTGATTCTTTACCTGACACCTTCCTCAATTGATGTATTTGTATTTTTCCTCTTTTCTTTGCTATGGGTGAACTTTTTCTTTTCCTCTTCTCCCTACCATGAATAATTACCCTCGAGGTTTACATTGTCGTATGGGTGGTTCCATGAGTTTGGACATGATACTTCTCTCAATGGGTAAATTTGGTTGATGCTGGGCATAATGGAGGTGATAGCTTTATTGTCTTGTGGGTAATTACCATAATTCTTTTCGATATATTATCCTCAATATGCAAATATGGGCCTTCCTCTTCTCTTTGCCATGATATGATGGAGCTGATTGTTATATTGTATAGTGGGTGATTCAACCATATGGGACCCTCCACCTTGGATGAGTTAAGTGGGTTCTTGAATAATTATTAATGTTTTTAACTCCCCCAAATGGGGGTTCCTTACCCTAATTTTTTTGAGATATGCTAGGATTATGCACTTTCTCTTGCCCCCTTCACTTTTGGACTAAACTTCAAGACGTCTCCTCTCTCTTTTGATTTGTTGACGAGCTTGACCCGAGCTCTCTTTCCCTCTATTGTGCTAATAATATTCATTCTCACCCTTGCTTGGTCTATTTAGGTGGCATATGTGTCTTGATACCAAACAGGGTTCCCGTCCCTTTGATGTGCCGACTGGCATCCCATGTGGGTGCTACAAACCGAGGATGATTGGAGGAAGGCGCCCAACTAGAGTCCTCTCACAAGGTGTTGCATTCATCTATATAAATGGTGAGGGTTCCCTATTTCCCTCACTTAGCCTTACAATTATTTTTGGTAGTGTGAGTGTGAGGAGTGTTGTGCACCTTTTGCTATGGCATAACACTATCGACTTGAACATGGAGCTATTTGAAAATAATGCAGCTTCACAGGTTCTTTTCTGTTTCAGTCATTTGTTGACCTTTTTTTTGGTATCACCATTGTAGTTAATGAAGGCATGTCATTTGATATTAATTATTGTCATAATGGGTTTTAAAAAGAAATTTTACACCTCTACTACTAATAAGGAATCTTTTACACCTCTACTACTAATAAGGCTTATTCACCGCGGTGATAATCTTGGGTTTTATGATGTTTGGGTTATTCTTGAGGGATAATTTGAGAATGGTGGAGTGATTTTAAATAACATACAAAATTTCACTAATGAAATACATTATAGATGCAATAAAAATTCGCTACTTATATGGGGTTTGGATTCCTTCTTGATATTGATAATTCCCTAATAATATTTTCTTGTTGTGTATTTGTGGAGCTTCTGACAACTGATTTCACTTTGGCTCTTTGATCTTACCTTCTCTATCACTAGTATAGTATGTATAAAAGTATAGCATCTTGGATCCTAACACTCATATAGCTATGGCCAGACTTTGTAGTTTTTGCCTTGCTTGGAAATGATCACATATTTATTAAATGAAGCTATGATACTGAGCTAGTGTGGCTCTCATTTTGTTTTGGAATTGGTATCTAAGAATTGACTAGGTGATTTTTTGAATTTAGTTAGCTCCTTTTACTATAAAATGCTCATCTAACATGTCTTTCTTGCCATAATAACTGAATATTTTTTACTACTAGAAAGCACCTGCACTTTGAATTTTTGTAACTTGTGCATTGGTATACTTACATTACGTGGCCTTTTTGGCTTAACATGGAGAGCAGATTTTGGCTCTAGTTATAGGTTCAAAAGATAGAAAGGTTACTGAGCCTGATGGTTAGATTTTAACTTTTTCTTTTGGAAAATGGAAAATTCATGCTGAAAGGAGTGAGGACCTGGTCTACCATTAGCTTGATTTGGAAAGATAAGTGGTTATGCTTTGTTGATTGAAACCTTTGATATCTAAATTGGATTCTTTAAACTATATCTGATGTTTCCTTGAGAAGAATGGTTTGATTGACATTTGGAAATATTTTGTTGATCTGATTTGATCTCTTAGGAAAACCCAAATTCTGGCTCGATAAAGATCTCATCGTACTAGAGAACTAAAGTTGTAATATGGTTTTCAAATTTGTTCAAAAAGATTATCTAAAAGTAATTTACATTGAGCTATAAAATTTAGAGTTAAGACTATAATGATCAGATGGTCATATCAACCTAAACCATTATCAATGGTAAGGGTGAATTCCCTGGAATTCTTCTTGTTTAGGGACTCAGATTTTATTTGGCCTAGAAACCTGTCAAGGGTCCCATCCCGTTTTCGGTGTCGACGGGTTTGGGGTCATCACAGGAGGACTTTATATTTAGACTTTATGTGTGATGTTTAAAATAGAATACTCGCATAAGAACACCATGTTCAAAAAACAGATATCTCCGAGCATCACGAAAGTATTTGCACAAGAGCATTTTTGAATTTAAAGCTTTTGTACCTTTCAAACCAAAGGAATATTCATTCGAGGTTTCTTATACATCAAGACATAAAGTAAGTCTATAGATAAACCAAATCCTCATCTTCAAGGTTAAACTGCACCACTCCTAAATACCTATACGCAAGAATAGGACTCTCACTTATCATTTCTTAGCCAAAACTTTAAAATAATTAAGTTAACTATATTCCTATTATTTCAAACAATAAGAGTTCGGTGTAGAACTTAAAAGTATTTGAAAAATAAATCCAAGTAGTCACAACCATATTACAATTCCCATTTCTTCAATTTCTACTTCTAAAAAGTAAAGTCCAAGCAACTCGAGCATTTAAGTGTTAGCAACCATTCATCTTCATTGTCAAATTGAGGAATAGTAGTGAGCTATGCCAAAGCAATGAGCAAGGAAAATCCATGAGCTAGCAATTAGCCAAGAACGGGCATAATTTCTACTTCTAAAAAGTAAAGCAAAGCTAAACACCGCTATGAGTTTGTAATAAAGACCATGTCAGGTAGGGCAGGTAGAAGCTACCAGTCATCAAAAGCCAAGCTAGCTAAGTATTTCAAACCTAGCAAGAATCTTAGTGAAACAAGTCGAGTCATGATCATGTGAAAGCTGCTCAAAACTATCCTTTCCTTATTGCAAAATTTGACACAATAGTCATCAAATTTCCTTGACAATTTTTGAAGTACTAAGCTATAACTACATACTCGGAGCAATAGAGACCTAGTCCTATCTTGCACTGGAAACGGGACAACTTGTTGAATTAAAAGAAAAAACTATTCCGGCCCTATAACTTCCATCATTTGGATTAAGGTTTCCTTAGCCAACACTTTTTTTCCCCTAACATATGTGAGGGCACAGCCGTTGGTGGATTCCTCTTCCAAGTGGAGAAGTTTCTAAACGTTTTTAGTGCGCGAGAATGGATAGTTACCTGACTAATTAGGTCCACCCATCCATGATTGACAACCTTAGTCAATCCCCACTTACCACCCCGCACTCACACATGATTCTTTGTTGTTTAATTACTACTACATTCTTGTCACAATTAAAACAATGATTTCTTTTAACTTTCATAACTGAATTTCATTAAGACAACCCTTGAAAAGAGTATTGAAAACATTCTTTTAGCAAACAAACATCTTTAGACTTAAGACAAGGTACTGTCATTCTGAAGTATCTCTGACTAGTAATGACTTGTCTCAAGACCACCTATACAAGGGTGAAAAAATGGCACCCATTCCTTATTTATAAAAACAGGGGTGGAAAAAACCATCACCCATAGTCGGGGCGCCCATACGCCAACCGGTTGCCCATACAACCGGGCGGTTCCTCTAGGATAAACTTGATATCCTAAGTAATATCCACAAGCACAAACAAGCACGGGGTAAAGACTCCACGCGCACTGAGGAAACCGACTCATCCATGGCGGAATCGCCATCATTACTCATTACATGGAGTAAAATATTCCAAAGAATCAGAGGTGTCTTGAGACAAGTTGTCTTAAGGACGATCAAACATTTCTTTCCTAGGTCAATCAGTCGTAACCCAATCATTTCTTTCCTATTTACAATCATTGCTCGTTGGTTTCTTGGAAGTTACCTTCCATTTACAGCCAGTTTATCCTTCCTAACCCTTACGTATGCAATGCTAATTTAGAAATAAACTTTAATCCAATTAAAGACTTAAGTGAACAAAATGGAAATCCACCTGTGACTGGTCGCCATGTGCTGCTGCGCTGGTACCTGCAGACTTTCCTCCGTAGGCCTATGACTAGGCCCAACCTCATGGTCATGAGTGGATTTATTTCTTTTGTTGCTAGTATCCTCTTCATCAGTAAGAGGATTTGCTCTGGTTCTCTTTGGAGCCATATTAGCAGCCTTTATAAAAGGACTTAATCGATTAGAGAATTAAATGAATAATCTCTTTTCTTCCTTTTTACACAAAAATAAGGATTTTTGGAATAAATAGGTATCCTTGTTAGTTATTGGATGAAATATTTCTCTTGTAACTTCCTTGTACTATTAGTATTTCCCCATAGTTATCATATAATTATGGGAGCTATTTTACAGAATTTCTCCTTAGTCTATATTTCAAGACTATCCTATTTTTGGCCTTAGTAAATTATGAGATTACTTACCCTAGAGAGAATTTGATATGTTCTATCTTTAAGAATTTTCTAGTTAACTCATAAAATTGGTTTATATCTTTCCCTAATATATTTATGATCTAATTTAGGTAAAATTGGCCGTCAGTAATTTGTTATACTAATTATTTAGGCCAAGGGAATTTTCCCAACCTTCAAGAGTGATTTATGAACTCTGCTAATTATTGGGTAATTATATAAATTCATTTACTAATTTCCTTTGCCCGGTTTATACACAAAATCGGTTACTTAAAAAAAAATAAGTATCTAAACTAATTATCTGAAGTTAAGATATTTTTCATGGGTTTCTCAAGATGTGTTTTACCTTTGATAATTATCTCAAAGGTTTTTGGATTAATTTGCCATTTTCCCCCCTTTTATTTTCCATTAATAATAGTGTTTTTCATTGAGATAATTAGTTATACTAATTATTGGAGATTAAGATATTTATCACAGGTTCCTTAACATGTGTTTTACCTCCGATAATTATTTGAAAGCTTTTGAAATTATTTTGTTATTTTCCCCTTTTTATTTTCCTATGAAAACAATGTTTTTCTATTGAGATAATTAGTTAAATTAATTATTTGATAGTAAGATAATTATCATGGATTTCAAAAGACATGTTTTTCCTTTGATAATTACTTCAAAGTTTTTTGGATTAGTTTCCTATTTCCCCCCTTGTATTTTTCCTTAAAAAGAGTGTTTCTCTGATATGATAATTAGTTAAACTAATTATTTCAGGTTAAGATAATTATCATAGGTTTATTAAGATGTGTTTTACCACTGATAGTTATCTCAAACCATTTTGTATTTGTTTGCTATTTGCACCCTTTTATTTTTCTTTAAAAACAGAGTAATTTTGCTAAGATAATTAGTTAAACTAATTATCAGAGGGTGAGATAATTATTATAGGTTTTATAAGATGTGTTTTTTCTTTGATAATCTCAAAGCATTCTGGATTAGTTTGCTATTTTCTCCCTTTTATTTTTTTCTAAAAACTGTGTAATTCTACTGAGATAATTAGCTAAACTAATTATCTGAAATTAATGTAATTGTAACGGGTTTCAAAAGATATTGTTTTCCTCTAAAAATTATCTCAAATCATTTTGGATTATTTTGCTATTTTCCCTCTTTTATTTTCTTCTAAAGTGTAATTCTACTGAGATAATTAGTTAAACTATTTATCTGAGTATAAGATAATAATCACGGGTTTTGTAAGATTTTTTTTTTCTCTGATAATTATCTCAAAGTATTTTAAATTATTTTTCTATTTCCCCTTTTCATTTTCTCCTAAAAATAGTGTAATTCTGCTAAGATAATTAGTTAAACTAATTATCTAAGGATAACATAATTATCATGGGTTTCATAGGATGTGTTTGTTCTTTGATAATTATCTGGAAGCATTTTAGATTAGTTTGCTATTTTTCCCCTTTTATTTTTGTTAAACTAATTGTCTTAGGTTATGAGAATTATCAGGGGTTCCATAAGATGTGATTTACCTTTGATAATTATCTCAAAGAATTTTGGATTAATTTTATCATTTTCCCCTTTACTTTTCTCTTTAAAAAAATGTAATTCTGCTTAAATAATTATAAAAATAACTCAAAAAATAATAAGATAATTTTCCTAGCATAATGACAATCTAATAGAGCTTTGATAATTATCTCATTTTAATCTAAATTTAATTAGTATAATTATCATTAATTTATGGTTAAAATGAGTAATTTTAACCCTAATATAATATATTAGTTAATTAGGTTAGTGTTTCTATGCTTAATCTCAATAATCAGCACACAAATTTCAATTAGGACAGAATTTTAGAGTATACATAGGTTTAATCTTCAATTAATTAAGAAAGAGGTAAATAGGTTAATGTAGTTTTACTAATTAAAAAAGGTTAGTGCTAATTACCGTTGATTAACCACCTAGAGCTTTGCTCTCTAGTGATTTCTACATAGAGGTTCCTCTAGATGAGAGAGAATGTACCAAGGCTCCGAGTCTAATTTTTTTGTGAAGGAAGGGGGTCTTTTATAGCTTTTTAGGGTCCCTGGACTGTTTTTGGCAGGTTTTGGCACCTCAAGCAAGGCCCGAGCTTCCAACTAACCCCACCTGCTGCTAACTTTGTCCGGAGTAGGTTCCACACAACTCCACACAGCCACCCAGCTTCCAGAATCGAGTTCTGCTAATTTTCCTGATTTTTAATGATGAAAATTGGAAATATCTGTAATTTCTAGAATCTTAGGATAAAAAAGTCTTTAGCAATAATAATTACTGAAACCATCCTTCTTCCAAAGGCAAATTTGCCACTTCAAAACGTCTACGAGGTTTTCTCTTCCATCTGGCTTCCAATTTTAGTTAACTAATTAAATTCCTAGTGTAACCTTTCAGAGCTCGTAACTTTTCCAGATTTTATGGATATTCGATTCTGAAAAATTCTAACCATAGTAAAGCTCTGGTTATGATTCCAAAAATAACCAATATCAGCCATAATTGGTTCATTCTACAGTGTTTTCTCAATAACCAAGTTAAATTTAATAGGCTTTGTACAATTTCTAAGGTTTCAGAAACTGCAAAGCTTACAATCACCCCAACTTAAGGAATTGAGATGTCCTCATCTCAACAGAATTTGGGGAAATCTTTGAGAAGTGATAGTTCGTCCTCCTATGTGGTGTCTTCAATGGGGTAGTCCTTCTATTTTACTAAATGTTCCCTGATTACTCTTTTCGTAGACTTCTTTCCCTAGTATCGAGAATACAATCTGGTTGGAGTTTAAGAATACCTTGCTTCTGTATCACAATCTGTTCGTTGTCTAGAGTGTGATTGGGATTTGGGATATAGGATTTTAGAAGACTGATATGGAATATATTATGGACCTTGAGGTGTTCAGGTAGTTTTAATTTGTAAGCTTGATCACTGATTACTTTAATCACTTCATAAGGTCAACAATATCTGGGGCTTAGTTTTTTGTTATTTTCCCAAGGACAAATTGCTTCTCTTTGGACGTACCCTAAGGAATACTTTATCCCCTTGTTTGAAAAACCGATCAGACCGTTTTTTATCAGCATAATGTTTTTGGCGGTCCTTAGCTGCCTAAATGTCCTGTCGTATGGCTTTGGTTTGGGCATCCATCTCCTCCAACATCTGTTTTGAAGCTCTACTCTTGTAGTAGGGTTAGAAAAGTTTAGGGGTGATATACATTCATGCCCATAAAGTGCATTAAATGGTGACATCCCAATACTTTTATGGAATGCGGGATTATAGGCAAATTCCACCAGAGGAAGAAATTGTATCCATTTCCGGGGTTCTCTACTATAGTAGGCTCTAAGGATGTCTTCAATAACTTGATTCACTCTTTTCGTCTGGCTGTCCGTCTGAGGGTGATAGGCTGTACTGAAACATAGCTGGGTACCTAAGGATTCAAATAAAGCTTTCCAAAATTTTGAAGTAAATTTTGCATCTCTGTCTCACTGACTATTCTCTTAGGAAGTCCGTGTAATCTAAATATCTCTTTGATAAATAAATGGCTTATGTCTGATGCAGTGTAAGTTGTTTTCACAGGCATCACATGAGATACTTTAGTCAGCATATCTACTACCACCATAATGGAGTCGTAACCCCCTTGAATAGTAGAAAGGCCTGTTACAAAGTCCATGCTAATGAGTTCCCACTTCATTTGAGGAATGTCTAGAGGTTGAAGTTTTCCTGGCATCATTAATCGTTCAGTTTTAATCCTTTGACAGGAAAGACATTGTTTGATGTAGCGAAGTATATCTCCTTTCATTCCTGGCCAAACATAGTTTTTTCTTATGGAATTAAGGGTCTTTGCATAGCCAGGATGGCCGACGATTGGAGCATTATGTCCTTCATAAAGGATTAACTCCTTTAATGTTGGATCTTAGGAATGTAAAGCTGATACTTATAATAGAGAATCCCATCCTCAAGTGAATAATCCTTGATTTGATCTTTCTATTTCTCTTTTAGGTCCCGTTGATTGATAACCTGTAGGATTTTTTGATAATCCTCATCTTCCAGGGAGGCTTCCTTAACCTTGATTAGGATTGGATTGTCGACTGTGGAAATGGCCCCAAGAAAAACCTTACGGCTAAGGGCATCAACAACCACATTCTCTTTTCCTGGTTTATATTTTATTTCAAATTCCTGTAAGAGTTCTATCCATCTTCTCTGCCTCATGTTGAGTGTTGCTTGTGAAAAAATCCATTTTAGACTATGATGATCAGTGATTAACTGAAACTTTCCTCCTAGAAGATAGTGCCTCTAGAGTTTAAGAGCATGGATGACGGCTAGGAGTTCCAGATCAGGAGTTGGATAATTCGACTTGTGGATTCTTAATTGTCGAGAAGTAAAGGCGACTGGTCTGCCTTCTTGGTTTAAGACTCCTCCTATAGCAAGATCGCTCACATTTGTTACTACTTCAAACTCTTGAGTGAAGTCAGGAAGTTTGAGTACAAGGGCTGATGTGAGATTTTGTTTTAGTTTGAGGAAACAGTGCTCCTGTTCTTTTTTCCATTTAAGTTTGGCTGTCTTTTTAAGTAGCTGCATCAAGGGTGCAACGACGACTGCATAATCTTTGATGAAGATTCTATACCATCCTGTAATGCCCAAGAATACTCGAGTCTCACTGACTGTCTTGGGTTGTGGCCAATCTATTATGTCCTTAATCTTTGCGGGGTCTATGGAGATTCCTTCAGGGTTTTTTTTTAAAAACCCAAGATAACTAACTTCGGATGTGAAGAACACACATTTACTCATCTTGGCATATAACTGATGTTGGCGTAGAAGATAAAGTACTTTACGTACATGGCCTTCCCGCTCTTTTTCATCTCTGGAATATACCAAGATATCGACGAAAAATACCAACACAAAATCATCCAGATATTATCTGAATATATCCTGCATGAGACTGTTAAAAGTAGCTGGAGCATTTGTAAGACTAAAAGGCATCACGATGAACTCATAATGCCCATACCGGATGTTGAATGCAGTTTTGTAAATATCTGCCTTCTTAATCCAGATTTGATGGTAACCTCATCTGAGCTCAACTTTTGTGAATACCTTGGCTCCATGTAATCTATCAAGTAATCCGTCGATGTGAGGAATAGGATACTTATTCTTACTGATACCTGGTTAAGTCCCCTATAATCGATGCAGAGACGTAAAGATCCATCCTTCTTCTTTCGGAATAGAACAGGCGCTCCCCAGGGTGAAATTCTTGGTCTTATGAATCCTTGTTCAATAAGATGACGAAGCCGTTTTTTTAATTCAATAGCTTCAGGGAGGGACATTTTGTAGGGTCTTTTTTGAAATTGGTTCACTACCTGGAAAGGTTTCTATTTCGTGTTCTATGTCCCTTGGAGGAGGTAAATTTGAGAGATCTTTCAAAAATATATCTGAAAAGCCATTCTGGAGTTGTGTTGTCCCTTGAATCATCAGCCTTATTAAGTTTTACTACAAAGATTTGTTGCCCCTTTCGTAACCCCTTCAAAAGTCGACTAGCCTTAACTAAATTAGCCTTAGGCTTCCCATTTGATCCTGGTACTAATGTTTCTTCACCTAAGTGATTTTTGAAGGATAGGTTCCCTTGAGCATAGTGAATATGGGCTTGATTTTTTATTAACCAATCCATTCCTAGAATACTGTCATTGATTCCTACTGGTAGAGCCCAAAAGTAAGATGATGTAAGGATTCCTCCAACTTCCCCCGCTGTAAATGGAGATAGAACCTCTTTCCCATTTGCTAGTTCTACCACTAATTTCTTAGTGGGGTATTGGTTCAATTTAAGTTTCCTTAAACATTTAGGGGAGAGAAAAGAGTGTGTGCTGCCACAATCTATAAGTAGTTCAAATTTTTCACCTTCTCTATTGGTAGTGGTTTGGATGACATCATACTACTGCCGAGCTCCAGGGTTATCAATGGCGGCAAAAAGAGTAGCTCTTTTGTCTTCTTCATCCAGCAAAGTTGGCTCTCCTACTGCAGCATAAGCTCTGGCTCCTCTACCTCTTCCTCTGCCTCGTCCTCTATTTCCTCTTCCTCTTTGATTATTTCATTGTCCTATCTGAGTCTGAGGAGTGGTTCCAGTAGCAACTCGGGGATTTTGCCCCTCGGGGAATTTTCTCATGTAGTGCCCCATTCGATTGCATCCATAACATCTGATATTTGGAAACGTCTCCTCTATAGTGGTTGTAACTGACACTGCCCTTCGTTGATTTCCTTGGTTGTAATTTCCCCTTGCTCTTCCTCTAAAGTTATTGTAGTTATAATAGTTCCTTGCAGGGGGGTTTCCTTCAGCTGCAAGTGGTTTAGCTCTCAAAAGAGCATCTTGAATAGATATGGGTCTCATAGCTTCTAAGCGGGTACTTAAAGTTTTGTTTAGACCCTGGCAGAAACGAGCAATCTGTTGTTGCATTGTCATTGGTGGTGCATAACATTGTAAAGAAACATATTTGGTGTAGTACTCTTCCAAAGTAATCCCTAACTGTTTGAGGGCAAAAAGTTCATTCATTTTGATAGCTTGATGAGCTGGAGGAAGATATCTTTCTTTCACTGCCTGCTTCATGCTTTCCCAGGATGGACTAATGGAAGGGTTATCTCTACAGTATTGTTTGCACCAGAGTTTTGCATCTCCAGTGAGTCGAAACATTCCTAGCATTGCCTGATTTTCAGAAGCAGTTCCTGCTGCCAAGAAATAATCATCCATGGCGTCGAGCCAGGCTTCGGCATCACGTTCTAAGTCGGTTCCCTCTCCCTTGAAAGTTGAGAGTTGAACCTGTTTTAGTAGTAGTTTCTTTTATTGGATGGGAGTGTAGATGCTTTTTGCATTACCCTGGGTTTTTAATTAATGAAGATCTTTTAGTGATAACAATAATTTTGTCTTGTCATGCAATTTTTCTAATCTATATACTTTCAAAATTTTGAATAAAAACAAAAATCCGACAATTACTATAACCATCCCAATTAAACTATACAAAACATGTCATTTTCATAAAACCATGGTATATACAAGAGTTATTACAATCACTCACTCATACTATGTACAAGATGGACTCATGCTATATACAAGATGTAACTCTCTATACCAAAATCCTCTTAACCACTGGTGGGTCTGACAGGGGATCAAAAAATATAACATCTTTTGGTCCCCTAAATTTTGGGCCTACCCTCATGGGTCTGATCCTACCTGGTTATATTGCTTTGGCTATCTGATCATATACCCACTGATTTTGTGACACTTCTACCCCATCTATAGTAATGGTCTGATCTTGATCTTCCGGTCCCAGTGAAAAAGAAAACTTTGATGGTCCGAAGTGTTTCAGCCCACTTGAGTCTTTTCAAATTGAGTGCCAAACCTTCTATCTGTCCCGCATCAATCAGGAAAATTCCACCAAACTATGACCAACTGATTCCCCATGTAGGAGGAGGGGAAAACATTTCATCTAATAATTGCATGATGCTCTTGCGAAATAAAAATTTACTTGAGTTGCAAGCAGCTTCGAACATGATGTTGAAAATCATAAACTTTCGGTAAGCTTGGCGGATATTTTCCTATGTTGATAGGGAAATTCTCATCTCGCAACATACTATAATTAAAAATGCAATATAACTTGTGCCTATTTTGTCAACTTTTCATCCTAGGGTTAGGACCTTGTTAAACCATGCTCTGATACCACTTGTGATGACCCCAAACCTGCCGACATCAAAAACGGGATGGGACCCTTGACAGGTCTCTAGGCCTAATAAAATCTGAGTCCCTAAACAAGAAGAATTCCAGGGAATTCAGCCTTACCATTGATAATGGTTAAGGTTGATAGCCCTAGAAGGAGACCTAGTCCTATCTCACAGTGAAACCGAGACACCTTGTTGAATTAAAAAAAAAACTATTCAGGCCCTATAACTTCTATCATTCGGATTAAGGTTTCCTTAGCCAACACTTTTTCCCCCCTAACATATGTGGGGGCACGGCCGTTAGTGGATTCCTCTTCCAAGTGGAGAAGTTTCTAAACATTTTAAGTGCACGGGAATGGATAGTTACCTGATTAATCAGGTCCACCCGTCCATGATTGACAACCTTAGTCAATCCCCACTTACCACCCCGCACTCACACATGATTCTTTGTTGTTTAATTACTACTACATTCGTGTCACAATTAAAACAATGATTTCTTTTAACTTTCATAACTGAATTTCATTAAGACAACCCTTGAAAACAGTATTGAAAACATTCTTTTAGCAAACAAACATCTTTAGACTTAAGACAAGATATTGTCATTCTGAAGTATCTCTGACTAGTACTGACTTGTCTCAAGACCACCTATAGAGCCGTGAAAAAACGGCACCCATTCCTTATTTATAAAAAGCGGGGTAGGAAAAACCATCACCCATAGTTGGGGCGCCCATACATCAACCAGTTTCCCATACAACCGGGTGGTTCCTCTATGATAAACTTGATATCCTAAGTAATATCTACAAGCACAAACAAGCACGGGGTAAAGACTCCACCCGCACTGAGGAAACCGACTCCTCCATGACGGAATCGCCGTCATTACTCATTACGTGGAGTAAAATATTCCAAGGAATCAGAGGTGTCTTGAGACAAACTGTCTTAAGGATCATCAAACATTTCTTTCCTAGGTCAATCAGTCGTAACCCAATCATTTCTTTCCTATTTACAATCATTGCTCATTGGTTTCTTGGAAGTTACTTTCCATTTACAGCGAGTTTTTCTCTCCTAACCCTTACGTATGCAATGTTAATTTAGAAATGAACTGTAATCTAATTAAAGACTTAAGTGAACAAAATGGAAATGCACTTGTGGCTAGTTTCCATGTGCTGCTGCGCTGGTGCCTACATACTTTCCTCCGTAGGCCTATGACTAGGCCCAACCTCATGGTCATGAGTTGCTTTATTTCTTTTGTTGCTAGTATCCTCTTCATCTGTAAGAAGATTTTCTCTGGTTCTCTTTGGAGCCATAGTGGCAACCTTTATAAAAGGACTTAATCGATTAGAGAATTAAATGTATAATCTCTTTTCTTCCTTTTTACCGAAAAATAAGGATTTTTGGAATAAATAGGTATCCTTGTTAGTCATTGGACGAGTAATTTCTCTTGTAATTTCCTTGTACTATTAGTATTCCCCCATAATTATCATATAATTATGGGAGCTATTTTACTGGATTTCTCCTTAGTCTATATTTCAAGACTATCCTATTTTTGGCCTTAGTAAATTATGAAATTACCTATCTGCTAGTGGATTACTTACCCCAGAGAGAATTATATATGTTCTATCTTTAAGAATTTTTGGGTTAACTCATAAAATTGATTTATAACTTTTCCCTTCTATATTTATGGTCTAATTTAGGTAAAATTAGTCGACATTAATTTGTTATACTAATTAATTAGGCTATGGTAATTTTCCCAACCTTCAAGAGTGATTTTTGACCTTTGCTAAGTATTGGGTAAATATATAAATTCATTTACTAAATTTCTTTTCCTGGGTTATAAACAAAATCAGTTACTTTTAATGAAAATAAGTATCTAAACTAATTATCTGAGGTTAAGATATTTATCACGGGTTCCTCAAGATGTGTTTTACCCCCGATCATTATCTCAAAGCATTTTGGATTATTTTGCTATTTTCCCCCTTTTATTTTCTCCTAAAAACAATGTAATTCTGCTGAGATAATTAGTTAAACTAATTGTCTAAGATTAAGATAATTATCATGTGTTTCATAGGATATGTTTGTCCTCTGATAATTATCTCAAAGCATTTTGGATCAGTTTCTATTTTCTCCCTTTTATTTTCTCCTAAAAATAGTGTAATTTTGCTGAGATAATTAGTTAAACTAATTATCTGAGGTTAAGATAATGATCACAGGTTTCATAAGATGTGTTTTTCCTCTGATTATCTCAAAGCGTTGTGGATTAGTTTGCTATTTTCCCTCTTTTATTTTCCCCAAAAAATAGTGTAATTCTGTTGATATAATTAGTTAAACTAATTCTCTAAGGTTAAGATAATTATCACGGGTTTCATAAGATGTAATTTACCTCTGATAATTATCTCAAAGCATTTTGGATTAATTTGATGACTCGCCCCTTTACTTTTCTCTTAAAAACAATGTAATTTTGCTTAAATAATTATCTCAACAAAATTACACTCTAACACAGCTTTGATAATTATCTCAATTTAGTCTAAATTTAATTAGTATAATTATCATTAATTTATTGTTAAAATGAGTAATTGCAACCCTAATATAATATAATAATTAATTAGCTTAGTATCCCTAAGCTTAATCTCAATAATCAGCAGAGAATTTTGAATTAGGAGAGAATTTTAGAGTATACATAGGCTTAATCTTCAATTAATCAAGAAAAAGGTAAATAGGTAAGCCTAGTTTTACTAATTAAAAAAGGTTAGTGCTAATTACCGTTGATTAACCAACTAGAGCTTT
Source organism: Adiantum capillus-veneris (assembly GCF_014529385.1). Classification (NCBI taxonomy): domain Eukaryota; kingdom Viridiplantae; phylum Streptophyta; class Polypodiopsida; order Polypodiales; family Pteridaceae; genus Adiantum; species Adiantum capillus-veneris. The sequence goes on along the minus strand of NC_140941.1, from coordinate 76,221,163 downwards.
TCTCTCTGGGATTTTTGCGTAGAGGTCCCTCTAGATGAGAGAGAATGTACCAAGGCTCCGAGTCTAATTTTTTGTGAAGGAAGGGGGTCTTTTTATAGCTTTTCAGGGCCCCTGGGCTGTTTCTGGCAGGTTTTGGCACCTCAAGCAAGGCCCCATCTTCCAACTAGCGCCACCTGCTGCTAATTTTGTCCCAGGCAGGTTCCACATGGCTCCGCACAGTCCCCCCCAGCTTTGAGAATCAATTTCTACTAATTTTTCTGATTTTTAATGATGAAAATTGAAAATATCTGCAATTTGTAGAACCTTAGGATAAAAAATTCTTTAGCAATAATAATTATTGAAACCATACAGTTTTACTTAACTAATTAAATTCCTAGTGTAACCTTTCAGAGGCCGTAACTTTTCCATATTTTATCAAAATCTGATTCTGAAAAATTCTAACCATAGTAAAGCTCTGGTTACGATTCCAAAAATACCAATATCAGCCATAGTTGGATCATTCTATAGTGTTTTCTCAATAACCAAGTTAAATGTAACAGGCTTCGTCCAATTTCTAAGGTTTCAGAACTGAAAACCTTATAATCACCCCAACTTAAGGAATTGAGATGTCCTCATCTCAACCGAATTTGGGGAAATCTTTGAGAAGTGATATTTCATCCTCCCATGTGGCGTCTTTAGTGGGGTAGTCCTTCCATTTTACTAAACGTTCCCTGATTATTCTGTTTCGTAGATTTCTTTCCCTAGTATCGAGAATACAATCTGGTTGGAGTTCAAGAATTCCTAGCTTCTGCATCACAATCTGTTCGTCGTCTAGAGTGTGATTGGGATTCTTTCCTAGGATGGACTAATGGAAGGGTTATCTCTACAATATTGTTTACATAGGAGTTTTGCATCTCCAGAGAGTCGAAACATTCCTAGCATTGCCTGATTTTCAGAAGCAGTTCCTGCTGCCAAGAAATAATCATCCATGGCGTCGAGCTAGGCTTCGGCATCACGTTCTAAGTTGGTTCCCTCTCGCTTGAAAGTTGGGACTTGAACCTGTTTTAGTAGTAGTTTCTTTTCCTGGGTGGGAGTGTAGAGGCTTTTTGCATTACCCTCGGTTTTTAATTAATGAAGATCTTTTAGTGATAAAAATAATTTTTTGTTGTCATGCAATTTTTCTAATCTATATACTTTCAAAATTTTGAATGAAAAAAGAAATCCGACAATTACTATAACCATCCCAATTAAACTACACAAAGCATGTCATTTTCATAAAACCATGGTATATACAAAAGTTAATACAATCACTCACTCATACTATGTACAAGATGGACTCATGCTATATACAAGATGTAACTCTCTATAACAAAATCCTCTTAACCACTGGTGGGTCTGACAGGGGATCAAAAAATATAACATCTTTTGGTCCCTAAATTTTGGGCCTACCCTCATGGGTCTGATCCTACCTGGGTATATTGCTTTGGCTATCTGATCATATACCCACTGATTTTGTGACACTTCTACCCCATCTATAGTAATGGTATGATCTTGATCTTCAGTCCCACTGAAAAAGAAAACTTCACTGGTCCGAAGTGTTTTTGCCCACTTGAGTCTTTTCAAATTCAGTGCCAAACCTTCTATCTGTCCCGCATCAATCAGGAAAATTCCACCAAATTGTGACCAGCTGATTTCCCATGTAGGAGGAGGGGAAAACATTTCATCTAATAATTGCATGATGCTCTTGCGAAATAAAATTTACTGGAGTTGCAAGCAGCCTCGAACATGATGTTGAAAATCATAAACTTTCTGTAAGCTTGGCGGATATTTTCCTGTATTCATAAGAAAATTCTCATTTCACAACATACTATAATTAAAAATGCAATATAACTTGTGCCTATTTTGTTAACTTTTCATCCAATGGTCAGGACTTTGTTAAACCATACTTTGATACCACTTGTGATGACCCCAAACCCGCCGACATCAAAAACGGGATGGGACCCTTGCAGGTCTCTAGGCCTAATAAAATCTGAGTCCCTAAACAAGAAGAATTCCAGGGAATTCAGCCTTACCATTGATAATGGTTTAGGTTGATAGCCATAGAAGGAGACCTAGCCCTGTCTCGCAGTGAAAACAAGACAACTTGTTGAAAAAAAAAAAACTATTCCGGCCCTATAACTTCCATCATTCGGATTAAGGTTTCCTTAACCAACGTTTTTTCCCCCATAACATATGTGAGGGCACAGTCGTTGGTGGATTCCTCTTTCAAGTGGAGAAGTTTCTAAATGTTTTTAGTGTGCGAGAATGGATAGTTACTTGACTAATCAGGTCTGTTCGTCCATGATGACAACTTTAGTCAATCCCCACTTACCACCCCTCACTCACACATGATTCTTTGTTGTTTAATTACTACTACATTCTTGTCACAATTAAAAGAATGATTTCTTTTAATTTTCATAACTAAATTTCATTAAGACAACCCTTGAAAACAGTATTGAAAAATTTCTTTTAACAAACAAACATCTTTAGACTTAAGACACGGTACTGTCATTCTGAAGTATCTCTGACCAGTACTAACTTGTCTCAAGACCACCTATACATCGGTGAAAAAACGGCACCCATTCCTTATTTATAAAAAGCGGGGTAGGAAAAACCATCACCCATAGTTGGGGCGCCCATACGTCAACCGGTTGCCCATACAACCGGGTGGTTCCTCTATGATAAACTTGATATCCTAAGTAATATCCACAAGCACAAACAAGCACGGGGTAAAGACTCCATGCGCACTGAGGAAACCGACTCATCTATGACGGAATCGCCATCATTACTCATTACCTGGAGTAAAATATTCCAAGGAATCAGAGGTGTCTTTAGACAAACTATCTTAAGGATCATCAAACATTTCTTTCCTAGGTCAATCAATCGTAACCCAATCATTTCTTTCCTATTTACAATCATTGCTCATTGGTTTCTTGGAAGTTACTTTCCATTTACGGCGAGTTTATCTCTCCTAACCCTTACGTATGCAATGTTCATTTAGAAATGAACTGTAATCTAATTAAAGACTTAAGTGAACAAAATGGAAATCCACTTGTGGTTGGTCGCCATGTGGTGCTGCGCTGGTGCCTACATACTTTCCTCCGTAGGCCTATGACTAGGCCCAACCTCATGGTCATGAGTGGCTTTATTTCTTTTGTTGCTAGTATCCTCTTCATCTGTAAGAAGATTTCCTCTGGTTCTCTTTGGAGCCATAGTGGAAGCCTTTATAAAAGGACTTAATCGATTAGAGAATTAAATGTATAATCTCTTTTCTTCCTTTTTACCAAAAAATAAGAATTTTTGGAATAAATAGGTATCATTGTTAGTTATTGGATGAGGTATTTCTCCTATAACTTCCTTGTAATATTAGTATTCCCCCATAATTATCATATAATTATGGGAGCTATTTTACAGGATTTCTCCTTAGTCTATATTTCAAGACTATCCTATTTTTGGCCTTAGTAAATTATGAGATTACCTATCTACTAGTAGACTACTTAACCTAGAGAGAATTTGATATGTTCTATCTTTAAGAATTTTTGGGTTAACTCATAAAATTGATTTATAACTTTTCCCTTCTATATTGATCACGTGAGCAGTGGTGATGGATTTGTTAGAGAGGCATTGTAGACGATAAGTGTTGGAGCGGGGCTTTTGAAGGACTACATAGGGTCCCAGCCAACGATGTAGTAGGGATTCGCTGAGCCCTTTGCGACGTAGGGGGTAGTACAACGGGACGTGATCTCCTTCTTTGTATGTGACTACAATGCAACCACTATCGTATGCCTTTAACTGTTGTCATTGTGCCTATTGAAGGTTCTGAAGCAATGCATTGCAAAGTAAGGGTTGCACTCTTTGTAGGTGATGTAACCAGTCTACTGCGTCCATTTTCATTGGCTGGATTTTGAAATACTGCAGATCAGGTGGGAAGCGAGGATTGCGCCCATACAATGCTCTGAAAGGGCTGACTCGTGTTGAGGATTGGACGGATGTGTTGTACGCATGAGCGGCATATGGAAGAACCTGGTCCCAATCTTGATGGAGAGGGTCTACAAAAGCTGCAATCATCTGTTTAAGGGTGTGATTCATCCTCTCAGTGAGTCCATTGGTTTGTGGATGATAAGGAGACGTGAAAAGCTGATGAATGCCCAGTGATTGTGTAAGGACTTGTAGGACTTCAGCTTTAAATTGTGGACCCTGATCTGATAATAGTCGGAGAGGACAACCATGGTTGAAAATGAGCTTGTGTAGGAGAGCATGAGCAATTGTTTGTGCACAGACATTGGGAAGAGCTATAGCTTCACACCATCATGTCAAGTATTCAATGATCACCAACATATAGCGATTACCTTGTGAAGAAGTGGAAAAAGGTCCCATGAAATCCCAGCCGACTAATTCAAAGGGTTCATGTGCCAGTATAGGGGATAAGTGACCTGGTTTGTCAGAAGGTGATTTGATGGCTTGACAAACAGGACAGTGCTGTATGAAATTTGAAACGATATGACGCATTTTCGGCCAATAAAAGTGCTTCCTAAGCTTGGCTAGAACCTTATGGAACCCCAAATGTCCCGACATTGGATGACTGTGATAATAGGCCAAGTATTGAGGGTGTAATTTAGCAGGTACATAGACACGGAGCTCTTGCCCAGGGCAAGAATAGTATAAGACATGATCTATGATTACAAATTGTCTGTGAGATGGTGTAAGAATCTTGGACTGCAAATAGTGAGTGATTTCCTTGATATCTGGGTCTTGTTGCTGAAGAGCTGCCATCTGAGCTAAGCTGGTTGATAGCTCTATAGGGTCGGGTGAAAATTGAGTGGCTTGTAGTTCAACATGAGATAACCCATCTGTGACATAGTTACTAGATCCTTTGCGGTACTCCAGTCGAAAGGTATACTCCTGAAGAGCCGAAACCCACCTTAAAAGACGACTAGGTGGGTGATTTTTGTGTATGAGTGGTACTAGAGGTTGGTGATCACTTTCGACGACAAATTTAGATCCATGGAGATATGGATGAAATTTAGCAAAAGCCCATACAATTGCTAGCAGCTCTTTCTCTGTCGTGGAGTAGTTGGTTTTGGCTAGAGTGAGTGAACGACTTATGAATGAGATTGGTCGCCACCGAGTATGCTCATCTTGCTATAATAGCACAGCCCCTAAATTTACTAGATTTCTTCTTAGTCTATATTTCAAGACTATCCTATATTTGGCCTTAGTAAATTATGAGATTACCTATCTGCTAGTGGATAACTTAACCTAGAGAGAATTTGATATGTTCTATCTTTAAGATTTTTTTGGTTAACTCATAAAATTGATTTATAACTTTTTCCTTCTATATTTATGGTCTAATTTAGGTAAAATTAGCCAACAATAGTTTGTTATACTAATTATTTAGGCTAAGGTAACTTTCTCAACCTTCAAGAGTGATTTCTGACCTTTGCTAATTATTGGGTAATTATATAAATTCATTTACTAATTTCCTCTCCCCGATTTACACACAAAGTCGGTTACTTTTAATGAAAATAAGTATCTAAACTATTATCTGAGGTTAAAATATTTATCACGAGTTCCTCAAGATGTATTTTACCTCTGATAATTATCTCAAAGGTTTTTGGATTAATTTGTCATTTTTTTCCTTTTATTTTTCCTTAAAAATAGTGTTTTTCTATTGAGATAATTAGTTAGACTATTTATCTGAGGTTAAGATATCTATCATGGGTTTCTTAAGATGTATTTTACCTCTAATAATTATCTCAAAGCTTTTTAAATTAGTTTTTTATTTTCTCCTTTTTATTTTTTCATAAATATAATGTCTTTCTACTTAGATAATTAGCCAAACTAATTATCTGAAGTTAAGATAATAGTCACAGGTTTCAAATGATATATTTTTCCTCTGATAATTACCTCAAAGCTTTTTGGATTAGTTTCCTATTTCCCCCTTGTATTTTCCCTTAAAAACAATGTTTCTCTAATGATATAATTAATTAAACTAATTATTTGAGATTGAGATAATTATCATAGGTTTAATAAAATATATTTTACCATTGATAGTTATCTCAAAGCATTTTGAATTAGTTTGCTATTTTTCCACTTTTATTTTTCTTTAAAAACAGAATAATTCTCCTGAGATAATTAGTTAAACTAATTTTCTGAGGGTAAGATAATTATAACAAGTTTCATAAGATGTGTGTTTTCTTTGATAATTATCTCAAAGAATTTTGGATTATTTTGCTATTTTTCCCCTTTATTTTCCCTTAGAAACAGTGTAATTCTATAGAGATGATTATATAAAATAATTATCTGAGATTAAGGTAATTACCACGTGTTCCATAAGATGTATTTTCTTTCTAAAAATTATGTCAAAGTATTTTGAATTAGTTTGCTATTCTCCCCCTTTTATTTTCTCATAAAAACAGGATTATCCTCCTGAGATAATTAGTTAAACTTATTATTTGAGGTTAAGATAATTATCACGGGTTCTATAAGATGTGTTATTCCTTTGATAATTATCTCAAAACATTTTGGACTAGTATGCTATTTTTCCCCTTTTATTTTCTCATAAAAATAGTGGAATTCTGCTGAGATAATTAGTTAAACTAATTATCTGATATTAAGATAATTATCATGCATTTCATAAGATGTGTTTGTCCTATGATAATTATATCAAAGCATTCTAGATTAATTTTTTATTTTCCCCCTTTTATTTTTCTCAAAAAATAGTGTAATTCTGTTGAGATAATTAGTTAAACTAATTGTTAGAGGTTAAGATAATTATCACGGGTTTCATAAGATGTGATTTACCTATGATAATTATCTCAAAGCATGTTGGATTAATTTTCCTCCTTTACTTTTCTCTTAAAAAGAGTGTAATTCTGCTGAAATAATTATAAACATTACTCAAAGAATTAAAAGATAATTTTTTTAGCATAATGATAATCTAACACAGCTCTGATAATTATCTCATCTTAATCTAGATTTAATTAGTATAATTATCATTAATTTATGATTAAAATGAGTAATTTCAATCCTAATATAATATAATAATTAATTAGCTTAGTGTCCCTAAGCTTAATCTCAATAATCAGCAAAGAATTTTGAATTAGGAGAGAATTTTAGAGTATACATAGGTTTAACTTCAATTAATTAAGAAAAAGATAAATAGGTTAACCTAGTTTTACTAATTAAAAAAGGTTAGTGCTAATTACCGTTGATTAAAAAACTAGAGCTTTGCTTTCTAGTGATTTCTGCGTAGATGTCCCTGTAGATGAGAGAGAATGTACCAAGGCTCCGAGTCTAATTTTTTGTGAAGGAAGGAGGTATTTTTATAGCTTTTCAGGGCCCCTAGGCTGTTTCTGGCACCTCAAGCAAGGCCCCAACTTCCAACTAGCACCACTTGCTGCTAATTTCATCCCGTGAAAGTTCCACACAGCTCCACACAACCACCCCAGCTTCCAGAATTGATTTCTGCTAATTTCCTTGATTTTTAATGATGAAAATTAAAAATATATGCAATTTCTAGAACCTTAGGATAAAAAAGTCTTTAGCCATAATAATTATTGAAACCATACAGTTTTACTTAACTAATTAAGTTCCTAGTGTAACCTTTCAAAGCCCGTAACTTTTCCAGATTATATCGGAATCTGATTCTGAAAAATTCTAACCATAGTAAAGCTCTGGTTACGGTTCCAAAATTACCAATATCAGCCATAATTGGATCATTCTACAGTGTTTTCTCAATAACCAAGTTAAATTTAACAGGCTTTGTACAATTTTTAAGGTTTCCAAAACTGGAAACCTTACACCTCCTAAGAAATTGGATGGACCAATACACTCGCTATGGAGTACACTTTGTCTGCGATCTTTAGACAACAAACCTAATGACTGTAGTTCTAGCAAAGGTTGACATGTGCTAGGTGGATTGGATGAAGAACCTAAATGGGGTTTCCAGTCACTGTTGTTGTGGTTCCTTCACTTGCCTAATTTCATATAGAAAATAAAAAATTTTCTTTCAGTTTTATTAAATTTGTCTAAATTTCATATATTTTTTGAGGGAAAGACCACATTTAAATAGATAGTCTACTTGAGTATAATGATCGCAAAAACGTTATCTAATATCGGCTCACAAACCCTTAAAAACTCCTATTGGAGTACAATGTTCATGCAAATATTATTTGATAGTAGCTCACAAAGCCGTAAAACTCCTATTGGAGTACAATATAACCATTGTTTGTTCATGTGCAGGTTTTGGGAGAAACTATGCAACAGTCTCACGAAGTTTGTCATTAGAAACAAACATCAAGCTTTACTTATATACTCATCATATTGATGAGGTACTAGGCCTATACTCAATGGGTTTACTACCCCATTATGGTGGCTAAGAAAGGGTAGGTGAGTGTGCGTGCACACACACACACACACATTTGTACATACGATTGTTAGTCTCTAACTCTAACCAATATGTACCTCATCTAACCAAGAAAACGCAAAATCTTCCAATGCATTTTTTGCCATGCCCATCAAGAGGGGTGATGGGGCTCTTGATGTAAATAAATGTAGATAAAAGAAGAAGAGAATGTAGAACTTATTTTCAATGGAATATTTTTTGATCCTTTAACACTAATTCTCTAATTGGACACTTAAGTGTCCTGTTTTCTTTCCAAGTTTTGGCAATTTATTTGTCAAGGTAGAAAGAAGTTCTTTACTCGTTGCTTCTACCATAGGCTGGTTATGAGGGAAAGAAAACAGTGGATTTTTCTTCATGTCAAAAATACAATCCCTATGTAGAGAATTATGGTAAATTTGAAATAATAAATTTTAGTAAAATTTCAAGCTGTTTTACCCAAAAAGTCATAAAATTCTTATATCTTTTTGTAGAGATGACCTTTTTTATGTTTATAAAAGCCACGTGTTAGTACTTAGTGTTACAAAACAACGGAATGCCCTTCAAAGACTACTTTCTAAATCACATGCAAGTTAAAGACATAATTTCAAACTTGAGCAGGTGCTGAATAAGAGCATAATTTGATCTTCCAAAGGTCCCCTCATGGAATTGGGGCTATTCTAGTGCAATTTGACAACTACAAATGACTTTATATGTTGAAACCAAGAAATTACGTATTTTTTTGGCTTCCTAACTCAATTAAACATCGTTGCTTGAGCTCTATTTTGAATTTTTCAATGTGCAAAAACTCTTAAAAATCTTAAATTTTTCATAATAACATTTAAACCAAGGCTTTATGCACCCCAATTGTGTATGCATCACGTACTTTGATACATTTAGTTGATCCACGTGGAAAGTTTGATATTATTTGAGGTTTTGAATGCTTATGTCTCAAGAATGAAAATATCAAATTTTTCTCTTACGCAGTTTTGAATATTTAAAATGATACAATAATTGTTGCATACCAAAGCCCTTCTACTTGCTAGCTTGAGTCCTCAATGGAGAGGGTAAGCAATGTATCACTTTCTAAAACTCACAAATACATAAAAAACATATTTTTCTTTGTATAGAATAATATGCTTGAAATGGAAATATAAAAAACATAGAACTCTCTATTATATTAAATACTCTAAAGTGATTTTTTTTGCACATGAAACTTTCAATTATCTATATCACAATTGTTGAAAAGTCACGTTAAAATTTTAACAAGGCCGCTTCATTTTTTCTTGAGCTTATAAAGTCGATTTCTTCAAAGCATCAATTGAAGTCCTACGAGGGTCAACTTGAAGAGTATAGTTCTTGATCATGGTAGATTCTAAAATACAAGGTTATATTTTTAAAAGACCCTCTATCTAGCATATTTAAGCATATCAAGAGGGTTTTCTTAAATACATTGTCTAATGCAAATAGCATTTAATTTAAATTTGTAAAAAATGGACACTTAAGTGTCTTGTTTTGGTCACTCTGTCTTTGTAACCTATTTTTTCAAACCAGGGCTTTGCCAAATTCTTTTAGTTTATATCAAACTCCTAAAGTTTAAACTTAGTAAGAATGTAGTCAATTGAATTATTTTAAAGTTTTGACATGGATAACAATTGACAGGCTCTTTGACACGTGTATGTGTATCCAGGTCTAACAAATTCTTTTGTCTTGTTATATCAACGCAAGCAAGAGTCCCATCCTTGCTTAAAGATGTTTACAGTCTGACCTTGAAGATCAGTCTGACCTTGAAGATAAAGACTTAGTTCATCTATGGGATTATTTTGTGTCCTTATGTATAGGATAACTAGAATGAATATTAATCGTTAAAAAATTTCTTTGAATACAAAAATCTTTTTGTGCAAATACTTTTGTGAAGATAAAGACTTAGTTCATCTATAGGCTTACTTTGTGTCCTTATGTATAGAATAACTAGAATAAATATTAATTGTAAAAAACTACTTTGAATACCAAAATGTTTTTGTGCAAATACTTTTGTGATGCCTACGGTATTTTGTTTTTTGAACATGGTGCTCTTTTGTGTTCATGTAGTTTATTTAGAAGAAGAAGAAGAACAGCGCGCGCGCACACACACACACACACTTTGTCACTATAATTGGGCTGTGATTGCTTCATCCTTAACACGCATGCGTGCACAAACACACACACTATATTGATTTACCTTTGTTGAACTAGCACTCACTTGCTCTGGCTAATGCTAACATCTTTACCCAACTTGACCTAAGGCCTGCCTAGACATGATTGCACATAATGCTTGAGAAAATGGCTTGTCTGTGCTTTCCACACACACACACACACACACTTGGTCACTGTATTTGGATGTGATTGCTTTATCATGCTATTATCTTTTGAAGGCCTTACTACTACACACACTCACTTTGTGAACGATGGAGCTGGTGGCTATTTTATGGGTGATCAACTTAAGTCTTTACCTCTCTCTCTCTCTCTCTCTCTCTCTCACCCACCCACCCACACACACAAAAGTCTGGATGTGAGAAATTTTTCCTATTTTATAGGCTTGCTTAGCTCACAACTACATGGTTTTATTTCCTTGATCGGCCAAGTTCCTTTTTCCTTTTTCCTTTTTTCTTTTTTCATGACCACACATGTAGGTCTTCTTTTGTTATGCTGGCCTCGCTATTAGTAGCATTATTGTATGGCTCTGTAGAGTCAAGGTCGAAATTGGAAATTTCACTTGCCTGCACGTGTATGCGCAATAAAGCTGGATCTGCAAGTTGTGGTTTCCACCCTATTCTGGAGGTAGTCTACTGGCAGTACACATGGCCCCATTTATGGAAAAATGTCTTCCAACTAATGACTGGCCGAGGATGAATGGCGTAGCTACATTCAACAATAGTTTACTCTCAGCCTGATCCATCAATCCTATATAAAGGTGAGGGTCTTCCTCACTTAGCAGGCTCGTGTATACTCTATTGGTAGCCGTTGTGGTGAGGAAGAGTTGTTTAAGTGATTGTACTCTGAGTGTGTAGCACTATCGCTAAAGGAAAGGAAAAGCAACAAGATTTGGAGGTCCATTCTCTGGCTTCTTCTTCTTCTCAGGTGGAGTTCTTTGGCTTGATGGGATAAGTTTTGAAAGTAATACTTCTTTGCTTGGTAATTGGCAACTTATGGACATTTCTAAATGTGTTTTGATGTATTTATGGCATGGATATGCTTACGGTTTGGATGGGGGGACTCTGGTCTTGATAGGTTTGTTAGGATTAAATGAATATGTCTGGTAAGTATTCTTCTTGATATATCTCATAAGGCTTCTTGGCTGATGCTCTATACATTAGCAAATATAGTTGTTATTTATGGTTGTATAGTGGAATTCTGCTAACTTATTACATCTCGAAGCAGTGGATGGCTTGGCTGGATGGATATGGTTATCGGCTTTCAGTAGGACCCTTATAGAATTACCTTTGTCCCATTTCTAAGTATCAAACTCCTAGTTTTTACATTTTTCCGGTTTTTCTCGACATGGACAATATGGCCAATATACCAGTATACCAGTTAACCGGTATAGTAGTATAGCAATATAGAAGTATCAATACTAGTACTACCAGCACCAATACTAGTATTGAAAGTCTTTGACTAGTACCAGTACTAGTATTCCAGTATAGTAGTATAGTAGTTTCAGTACCAGTACAAGTATTGAAAATTTGAAGACCAGTACCAGTACCAGTATCAATACCAGTATATTAAACCTATATCTATACCAATATATCGTCTTTCAGCAGGAATCTTATAGAATTACCTATTTCCTATCTCCTAGTATAAAACTCTTGTTTTTTACATTTTTCTGGTATTCACGACATGACATTATGTCAGGGAACCAATATACCATTAAACCGGTAGACCACTATAATAGTAAAGCAGCATTAGTACCAGTACTACCAGTATCAATACTAGCACTGACAATTTAAGACTTGTACGAGTACTAAGTATACCAATATACCAGTTTAGCTGTATAGCAATATCAGTACCAGTACTAACAATACTAGTACTAGCACTAAAAATTTGAAGACTGGTACCAATACCATTACCAATACTAGTATACCAGGCCTGTATGAGTACCAGTACATCGGCTCTTTGCAAGAATCTTATAGAATTACCTACTGGTTTTTATATTTTTTTGGTATTCTCAACATAGACAATATGTTTGGGAACTAGTATAGTAGTATACCAGTATAGCAATATAGCAGTATCAATACCAGTACTACCAGTATTAGTACTAGCACTAAAAGTCTAAGACTAGTACCAATACTATTGTACCAGTATACCAGGATAGCAGTATAGCAATACTAGTACTACTAGTACCAGTACTAGCATTGAAAATATGAGACTGGTACCATTACCAATACCAGTATCAGTATACCAGAATGTTAAAGGTTTGTTTATGATGGTGAATTAGCTACCAAAGTCTCTTGAAATTTCTCTTTCAATGATAGGTTTACTTGCACAAAAAAGTTGTACCTTTGTGACATGGATAACAACTAGGATGCCTGTGCATCACCTGCATACAGAGCCAATGCTAACAGAATGTTGTGTTGTTTCTATGGGTGCAGGTGAGGGATACTCTCTTTGCTTCAGCTTTTTTGGTGCTTTACTATTTGGAAGATTGGCAATCGGTCGAAGTTTTTGAAGGAGTTTTTACCTTTTGGATGGTGTCTTGTACCAACCTGATGTTATTCATTTGTACAAAATTAGGCTATCTAAGTTTGTTTTGTATAATAAACCTTGTATTTATCTAGGTACCTTGGTCTTTGAACATGTATATGTTCGTCTGTGGGTAATATAAGTAAATAACTAAAACACACACATACATGCACTTGGTCACTTCACTTTTTTGTGATGTCTTCATCCCACTACAATCTACTAGGTGTCACTGCATGATGCTTGTGACATTTGAGTGCTGCTAAGAAGTTGCTACAACGTGCTAACTCTCAATTTTTTATAGTGATTAGCTTATATTGGGCATGATGGGATGGATGGTTATATTTTCTTGTGGATGATTACCAAAACTACATTCTATCTCCCTTAATGGATGAATCAAGCTTATGATATGCATAATGTTGTTGATGGTTATATTGTCTCGTGAATGATTACCTTGATTCTTTACCTGGAACCTTCCTCAGTTGATGTATTTGGATTTTTCCTCTTTTCTTTGTTATGGGTGAATTTTTTCTTTTCCTCTTCTCCCTAGCATGAATAATTACCCTACACTCTCCTCAATAGGAGAATCTAGCCTATGCATGATGGAGCTAAGGGTTACATTGTCGTATGGGTGATTTCAATGAGTTTGGACATGATACTTCCCTTAATGGGTGAATTTGGCTTATGCTGGGCATAATGGAGGTGAGATTTATTTTCTTGTGGGTAATTTCCATAAATTTTTTTCCATATATTATCCTCATTATGCAAACATGGGCCTTTCCTCTTCTCTTTGCCATGATATGATGGAGCTGATGGTTATATTGTATAGTGGGTGATTAAACCATATGGGACCCTCCACCTTGGATGAGTTAAGTGGGTACTTGGATAAGTATTAACGTTTTTAACTCCCCCCAATGGGGGGTCCTTACCCTAATTTTCCTGAGATATGCTAGGATTATGCACTTTCTATTGGCCCCTTCACTTTTTGACTGAACTTTGAGACGTCTCCTCTCTCTTCTGATTTGTCGACGGACTTGACACAAACTCCATTTCCCTCTGTTGTGCTAATGATATTCCTTCTCACCCTTGCTTGGTGTATTTAGGTAGCATATGTGTCTTGATACCGACCAGGGTTCACGTACCTTTGATGATGATTGGCCTCCCCTCTTTGGCTGCTAGAAATTGAGGATGATTGGAGGAAGGCACCCAACTAGAGTCCTCTCACAAGGTGCTGCATTCATCTACATAAATGGTGAGGGCTCCCTGTTTCCCTCACTTAGCCTTACAATAATTTTTGGTAGTGTGAGTGTGAGGAGTGTTGTGCATCTTTTGCTGTGGCATAACACTATCGACTTGAACACGGAACTAGTCTAAAATACTGCAGCTTCATAGGTTCTTTTCTGTTTTAGTCATTTGTTGACCTTTTGTTTGGTATCACCGTTGTAGTTAATGATGATAGATCGTTTGATATTAATTATTGTCATAATGGGTTTTAAAAAGAAACTTTAGCACCTCTACTACTAATAAGGCTTATTCACCATGGTGATAATTTTGGGTTTTATGCTGTTTGGGTTATTCTTGAGGGATAATTTAAAAATGGCAGAGTGATTCTAAAAAACATTCAGAACTTCACTAATGAATTACATTGTAGATGCAATAAAACTTCACCACTCATATGGGGTTTGGATTCCTTCTTGATATTGATATTTCCTTGATAATATTTTCTTGTTGCGTATTTGTGGAGCTCTCTAATGTTTGATTTCACTTTGGGTCTTTGATCTTACCTTCTCTATCACTAGTATAGTAGTATGTATAAAAGTATACGACCTTGGATCCTACCACTCATATAGCTATGGCTAGAACTTGTAGTTGTTTCCTTGCTTGGAAATGATTAGATCTTCATTAAATTAAGCTATGATACTGAGCTAGTGTGGCTCTCATTTTGTTTTGGAATTGGTATCTAAGAATTGACTAGGTGATTTTTTGAATTTGGTTGGATCCTTTTACTATAAAATGCTCATCTAACATGTCTTTCTTGCTATAATAACTAGATATTTTTTACTACTGGCAAGCACTTGCACTTTGAATTTTTGTAACTTGTGCATTGGGATACTTACATTACGTGGCCTTTTTGTCTTAACATGGAGAGCAGTCTTTGGCTCTGGTTATAGGTTCAAAATATGGAAAGGTTACTGAACGTGATGGTTAGATTTTAGCTTTTTCTGTTGGAATATTGAAATTTATGCTGAAAGGAGTGAGGATCTGGTCTATCATTAGCTTGATTTGGAAAGATAAGTGGTTATGATTTGTTGATTGAAACCTTTGATATTTAAATTGAATGCGTTAAACTATATCTTATGTTTCCTTGAGAAGAATGATTTGACTGACATTTGGAAATATTTTCTTGATCTGCTGACTCGATCTCTTAGAAAAACCCAAATTCTGGCTCGATAAACATCTCATCCTACTAGAGAACCAAATTTGTAATATGGTTTTCAAATTTGTTCAAAAATCTAAAAGTAATTTACATTAAGCTGTAAAATTTAGAGTGAAGACTATAATGATCAGATAGTCATTGCTCCGAGTGTGTAGTTATAGCTTGGTTTTAAAAAAATTGTCAAGGCAATTTGAGGACAATTGTGTATTTCAAACTTGAATAAAGAAAATTACTTAAGATTGATTCATACTTTATAAACAAAACTTAATGATTTATCACACATTACAGACAAGTATAGTCACTTGCATCAGAAGGGATGATGGCCTTTTGATTCTTAACATTATTATATACTCTAAATGTTACTACAAATAATTCTTGTTTGGATAGTAGTTTAAGTTAAAAAAATTTAAGTAGGATAAGGATAGCAACTAATAGGTTCTTTGACACATGCAATACATATTCAAGGCTAACAAATATGCTGTCTTGTTTATATGGATGCATGTGAGAATGCTATCTTTACTAAAAAATGGTTTAGCTTAGCTGTTGTCCAACTTTGAGGATCTCGACTCATTTCAATTTGGATGACCTCCACAACGTTTTTATTTTTGTATAGGATCATTGAAATGATGCCTCATTCTTATTATATTGTACAAAAATGAATCTAATATTGAGTCAATTTTGAACCGATCATTGTCCAATTATCTAAAGCTAGTTGTATTTTGAATGTTATGTTGTATTGTGCATATGAGTTGGGATAAAGGCGTTGTGCCTTCGCCTGAGAACGGACGTCCGGTGTTTGACCATCCACTGTGTATATACACATTCCTTATTCTTCATGTACACAAAGAACAAGGATATCTTCACCCATTCTAGAGGTTGCTCCACCCACACAGTGTGTCTTGTACTCTTCTCCTTCCTCGCACTCTGCATGCTTTGTGCATCACTTCCGCACCTAGCACTTTCACAAGTAGTATCAGAGTTTTGGTTTTGCGTGAGTGCAGTGCGACGGTCAAGTCAATGGCTCTGCAACAACAAGCACATTGACAAAAACAAATTTAAGGATAGGAAGAAGGGAAAACCTTGGCAACATGTGTGCATCACAGGTTTGCGAGTGGTTTTACTCGTGTACACGAAAGCTTCTACGTCGGCATTATGTGAACACAGATTGTAGAGAAGCTCAGATTGTAGATCTAATCTTAGGCATGTATATCTAGCTTATGTAGAGCTTATGTAGCAAGCCATTGCTAAATTTTCCAGAGAAAAATTAGGAACAAGAAGTGCTGCAACTCATTTTTGTTGTTTTTGGCCCCAAAACAACATTTTTGGCTCTTAGAACAATGTTTTTTGCATATCTCTGTCATACAGAGTTGGATAGATATGATCCAAGAGTCTATCCTAGGGTTTTGACATGTTCTAGATGTATTGGTCATATCAAAATTGTGAAATCTTGAGTGCTTTTCTGCAGCAACCTACAACAATCTCAACATAAAGAAGCTTGGCAGTTTGGATTCCAACATTACAGAGAGTTATGCGATTTGAATCTCTAGCTATGTATGTCACATTGTCGTGATATTGAGGGAGAATTTACCTTGCATTTGCATGTGCAAGTCATTCTTTGGGATGTGACTTTCAGATTGTTACACATCCGGATGCAGTTTTGTATGCATTGTGACTGTGTGGAATTTTCTCCAGAGAGTGGTTTTATGCACATGACTTTGTGCAAATTTGCTATGTATACATTTTTGAATACAGCTTGAGCTAGGTATAGCTCACAAGTTGATAAATTCATAGGTTTATAATGTTTTTGGATAGGTATACTCGTCCATAGAGCCACTCATTTGGGAGTGAGCTTCATTTCCAGGGTTGGAAGTTTTATGTATACCATTTGTGAAGTTGTTTTTTCTAAGTGTCTGTTTTCATGTGGTTTTTCTGAGCTTTTTGAGTTTTTACTCAGTTTTTAGGGGAAGCTCTATCGGATTTTTCCCAAATTCTTGCCATGTTTTATGCCTATCTGCTAGTTTGCTCTCTAATGGTTTAGTGGTCAAGTTTGACTTCCACTTTGAGAGGTCTTGTCAGCTTGGGCACAATTTAGTGTTTATACATCCACTTTCGTAGGAGTGAGGATTGGATAAGCTTGTGTTGCTATAGATTATAGGAAATTTTCTTTGTGGGATGCGTTTTGAGCTTGCTTCTCACTACTTGCATATGTGGTTGAGCAGTTTGTCCCAGATTGGGCTCACTTGGTTTGATGATGCTATTTATGTCTATAGATTCTAGATTGTATATCTATTTTATGCATATATGAGCATAAATTTTGATGCATTTGATCATGGTTTTCATGATTGTGTAATGGTCAAGTGATCTCCTACTTTGTTGCCAGTTTGGCATGGATTATGGTTGAGATTTTTGCTTGAGTTTTCTCTCAGTTTACAAGGGAGACTCTGTCAATTTTCTCCTAGGATTTCTTGCCATAGTTTGGTCTCTTGGTACCTATATAGTAGACATGTGTGATTGCTTAGAGTCTACATTGATGACTCATGAGAGACGGCGGTCTTGTAGTTGTTGATATATGCGATATTGGCATTGTGGTCACACAGGGCACATTAAGCACCACTATTTTTAGATGTATGAGGCAGTAGCGGAGATCTATGTATGATGCATCTGAGGTTTTGATACATGCTAGAGAGATGGCTTCATATGTCAGTGACAATGATGTCACATTTTCCTTTAGCGTTCCTCCTATTTACATGTTTTCTACCAATGACACTTCTCCTTGTTGGTTGTTGATGAGGATGCAATTTTTCACGTCACACCACATCGTGCGTGGATTAGCACTTTCTCTAGTGGGAGATTTCATTGTCTACACTTGGTCAATGGTTCAATGTCTGAAATTGCAGATGCAGGAGTTGTTTGTATGTCATGGACCGATGGTGTATCATATATGCTACAACATGTACGCTATGCTTCTCAGCTGAGCTAGAGTTTGATCTTACTGAGACAGTTAGCAAAATTTGGATGTCAGACATTACCTTAGAGAGAAGTCTTTCTAGATGCATTGTGGATCATTAGTGATTGCCAAGGGAGCCCGCAGTGGCTTGGTATATCCTATGCATGTATCTAAGGTACGAGACGGTGTGGTCTTGGTTTTTTTGTTGGCATGTATTGAGAGAGAGATACAAGATGTAGGAGACAAAGCATTTTAGTTGTGCACAACATGCCAGTAGACTTGGTAGAGACAGAGGTAGAGTGGCAGTGCTTTAATGAGACATAACAGGTGTCATCAGACTTTGCAGGTAGAGGTAGAGCAGATCCGCTCCCTAGAGACTCAAACAAAGATGACAAGCATGGAGTTCTTTGATATGCTCATGCTAGAGGCTGATGAGTTGATTTAAGTACACATGGTTCCGCTTATAGGTGAGAGGGATGTAGCCATCCCAGTGTTGATGTTGACACATCTATACGTGATGAGTAGTCTTTATGATGCAGTGCATGCAAATAACACAGGGGAGGCTAGGATAGCCAAGTTTGTGCAAATTCCATCAGCATTCAAGCATCTCATGTATGACCTACTAGTGTCGAGGCCCGACCTAGCGGCTGCAGTGGGAACATTTTTAGTAGGGATTGGGTGACTGACACTAGCATGATGCATCATGGAGCTTTATAGAACATACAAAGTTGTCTACAAGATTTATATGCAGGATCTAGTGTGGATACACACGCTCTCTTATCACTAGAACCGATACGAATGCATGTAGATCAACTTAGCGAGCCACTGGGTGTAGGTTGAGAGAGTCTCTCACCTATTGGCTTGTACATACTAGTAGTTTAGCTTTTAGCACATTTTATCGATGCATCGCCTTGAAGTGGGAGTTTGTTGTAAAGGTGTTGTACCTTTTCCTGGGGACGGACATCGATGTTTGATCGTCCACTATGTTTACATCACATTCCTTATTATTCATATACACAAAGAATAAGGAGCTCTTCACCCATTCTAGAGATGTCTTCTACTGTTCTCCTCCCTCACACTTTGCATGCACCGTGCATCGCTTCTGCACCTAGCGCCCTCACAATATCTATTAAGTTTAATATAGCAACACACACACACACACACACACACACACACACACACACACGCACGCACGCACGCACGCACACACACACACACACACACACACACTGTGTTACTTAAAAAATTCCGAACTTATTTGTCACTCACCCCTATAAAGACTTCAATTTGTTGAGTCTCCACTATGGGACTTGGCCCTTCAGAATTACTAAAGGCTTGCTGTGGTGGTGGTATTTTCGCCTTGGCTAAATGGCACACACACACACACAATGTACCACCTACCTTGAATGTAATCCCGAGCTTACTTAGCTCCTGGGACTCTACTAAAACCCACCTCCTATGGGCACTACTATGGGACGTAACCCTTCTCATTACATGAGTGACTACATCGTGGTATTACCTTGGGTGAAACCCGGCCGTGAAAGCACGTGGTTGCCTCTTCATTGCACCTTGCAGGCGGCCTCACCATTTCTGCTGGAGATCTCTCCGGGCATGGAAAACTGTGCAATATGCAGTTATGGTGACCTCCCTCCTTCCTCTATTTAAACGGTGAGGGCGCATCTCTGCCTCTCACTTAGCTTTGGTTGTACTCTCTTTGTTTGAATAAAGATAGTGATTGCGTATCTGTATCTCCACTGCATCGAAGCATGGAGCTATCAACTCAAGTGACACAAGTCGGAAACTTTTTTTTTCATGGTTATTTTCACTTGTTTTATGGCTATCTGTTTATGCTACGAAGGCATGTCACTCTGAGAGGATTTTTTCAACACAAGTGTAGTAGGAAACTATGGGTTGTGTCTTCTTGCAAGGTTTTAATCCCAACATTGGGGTTCTCTGTATCGCGTGATTGCTGATGGTTCACTACCTGCTATCGATGTTAAAAACTGGTTTTTTTTAGCAAAATGGAAATCTACTTACTGGTTAGTGGTTTGATCACCGGGTTGGCTATGGCTTTCTTGCCTTGGTAACCGGTACAAACAAGCATTTTCTTCTTGCTTAATAATTTGGTTGCAGGATGGCACGCTATCTAGTGCCTTGTTGCATGATTATTACTCTATGACTGGTTAAACCTTATGTTATCCTATTGATGGAGAGCTTGAAAAGGGGGGGTGTTCTTCGACCCTCCACACACTAGTAATGAATATTTTTGGGCCAGGTAGCACGCTATTACTGTTTCTGAACATGGCTTTATAAAAAAATGGCAATACTTTACGTTCTTTCTGCTGGCTCACTAGCGATTATTGTTCCCGTTTACTTGGTTATTTTTTGTTACTACCGACTGCTGCATAGGAAGGATTTTTTGAACAAAAAGAGGGATTACCATTGCACAATGCTATTTACATCACTATGATATGGGATGTCACCATGACTGCATTCCATTACGGCTTCTGTGACGGTTCCCTAGATTTTGGTTGATGCACTGCCTTTCGATTGTTACATAGGCATTATGATCTTATAAATTATGGTGAAAGTAGGGCTTGAAGCTGCTGCTTATGGGTGTTGGATGGTTCTTTTGTAGCACCACTTCTTTGGGCTACTAGTTGAATGGCTAAAACCGTCATGATGAAAGCTCTACAAGGATCTCCTGTTTATATTCACATAAGGAATTGCATATTGTATAGCATAATTTTTTTTTTAAAAAGAGGGAAGACTCGTGTTCTTATTTGGATTCATCAAGGGCTTCTTGCCACCTGGGTTGGCCATAAGGATGTATAAGGTAGGTAAACTTACAAAACTGGTGAGTTCTGATAACATGATGGGCCTAAAACTTTGCCCAACTTTAAAACAAACATTGAACTAGCCTATGGCTAGATTGGAACTACTAAAGGAATTTTTTATGAAAAGAAAAAACCTACTGCACTAATTGGTGCTTTCATTAAAAGATGAACTGTGGCTAAATAAGGGGGGATTTGGACACTTGGATTAGAAGGGGTAATGGACTTCTAATCAGAATGATGTAAAATTCTTCTATAAATTGGAAATTTTTGGGTTCCTTTTTAAGAAATAAAACATTTACTATGGACTGAGCTTGTACAAAGTTGAAAAAAAGTTTGTAAGATCGACATGGATAACAACTGGTATAGTCCATTGATACCTGTAAAACACATCCAAGGCTAACATATCTGTTTTCTTGTTTGGATGGATGCAGGTAAGGACTCTATCTTGTCTTGGAAGGTTTTCTTTGGCTTTGGCAAGCTGTCCTACACTGGATTGCACATTCACTTACTGCTTGGGAAGTTCTTCTATTACTTTGTATACTGGAATGAGGCTTTATTCTTACAAACATTGTACAAACATAATTCTAAGACCGAGTTGTTTTTGTACTTATCATTTCATTTCCTCTAAAGCCAGTTCTCTTTTGAATGTTAAAAGTTCAATTATGTCATACTATTTATGGTAAAACAGCCCTCCCCCCCCCCCCCCCCCCCCCCCCCCCCAACACACACACACACACCAGCATAGACACATTGTCTTTCATATATTTATAGCATTTGTTTAACATGCATGTAGTAAACACACTTAAAAATGATGTCATACATACATATATATCATTTGACTTGAAGCATTTTAAACTAAAAAGTCTTGGACAAAAGAACGTTGTTTTCCTTATACAAGAATATGAGTATTGTGGGTTTGGACATACAAATATGTTTTGCTTTCTTACTGTTGTAATATGTTTTTTGTGGGTCTTTATGACCCAAAAAAAAGAAATGCAATGAATATCTAAAAGTTTTTTGAAACCTCAAAAATCACAAAGACATGCAATGAAAAAACTTTTTTGGAATCTCAAAGTTAATCACGATAGAGTCACTACCTCTTGATGGCTTATCGTAAATAAAGTAGGTTTTATACCTAACACTAATGATCACAAAAGATTTGTACTGCTTAGGATAGTACTTAGTATCAGTGTTTTCAAGTTTGACATGGATAACAACTAATAGATTCAATCCCACCTGTTAAAATTTTTTAAAACTTTTCACTTGATTGTTTTGTTTACATGTTCTAACCTTTCATAAATGCACTTATGATAATTGTTGTTTGATGTTGAACATGGAGTTCAAGGACATTGGCTTTGTAATTTGAATTCCTTGACATATAGGAAACTATAATATACATGTCAGTTATTGCTTTCAAGTATAAACTTTTAAAATACAAAAAAAAATTGTACTCATTGTCTTGAGATGGCTATTCATGCGCCTTTTGAATATGTAAAAGAATGTTCTTTTGTGCATAAACATAGTAAACAAAAATATTATTTTTCTTTTGGCAAATCTCCCAATAAGTGAGAGGTATATTAAAAAGAGTAAACCATTACATCAACACCATGCTCAATTCGAGCCATGGCGACATATATTCCAAAGGAGACCAATGACCAAGCTTCTCATAAAGAGCCCCAACCTTGCATAATCAAATCGTTTTAGAATGGATAGTGAGAGTTGCCCTATTACACTTGTCTAAGATCTTGCTTTTTCCAATCCCAATAATAGTTTTCATGCTTTCTTGGATAATCTCAGAGTACATGGCTACTAAGAGATCTTGAAAAAACACTCGATCGTTCCTGGCCTTCTAGTTTTGGTGGAAGTAGCAAAATCTAATAACTTTCATACATATCAGTAGCGCTTGGCTTTTCATCCCTTTCTTAAAAAACCCTATCTTCCAAGCCTTTTGGATCCATTTACACACCTTACTTGCCAGGTCTCTAGCCCCTCGGCTCTCCATGAATAAGTGGGGTAGGCCTCCCTAGACATTTGGTAGCTGGAGCAGCTATCACAGCCAATACCTTGAGCTAGGATCTTGTCACCTATTAGCAAGGCCCCCCCTAACACGTTCCATAGAAAAATGTTCATTGAAAATGGAAACTGAGGGTTCCATATATTCTTTGTAGATGCCATTCATTGAGCCTTTGGCCATTGCGTATCCCAGTATTTGTTGAGGTGGACAAACCAATCCTCCGTGTGCATAAGAACAAGGTATATGCCCTTGGGGTGTGGTTTGAAGAAGTGGCTACTCTGTGGTCATCGCAAGGCTTTCCACTCAAAGTTGGTTGTGCTTAGGGGCATAAAGAGATTGCCCAACCTTTCCAAATCTTTGCTGATTAGAAATATCTCTGGCCATTAAGGTGAAATTGGGTAGCCACTAGGCAGCCACAAGGTCTACCTCTTTCCAATTTAGGTTGATGACATCCCACAATTGAGTCAAACGATGGAGTCCTTTGTTATTCACCTTCCTAGAAATCTCTCTCCGGTAAGGGTTTGGAAGTATGCCAACAGCTTTGGAGAGCCAAGGGGACCAAAATTTTATGGAGTTCTAGAAGTATTTGGTTGACTCCCCCTTCTCCAAAGCCTCCGTCACTCTGTTACACTTGCATAACAGCTCACCCGTCCTTCCGTCCAATCTCAGGCTGGTCCACTGAGAGGCTAGTAGTTTGTCATCAACCTCAATTCCTTTCCACCACCCACCTTTTGAGTAGATCTTTGCTTGGTCCATCATATCGTTCGTCATAATAGTCCATGCCTCATCTTGTTGCACAATCAAGACCACAAACTTGGCACAGAGGGTCTCCCCATGAATAGCATGGTTGATGATTCCTACACCACCTTGTTCCATTGGTCTAACAACCGTGTCCCATTTTTCCCATTGTCAATGTGTCAAGGTTTTGGAGTTATTTTTCCACCTTTTCATTAGTTTCAAGAACACTTTCCAGTTACATTTGGCTATTTTAAGGGATCATGAAGGAGTCGATCACTTTGATTCGACTAGGGAAGGACATAAGCACATACTCCCACCTTCTCATTTTTCTCTTGACCTTTTCTAAGACTCACTAGAATCTTTGTATGTGCGTTATGCCCACCCCCATGGGGTGTTAGAGTTTTGGCATCTCAAGTTAACTATCCAATGTGATCCCATTATTTAATTTGGCTTCTAGGTATTTATTCTACTTATTTGTCAAAGTCTGGGTAGGGAAATTTATTGAGGTTGTTATATAAGCAACCTTAGCCCCCATTGTATTCACATCAGTTATTTCATTTCCGAGGTTTGTTGGTTCAAGAAACTCTCTCTCTCTCTCTCTCTCTCTCTCTCTCTCTCTCTCTCTCTCCCCCCCCCCCCTTGGTCTCTATGCTTCCTCATCGTTGACTTTGACATGGTATTAGAGCTTCATGCTTCGTGACCTTGGTGGAGCAAGGTGGCATATTGAGAAGCAAACAATGAAGAGACCCCAAGGTGATCCCTTCCCTTGCCAACGCCATCACTTCTTCCCTCCCCACTCTCTCCAATGGGCATTCTAAAACGCATACAAATTTTAGTGCCAAACTGCTCTTGGAGTGCCTTGGGTAGAAAATGCCACAACCGTTAGCATTTTAAAACACTAGCCCATGGTAGGACCTTTGGTGTTACATGGTTTGCAACATGAAGAACCTGGATGACGGCATTTTAAAATTCTTGTTGATGTAGCCCAATGGAGAAGGCACCCAACCCACCCCCTCTTTTGTGCCTGCATTTCAGAACAAGTGGTCAGCAGTTCTACTTGACGACGGCTCTCCTGTACCCCTACTGCCTACATTTTGAGATGTTGGTGACATCAGTTCATTGCTAGCGACAACACTCTCTCCCCTTGGTGCATATGCAATGGATCAACCATCCATTTAGCAGCCCATGCATGACAAAGTTCTCAAGGAAACTGGATTTCTTTTTGGCTCGACATTATGAAGCCAAAAGAAACTACACAAGCTCACTAGAGGACATAGGCAAAGGCAAGCTTGACAAGAATGGAGGTGCCAATACTTAGTTAGCTGCCGTGGTACCAATGAGGTCCGACCACAATTGTTCTAAATGTGACATGATGATTTGTTTGGCTCAGGACATTGAAGACAAGAAGGATCTCACGATAGACAAAGACAAAGGCAAGTTGGACAGAGATTATGGTAATAAAGATTTGACAGAGGAGTTTAGCATGGCTCATGTGGTGGTCAGAGGGTATTTTTCACCACTAGCTTCAACCAGAGAGAGGCTTCTGAGTGGCAGAGAGGGGCAAATAGTGCTCCAAATAATGAATTTTGACCCTTGTGTTGGAGTTCAAGTTATCAGTGTTTGAACATGTAGGTCGGAGTTCAAGGCACATGCATCAGGCAAGGAACGAATCAGACGTATCTAAAACACAATGGATGAGTGCACCAATCCATTGTTGTTGGATGGATTATGGATAGGATGTGATTCAAATGGAAAGTATTTTTGAATGTGATGTGTTCACAATTCACGAATGGGGATTCTTGGATGTAGTGTGGTCTACATTTCAATTTTCTAAAAGGCATCTGATGCTCAAGATGGAATTCTTCTAAGGTACAAAGCTGAGGATTAGCAAACCCAAGGTGTATCCAGTAGTCTCCAATTGCTAGGGTGTCCATGGTAGCTTCTTCAGCCTATTGATGTCCACTATGAGCTACAAAGAGGGTGTTAGAGTTTTGGCATCTCAAGTGAACTGCCCAATGTGATCCCATTATTTAGTTTGGCCTTTAGGTATTTATTTTACTTATTTATCAAAGTCTCGGTAGGGCAATTTACTGAGGTTGCTATATAAGCAATCTTAGCCCCCATTGTATTCACATCAATTATTCCATTGCTAAGGTTGGTTGGTTCAAGAGTCTCTCTCTCTCTCTCTCTCTCTCTCTCTCTCTCTCTCTCTCTCTCTCTCTCTCTCTCTCTCTACATTTCTACATCGTTGACTTTGATAGAGAGCTCCAAATGACGATACCTTTTGAGAAAATCTCTCGTGTCCAAAAAAATGGGTTGAATGAGACGTTCTCCCTCATATAGAGATATCAGCCTTGATTTTTCAATATCGTACTTCGACCCTGAGGCAACATAAAAACATTTCACAATCTTCAAAGCCTTCCTAACAACATGGGGGAAAGCTTTTAAGAAGAGGAGTGAGTCATCAATGAATAACTTTGCCAAAATCTAGTTGTTGCCGGGCATGTCCAGCCCTTGGATCTCCCCTCTTGCATCACAATCTTCAAGCATAGTAACTAGAGAGTGCAAGCCGATGGAGAAAAACAAGGGGACAACAAGGAATATTTGTTTGATTGATCTTTTGACTTTAAAGAGCCCACAATCCTATGATTGAATCGAAGCTCAGAGTGACTACAAGTTGTGCTAGATTATAGACCATTCGACATAGCCAAGACACACAGCCCAATGATCTCATGAAATATTCTATAGAATGACCGTGATATAATCCTATCATAGGCCTTTTCCAGGTCAAGCTATAGTAGAATTCACTCTTGCTTGGTGAGGGAAGCATACTCAATGCTAACCATTGATACAAAAACATTGTCATAGATTGACCTTCCTTTTATAAGTCCATGTGATGGGGGAAGATGGCTTTATCAAGTAGTGGGGAGATCCTAAGGGCAACAACTTAGAATGCACTCTTGCTTGGTGAGGGAATAATACTCAATGCCAACCATTGATACCAAAACATTGTCGTAGATTGACCTTCCTTTTATAAGTCCATGTGATGGGGGGAGATGGCTTTATCAAGTAGTGGGGAGATCCTAAGGGCGACAACTTTGGAAATAATTTTATATGCCACACACATCATAGAGATGGGATGCCTAGTGCTTTAGTTGAGAATATCATATTATCTTTAGGATAGGTTTTATGGGCCCTCTCTCTACGCTAGAGTTCAAAGTCTCTTTGAATAAGGTTTGGTTAGCCATAATCACGATAGGAACCTTAAGATCATCCCAAAATTTTGCAAAGAACTAAATAATCAATCCGTCCCAGCTAGGACACTTCTCAACATTTTGGGAAATCTTGCAAAGAAATCAATAGTTAGTCCGTCCCAACCAAGAGACTTCTCCTTGCCAAGAGCTTGCAATGCAAGTGAGCATTCGTCTTGCTAAAAGGGCTTCTTTGTAGGAGATATCGTCTTGCTGATACAAGTAGAGAGGCTTGTTGAAGATGATGAAACAGGAAACAGAAGGAAGACAGCAACTCAGAGTAGGAAGAAGATGGAGAAGGAGAAGACACAGAGCTTGTGTACGAGATCTCTGTAGTCTCTCTCTCTGTATTAGAATAATAATTGTGTGTACAAACTCAGAGCTACAAAGCTTATATGAAACCCTAAGAGATAAGGTGTCCTTTCACACCAGATGTCCAGGGGGAAAAACCCAGTGGGAGAAAAGTGCCCCTGGTGAAGCGCGTATACACACTAACACTACTACATGTCTACAAATCCCCCCTGTAGTGATAGTGTGAATCCGTACAAGGTAGCAGATCATCATGTGTATGAGAGTAAGCCCAAAGCTTTTCGGAAAGCTTCAAACTTTTCTCGTGATAACGCCTTCGTGAATAGATCTGCAATGTTATCCTGTGTAGGACAGTAAGTTAGTGTGATCTCCCCTGCATGTAGCCTTTCCCTGACATAGTGGTAGTGAACCTCTATGTGCTTTGTTCTTGCATGAAATACTGGATTCCTTGCAACTGCCATAGCACTCTGACTGTCAGTGAAAATGGTAGTGGGTGCCTGTTGACACTCACAAAGATCTGCCAATAACCTGCGTATCCATACACAATCAACTGTTGCCGTGAAAGCTGCCCTGTACTCAGCTTCACAAGTTGATGTAGCCACTGTGGGTTGCTTCTTGCTTAGCCAAGATATACATGCATTTCCCAAGAAAAAACAATTGCCACTTGTGGAATGTCGTGTGTCAAAATCACCAGCCCAATCTGAATCGCTGTAACCAAGAAGCTGCATAGAACTGTGCTTTCCATACATATCCCCCCTTGGAAAGAACATGGCAAGATTAGGGGTACCTGAAAGGTAACGAAGTATGCGCTTCACAGCTTGCCAATGATGCATACCTGGGTTGTGCATAAATCTGCTTGCTTGTGAAACCCCAAATTGAATGTCTGGACGAGTGTTGCCTGCCAAATATATCAAGCAACCAACCGCTGCTGCATAAGTATGTACATCAAAAGGTTCTCTAGCATCATGCATGCTCAACTTTGATCCAGTTTCTACGGGTGTAGAGATTGGCTTACAATTTTGCATACCAAACTTGTCCAAAATTTTATGCAAATATTTTGCCTGCAACATGTATATGCCATCCTCTGATTGCACAAACTGAATACCCAAGTAATAATGTAGCAAACCAAGATCAGACATCTCAAAGGTTTTTCTCAAAGCATCTTTAAACGCTTCAATTTCATCTGCAGTATTGCCTGTAAGAAGCATATCATCCACATAAAGTGTTAGCATAATGAGAACTCCATCTCTCTTTTTGACATACAAAGTACTTTCTGTTGGACTATTCTGAAATCCCTGGCCAATCAAATAAGTATGTATCTTCTCATACCATGCTCTTGGAGCCTGTTTGAGACCATACAAAGCTTTACGCAATCTACATACCTTTTGCTCTTGACCTTTTACAACAAAACCACTTGGTTGACTTACATAAACTTCTTCCTGCAAATCACCATTCAAAAAAGCAGTTTTGATATCCAACTGATGCACTTTCCAACCATGATGAGCAGCAATTGCAACTAGTGATCTAACTGTGGACGCACGAGAAGTAGGAGCAAAGGTTTCATCATAATCTATGCCTTTCTGTTGCGCATAGCCTTTTGCCACAAGCCTTGCTTTGTACCTGTCAACAGTACCATCTTGTTTCCTTTTTACCTTAAAAACCCACTTTGTACCAATAGGCTTTTTACCTGTAGGCAAGTCCACTAGATCCCATGTATGATTCTTATGAATAGAATCAATTTCTTGCTGCATAGCATCTTTCCACTGAACACACTCTAAAGCTTGTTCAAATGAATCAGGCTCATCTGCATCACAAAGAGTGCTAAAGCAAGCCAAATCTACTTGCTCTCTGCCAAAAGTAGTACCAGCACGTGTTTTCCGTGGAACCGGTGCATCCAACTTGCTATCCTGCAAAGTTTTCTGAACCCATTTAGGCAAGGTTCTTTCTTCCCTGAGAACTTCTTGCTCTTCACGCATAATTTTCTCTACATCATGAGGTGTCACATGCTGATCAAAGGATTGATCAAGATTATCAACCTGTTGTGATTCTTGATTCTCCACAAAAGAAGGAAGCAAACCTTCAAATACATCATGTGTCTGCATATGAGGTACATCAAAAGCAACCATAGGTTGAGCAGTAGTTTCTGCAAAAATTACATCACGACTTTCAAAAATCTTGTTTGTAGCAGGATTGTAAAGTCTATAACCTTTACTTCCACTACTGTACCCCACAAATATACATTTGATTGCCTTATCATCAAGCTTTCCACGTAACTGCTGAGGGATGTGAGCATAAGCAAGACAACCAAAAACACGAAGATAACTGACTGAAGGTTTTTTGTCATACCAAGCTTCATATGCAGTAATGGTCTTCAAGGCACGAGTAGGACACCTGTTCAAAACATGTGCTGCACAAGCAACTGCCTCCATCCATAGCTTATGAGGCAAACTCTTAGCCTTGAGCATACATCTAGCTGTCTCCATTAAAGACCTGTTCTTCCTTTCTGCAACACCATTTTGTTGTGGTGTGTATGGCATAGTGCATTGGTGTTTAATGCCTTTCTTTCCCAAAAAATCCTTAAATGCACCTGACATGTATTCACCTCCTCGATCGGTACGAAGAGTCTGTACTTTGCAACCTGTTTCATTTTCAACCATGGCGACATAATGTTGAAAAACTGCAAACACGTCTGACTTTGCTTTGAGTGGATACACCCAACAAAACCTGGAAAAGTCATCAATGAAGGTCACAAAATAAAGGTTGTTTCCTATAGATGGCGTCCTCATAGGACCACATACATCACTGTGTACAAGCTGCAACTTTCGTGTCGCTCTAACTGAACCATCCTGCGAAAATGCAAATCTGTGCATCTTTCCAAGAACGCAACCTTCACATACATGTCTTGGTGGCATCTCCAATAAGGACAAATCATGCACCATATTATGACGTTGTAAAGTCATCAAACTGCCATAACTAACATGCCCAAATCTAGCATGCCACAACTCAGCATCCTGCATGGCCTGAGTCTTTGTTTCTGCAATACATACCTGAATCTGCTTTTCATAACGATCTAGCACAAATAGTCCATTTTCCAGCGTACCTGTAGTGATAAGAGAATAACCATTCTCTCGATCTCGTACAACACATCTGTCATCCTCAAAAATGACCCGAAGACCATTTTTTGCAAGAGAGGATACAGACAACAAATTCTTCTTGATCCCTGGAACATATAAGACATCTGGCAAGCATAAATCTGAACCATCTGAAATGGTAATCAAAATCTTACCAACGCCTTTGATTGGATAAGAAGCATTATTTGCACATGTCACCTTCTTTCCTGCTGGAGTTGCATCCAATGAACAAAACAAATCCTTCCTTGAAGTAATATGCCTGGATGCACCACTATCAAAGTACCAAATCATTTGTGTCTTGTCAACACTGTAAGCAGAAAAATTTGAACATACTACAAAAGCATAAGAATCCTGCACAAAGTTTGCAGACTCTTCTTTAGCTGTAGAAGAATCACCAGAAGCTGAAACAACCAAACTTGACTCTTTCTTCTTTTCTTTAGCAATTCGCTTTTTACACTCACTAATGTAGTGACCAGGTTTCTTGCAGTAGTGACATTTACCTTTCTTCTTGGACTTGTCGGAATCACCTTTAGACTTCTCTGAAGATTGTCCTGCACTAGACTTGGAGTAATGAGCACTCTCTTTACCCCTGTTTTTGTTCTGTACAACAAGAGCATGATCCATACCATCCACCTGTAAAGACTTGTTCTTACGTGATTGATCCTCCTGCAATAGCAAAGCCACTAACTCTTCAAAATGAAGAGGGTCAGGATTAGCTCGCAAAGACAGAGTCAAAGAAGTCTGAAAAGTCAAATAAGATGGTGGTAGTGAATTGAGTGTTTTGGAAACCAAGTCCTTCTCTGGAATCACTTCATCAATGCTAAGCAATTGCTCTTTAAGATCCCTGATTTTTGTAAGATGCTCGACAATATCGTCACCTTCGTCCATCTGTATTTTGTCAAGTTGTTTCTTCAAAAACTCTATTCTGGCAGCGTTTCTTCCTCCAAACATAGCTTGCAGAGTGTTCCAAGCATCCTCAGAAGTTCTGCAAGATCTGATATGTGGTGTGATTGTCCTCTTTATGGTTAAGGCAATCACAGCCATAGCCTGTGCATCTTTAGTATCCCATCTCTTTTGCTCTGGAGTGACTTGTGAGGGTCCTGCACCAACAGCTGCACCACGACCAGGCGTGGCAGGTGCAATGCTACCTGGACGAACTTCATCTCCAGATACATAATCCCACAATCCTTTACCAACCAAAACATTTTTGGCCATAAAAGACCAAAGAGAATAGTTGGTACCATCCAATTTGTCTTCGGATGTAAACGCACCAAAAATCTCTTTCTCCGTAGATTGAGCCATACTGTAGATGCACACAAGAGAGCAAAAGAACCTCCAAGAGATTCACAAATCTCCTCTCCAATCCAAGCAAAACTCTACACAAAATCTCAGCACAAAGCTAAGACAAGCTGCTTCCCAAAAGAACTGTTTACCTGAAGAAAATCTGTCAAAAAGCACACCCTCTTGATCTAAACGCCTCGGAAAAGTAACTTCTGCTACGCTGCTCAGAACGAAATTCTGAGGGCTCGAACGGCTTCGAAAGGGGGGTAAAACCCCAGGTCGCCTGGTCAGAATACTCCCGGAACGTCGAGGATGCTCCCACGAACAAATTTTCCGAAAACTGCCTGAAAACTGCGATTGCGCGCGCGGACGCGAAAACGCAAGTAGAGGCTCTGGAAATCACCTTGCTCTGATACCAATTGTTGAAGATGATGAAACAGGAAACAGAAGGAAGACAGCAACTCAGAGTAGGAAGAAGATGGAGAAGGAGAAGACACAGAGCTTGTGTACGAGATCTCTGTAGTCTCTCTCTCTGTATTAGAATAATAATTGTGTGTACAAACTCAGAGCTACAAAGCTTATATGAAACCCTAAGAGATAAGGTGTCCTTTCACACCAGATGTCCAGGGGGAAAAACCCAGTGGGAGAAAAGTGCCCCTGGTGAAGCGCGTATACACACTAACACTACTACATGTCTACAAGGCTCTAGCTTCATCTACTTCTTGAGATCGTGCCTCAGGCTCGCCAATAATTTGGCTCAATGTTCAAGCATCATCTTGGCCATTTCATCTTTATCTTGTGTAGCGTTCTTGTCCCCATCTACAAGAAACTAGATACGGCCCCTACTCTTGATTTTCATGCCTTAAAAAAAGGTGTGCTAGATTGGGGGCCTTAGGTTGAAGGAAGGTCTCTCTAGAGAGCACCCTAGCCCTCCTGACCTCCTTGAGTTGATGGTCTACTAGGTTGACTTTAGCTTCCAACCACCTCTTGTGCTCTTATTTGGAAGCTGACCCCACCATTTTATTTTTTTTAGTTAGCAGAGTCACTTCATCCTCAAGTTGCTTCATACACTCATCTTGGGCCTTTTTCATTCTAGGGCCGATGCTTTTGATTGCTTTTTGAATAATTCGCTTCACTTATCCACTTCTCATTATGTGGAATCTTCACAAGATGCTCAAAATCTCTACCTTCTTTCCATTTCAAATGCCACAACAAAACCACTTTTTATATCACTTTTCATTACTCACATTTGAAAACATTAGGTTGTCCAAGCGTCAAGCTAAACAACTGGGCTACACACCTAGGATGGTGTGTAGGGTGGCCTTATTCATCAAAAACAAAAAATTGCTTAACCACCACCACCAAACACCCCCCCCCCCCCCCCCCCCCCCCAAAAAAAAAACAAAACAAAACCTTTTTCCTTTCTTTCCCTTAGTCCTTCTCTTTCGTTTTATGAAACTTATCAACTTATTGACTTCCTTTTAAATGCACCTCCAATGAAAACTTAACTTTTCTTTCAAATTTACCCCAAGGAAAACTTGACTTTACTTTCTCTTCCATAAAACTCAAGGTATCTTCTAAGATTTCACATAATAGTAATAGGTCCAAAATTGGCACCTCCTATTAGCAGGGATTTCACCTTTGCTAATTTTGGCACTTGAGAAAAACAAAATCTAGGCTTATGGAAGGCACAATACTCTTCTCGACCTCGTAGAAATTTGATGAGCTGGTAAGGTGGTCAACAAAGGTAATATATTTCGACACTTAGGGGTCCTTGTTGGGGAAGGTATTACACAAAAGACATCATTTGATTGGGTGCATGACAACTTAAAAAGAAAATGAAATGGTGGGAACTCATCCCGACTCCTTTTTAGTGCAGAGCTTTGATAATCAACACCTTCTTCATCCCATATATAACCTTCATGTCACCATTCTTGCAACTATCCCAGAAGAATTGGAACTCCTTTTCGAAGCTAATCAAGGAATTTTTGTGGAGAAACAAACTGACTATAGGCAGACCATGGCAATTGGGAAAATGAGAGGCTATTGCTAAACCTAAAGCTCAAGGTGGACTGGGCATCCTCGACCCTATCACTCATAATCTGGCCTTATGTGCTAAATTGCTTTGCACCCTTGCCTGTTTTGAAGAGAGCTGAGCTTGTATGGCTAGAGAAATGGTAATGGAAGCCCGCATGAGGTTTAAAGGTGGCTCATGGAGCAACCTCAGCTTACACAACAGACTTCTCCCACTTGTGGTGTCAGGAGTCAATTAGGAGGTTTTACTGGGAAATTTATTGAAAAATGTTATAAAGTTTCAGATTGGAAGGAAGAGACCACGTACCAGAAGGATACGGCAAGACACCGGTCTCCTTGGGGCCCTATTGTGAAAGACTTGGGCCTTGATAACCATTGGATTGAAATAGCTAGGATTCTCAATGATAAGGGATTTGTCACCTTGGATTCTTTTTGGGACTATCAAAAAGGGGATTGGCAATCCTTGGAGAAACTTAAGCTATGCTGCAATCACACTCCAAGAGGAGATCCTCATCGAAAGATTTCTTGGTAAAATCTCACACCTAACCCTTCCTCCTTGCTCTACACCGCTGGATTGGAAATCTTGGAAGTGGCTGGGAGAAAGACTATTTAACTTGCCCAAAGCTAAATCAATGTATGAAAAGCTTTGCTATTGAGAGGATTGGATTGAACACCTAAATAGGATCGAAAGACTATTTAACTTGCCCAAAGCTAAATCAATGTATGAAAAGCTTTGCTATTCAGAGGATTGGATTGAACACCTAAATAGGATCTGGTCTAAAAAGTGGGATGCAAGAATACAGTCTCAAGTAGTGGGAAACATATGGAGAGCCAAATGAGAAGTGAGAGACAAAGTCTTCCTTTGGAAGGTTCTTTTTGGATTCATTTCAACTGGAGATAAGGAAAAAGCAAGAGGGCTAGTGGAAGGTACTTGTGTCAAATGCAAGCACCCAAATGAAACCTTCACATATCTGTTTTGGGGATGTCCAAAAATCAAAAGTTTCACGGGCACTGTCTGCAGGTGGGTGTTCACCCATCTGGAAACTCCCTTCTTTAGACATGACCTTGCCATGGGCTCTAGGCACATTGACAATGTGGATCTATTGACTGACATAAACATAGTAAGACCGACATTACTGAGGGGAATATGGCTATCCACAAATGCGTTACTCTTTCAAAGGAAATGTGAGCATTTGGACACAAATTCTATCCTAGAGTCATGCTGGTGGAATCTCCTATATAGAAGGAATAATAACTGCAAGCCTAACAAGTACGAGTAGCCGAGGAGGTGCATCCCATGTGGTGTATTTTTTTATGGAAATTCCCTATGCAAAGGATATGCCGGGGCTCTTTGTAACCTTTTGAGATTGATTAAAGCAATCCAAGCTCTACTGATTCCATGAAATTTTAGACTTCAAAGAGTCGGCTTTGCTTTTAGAAGTATCACCATTGCAATTTTGTCATCTATTTAACATTTAGCATAGTTTTCAGTAATATGGGGGGGCCTTACCTACGGGTTTGAAGATTCAAGCCAAAGGTACTGGTCCTGATAGATGCTCGCAATGCAGAACAACTAGAGAGGACCTCCCTTAATTATTCAAGGAGTGCCCAACGATAAGTGGCTTGGCAGGAAAGATTTGCAAATGGGTACAAAAGACCCTTAAGGTTGGATTCTTCAAGAACGACCTCTCCCTTGGTGGGATGGTTTTCAAGAGCGATGTGCTACTTATGGTCACACAAATTGTTAGATTCTTCTACTTCAAACACACATGCAAGGTAAGGAATTGTCGAGTTTTTGAGAACACCCTGGAAAGAGCTAGATTCCCTGAGATTATACAAAAAAGCAAGGAAGCGATTGTCGCCAAAAGGAAACATATGAACTCTAATGAGTAGAATAGAGCTATTGATGCCGCAATGACTAGATAGTTTGTTTGATTTCTTGCTAACGTAGATTTCTCTTACAAAGTGTTGTGGGCTGGCTCCCTTGTTAGCCAATGGACCTACGGTTACTTAGGGGACGTCATGGTTCGGCTTGAGCATGGCTTGGTAATTTTTTGCTTGCTGAATCTATGCTTACTGAATATATTACTTGACAACTTCACTGGCTTACAACAATTACATAGGCTTGTTCTAACTTTTGCCTTCGAGAAGCATGCATTTGTTCAAGTGTTGATGCTTGGAATGATGGCATTCAAGTAAAAGTCAAAATTAGTAGATGCATAAAGTTGTATTGTTTGGTTGCTTGATGTAGATTAATTTCAAAGCTTTTAACAGTATCGTCATGGCATGGAGAGGTGGCCTTCCCAATGTAATAGGTTGGCACTCTGTCAGCTTCACCAAAGTGGTTTGTTCAAGAGCTCAACCGAAACACTACCAAGCATTGTTTGTGTTTCATCATTCACCGCACGATATCATGAGCTTTTGCTCATGCTATCATTCTCTCATTGAATAAAATAGGAGGCCAAAAACATGGGCCAAAGTTAGGTGGTAAGAGTAAATAACAATGTGTTAATCGCATTGCTAAAAACTTTGAAAGGGAGGGGACGAGGATGGCTAGAGGTGACAGAGGGGCTCACTTCCAAATCTATCAAATTTATTCATACTCTGTTTCAACTCTCTCTCTCTCTCTCTCTCTCTCTCCCCCCCCCCCCGCCCCCCCCCCCCGCCCTTCCTCCTTGTGTGTAGGTACGTGGTGTGGGTGCATATGTGTGTGTACACCTAGGCTTGTGGGCATGTCCTCTATTAGGGAAAACTAAAAGAACGTATTTTGTTAGCATAGCAAACCATAGCAAAGAAGGTAGTGTTTCTAAAATTTTTTGGCTCCTTTCCACAACTTTTTCATTAATTAGATGGCAAGATTCCTTGGCACACTAAAGGAAAAGCATAAGCTCTTCTCTCGTGTCTATTCCCACGCACACACACGCCTTTGATCCTTGCCCATCCATGTTCTAGCTCTTCCTTGCCTCGATGATGAACATTGCCCTTCCTAGGTTGATGCACATGCCAAAGCCATGCGCTCTCCTCTCATGCCAATTATATGTCCTTCTCTCTCTCTCTCTCTCTCTCTCTCTCTCTCTCTCTCTCTCTCTCTCTCAAACTCACCAGGGAGACGTGCAGGTTGCAAGAGCATTTGAAGAACCACTTT
Source organism: Adiantum capillus-veneris (assembly GCF_014529385.1). Taxonomy (NCBI): domain Eukaryota; kingdom Viridiplantae; phylum Streptophyta; class Polypodiopsida; order Polypodiales; family Pteridaceae; genus Adiantum; species Adiantum capillus-veneris. The sequence continues at coordinate 76,183,922 of NC_140941.1, read as the reverse complement.
TCCCTCTCCTTGCGTCCCCCCTGTGTGTGCGTGTGTGTTTTGGGAATCGCAACAAGAGCACTCCCATCATACATGTCTCTTGCTCTGTCTCCCCCCCATAGGATTGCGACACAACGAGAATCGGTGGGACCAAACTAGGCCTCTCTCTGCTCATGCAAGGACTTGCAGCATCGCTCCATCTCCCTGCCCTCCTATTTGTCTATGCTCACACACATTTAGTAGTGTTTCTACCACGCAGGTCCTTGCTACCTTGCAGTACCAGCCAGATGGCATCCGCCATCGAGATGCCAAATCAAAAATATCTCTCATCCTTCCACTTGGCACTCGACGTAGATGGTATATGTCTCTCTCTCTCTCTCTCTCTCTCTCTCTCTCTCTCTCTCTCTCTCCCCCCAATGCATGTAACCAATTGATTCTTGGGCCACCTGTGCCGTCCAGGTCTAGAAAAACACATTTTTCCTAATCAAAGAAAATAGGAAAAATTACCAAAATACCTCTCAAATTTCAAAAATTCTCAAAACATCCCCAATATTTTGTCACAAATTTTCAAAATGCCCTTCAAATTTTCCAAAATACCCCTAGTTGTGATATTTAATTTCTTCAAAGATTAAAAAATTTGTAGCTTTTCATAAGAAGACTGATTGTCTATCAATACAAGATGCTAAAACTAGAATTTGAGTCCGTTATTAGGCTTTGGAGATGAATTGCTTCATCGCTTTTAGACATAAATGCCTTGTTTTGCAAGGTAGTTTGTGATAAATCTGAGGGGTATTTTGGGAATTTCCACAAATTAGAGGGGATATTTTGGTAAGTTTCCAAAAAAAAGAAGCGCAAACTTGAAATTTTCTCGCTTTCAGGCCTACTTTGTTTACTGAAATTTCACATCACGCCCTGTCTACTCTAGAGTTCAATCTCATGCACCACTTCTTGTGCATGCCCAAAGAGACACGCCTGACGATCCCAATCTACCAAAATACCCCTGTAATTTGTGGAAATTCTCAAAATACCCCTTAATTTTAAAACATTTCCGAGTATAACATAACCCCCATATTTTGTCCAAAAATTGCCGAAATGCCGTTAAATTTCTCCAAAATCCCCATTCTCAAACATCTTATGTGACAAATATTAAACGGTTGAGGAGTATTTGAGCCTTTCTCATTTTCGCCGAGTGAGGGATCTTCGTCTCATCACTGCCCCCCTTCACTGCATCGGCATAAGAAGGCCTATGTGCAATATCCATGGGCTTTGGAATTACGGTCGGCGTGACCCGGTCACTAGCCGTTTCCACTTCTTTTCTTCTTCTTCATCTATTTTTTTTTCTTTTTTAAGCTCTTTTAACAAAAGAGCCTCAGCTCATAACCTTGCAATTTAACATTTGACGACAGATTGCGTTCCCAAGGTGAGGCAATGGATCGTGATCGACTGCTGGCGAAGCCTAAGAGTGCGCTCGAGGCCGCTTGAGCACCCCTTGCACCCCCAAACGCGCAAACGGGCCGACAACAATCCCCTTCAAGCTGCAACAACTCCTCACCAAAAGATCGCGATTTGTGCCCAATGATGGATCACAGTGAGTTGACCTTCTGATACAATTGGCGCCACAATGCACCCTTGCCAACATAATAAGAAACCACGAGTACGGCCGGCCGCCTTCAGCGGCCTCTCTCTCTGTTTCGCTCCCCCTCTTTATCACATGCTTCTCTCACTTTTGGCATTTAGCCTTCATTTCGCACATAGAGACACGTGTAAAGGGTTACTACCTCTGCCATATTATGTTAGTAGATACATGACCTCCCATACTTCTGGAGGTCTTTAATGAAGCTAACCCTAAGGTCTTTAAACTCCATTAGGTAGCATTGCTCTTTAAAAGACTATCTCTCATTTGGACCCCTTTAACCTTGGCCCCTAGCCTCGGCCCCGTTTTGAGATAGATCCATAAGCACATGTCTATATTCTAACCCTTGTTCCCGTTTATTCTCCCACATCAAATGATCAGTTTAATATGAGAAAAGAATTTGGGTTGGTTAGATATTAGATTTTATGACAAAACCTACCCGCTCAAAAGCTCCTCTTCATGTGTTGTGTGGGAGAGAGAGCGCTCAAGTGCGCTGTATCGGAGAGAGAAAAGGCTCGAGTTTTGGCAAGGCAACGATTGAATTGCGAGGAGCCACCAATGGGCCTCCTCTAGAAGCAAGTAGACGGAATCGAGCTTGGGCCCCCAATGTTAGCCTCCCGTAACCACGCCACCAAGATTGCTATGCTACTCTTTAAACCTAACCTATATGATAATAAAATAAGAGGGAGCCTAATTTGCCTGTCGCATGCTCACGTCCGAGACACCTAGTTTACATGCCACATCGTCATTCCCCTCCTTCAACTTCACCGGGCTTGCTAAGGGAATCATATGAAGATTCTTCTCTCAATTGTTTTTTTCAAAATGTGTCACACCTATTTTCACATGAGCTGCAAGCTCGTATAGCCAAGTTGCTGATCAAAATGTACAAAATCTATGACACCATGCTATTATTCTTGTCACGCTTGCAATGCACGTGCCTTGCACCGGAAGGTGGTGGCACAAGATCATAAGCGCCCTCGAGGATTCATTCTCCTACTGGAGGTCCTCGAATACAAACACTTCAAAACCTGGGAATATACCCCTTCCTCTCACTTTATGTATGCACATCTGCAGCTCTGGCGCCTCCACCCCGGCCATCCTCTCCTCCCTCTTACCTCTTGCATCCTGCAGACTTTGAGAGAGCACAGCTCTGGCGCCTCCACCCCCACCATCCTCTCCTCCCTCTTCCCTCTTGCATCCTGCAGACTTTGAGAGAGCATAGGAATTATTAGAGAAGATTCCTTTACCTCTTGCCTTCTCCTCCTCCTTCTCCACTCTCTTCCAACGCCTTCTTCTCCAGTCCCCCCTTCCCCTTCCTTCTCAGTGTTGTTTCGCAGAGCTGTGTAGTAGGCTTGACTTGCCCTTGATGCCGCACAACTTGCACAAATGTGCTTGTGGTTCTTGTTTCCTTCAGCCACTCATTGCAGATTTTGCCTTTTACACCAAATTATCTCATGGAGCTCCCTCAGACCACGGGCCACGTCCACCTCCTTTGTATGCAGATTGTAGTTTTTCTTTTTCTACAAAGGGGTATCCCCTACTGAGCTAGCCTTCTTGCAGGTAGTCCCCGAGAAGAGGACCATCCTCTACTCATCATGCAGATGTAGACTTCAACCTTTCTCGCCATCATCATGTATTTGGCAACATGACTGATCATCTGCAAGAGTTCAAGAGGTCGACAATAACACATGCGGGGTCATATAGAGGATGTGTAGAGCATGTAGACCCCCTCCAACCATGTAGGCAGTTCATGCCTCGTTCATGAAGTGGCCGGGCACGATCAACATCTCAAGGCTCAGTGTGGATGCATCACAAAGGGCCAACACACACATCTGAAGGCCAGTGGCTCAGCTTGCAAAAACGCTCCCACGGCCCTGCATCTTATTATGGTACTACATAAGGCGATCCAAGGATGATGAAAGCTTGAGGATGAAAGCTAGCAGTAGGTACAACGCGCATGCACATGTTGTTTATCGTCCATGATCGAAGCATTATTTGAGCCATGCAACATAGGTCTTGTTCATGTCGAAGGCACCTGGTAGCATGGCCTCTGTACTGTATGTGCGCATGTGCACGTGCGAGCGAGCGCATACGTCAATTGTTGCTTCGGTTCCTCACTGCAAGCATCTCTTACGATCCTGACTCCCAACTTGCACATGTAGTAGTCAATAGTGTCTGATCATGCAAAGACTAAGAGGGATTGGGATCGTGCAAATAATAGAAGAGGTCAATACAGACCATGGCCCGTATAAGCTTGAGGCTTCCGCATCACCTTTGGAGTGGAAGGAGCGCTTGAGATGCAAAGAGCAGAAGAGATGGAAGGAGGATTGAATACAAACCATGGCCCGTAGCCTGATGGTAACCTGTACCTCAAGGTAGCTCGGTGGAAACCCGCACCTCGAGGGAGTGTTCCACTGGTCGATGCAGCCATGTACCTAAAGGTGGAAACCCACACCTCGAGGAAGTGTCCCGCTGGTCGATGCAGCCATGTCACAGAGTGCAAGGGGAGCCAGGTCATGCTGCACTTTGTCAAAATTGCTGCTCCATGTTGGTTAGAGGTTGTTAGTAGAAAGGGAGCGGAAGGGCCATCTTCCCATGGCTGCAAGGATTTGCAGCCACGTGGAAGGTTACCCCTCTCTTTTTAATATAGATAACAATAGAACACACAGAAAAACCAGAACACCTCCCGCTTTAGGCCTCTCTTTGCCAAGATGGATTGCGGTCCAAGCACACGGATTGCGATCGGTGGTCTTGGTGCAAATGAAAATCAAGACTGGCTTGCATAAGACCTCCAAGCACATGAGGTGAACTCAAAGAGCCAGTCCACAACAAGCTATTAACCAACCATTGTCGAATTAGAGTCATCACGCACACCTTAGAAGGGGAGTTGTCACTGCGTGCGCACCCACATCACACGAAAGCAAAACCCTAGGTCCTTCGCTGCTAGCAATGCGAGCCTTCCATGCGTCAGCTGGTTGCAGACCTTCCACACGCTACGAAGAAACCTAACCAGACCCCTACGGTCCCATCGCTCACCTCTTAAGCTCCCCATTTTGGAGCCTCCTAATCTAACATTATCTCTAATCTTGTCCATAAACTTACCTTTTGATTAACAAGGTGAGAAGGCACGAAAGCCTACTAAGTTAAGGGGAGGATGAGATTTATGGAAGTAAGTTTAACTCAATACCTACAATCACATGGGATTTTTATTGTGTTTTAATATAAAACTAGTGTGTGACCCGCGCGTTGCTGCGGCCAAAAAACCATGGCCATTGTGTCGCACACAGACACATATCTCTAGCGTGTGTGCATGTGTGTACACAAGCAAGCAAGGTGTAATTTAGTCCTTATAATCACTCCAAGAAGATAGAAATTCCCTCCCTCCTTCTTATTAGGTCTCGAGAAGACTTATTGAGCATATCTTTGATATATATTTGGATTGTTCTTATGTTAATAAAAATTTTCTTATTCTTCCTCTCTCTCTCTCTCTCTCTCTCTCTCTCTCTCTCACACACACACACACACACACACACACACACACACACACACACACACCAAGTTTTGAGTTCAATACTTGTCGGGTAGTCTTTGGGATCTCTCTCAGTGAATTAGAGAAGGAAACTATATAACCTTTGGGTGTGGTGGATTGGCTATCCTAGTTTCCTCTTAAATACTAGGTGTTAAATTCAAGGCTTGTCAGATAGAGCTTTGAGGTCTCTTAATGTGTTTCTATGACATGAAATCTTCTGTGCATGTGTGTGTGTGTGTTCATCCAATTTCAAGTCTTGGCCAAATGGATCTTTCAATTTTTTGGAGTTCTTTTTTTGTGTGGGTCGGAATTCTCTTTTTTTTCTTCCTCTCTCTCTCTCTCTCTCTCTCACACACACACACACACACAAGCACAAACACATACACATGTGTTCAAACCCCCAATTACCCTTTCTATCTTTATTCATCAATCTGATTTTGCTATGGGCAAATGTAGGCTCGTAGGGAGCTATTTTTTTTCTTTTGTGTGTGTGCATGAACGCATGAGCAAGAAGGGTGGATTTTAGTCCCTATAATCACTCCACAAAGATGAAATCTCTCTCTCTCTCTCTCTCTCTCTCCAAACTTTGAGATCAAGACTCGTCAAGTAGATCTTTTGTATCTGTTCAGGTTATTTTTATAACAATAAAAATTCTCTTATTTTTCTTTCATTCCTGTCTCTATCTGTCTCTCTCCCCTTGTTTCTCTCTCTCTCTCTCTCTCTCTCTCTCTCTCTCTCTCCAAACTTTGAGATCAAGACTCGTCAAGTAGATCTTTTGTATCTATTCGGGTTGTTTTTATAACAATAAAAACTCTCTTTATTTTCTCATTTTCTCTCTCCCTATTTCTCTTGTGCTCTCTCTCTCTCTCTCTCTCTCTCTCACACACACACACACACACACACACACACACACACACAAATACATATTCTCTTAAATACCAGGTCTTAAGTTCAAAATTTGTTAGATAGAGATTTTAGGTCTCTTGTTGTGTTCCTTTGACATTAAAAACTCTCTCTCTCTCTCTCTCTCTCTCTCTCTCTCTCTCTATATATATATATATATATATATATATATATATATATATATATATATATATATATATATATATATATATATATATATATATTTAAGTCTTGGCCAAGTGGATCTTTGAAGTCTGTTGGAATTCTTTTTTTGGTGGGTTAGAATTCTCTCCTTCTCTCTCTCTCTCTCTCTCTCTCTCTCTCTCTCTCTCTTGCACACGTGATGCGTGGAAATGTGGAGCGCTCAAATTTCTTGAAGCTCTTAAAGATAATATATCAAAGTAGAGCCACCCATCAAATGTGAGGGCTAGAGTTTCTTTATGGCCTTCAGAAAGAAAAGTAGAGGCACCCTTTAAATGACACATGGATGCCTTCAGGGCTCATCTCTCTCTCTCTCTCTCTCTCTCTCTCTCTCTCACACACACACACACACACACACACACACACACACACACACACACACACACACACACACACACACACACACACACACATCGGTGCCCCATGCGAGGGTGTAACAAATTTTCAATAAGTGTGCCCCTCCTCTCTTAGCATAGCGTGTACTTCGAGTGGTGAGAGAGTGATCGTGGATGTATTGGTAATTTGGCTTTTCTATGTCCGTCATGTTCTTCCATTTTGGGGCTATTTAAGATTCCCAATGTTTGCAATAAACCAAGGTTTAGTGTAGTTTTACCAGTAAAATTGTAAATTTCTAGCTAGATTCCAAGCTTGCCTAAAACCAAATTGACAAAATTTTTACAAATTTTAGTGCAGAAATCATTAATTCTTTAAATTTCGACCTAAAATTCAAAAGAGTTTTATTTTTCTTTTATTTATTTTAAATTTTCCTTCATTGGAAATTTTATTTTTGGTAAGCCATATTCGAGACCTCTCTCTCTCTCTCTCATCACACACACACACACACACACAACCTCAACATGCTCATATTGGTCCACATTAGGTGTAGGTAGTGTCAATTCGACTCCAAGACCATCCAATTTATGGCCCTTTGTTTAAAATTCCCAATGTTTGCAATAAAGTAAAGTGTAGTGTATTTTTAGCACTAAAATTGTAAATTTCCAGCTAGATTCTAAGCTTTCCTCGAAGAAAGTTGTCAAGAAAACTTTCAAGTTTTAGTACAAATATCATCAATTCTTTAAATTTTGACCTAAAATTCAAAACAGTTTTATTTTGCCTTTATCTAATTAAAATTTTTTTCGATTGAAAAAATTATTTTTGATAAGCCATATTCGAGACCCCCCCCTCCCTCTCTCTCTCTCTCTCTCTCTCTCTCTCACACACACACACACACACACACACACACACACAAACCTCAACACGCTCATGTTGTTACACATTAGGTGTAGGTAGTGTCGATTCGACTCCAAGACCATCCGACTATGGCCCTTTGTGCAAAGCTACAACGTGCAATATGCACATTCTCGGGGCAAAAAAGACAATGATACATAGATGTATCAAGTGTAAGATTTTAGTTCGACATTATATGATGCAAAAAAGCTTCAAAAGCTCGAGTATAAATTTCCGGGCTAAGTGTGCACTTGTGTAGAAATGAAAGGGAAATTCTTTATGGCCTTCAAAATGCAAAGTAGAACTGCCATCCTTCAAATACTTTTGTAAAACAAAAGTAGTCACCTTTCAAATTTGAGGGTTGGAGTGAAACTCCATAGCCTTGTCAAAGTCTACAAATAATATAAATATAGATAGAGTACTTGGCCTGCCCAAAGGGATAAGGCCATAGTGATATGGTTCCTTTTTTCTTACCAAAAAAGGAGGTTGTTTTAAAAAATTGAACATTTTTTTGATTGGTTGATTGCCAAAGGACACTCATTACATTATAAAGATTTAGAAAGATAATTTTAAATGCATGTTTTTTTATATGTTATTTAGAACAAACGATCCAATATTCCCTTTGAGAAGGTACTCATTACAAAGACAAAATTATATTTCCTAATGTCCACTAAATCATGAATGATGGAGTGCAGACGACCAGTCATTCGCTTGCTTTCCAAGGCTTTATGTGGCAGTGACTCACAGCAGACGATGGACATTGGGGGGGGACCTTTTCACTTCTATACGTTTTCACAATCTCTGCAAGCTCTGCAAGAGCCATGAGAGTGTTCACGTCTCCTTTTGACAACGGCGTGGAGTCATGCCTCCTCCTCGGCATAACACTGCAGTTTTGTAAATCTGTGATGCAAATGGCGCCTTTTGAGTAGTAGCCACAACAAGCCGACTGCTCCTGCTAATTTAATGATCAAGGATGCGCACCCGACTGGCTTCAACAATATCAACACTATTTTTATCATATTTGAAAAGGGTCTGATGGTGAGAGGCGACAATGTTTTGATGACATCAGTTTTTTCTCATTGCAGATCAATCAGCTGCAGTGCATCTTCAACTATGGAGGACATGATGAGATCATTTCCAGGCTGGGGACACTGGAATATAAGTATTTTTGCTGCTTACAATGGAAGCATGAGAGAGAGAGAGAGAGAGAGAGAGAGAGAGAGAGAGAGAGAGAGAGAGAGAGAGAGAGAGAGAGAGAGATTGTCCTCTCCGGCTTCTCCTTCCTCCTATCGAGTGCAACCCTCACACTTCTGTAGCACTATTTTGCTGACCCTGAAAACTCGTGTGACACTTCATGTCCTCTTTTGCATTTCGTTGGACGACAACAAGATCCCTAGCGCCATGTGTATCAAGCACTACCAAGAATGCTACCGCACGACAATTCCCATGCCAGGCCTGGCAATGCTTGTCATCTATGGATTCCAACACAAATCTATCTAGAATACTCTCAATCCCCTATGCTCGCTATGCTATCTATCTAACACTTTGTTCGAATCTTCTTCCCCTGATTATAAGCAGCTGCCTTCCTTGCAGAGCCAATACGCAACAATGGTCACGGTTGTTTTGGATGAAGAATTGCAGCTCATGTATAAATTCACTTTAATGATAATCTATTGAATGATCATTTACTTATTGCAACTTAGCCAACTAACCATTGTGCGCAGTATGTTTATTGAAAATTTGCAGCACAACATGATCTTGATAGGGAAAGCATTATCCAGCGCCTTGATGAGCAATGACCAAGCGAGCAACCTTTTTCTCTCTCTGTCTCTGTGCAGTGATGGTGATGGTGTTGGTACTGGAGATGTGATATCAAGCCCTCTATCTCTCTCTCTTTCTCTCTCTCTCTCTCTCTCTCTCTCTCTCTCTCTATATATATATATATATATATATGTGTGTGTGTGTGTGTGTGTGTGTGTGTGTGCGCGCGCGCGCGCGTGTGCGCTGTGCAACGTGCTGGAGTGGTCTTCAATTTATTTTACTTTTTTGAGAAAAGTTATATTTTCAATAAGTATCCCCTTTTCCTGTTCTTTTTCTAGTTTTGTACAGGGAGGAGCTGATGAACCCACCATAACTTGTTCCCACCTTCTCCATCGGCTATATCGCATCCTTATTTACAGCCACCAACTCTGATACAGGTAGGTGTCTACGTTGGCAGGCAAGGCCGCGTGTGACCTAATGTCTGCAAAGGCTGTAGGGTAGGTGGATGAAGAAAACTAGGGTTGATGGCGGTGAGAGCAGTAGGAGCGGAGGTCAAGGTGCTGCTTAAGAGGGAAGTGGAAGACTCTACGATATTCAAGGCAAAGGCAGCCCGCAGTATCGAGAGAGCTAGGCGGTAGGCTCTTAATAGCTAGCTATGAGCTCTCTGTAGATGGATCTCTACATGGATTGCTCTAAGTTATTCTCTCTCTAGGGTTGATTGCCCTCCATTCTCTCTCTCTCTCCTCCAATAGTATCTGTCTCTTCTCTCTCTTAATGTCGTTCTCTCCTATGCAGTTTAGAGGGAGAGAAGGGGTTGCGGCCACTGATTTCAGCATTTGTGTGTGTGTGTGTGTGTGTGTGTCCTCCCTCTTCTTTGGCTTACTCAGGCTAGCTAGGTTTATCTAGTCATCACATTTGTCTAGACAAGGTGTGCCTAATCTAGAGCCACCATTGGATGCAATGGCCTTCATGGATGGACATTCCCCCGTCTTCAATTGTTGCACCTACTTCAAAATGACCCTACCCTTGTTGTTCCATAGGAATGCTCCATGTATTGCATTGGTGCACGAGGACCTATGTTCTCTTCTATTCGGTTGGATACAGTTGTTATCTTTTGATGGAGTTTTCTTTGCTAGCAACATGGAAATCTTGCCTCTACGTTGAGGAGTTTTTTGGTCCTCATAGAGCGTATTGAAGTATGGAGAGCAGGTCACTCTCCATGTCGAATCTTGAGCTATAGGTAGACAATGTATCATTGCCAAGACATGCATGACGCAAGATCTCCACAACTCTAATAAAAAGATAGATCTTCCCCGTGGATGGTTAATCTTCTCATAAAATATAAGGAGATACACTATATTTTTTTTGAAAGTAGGTCTCGTGATTTTATCACTTTTTTCATCTTGTTGACTTTTTGCCAGAACTTAAAACTCACCTTTTTCATTTTCTACCCTTCACTTTTGCATTTCAAAATAGATGTTTCTTAAGTTTTTTTTTGAAATGAACCAAAGTGTGACACATGGATGCCCTCTCCTTCCTTGAAAAATTTAAGCTGCTTCATATATATCTATTATACATACCTATTCACAAATGGTTTATTTATCAAAGTAAGTTTAGCTCAGTACCTACAATCACATGGAAAGTTTATTGCGTTTTAAAATAAAATCATATTATCTAAATTATGCGTAATCACAAATGGTTTTTATATTAGGAAAGAACACTTAAATAATAAGGTGAAAGGTACAAATTGCACATTATCATTTGAAAACAAAATAAGATATTAAAAAATAAAAACATAAATTATATTATTCATTATACATACATGATCACAAATGGTTTATATATTAGAAAACGTTCCACTTAAATAATAAGGTGAAGGTACAAATTGCACATTATTATTTGAAAATAAAACAAAATAAAAAATAATAAAATATAAAGATACATTGAAAAGCTTAAACAGAAGAAACCAGGGGGACAATAATTGTTCGTTAGGAAAGAGATAAACTCTGTTGAGTGGAACAAGGCCTTGGGCGTTGAACTGGTGGACTTGCTTGGATATAGGTGTGGACTCTTCCTTGTTTTAGGGGTGGCTCTCCTGACAATCGATATATTTAGACCGTATGTAGATGTCATGGCTCGTCAGAAGCATGATAAAAATTTGTATTTTTTTGGTTATGTTAATATAATCCACTAACAATTGTAGCTTTTGCAAAAGAAAGATAGCATTAAATTTAATGCTTTCATAAAAAAAGATAAATTTAATAAACATAATAAATAAAACAATTTAATAAAATGAATCTTTGTTAAATCCTTAAATGAAAAAAATGAAAAGACTCTTTACATATCAAAATATCTAAAAGATTTATTGAATCAATACTTCACATCGTCAATCAAACTCTAATGAATAGACTCTTTTTGTTCTCTAAGCTTTTTGGCTTTCTAAAAGCCCTTAGAGGAGACTTGAGTTAGGCATACTTTCCACGTTTTTCAAGTCATGATTGAGACTTACCTTACGTGTTATTTTGGTTTTAAAATATTAAATGGATCTTTTATTTTCACCTTTCATTTCACATCCTTACAAGTTATTTTGGTTTTAAAATATTAAATGGATCTTTTATTTTCACCTTTCATTTCACATCCTTACAAGTTGAGGAGGTATGAATCACAAGTTAAATGCAAGTATAGCGATGCCATGCATGAAACTATGTATAACCCAACATTAACATTGGTGCATAAGAATGTCACAAAGAAGATGTGGAGGTGTACGCAAAGAAAAATAGGAAGCAACATACTATTCGGAATGTTGTCCAACATATTGTGAGAAAATTATGTAGTTACAAAAAAGAAGACATGAATGCAATTATGCTCTGAAGATTTGCCTCTTACCTCAAATGTTTTCGTTTTTTTTTCCATAAAGGGCGAGAGCAGATTTATATTATAGAAAGAGCGCAAACTACCACAAAGGGTATGGTTCGGTCAATAGTTATAAAAAATTGGTGTTCAAAATTACATTCTACTCTATCAAGTTGACCAGAAAATCATACAGGCGGGCAACTAGCCGGATTCCATTACTATGTAGTCTTCTTAATCTTTCCCCATCTACTATGCATTCGTCCAACATTCTCTGTAGGTGTGTATAGGAGCCATTGAGAGGTACCTCTTGCTGTTTGTTGACATTGGCACTGTTGTAGTAGCTCATACAGTCCGTGAGTACCTTGAAGCTGGCTTTATATACTCGACATTGATCAAGCTTTATTTGATTCACATGTAGGGAAAAGCAGTGAAACAATTCTATCAAAATTTTAGTCTGGTAAGTTATGTTAAAAAGCCTGTCATTTTGGTCAGACCAAATAATCCAAAAAAAATTCCCTCTTATTCTATTCCAAACCACTAAAAATAACGACGCTGAATCCCCTAAAAGTAATTGCTTCCAATTTAAAGTGTATCCTAGCCCATCACTCAGAGGTGACAGAATCTCTAGACTTTTAGGGCAATTCATAAACAGACGTGGGATGTCCTCCTCAGCCCTGTTGCATCTCATGCAGCGTCCAGTACCTAACCCTGCAATCCTCATTCTGTGTCCAGTCCATACTGCCTTGTGCAGGATTAGCCAAAGTAGAATTGAATGCTTGGCTAGGATTCCTCTATTCCAAATTGCCTGAAATTTCAATGCCCATTGCCGGCGATCTAGTGCAGTCCTCCATTTTCTGTTGAGTGAAGTGTGTAGAGGTTCCAAGAGGTTTGGGGCTAGAGTGGGGGGGTTAGGCAGAGAACTTCCACTTGACCAATACAAGGCCTTGGAGGAGGGGTCAAGGTCTCTTGAGAGAGTCCACTCCAACTCTTTTGGGAAGAGGGATTTCCTGCTATCAATCAATGATATTTCCCAGGGTTGTAAGTTGAAACAACTTGTGAGCTCGGTCAGGGAGAGCCACCTGTGCTCTAGCTTGTGCCACAGATTTCTCCACATTGTGAGGCCCTTGTTATGAATGCGCTTTGCTATCCTACTTTGAACCTGATTGAGGGGGGGGGGGGGGGGGGGGGGCTTGGAGGCATTGACCACCACATTGATTCATGGGCTCTTAGGTTAAGGCAGTTCTTAGAGTCCCAATTAATTCTTAAGTGGCCTCTATATCTGTTCCAAGCTCCCCACAACAATTTGAGGGGGGAGCCACTGGGCGTTATCTCAAAAGGTCCAAAAAAGATTGAGATCCATGGAAGAGGGTGCATCCCATTGCTCCCTTTAATTTTGAATTTGTTGATGCTCCTAAACAGCAATGAGGCCCACTCCTCCTCAGGATTTTCCAATGCTCTGGGGATGAGTTTAACTGCAAGTTTGTCCGCCCATTTGCTGAAGTTGGGCAGTCCGAGCCCCCCCTGTGCCTTGGGGAGGCAGCATACATCCCAACTGACCTTGGCTAGGCCTTTCCTCATCGGATCTCTTGACCAAAGGAAGTTTTTGCATGCCCTGGTTATGTCTTTCAGCTGGGAGTCGGGGGGTCTCCAACAGGAGAGAAAAAACAAGACATAGCATGAGATAAAGTGCTTGATGACCAATGCTCGCCCTGCAATATTTGCCTGGAACCCCTTCCATCGATTTAGTTTGGAGGAGAAATGCTCCAGTACCCATTGCCACCTCTGTGCCATGGATACCCTAAATCCAAATGGGATACCTAAGAGTCTGAAGATGGCCCCGTCTTTAAGTATTGTGCATCCTTGCTTTGCAATCCACCTTGGGAGTGGAGAGAGGGAGGCTCTAATTCCAGTCTTGAAATGGTTGATCCGGAATCCCGATGCTGAGCAGAACGTCTTCAAACAGTTCCAGAAGCATTGGAGTGACTGCTCGTCATTGTTGAGTAGGCCATTGGTGTCATCAACGAATTGTAATAGGCATTGCTGTCTGCCATCTAGTAATGATATTCCTTTTAGTGTCCCTTCCCTCATTTTGGCTTTGACCAGCCAATTGAGAGAGTCCGCCGAGGTAGCAAAGAGTAGGGGGGCAAGGGGGCATCCTTGTCAAACCGATCGATTAAGAAGAAATGGCTCTGAGATGCCATTGTTGAGTGCTACCCTTGCCTGCACATTCCCTAGTAGAGTCTTGAAAAACCTGATCATGCCAGGTCCGAAGCCCATCATGGTCAGGCAGTCGAGGATGAATGTCCAATCCAATCTGTCGTAGGCTTTGTCGAAGTCGACTTTGACAAAGAGGAAGTCCTCACAGGAGTCTTCGGCATGTTCTATTCCCTCCCACATTGCAATAACACCTTCCATGATTCTCCTTCCTTTGATGAAGCCTTTTTGCTCTGTGCATAGCCACTCTGTTAGGGTAGGAGAAATTCTAAGTGTTATGGCTTTGGAAAAGATTTTGTAAGCTGAATTTAGCATAGTGAGTGGTCTCCAGTTTGAGATGATTTCTTTGGGACCTCTCTTATATAGAAGTTTAATGACTCCCGTATTGAGTTGAACTGGAAGGGCTCCTTGTTTGACTGATTCCTCCCATACTTTAAGGAGGATATGAGCCAGCACTTCCTTGAAAGTCTGGTAGAATTCAGCCGGAAGCCCATCTATGCCAGGAGTCTTCTTGAGTTTTAAGGATTCAATTGCCCTTTTTATTTCCTACACTGTGAGTCCTGAATCAAGCTGGACTGCTAGGTGGGAGGGGATCACTCTAGGCCTGCATTGCCTGATTTGTTCACGGGCTACATTCACCTACTCATTCAGAAGCTCCTTAGGACTGAATAGCAAGGAGAAGCGTTCCCTCACTATTTCCAGATTTTCACATTCATCGCTGGCCTTGCCCTTTGGTACCACTAGGAATGGGATGGCCTCTCTCATGTGTTTCTTCCTCAGATTTTGAAACACCTCTTTTGTTGGCTTATCCACTTTGCCTGACCACCATTCTCTAAAGAAGACTGCAGTATGTTTGAGGGTGAGGTCCTCCTCCACCCGAATTTGATGTCCTAGAGTGGCTATCTTATCCTGAGTGTCAGAGTTAGGGCTTTTGCTGCACTCCATCTCTGCCAGTTCACTGTATATCTTATCCTTGCGCTTCCTCCTGATTTCTATTACTTTTTTCCTGAACATTATAAGAGTTTATTGAGTGTTTGCTATTGCCAATGTCCATGCCGTAGATGGAGTGAATCCCTTTGAGAAAGCCTGCACCCATATTGCCTTAATGCTACTCTGAACTTTTTCCAATCAAAACAGCGGGGTGTCCGTGTGGAACCAGTGGTTCCTAATTTTCTACATTTATCATCCAAGGTTATCACTAGATGATAGTGGTCCGAGATACAAGACGTGTGTCTGGGTTTGGATTTAATTCTAATAAAGCTTCTGGCTAGGGAAGTGCTTATGTAGCATCTATCTAGTCTGGATTTTCTAGCATTGAGGCCTTTTGAGTAGTCCTGCCATGTGAAATCTCCAAGAGATCCAACATCCCACAGATCGAGGTGGTCTTTCAGCTGGTTCCATTCCTGAAGCTCTGATCCAGAGATTACATTGCCTCGGTGTAGAAAACAGTCTTCTATGGTTTCTACCATATTGAAATCACCAATGAGAATGGTGGCCTCATTTTGGGCTATAAGTTGTTTCCACAATTGGGTTCTATCTCTAGCAGAGCCTCCTGCATAAATAGACAAAATCATGCATTGGATAGGGGACTCTACAGTCACTCTACCCAGTAGGTTCCTTTGCCAGATTTCGCTGGATTCACCTTCCAAGTTTGGGGTATGCCGATTGCTGTACCACCCGATCCCCTTTCATGCGAGGAGCAGTGCCAGAGGTGCTCTTCAAAGATAACAAAAAGCCTTTGGGAGAGCTCGTCCCCTAGAGTTTTTATCTCTTGTAGTCCAATGATATCAACAAGTTTCTTTGCTTTGAGTGGGTTTGAAAGACCCTTGATATTCCAAGAAACGACTTTCATCGGGGAGTGCGTCTATCCTTGCGATTTTTGGATTGGGATCAAGGAGAGTCTTGTGACACTGAGGTGTGTCCCCTCTTGTTGTCCTTCTGAACTTGCATAGGGGCTGGCCCTGACTCAACAATTGCCTTCTGGCCTAGGGCTATGATTTTTTTGTTAGGGTCGTTGCCTGTGGCCGCCTTGTTTTGGCTTGGGGCTACCGAATGATCAGCCTGATTCACTTGCCTTTCTAGTCTTGTGTCAACATCCTCTTCTTCTTCTGAGTCTGGTTCAATGGACTCTGCCACATCCGAATCCTCCCACTCTGGTAATGAAGCTAGAAGGGCGAATCTATTGGGGCCCCGTGTTTTACCCTTATCCAACTGAGTTTTGTGAGCCATTGATTTCTCTGGCTTGGGGGGTTGCGGTGGGGAGACATGCGGAGATGTTTGAGAGCTGCCTTTGTTTAGGGTAGCGTTAGGAGGGGCTTGATCTGGTTTAGGGTTTTTTTTGGGCATTCCCTAATGAAGTGCCCCTTCGTTCCGCAGTGGAAATAGGCATTCGGTAGGTACTTGTAGCTTATGGGTTGTTTGAAACACTCGCCGTCATCTAATCTGATTACCATAGATTGGGGGAGCTCAACTGAAATGTCCATCTCAATGAGGGCCTGTGGGTGCCATGCAGGGATGTAATCCCCTCTAGGTCAGCCTCCTAGAACTTTACCTAGTTGCGCTCCTTTGGCTCTGAGGTGATTGTGATAGTGAAGGGGGAGGTTTGGGAACTCCACCCAAACAGGGAAGTGATTGAGGGCATCGCTCTCTGCTTTGTAATCCTTGTTCCATTTGAATAGGCAGAGGGGGGTCGCTCGCAACAGCCATTGGCCCGTGCTTAGCACTTTGAATGCCATATCTGCAGTTTTGAACATGAAGACGTATTGGTTTTTGGTCTCTACTTCGGCCCCTATTGCCCCCCATTGGTTTCGAATCCACCCGTGTAACATGTCTGCTGGTGGGCGAGGGCCAGCGAGAAGCCCTATCAGGGCCCTGTTTTCCAAGTCATTCTGGGTTTTTCTAACCTGAAGTGCAGGCAGAATAACATAGGGCTTACCGTTTCCATTCGGTTGATCGCCTCCTACAACAGTCTTACCGCTTCCTCCTGTTGAGTGCCCGGGGCAGAGCCATGGGTGGCTGGAGCGGCAGGGCTTTCAGCAAAACCCGCAGGTCCACTTGCATGTTGAGGGTGAGCTGGTTGCTGAGAGAAGAAGCCGAAATCATGTCGAAGTATCCTCGCGGCTTCAAGCTTTTCTGCACTCCCGAGAAGAGGGTTGTGATGATCGATGCCGTTGAGCAGGGCTACAACTAATTGGTTGTGAGGGGAGAAGGAGCTTTGGTCGAAATCGTTGAGGCCACCGCCACGCAATTATTTTGCATGAGAGCTTGATGGGGTAGCACGCCTGTAGCCCAACGCCTGTAGCCCAGATATTGGGGGGTCTCGTGCCAGTGCTTGGATGGGGTGAGATGACGGGGGATGTCATCTCGCATGGTGTGTGAAGGATGCCGCCGCCGGGATAGAAGCTAGGACATCGCTAGGTTTAATCTTGTCCTCTTCTGGAACAACTTCCTCTAGCTCCATGTTTTCGTTTTTGCACTCAAAGTCTCCTTGCAAGAATTAATGATTCCCAAATCAATCGATGAGATATTTTTGAAACAAAGCACATTCAACATAGTGCAGAATAATAAAAGCCTAGGCAGAGGCGTTACTCTAAATAAAGTGGGAGTATGTCCCTACAATCTTTTTTTTTTTTCACTCTATATAAAGTGGCATTACATCTTTAAGGAAATTTTACTTGGCCTTGGGTAAAGTTGAAAATGATCCTAGGTCAAGTACCTTGAAGTTCAACTTACTACAAAAGGTGCGGCTATATTCTTGTGAGCATTCTACTTCAACCTTTTTCGATATTTCAATAAAATATTCAAGATCTTTTGACATTTTGTGAAGAATCTTTAAGCTTTTAGAACATTTCAATAAACACTTTGAGTTTTTTTTGACATTTTGTGAAAAATCTTCAAGGTTTTCCACCAATTAAATAAACACTTCTAGGTTTTTTAACATTTTGTGAAGAAGCTTTATGAGATCAATAGTGAAGAATCAGAGCCATGAGTATTATCTATCTAGAAAACATGAAAGTGTAGATAAGCTTATGTAACCACCATCAACCAATATTTATATGGGACGATTATACATTTTCTTGACGGCTTGCAAAATGGATGTTTAGATTTATGACAATGCCTCTGCAGTTTTTCTTGACGGCTTGCAAAATGGATCTGTAGCTCTTACCAAAGGTGGTCAATCTTGCTAGCTTCAATTTTCCATTTTATAATTTGGTAAAATTTCCATCTAAGGAAAATTTGACCTTTGTAAAATTGCCTCTAATGGAGATTTAGTACATCTTTAAATGCATAAGAAACATGGAAACCTCTCTATCTTTAAATCATGACTATGACCCGTATTCTCTACTCGCTCTCTCTCATTTTTTTACTGCGAATCTTCCACGATTCCTTCGTCCTCCCTTTGCCAGTCTTTCACCTGGAAGGGGTTCACATGGGCCTGGTCATGCGCACAGAAGCATCTGAGAGGTCCACCCTCCCTTCAGCTGCACGATATTTCCGCTTGTCGTCAGAGTCACACGCACACCGCCTCAATGCTCTGCGTGCTCCCCTCATTCAATGTGTGTGCACATTGTCGCCCACGTTATCTCGCCTATCAGACAGAGAAAGACACCGTTTTCACGAGAGAGAGAGAGAGAGAGAGAGAGAGAGAGAGAGAGAGAGAGAGAGAGAGTCTCTCTGCTGCCAAATCTCTACCTGCAGCCCCTCCTATCCTCTGTCGTGGGTTGGCCCACCCCGTACTCCCTCCTCTCCTGTGTCGTGGCTGGCCCATCGTGAACTCTCCCTCTTCCATTGTCGCACATGCCTCTCCACTTCGATCTGCGAGCAATCCTTGTTTTGCTGCTGTCTGGTGGTGCGCCCAACGTGTTCTGTGCTCCTGAAGAGAGAGAGAGAGAGAGAGAGAGAGAGAGAGAGCCGGACAGACAGAGCCTCCATACAACACAACTATTCGATGTCGCCCTCCTGGAATCTCTCACCTCTCTCCATATCTTCTCCACCTGGCGGAAGATAAAAAAAAACAAGGAAAATTATCAAAATACCATTGCAAAATACCCTTCGAATTTAAAAAATTCCCAAATTACTCCCAAATTCCCAAAATGCCCTTTAAAAATCGTAGCTTTTCATAACAAGACTGATTGTCAAATAAGTACAACATGATAAAGCTAGAATTTGAGTTGGTTATGTAGGCGTCGGAGATGAATTGCTTGATTAATTTTAGACATAATGGCCCTTTTTGAGAGGCACTCAAAAATGGATACAAGAGTACTTGTGCAATTTTTGAAATTAGAGGGGTATTTTAGGAATTTCCACCAATTAGAGAGAGAGAGAAATACCTCTTGGCATGGCACGTGCAAAGAGTTCTTTTTTCCTTTTGCCTCAAGTCAAGGGATCTATTTAGATTCCATCTAATTCAAACGTTGAGACTACCTATTTAGCAAGAAACAAGCCTTAAAGTTTCTCATCGTGCATGTGATTGATGATAGATTATATGCACACCGTGAATTGCAAAAACTTAAACTTGTGAGTGGACCCAAAATTTTTTGCCAACCCTTGAAGCCATCTATGTTGGATTTGTGACCTTTGGCGTAAATGTCGACAGTTGGTGTGAGAACCAACTCTTAAAATTCTATTTGAGGATAAGTCACTATGTGGCAATATATTTGTATGATTTTATGAAAGTGAAGGGCACTCAGCCGCATAGCCTTTCAGCCTTACAAATGAAGGCTTTTCATGTACATAAGATATCATATGCTATAATGTATTAGATTGCAATTTGAGTTCACTTTATTTCTAGCATTGTCTCTCTCTCTCCCCCCCTTCCTTCTCTCTCTCTCTCTCTCTCTCTCTCTCTCTCTCTCTCTCCCCTTCCTGTTGTAAGCTATGGTTGCCTACCTTTTCAAGGCCCCTTGAGCTCTATTGCGCCCATTGGCAATCCCTACAATTGGTATCAGGGCCAAGTTGGTAACATCACTCGCTTGGCAATCTCGAGAGCATCACTAGGAGTCCCAATTTGAGCCTCTTCAATTTAGTAGAGAAATCCATGTAAAGCAAAGCCATAATTAATTTTCTTAATCGACAAGAATTATCTTTAAATAATTTTAATTGGCCTCCACGATGCATTCCTCATGCTAGGGTGCTCCCTCATTGTGTGTTAATTCAAGCTAATCTTCAAGCTTGATTTGCTTTCCCATTTGAACGGCTTCTATTACGACAACTCCTCCTAGTTTCAAGCACGCATTGATCAAGCTTCATGGATGATGCTGCAATACCTAGGTGATTGCTTTTTCATTCTCATATTGTGAGAAGTTGCAAAACTAGCATCCCTGTCTAGTGGATGGCAACTTCTACCCTCAACATCCCTGTCTAGTGGATGCCAACTTCTACACTCAGCAATTTTGGCATTTAGCGGGTCTTGTCATATCTTAGTAGCAAAAACGTCACCTTTTTTGAAAGCCTGTGGATGATTTGACACCCTCACCTTACTGCCATGTCCCTTTGCACAACCTTGTTTTGACGCCTTGAGCAGCAACGTTGTCGAGAAATTTGCGGTCTTGCTAGGAAAGCATCGGGCTTTTGGCTGTGAGAGTTTGTGAGAGAACTCCAAAAAACTATATGAAGAAGTTAAACCATAGATGCCATGAAGACTAGGGTTTGGAAGGAAGTGCAATCAAAGAAGCCCCACTCTTTCTCTCTTGTACTCACACACACAAAGAAAGAACACAAAAGAGAATATCAAAGTAAAACACATCTTACTTGACAAACTCTTCGGGAGTTGTTCACCATTATGATGGAGAGAGAAGAAGAGGGAAGATTTCAAGCCTTGATTGATGCACCAAGTTCAAGTCCTTCTTTGATTAGAGCTTCTATTCCAAGGATATATTACAAGATTGGCTAGTCTTCCTCTAGGAGTAACTGTAGGCTTAGGCTTATGTTTATGGCTAAGTACAATTAGGCATTAGTACTCTCACTCCCTGATCAATTCATATCATGAATGGCTTGAATGAATTTCAAGGAAGAATAGGTCCCCTTTTACAGGTGAAGGGAACCCCCAAGGGTTTACAGAAGAAGAGAAGAGCCAGTGTGAATAGAAACTGGGAAAGTTTGAAATGAGATGTCCGTGCATGATGTGGACAGACTGGGATCCAGTATTTTGATCATATCTCCTCAACCGTGGCTCCAAATAAAATACTAAAAATATGGGCAAAAAATTAAGCTCATTAGCTACGACTCCCATTTTATATACTTTTTCCAATTCGGATTGGAACCTTCTGTAAAAACTTCATCAAAATAGGATACAATTTTGGCAGCAAAAGTCTTCTTGTGGTCCCTTTAGCCTAGAATTTTATTTGATTCCAATGGACACCTCATGCAATATGAAAGTATGGCATTGCTCCTTGACAAAGTTTTGTAATCATGCTTGCAATAATGCATTAAAATAAGTGTATCTTTGAAAATCATGCCACCTAGTGTCTCATTAGGATTTGATTCCTTCCTAGTAGCTATTTAAAAAGAAATATAAAAAAAATATGAAAAATACATAGAATATATATATATATATATATATTGAAATTTACCCTAGATATAGGATCTAGCTAGAGTGTGAGATGATAATGAGATAATAGAAGTAAAGAATCAATGCTTTTTGCCCCAAGTTAAAGAGGCGGAGCTATTGACGCTTTTTCCATAGTACTTTTTGACGGTAAAGTAAGAATATGTTACCCTTGAGATAAATAATAGGATGAGATAGAAAGATTATTATTATACTTAGATATGCATATTATAGAAGATATAATTAAGTATCTAACAAGTTACAAGATAGATCTTGTAGCATGCGTTACTACTATGTACGTGTCACAGCACGACATCCACCCCCTCTAAACCTGCACATCCTCCGATATGTGCCACATTTTCTCTTTGTTGTAAGATCAGCCCTCTTGTACATCATCCTTGCTTTCTTCTTCACTGGATGATTTCAAAGATTCATCTTCACATGTGTTTCGCTCTTCCTCCTCGTCAACATCTTCTGGATCATTGTCACCTCTTGTCTTAAACATTTTGATCCTTTTTTCTTTGTCAATTGCTTTGCTCCTGAGCCGATGTCGCTGATCAAAGTAGTCCTTGTTTTTTCAACCTTGCATTTTTGAGTCGTTCTTTTGCAGCTTCAATGTCTCTAGGTCTTCTCTCTAGTTGCCTTATGCACAATGCAAGGAGATCTTCCCTGCTAAGCCCCTCTTGCCAAGGTAGTACATTCCATGTGGGAATTGTATCTTCAATTGGCATCATTGGCTTTTGACCATACATTAGCTCCGCAGGCATGTAGCCAGTTACTGAGCATGTGTTGTACGATCAGCCCGTAAAGCATATGGTAGCAGTTTTGGCCACTCACCAACTCTTTCCTTCGTAAGCCTTGGCCAAAGCTTTGATGATAGGAGGGTGCCCTCTTTCACTCTTTCCATTGCCTTCAGGGTTGTAAGCTGTAGTAAGAGAAAGATTGATTCCTAATCTAGAAAAGAACTCCCTTGCTTCTTCGGCATCCAGTCCACCTCTGTCTGCAGTGATCTTTCCCACACAACCATAACGGCAAATCACCTCGTCAAGAAGGAATTTGTACACAGCTTCTGTGGTTTTAGCTCTTAATGCTCTTCCTTCAACCTGGTTAGTTAGGTCCTTTGGTGCAAGAACCAAGTATCTCATCTGCCAGAGTCCTAAAGGCATTGTGACTAGATCCATAACCCATTTATAGTGCATGGCTAGTGGATATGTAGGGTGTAATCCATCACGATGTCGGACATTTGAATACATTTGACAAGTTACACATGACTCTACAAATTGAGATACATCTTTATACATACCCTTCCACCAGTATTTTTCTTTCAACTTGGAGAAGGTTGCCTACACACCCCTATGTCTAGCCCATAGACTCTCATGAAACTCTTGCATGAGCTTTACTTGAGTCTCCTTTTTACATATAACCCGTTGTGGTGTAGCACCCTTTTGTTTAGGATGCTTCCACAAGTAACCATCCCTCAAAAAGTACCCATATGCTTTCCTGCATATCCTCCTAAATTCTTGTTCAGACCAATTATCTTGTTTTGCTAGAGTACTCAAATAGCTTCCAATAAGAAGCCAATCACCTTCATAAAGCTCTTTCAAGAACAATTCAAGTGGATTAGTAGTCATGCAGACATGGTTACCTTTGACATGAGAGATAGAATAGAACTTTGTGCCTACATCATCTCCCTCGTGAATCATCTGTGACTCATCTTCATACCTTGCCCTTGATAGCATATCTGCCACTGTATTGTCTTTACCTGCAATGTGCTTAAACTCGGGATTTAAGGACTTAATGTAGGCAATCCACCGCAACATAGCAATGTCTCGCGTTGAGTAGCTGGTAATCATCCCAAGAAGTGGTAGACAATATGTTTCTACAACCACACATGCCCCAATTAGGTACTCTTTCCCATTTTTCAAGGCTATAACCATACCCCATAACTCTCTCTTTATCTGTGGATAGTTTCTTTGGCGAGCACTTAGTACCTTTGCTCCAAATCTCACCGCAGACCTGTGTCCTTCTTCGTCATCTTGCCCTATTGCCCATCCAATCCCTGTAAGACTGGTGTCTACTGTCACAATTACTGGCCTTTGACAGTCATAGTCTACATTTGTCAAAGTTGGTGACTGAAGCAACTTCTTTAGATTTCTCATGGCTTTTACATGTGCTTCTATCCATGTAAACTTTTAATTCTTTCTAAGCAGTTGATAAAGAAGATCAGCTACATGTGTATAATGTGGAATCCAAATAACATAAAAGACACATGATCCCAGAAACCTTCTAAACTCAGTGATGCTAATGCATGTTTCTTTCATTCTTTGGATGTCATCTATCTTTGTTGGACAAGGTTTCCTACCATATGGCCCGCACATGTGCCCCACAATGAGCACTTCATTGATGCCAAACATAGTCTTTTTCCGTGACAAAGTAAGATTCACTTCTTCCAACCTAGACAAAATTTTATCACAATAATTTATGTGGTTTACCACAAACCTGCAACATCCCCTGAGATCCAAAGCTTCATCATTGTCACTTTCTTCACATCCTTTCATAGGCAAATCATCAATGGAAGGCATTGTGATTTGAGGAATAAAGTCACATAAGACCTTATTCATCCCATTCATCATATGTGCAACCAAGTTGATTGCTCCCTGTGGCAAGGTACACATCCTTACCAAACCCAAAGGTGTCCTCATGGTTGTCAAGTCTCTGCTTTTGATTGCAAGCTGAAATTGATCATACCCTGAGTAGAGATCCCCCATCGAGTAGATTGCCCTCCCTGCAAACGCCTCTGCAAACTCATCCACAATTGGACATGTACCTACATTTCTAATTGTCACCTTGTTCACTGGTTGCATACCTTGAATGAAGCGTAGAGCACCATTCTTCTTCAGAACTGTGAACCACCTGTTTGAGTATGGAGCAGAAGAAGGCTCCAAAATTTCAATTTTGATCTTCTCATTCAGTAGCTCCACTAACTTTGGCAAATGAGCCTTTGGAACCAGAATAGGCCGCAGATTCCAAGGCACATGAGGTATTGTGAAAATTACTATAGGAGCTACAATAGAAGGATCAACACATCCTATCTCATATGGCTCAAATGCAAAAGCCTTACCATGCTTTGAAAGCATTTCTTTGAAGCACTTTGTGTCCTCTTGTGTTAGAAACTCCTTGCAACCAATCTGCAACTCTAGAAAAGACTCCTTTGTGAAGGTATCCCCAATCTCTTTAGGATTCCTTAAACTTGGTTGCAAAGAAGATTGCTCAATCTTTTCTGTGTTGTTGGGTGGTAAGGGTGAAGCTACTAGTTTCACCTTCTTTGCTACACTCTTCTATTTAGTTTCAACATGGACTTCTGGGCCAATTGTTTGGTTTTCTTTAAAGGCTTCTATTACTTGATACATTTCCATAGAGCAAGCTTCCACGAATTCATTTTCAAGATGCAAATTATACCCCGTTATAACATCAAGCTCACCCATAGTATCTACAAAAGAAACTTGTTCACACAAACCCAAAACATTTTCAGTAGGCTCTAGCAACCCACTCTCTTTCATGCCTATTTGTACATTATGTACATATTGCCTCTCACATCTCTTAAAATCTTCAAGTTTTGTAAAACATACTGATCCATTCCTTGTTACCAACGAACCTATTGAAAAAGTTTCACCTACTTTTGGATCAGGCGAGACCCTTTTTCTTTCTGTACCACTGCAAGCCCGCTTTACAATGGTACTTGGCCAAAACCCATCATTTCCCTTTGATCATGAAACTCTTTGCACACCTTTGGTAGAGAATGTTCTCTAAAGTTGTCACGATTTCTTTTATGGTTTACACAAACTGTGAGAAATTGGGCAGCTTGTTTACCATCTTTGCTACGTATCCTACATATGTTGAACCATCGTCCATTACCTTTGTTTCCATTTGAGCTCCCACAATGTAGGGCTGTCCAAGGATGAGATGATAGGAAGATCTATCTAGTACAAAGAAGTTTTGGTCAATTTTTACATCACCTATTGTCACCTTCACACCTGGACATGCTGCATACAATTCATCGGATGAATTGTTTCCCACTTTTACCATCCAACCATGATCTGTGTCCATTGGCTATTTTCACTTGTTGTAGAGACTCTTTGACATTATGTTTATTTTTGAACCATGGTCAATCAAGGCAACAAACATCTCTTCAAGATCACCTACCTTGACCAAAAGTTTCTGTAGTAGCTCTTGCCCAGTGACGTCGTGAATAGTAGCTCCTAGGAATAGCTTCAACCTCTTCATCATCATTTGAGAAATGCACTTGCTTCACTGTACCACTAGATTGGCAGCATCCTGCCACACCTCCATCATCCTCCTTATTTTGAAACTGCATCCCTTGTGCCTTCAAGGTTTCTCCTTCAACCTGTGGACGAGAAACCTCAGCAAGAGTTTGCCTCTTCCTCTTGATGATGTCAATGATCTCCTCATGGAATTCACGCTTTGCAATGCCGAGGAGTTCTCCTAGAGTAAACTCAATTTTACTATTCAAAATCCTATCCTCCAAGACTTTCTTCAAATCTGTAGCAACCTCAATATTAGATTGTAGTTTATAAGTTGGGCCTTTTGTCTTAGGTTTTGTTGGCTCTTTCGTCTTTCCTGTTGTAGACTCCTCCATGAGTACTTCAGGTGGAGATGCTCCTTGTGTCGGAGGTGTTTGAGAAGGCACTAAGTTGCTTCTTCCCCCACTTCTAGAAGCTCTTTTTGATGGTCCATCATCAGCATTCTCACGTCTGCGCTTCTCTTCTACAATAGCCTCATTTTGTTGGAATTTTGTAATGTAGGCATGCATTGACAATGAGTCCACTAGATCATTCCATCCTGTTTCTAGATGTATGCAATCACCTGCTTCATATAGAGTGTCTTTCCTAAGCTTTCCCTTTTTAGCTAATTGCATGACATTTGGCCAAATTTGACCATGATGGTCACTCACCTCTTCATCACTAAGATGCTCAATTTTCACTCCATAAGTAGCTGCCTCAATTGAAGAGGTGGCATGGTTAGTTGCCATATCTTCAACTAAGGTTTGCATTCCCCCCTTCCCAAAGTTAGTTCTCAAGGGTAGACGTGTCTCTCTTAAGTGGATTTTACCATCCTTAAAAAAGACAATATCTTTTGTCAAAGCATCACTAAAATCATCACAATCCCTTCTTACATGGTCTGTACTATCACATCAAATACATCTATTAACAAACCCTTCTTTGGGCTGTTGTCTTTGCCTAGGAAGTGGCCCTGATGGTTGGCCTTTTTCTTCAAGCTTTGCAAGCTTCATCTTCAAGTCACGCATTCTCTTCACAAGCTCATCTAGCATAGACTCATCAAACTTAGGAGCTATAAAAGTAGGCTTTACCATTTTGTCAAAAGTTGAGGTGGAAGGACTTGTAGTGTTTACTACCATTTTGTCCCTTCTTCTTTTTTGTTTGGCAAGCAGTGAGATAGCACCTTCAACTTCATTCCAGTCGATCTTTAGTCCTTGCTCAACATCTTTATCTTCAAGAAGAAGCTCCAAATTTTCTTGAAACCCTTTACCTACAGCTTGTAAGATCTGTCTTCTCTGCATCTAGTGTGGCCCTTTCTATCCTGGTGAGTTGTGCATAGCGCGGTTGAAATTCCCTAAGTAGATCTGTTATTGACAGTCCTTGCTTTGGCATGACTACCCATTCTAAGAATGTCCTTTTGGTCACTCTCTCAGAGTCCTCCATGAAATATTCCTCCTTTAAAGCTACTTTGAGTTCCTCCTAGTTTCTTCCATGCCCATCTTTAATTCCCCTAACATGCTCCCTAATTTTTGGAGCAACAACTAGCTCAAAGCTTTGAATCATCTCACCTTCTGAAACGCGATGTAGCTCCATCTCCTTCACATACTCGCATAAGTGCTTGGTTACATCTTTGCCATTGAACTGATCCATTCTGTTGACAACCGCTTGTATGGCCTTGGTTGCTGAAATCTCCCTTCTTTCAGTGGCATGTTGTTGTTGCGCGAACATTGCAAATGCTTGAAACATTTGCATTGTTACTGGGTCAAAATGCATATCCTGTTGCTTAACATGATCACCCATGGTTACCCAAAAACTCTCACCCTCGCAGATTTGCATCGGGTTCACCAAAAATATATCAAGAAATTTGCAATCTTGCCAAGAAAGCACGGGGATTTTGGCTGTGAGAGTTTGTGAGAGAACTCCAAAAAACTATATGCAGAAGTTAAACCATAGATTCCATGAAGACTAGGGTTTGGAAGGAAGTGCAATCAAATAAGCCCCACTCTTTCTCTCTTGCACTCACACACACAAAGAAAGAACACAAAAGAGAATATCAAAACAACACAAAGATGAAAACATCAAGGCTATGGTCATATCGTATCATGGGTAATATGAAAGGGTAATAGATGAGTTAACGGCGTTCAATCTTTGTCGACCAAACAAGCTATGAATTGTTCTTTGAAATTACAGTATTGTGCTTACCATAATAAATATATTTTGTCTAGTGATTGGGATTAATTGTGTGTACAAATCCTCTTGGTTCATAGCAAGATAACTACACTTACGTCAAAAGAAAAGTTATAGTCTATAAGAGATAGTATGATGGGATCCTGTGAAAGAAGTATTTCATTGAGACTTTCTGGGCCAAAGAGAAACACTATACGTTGTTGAAAGTGTATTTTACGGCTAATCCATACGTTGATTCTAATAGATCGCACACAGTGGAAGCGATAGAAATTATCATCATGTGGATTATTCATCTAAGATAACTCTAGTATGTAGATATAAGAGAAGAGAAGAGAGGAGAATTTTCCTCTATTCTTGGCCGTAGGTAATACGGATACTACGGGGAGAGATGTACCTGTAGCAAGGAGAACCTAGAATTTGTAGAGAGAATGAATTTCTAAGAGTGAGAGAAATAGGTTTGGTTAGAGAAGGGAGATGAAATTAGAGATATATGTTGGATTAGAGATTAAAAAAGAAACAACAAGAAATTAATAAAATATCAAAGTAAAACATATCTTACTTGACAAACTCTTCGGGAGTTGTTCACCATTATGATGGAGAGAGAAGAAGAGGGAAGACTTCAAGCTTTGATTGATGCACCAAGTTCAAGTCCTTGTTTGATTAGAGCTTCTATTCCAAGGATATATTACAAGATTGGCTAGTCTTCCTCTAGGAGTAAGTTTAGGCTTAGGCTTATGTTTATGGCTAAGTACAATTAGGCATTACTACTCTGACTCCCTCATCAATTCATATCATGAATGGTTTGAATGAATTTTCTTAGGTCCCCTTTTATAGGTGAAGGGAATCCCCAAGGGTTTACAGAAGAAGAGAAGAGCCAGTGTGAACAGAAACTGGAAACGTGTGAAATGAGCTGTCCCTGCATGATGTGGGCAGACTGGGATCCAGTATTTTGATCATATCTCCTCAACCGTGGCTCCAAATAAAACACTAAAAACATGGGTAGAAAATTCAGCTCATTAGCTAAGACTCCCATTTTATATACGTTTTCCAATTCGGATTGGAACCTTGTGTAAAAACTTCATCAAAATAGGATACAATTTTGGCAGCAAAAGTCTTCTTGTGGTCCCCTTAACCTAAACTTCCATTTGATTCCAATGGACATCTCATGCAATATGAAAGCATGACATTGCTCCTTGACAAAGTTTCGTAATCATGCTTGCAATAATGCATTAAAATAAGTGTATCTTTGAAAATCATGCCACCTAGTGTCCCACTAGGATTTGATTCCTTCCTAGTAGGTATTTAAAAAGAAATATAAGAAAAATATGAAAAATACATAGAATATATATATATTGGAATTTACTGTAGATATAGGATCTAGCTAGGGTGTGAGATGATAATGAGATACTAAAAATAAAGAATCAATGCTTTTTATCCCAAGTTAAAGAGGCGGAGCTATTGACGCTTTTTCCATAGTACTTTTTGATGGTAAAGTAAGAATATGTTACCCTTGAGATAAATAATAAGATGAGATAGAAAGATTATTACTATACTTAGATATGCATATTATAGGAAATATAGTTATGTATCTAAAAAGTTTCAAGATAGATCTTGTAGCATGCCTTCCCACTATGTACGTGTCACAACACGACAACATATATAAGCATTTGGCCACATCGCCATGTAAATTTTTCCGCCTTAGGCACTTGATAGACAATGACATCAGTCCAATCTCAAGACCAATTAAAGCATTTGTAGACATTGCAGTGCACATACGTACATACAAATAACACACACACACACACACACACACACACACACACACACACA
This sequence comes from Adiantum capillus-veneris, assembly GCF_014529385.1. Lineage (NCBI taxonomy): Eukaryota > Viridiplantae > Streptophyta > Polypodiopsida > Polypodiales > Pteridaceae > Adiantum > Adiantum capillus-veneris. The sequence goes on along the minus strand of NC_140941.1, from coordinate 76,153,761 downwards.
CACACACCCCTCTCTTACTCTCATGTCCTCCCACAAACCATAGTAGTCGTCTGGTAGGCACTGAGGCCATGTGCTTGGTCCCCACGTGTCTAGGATAAGATTTGCACTAAATAACTCTCTAATCCCCTCTCTTTTGCTATATAAAGGGGGCTAGAGGTAACCCTCGGTATGGAGGAGGATATAATAGCTACCATCAGACCGATTATCATCAATATTAGGCACCCACTATACACCACACTTGGAAACGGCTCTCACTCTTAATCCCACATCTTCGTACAAACTTGAATTAACATGCACTAGTGTACTTCCTAATATGATATCTCATAAACTTGTCCTAATGGCACTAGCCGTACGATACACCACATTAGCTCGCTAGCACCATTGGCGAAGTGGTGTGGAGTACGCCAGCTCATGTTGTCATGCACCATGCAGTCAAATCATTCAAATCCGTCAGTGATAAAGATTCCTCATGTGCACATCAACATGAATGAATGGGCAACCATAGAGATCTCCCTTTTGTAAACTAGTAGCTATTCTCTTTGTGATATATACAAACGCATTCAATGTTCTATGACTCATGAGTCGTGATGTGACAGTTGGTGTGACCGTTTTGGATCTCTTCTCTCCCCTCTATCTCTTTCTGTCACACTTTCCTTGTGCATGTGTCCCCTATCACTGCTATTATGTGGATGGCATGTATCACTCTTGTGGCTTTGTTTGATGAGCATGATAGCGAGCATTCTAGTACCCACGTGTTTGTGTATTACATGTTGGCCCCTTCACTATGCGTCCTAGCCGCATCCTAAGCTAGGTGGTGCCTCATTGCATACCCCCCTTTGATGAGGCTTCCATTCATCACTTAGTGTAGAGGCCACCAGGTCCATTTTGCACCCCTCATTAAAATGGTGTCCCCATGGAGGAGGGATTTCTAGATCTTTAATTTTCTCTGTGAATGAGTGAGACAACCTCAAAAAGCACACTTGAAGTGGAGATTTTCTACATCGACATCCACCATAGCGAGATTTTCCACATTAAGAGAGGAAAGAGAGTAGTCAAACCTCTCTTTCTTGAAGAATCTTCAAAGAAGAAGAGGGCTTCAAACACCCCTAAGTGTCCCAAAGGTGCTACATGAGCCAAACCTGAAGTACATGATCCACAAAGGGAAGGAGGTGCTTGGCAATGTCGATGCTTCAAGTTTTGAGCCTGCCCCGACCATAATAGCCAAGATTCCACCGAGGCTAACATGGATGTCATTTGCTATGGCAAAAAGGCATAAGATCGCATACCATTTTGTGGCATGAATGCGGGTGCAACCAATCCACTTTGTTAACTCCGACGCAAAGGAAGCAAGGGTATTTGTGTGTCCTAAATAGGTGAGCTTTGGCTACTGCCGTCGGGAGCGTGTTGAGAGTCTCCTTGCTCTCCCATTGCAAATCATCCAAAAGAAGTTTTCTACCACAGACGTAACTCAATGGATTGAGGAAAAGTCACACGTGAACAATGCACATTTCATGTAGCAGATTGATTATTACGGCAACTACATGCAACTGCTATTAAATAAAAGACTTGGGGTCGTTAGGAATGTCATTGTCACCCCTTATGTGCTGGGTGAAGAGTTTGAAAAGGTGGAGATCATGGAGGGCAAAGAAGTTTTATGGATACATAGCCTTGCTAATGCCAAAAGGGTGCATTTACAGTAAGTAAGATTCTACCATGTGTGTGATAATGGGTTTGAATTTTTCCCTTTTCACTTCCTACATCATATCCGTGTGAATATAAATGTAGATAGGAAAATATTTTGTCAGCAGTAGATTGTTTTATTGTTTGGAGCCTGAGATCCTTAGATTCCCACATCCTATTATCTTGCCCATCCTTGATTATCATCACTCTTTCGATGCAGCTATCTTTATTTTGTTCTAGCTCCTTGTTTTTTAGCCCAATTTCAGCTATCCAATCCTCGGGGGGTTCACTATGTCTAAAACTATCATATCACGTGCGTTCAAGACATGTTTGTAAAACCCCTTATCTGTGAATTTTTAAAGGAATATAATGTACCCTTTTCTTTTAAAATCTGTAAGTTTTTTTCAAATCTGAAAAAAATAATGCCCTTCTGTAAGTTTCAAGAACTTTAAATACCCTTCTGTTGAACTCACGTGATAGGTTACATTTTTATTAGGTGACCTCCCCGGGATCCAATCCTTTGTACAAAACCATTGTGGATCATTAAAATTACTATTATATAAATAAATAAAAAGAGACTTGCAATTTGGAGTTCTTGGTTCAAGAGCAAATGGCTTTCCCAAATATCTTGTTTGCATTCTGTATCTCTAAAACCTTTTGAGATAGTGGCTTTCATAATATGAGGCCATCAGGTACATCTTTTATTGTGATCACATGGAATTGGGCTATAATGTTTTGTAAACTTGGTGGTGGAGATGATTCCCCAACATTCTTCTCATTTGTTTCCTAATATGCTAACAAATTCAGAAGCATCTTCCAACTGTGGTTGGCCACATTTTTTCCAAGTACGAAAGGACATCAGGTTCTTGTCTAACTGAAAATATAGCTTTACTTCACTTGAGAGTTTTCCTTCATTCTCACCAACAATGTTGCACTTGATCATCTCATAAAGTTAGGTACGCAGTATAATTTAGAGCTAGATTCCTTTGCAGATGAGTGGAATACGAGTGATTACTCCTTGTCTAATGAGCATACATCCAAGGAAGAGGCAAGATCCTTAGAAGTGATGGGTGTGTCGATGCGAGATCCGGATATGGAGAAGGGCTATGGTTTCCAAGGAAAACTAGATGAGACAAGGTTAGAAACAATGCTAGCCAAGGACTTTCCTCAAGAGGAAATGGAGTCTTACATGTAGGTCTTAAGGAAGCATGCTAGCCTTTTCATTATCGATTAAGAACATATCAAAGCGGTCACTGTGGCACAACACCACATCCAACTTAAAGAGGGTAGTAAACTGTTAAGTATGGAGCCTGATTTACCCTTGTAATTTTATGTGGTAAAAGCGCACATTTGTAAGGCCCCCATTATGAGGAGAAGCCATCGTGCGTGAAGGAAAATCACTCACCGGAAACCAAAATTTTCACGGACAAGAATCAGGGGCAACTTTAAAGGCCTCGGGGGCGGAGGCCCCCGAGACTTTTTTTTCGCCGGAATATTATGGCTGGACGGCGGCCGGAAAGTGGTCGGAAAATAACCGGTCGGTTGGTCGGTGGCCGGTAGTCAATGGCTAATGGCCGGTGGTCGGAAGTCAATGGCTAATGGCCGGTGGTCGGAAGTCAATGGCCGGTGGCCGGTGGTCGGAAGTCAATGGCCGGTGGCCGGTGGCCGAATTCAATGGCCGGTGGCCGAATTCAAAAGCGGACTTATTCGCACAAGGGCGGCTACACATGGCTGTCTCTCATAAGAGAGGGCAGCCCTTTTGGCCTATAAAAGGAGGCCATTTCTACACACATTTGATAGTGTGTGAAGTTGATGCAACAAGGTGAGTGTGAGGTGGTGAGAGTGAAGCAAGGCGGGAGCTCCATTAAGGGTATAATCCCTTTGTAAACTACTTCTTGTTTTGAAGTACTAAAGCCATTGAGTGGCTGCTTTCCGGTGGACGTAGCCCACATTGGGTGAACTACGTATATCGTGTGTACTCTCTCTCTCTCTCTCTACTCTATAATCTCGTGTATATAAATCTGTCTCTCTCCATTAAGTAATCTACTCAATTATCTATTTAGCTACGTCTTATTTCCTAACAACTGGTATCAGAGCAAGGTTTGCTCGTAGCTAAATTATCTCAAGGAAAGGATTCCTTGAATTGAGTGGGAGTTATGGCGGAGGAGGGGAAGCTCAAGATTGAGAAGTTCAACGGCAAAAACTACCAACATTGGAAGATGCAGATTGAAGACTATCTCTACGAGAAGGACCTCTATTTGCCACTAGGCGGTCTTGCGAAGAAGCCCGCAACAATGGCAGATGAAGCATGGATTGTCCTTGATCGAAAGGCACTGGGAACAATCCGGTTAAGCTTGGCGTCAACGGTGGCCTTCAATGTTTCGGAGATGAAGACCACGGAGGACTTGATGAAGTCACTTGACGACTTCTACGAGAAACCATCGGCATCCAATAAGGTATTTCTTATGAAGCGCTTGTTCAATCTAAAGATGGCAGAGAATGGTTCAGTTGCAGAACACCTAAATGACTTTAACACAAACATAAGTCAACTTCGATCAGTGAAAATCAATTTCGATGACGAAGTGCGAGCTCTCCTTATACTATCATCTCTACCGGATAGTTGGGACAGCCTTGTGATGGCTGTAAGTAATTCTATCTCTGGCACAAATACTCTTAAGTTTGATGATGTTGTGGGTGTTCTTCTAAGCGAGGAAATGCGAAGGAGAAGCACAGGAGAATCATCAAGTGCTGCACTATCAGTGGAAACAAGAGGAAGGCTTAAGGAGAGGTTCAAAAACCAAAAGGGTCGTGATCGCTCAAGGCGGAGCAAGTCACGCACAAAGTCAGTTCTTGAATGTTGGAACTGCGGCAAGAAGGGCCACGTCAAGAAGGATTGTTGGTCCAAGAAGAAGAAGGAGACAGAGTCTCAAGACAACAAGCCAACATCGGAGGCCAATGTGGCAGGTAAAGTAGAGCAAGATGCTCTAATTCTCTCATTAGACAATGTGTCTAATTCCTGGATAGTAGATTCCGGGGCTTCATTCCATGCGACACCACACAAGCAACATTTCCAAGACTACACCAAAGGTAATTTTGGGTATGTATACTTGGGAGATGATGAAGCTTGTGAAATTGTCGGCAAAGGTACAGTTTCTGTCAAAACTGCTAACGGAAATGAATGGAAGCTTAAAGATGTTAGGCATGTTCCTTCTCTTCGCAAAAATTTGATCTCTACAGGACAATTGGACGATGAAGGTCACAACATTGCATTCGGAAACAAACGGTGGAAGATCTCAAAGGGATCTTTGGTGGTTGCCAAGGGTGAAAAAGTCGGTACACTTTACTTGTGTACTGTTAGCACGCAACCTTCAGCTTGTGCAGCAACTACAGAAGTTGACAGTGCGGTGTGGCACTACCGACTTGGGCATATGAGTGCCAAAGGAATGCAAATCCTTCAAACAAAGAAGCTTCTACCAGGTTTGAAAGAAGTGGACTTAGAGTTCTGTGAAGATTGTGTTTATGGTAAACAAAAGAGGGTAAAATTTCAAAAATCAGGAAATGAAAGAAAAAATAAAAAACTTGAGTTGGTTCATTCTGATGTTTGGGGTCCTGCAAGTACACCATCACTTGGTGACTCATTGTACTATGTAACATTCATAGACGATGCGACTAGAAAAACATGGGTTTATGTTATGAAGAATAAATCCGATGTATTTTCCATATTTCAAAGGTGGAAAGCCTTTGTGGAGAATGAAACAGGTACCAAGGTTAAATGCCTCAGATCCGACAATGGAGGTGAATATTGCAGCCAAGCTTTTGAAAGCTTTTGTGCTAGCAATGGAATTCGGAGGCAAAGGACAACCCCAAGGACACCTCAACAAAATGGGATTTCGGAAAGGATGAACAGGACAATCATGGAACGAGCACGAAGCATGCGGCTACATGCAGGCCTACCGCTTGAACTTTGGGCGGAAGCTGTAAGTACGTCTGTGTACTTAATCAATCGGTCACCCTCAACGGCATTGGATGGGGGAGTTCCAGAAGAGGCATGGACAGGTAAACCGGTGAATTATGCATTTCTCAAAGTGTTTGGGTGTGAGGCTTTCATGCACATAGATAGAAGCCTAAGATCAAAGTTAGATGCAAAGTCCAAAAAGTGTTTCTTCATTGGCTATGGAGAAGGAGACTTTGGGTATCGCCTATGGAATCCTGAAGATGGTAAAATCTTAAGGAGTAGGGATGTAATTTTTAATGAACAAAATATGTACAAAGATTACTTGGAAAGAAAACAAACAAAAGAAACAGGTGATGAGTACATGGAGCTTGAGGACGGTGAAGATTCAAGGACTGCAAACGGTGACAATGTGCAACAACGTCAGCCAAATGAGGAGCCTCAACCTATTCCCCGAAGATCTACAAGAGCAAGTAGACCTCTAGAAAGGTTTGTTCCCTCCTTGAACCATCTCTTGATCTCAGATTCTGGAGAGCCGGAATCATATGAAGAAGCTATGCAACATGAATCCAAAGAAGAATGGACGAAGAGCATGCAAGTGGAGATGGACTCACTACATCGCAACCAAACATGGGAGTTGGTTGAGTTGCCTAAAGGTAAGCGGGCACTTCAAAACAAATGGGTGTACAAGCTAAAGGAAGAAGAAGGTGGGAAGAAAAGGTACAAGTCTAGGCTTGTGGTAAAAGGTTTTTCTCAAAAGAAAGGTATTGACTTCAATGAAATATTTTCTCCTGTTGTAAAAATGAACTCAATTAGACTTGTCTTAAGTCTTGTGGCTGCTCATGATCTAAATCTCGAGCAAATGGATGTAAATACGGCATTCCCTCACGGTGACTTAGAGGAGGAAATCTACATGCTTCAACCAAAGGGGTATGAAGTAAAAGGTAAGGAGAAAATGGTTTGCAGATTAAAGAAGAGCTTGTATGGTTTAAAGCAAGCATCAAGACAATGGTACTTGAAGTTTGATCGATGGATGTTGGATCATGGATTCACAAGATGCAACTCGGATCACTGCGTCTACACGAAGAATTTGGGAGATGGGAAATTCATCATCCTAATGTTGTATGTTGATGACATGTTGATTGCAAGTGCTAACATGCAGGACATCAAAGACCTAAAAGAGGAGCTGTCCAAATCTTTTTCAATGAAAGATTTAGGTGCTGCAAAGAGGATACTTGGTATGAAAATATCAAGGGATAGGACGAAGAAGACAATAAAGCTATCTCAAGAAGATTACATCAAGAAGGTACTAGAAAGGTTTGCAATGCAAAATGCAAAACCAGTTTCTACACCTTTGGCTGGTCATTTTAAACTAACGAAGGATATGTGTCCAAAGACACAAGAGGAGATAGCCTATATGTCTAAAGTTCCATATGCTGCAGCGGTAGGTTCTCTAATGTATGCTATGGTCTGGACAAGGCAAGACATTGCACATGCAGTGGGAGTTGTGAGTAGGTTCATGGACAACCCAGGTAAAGAGCATTGGCAAGCTGTGAAGTGGATACTTAGGTATCTAAAAGGGACAACAACAAATGCTTTGTATTTTGGAGGAACTGATATTTTTCTAGAAGGGTATGCTGATGCAGATATGGCTGGTGACAAAGATACTCGAAGGAGCACTACTGGCTATGTGTTCACGGTTGGAGGCACAGAAGTAAGCTGGGCTTCAAAGCTGTAGAAACTGGTTTCACTTTCTACCACGGAAGCAGAGTATGTAGCAATGACAGAGGCAAGCAAAGAAATTCTGTGGCTTCACAGATTCTTAGAAGAGCTTGGATTCAAACAAGACAATTGTGTCTTGTACAGTGATAGCCAAAGCGCTATCCATCTTGCAAAGAACTCAGCCTTTCATTCAAGGACAAAGCACATTGAGGTGAGATATCACTTCATACGCACTCTTTTGGAAGAGGGACAGCTAAAGCTAGGAAAGGTGCATACAAGTGAAAATCCTGCAGACATGTTTACAAAGGTGGTCAACAAGGAGAAGTTGAGCTTTTGCTCATCTTCAATCGGCATTCAAGGATAAGAAGCCAGAATGGAAAGCAGTCACAGGTTTGGTTTGGAGATCAGTCTCCAAGTGGGAGATTGTTAAGTATGGAGCCTGATTTACCCTTGTAATTTTATGTGGTAAAAGCGCACATTTGTAAGGCCCCCATTATGAGGAGAAGCCATCGTGCGTGAAGGAAAATCACTCACCGGAAACCAAAATTTTCACGGACAAGAATCAGGGGCAACTTTAAAGGCCTCGGGGGCGGAGGCCCCCGAGACTTTTTTTTCGCCGGAATATTATGGCCGGACGGCGGCCGGAAAGTGGTCGGAAAATAACCGGTCGGTTGGTCGGTGGCCGGTAGTCAATGGCTAATGGCCGGTGGTCGGAAGTCAATGGCTAATGGCCGGTGGTCGGAAGTCAATGGCCGGTGGCCGGTGGTCGGAAGTCAATGGCCGGTGGCCGGTGGCCGAATTCAATGGCCGGTGGCCGAATTCAAAAGCGGACTTATTCGCACAAGGGCGGCTACACATGGCTGTCTCTCATAAGAGAGGGCAGCCCTTTTGGCCTATAAAAGGAGGCCATTTCTACACACATTTGATAGTGTGTGAAGTTGATGCAACAAGGTGAGTGTGAGGTGGTGAGAGTGAAGCAAGGCGGGAGCTCCATTAAGGGTATAATCCCTTTGTAAACTACTTCTTGTTTTGAAGTACTAAAGCCATTGAGTGGCTGCTTTCCTGTGGACGTAGCCCACATTGGGTGAACCACGTATATCGTGTGTACTCTCTCTCTCTCTCTCTACTCTATAATCTCGTGTATATAAATCTGTCTCTCTCCATTAAGTAATCTACTCAATTATCTATTTAGCTACGTCTTATTTCCTAACATAAACCACTCGTGCAAAAGACCAGGAGGCTTGGAGTGGTCTAACAAGATACAGTGCTAAAGGAAGTAAAGAGGCTGCTTAAAGCTGGGTTCATCTATCCAATAGAGGATTCAAAATGGGTATCCCCGGTGGTGACCTTGAAGAAGGATGGTAAGTGGAGAGTGAGTATAAATTACAAGCCACTGAATGGTGCTACAAAGAGGGAATATTTTTCTCTTCCTTTTCAAGATGAGATTTTGAATGAGGTGGCAGGGGCATGAGAGGTATATTGTGTGTGATGGGTACTCCAAGATATTTCTAGATAAGGATTGTATATAAAAAGATTGGCGGTCGATGATGTTCATTTTACCTTGGGGGTGTTTTGTAGATAGGGTCATGCCATTTGGCGTAAGTAATGGCCCGCGGCTACCTTCCAATGGTTGTTGAATTTGGTTTTCCAGCCATGTTTTGGTAAGTCCATAAGAGTTTTCACATTGATATTTTTGCATCTACAACTCTAAGGCATTACACTTGAGCAAAGTGAATGAGGAATTTACATGATTGGCTCAATTGGGTCACAAACATGCAACTCAACAAGAATAAATTCCATATCGAAGAGTCCAAGGTGACACTTTTGGGACATGCAATGTCCGAGAGAGGAATAGAAGATGGCCCCAAAAGAGTGAAATCACTACTTGCTTTGCCTTCAACTTTAGACATGAAGAAATTGGTATCATTTTTGCAAAAGGTACGATATTTAAGTCACTTTATTCACCTCCTTTCACAGGAAATCTATCCACTACATCAGCTCACGAGGCATGCAACCTTGGCATGGGATGAAAGTAGTGAGAGGTGCTTTGAGGAAACTACAAGAATTTTGAGCTCTTTACCTACTATATTGCAGCCTTACTGAGAGGAGATCTTCTACATCAACCCTAGCCTTGGGTGTGAAGCATTGGGGGTAGTTTTTATGGGGATCCAAAGACACTTTTGATGAAACCTATATGTTTTATAAGTATATGATGCATGCTTTTCACCACGCACCACCCCAAAAGCCGTCACTTGTACATAGCTAAGAGAAAAAAATAAAAATAAAAAATATGAAAAAAATCCCATCTTGCGAGATGCTGATGTGGGTGGAAAAAATTATTATAGCTAGCCAAATGGTTCTTGGAGGAGAAGCGGTGGATGATGCTTTGATTGATACATATGCCAGGTGCGGGAGTTTATTCTATTTCATCATCTTTTTGTGCACTTTAATTACATGAAAGGGTATGGTCGGAAGCTACTAGGCAAGTCAAAAAGTTGTTGGTAGGAAACTATTGAAGAGTTAATCTTGAGCTGCACTCTTGAGTTTCCAAGTGTTTTGCGGCTGAACGGCCACGTACAAACTTAAAACTGTGGGGAAAATCTCTCAAAAAATCAAATCATGTGACGAATGGTTAGGTGGTTGCATTATTTCAAATATTGGTGGTGTCGTGGGCATTTCCTTTCTCCTCATTTGTCTCCCTATGGGGCTGCACCCTTATGGGAATTATCAAAGGTGTATAATTTTTTAAATAAATGGGTGGCCATCGCCACCGCCACCCTCAACTTTCATCAAGGAGGGGGCCTCCTCCGTCTCCCTCTTTCCCTTAGCCCACCACCTCTCTCTCTCTCTCTCTCTCTCTCTCTCTCTCTCTCTCTCTCTCTCTCCTCTCACACACACATACACACACACACACACACACACACACACACACACCCCATCTTCCCTCACAAGCTCTCCCTTTCTCTGAGTCTCTGTCTCTCTCTCTCTCTCTCTCTCTCTCTCTCCTCTCCTCTCACACACACATACACACACACACACCCCATCTTCCCTCCCAAGCTCTCCCTTTCTTAGAGTCTCTCTCTCTCTCTCTCTCTCTCTCTCTCTCTCTCTCTCTCTCTCTCTCTCTCACACACACACACACACACACACACACGCACGCACACACATATGTACTTGATAATGAGCTCACTCTCCCTCTCTCTCTCTCTCTCATGCATAATTAATCACACTCTCTCTCACGTTTTTTGCTCCGTCTCGGATCAGCCCATGAGCTAAAAATGATGATTTTCAACGTCCACACACTCACATACACTTGTATGCATATACTATTCAACACATGCGCACATTTTCACGCTCATAATCACCTTCAGACACTTCAAATCAGCCCATTAGCTGAAAAAAAATCAATTTTCAGCCACCATCTCTTGTGTACTCGCATGCATTTGCATGCATACAAGAGGATCAACAAGAATGATGACAGCAATCAACACCCACTTCTTCAATGCCAAAACAAACGGCGACATCAATATCATGTTCAAGGAGTTTTGAACAACACGACGATGCGGAAGGTGTGTCCAAGCTAGCACCAAACCAAAAGAGCACCGATCTCCGAGGATCCGACCATTCTGCATTAGTATCAGACATCTTTTTCACCTAGAAATCAATTATAAACATGCAATTACCTATTTTAGCCTACTCTCTCTTGTAATTTAAAATCAAAAGAAATGTATATCATTGTCCTCTTTCTAGCTGCAGTGGCCACCCATGCACTAGAGGGTGCATCTAGCTACATCTCCTCTCAAAATAAGCCAAGACAATAGTCTTCTGGTGGGCACAAAGGCCATGTGATTGGGCCCCATGTGTCTGGGATAAGATTTCCACTAGAATAATCTCTATGAATACCCTCTCTTTCTTTATATGAAGGGAATTAGGGGTCACTCTCCCGATGGAGGAGGATATGATAGCTACCATCACATTGATTATCATCAACATTAGGCACCCACTATGTACCACACTTGGGAATGGCTGTCTCTCTTAATGCTGCAACTTGAATGCTTAGTACAAACTGCAATCAACACACACTACTGCACTTCTTATCATGATATCTCATAAACCTATCCTAATAGCACTAGCCGCAAAATATGCCACACTGGCAAAGTGGTGTGGAGTACGCCAGGTTGTCTAGCTGGTACCATTTGGGAAGTGGTGTGGAGTACACTAGCTTGTGGGTTCTATAAGTCATTGTGCACCATGCAACCAACTCATTTGAATCTGTTAGTGATGATGCATCCTCATGTGCACATCAACATGAATGAATGGGCAACAATAGAGATCTCTTTTTTGTTGAATACAAGCTATTCATTTTGTGATCTATATGCACACATTCGATGTTCTATGGCTCATGAGTTGTGATATGATGTTTGGTGTGACTATCAAGGATCCCTTTTTCTCCCCTCTCTCTCTTTCTCTCTCACTTCCCTTGTGCACGTGTCCCCTAACACCGTTATTATATGGATGGCATCTTTCACTCTCTTGAATTTGTTTGATGAGAACGATAGTGAGCATTCTAGAAGCCCGTGTGTTTGTGTATTACATGTTGACCCCTTCACTATGTGTCCTAGCCACATTCTAAGCTATGTGGTGCCCCATTGCATACCCCCCTTGATGAGGCATCCGTGCATTGCTTCAGTGTAGAGGACACCACATCCATTTTGCACCCTTCAGAGGATCTCAAAATATGCTAAGTGACTATCTCACATCATGTGATAAATTTATAGTGATTGCCAAAGCTGACAATGAAGGTGTAAAGTTATCTTTGTTGAGATGTACAAAGATAAAGTGGATGACATAATCCAGTTTAGTCATTTGTACTCTATGCTATGTGCTATGTTCTATATAGCACATAGCAAAGTGTCTGGTCAGTGGTAGCTCTACAATACGTTATGTGTATAATGTGGAACATTTCTACTATGTGCTATATAGCATATAGCTGAAGGTGTGGCATATCTATAATAGATTTTTACATTCTAAATGTGTAGCATGTGTCTTATGTGGTATGTACTATATATCACATCTCACATAGCATTGGGTTTGGTACATATATATATCACACAATCCACAATGTACATTGTCCACCATGTGTACTATGTGTTATGTGCCATGTGCTATACAACACATATCATGTAGACAATGTGTGCCAAAACTATAATACCTTATGTACGATGTACATGTGTACTATGTGCTATATAGTAGATAGCACAATGAGTGGAATATCTGTAATAGACTTTCTATAGTGTATAATATGTACAATGTGTAGCATATGTGCCATGTAATATGTGACATCTAAGTTTTAGTATGCGTTAAACAAGAAACAAATAATATGCATTTAATGCGCATTTAATACGATGGCTAGTATTAAATGGGCATATTATTGTCAAAGTCAATGATGCGGAAGTGTAGAGACCAAGGGGAGTGAGCACAAGATAGAGAGAGAGAGAACGAGAGAGAGAGTCTCCTAAACCAATCAACCTTGGCAATGAATAACTAAATGTGTAAGTACGTAAAAGCCAAACTAAATAATGGGATCATGTTGGGCAGTTCACTTGAGATGCCAAAAATTTAACACCCTCTCTACAGCTCATAGTGGACATCAATAAAGAGAACAAGTGGATGAAGAAGCTACCATGTCCAACACTGGCCGGGATACTCGATACACCTCAGTGTTTCTCTCCTCAACTTTGTACCTGAAAGTAATGCCATCTTGAGCATCGTTTGCTTTTGTAGAAACTTTGAACTGTAGACCATACTATGTCCAATAATCCCCATTCGTGAACTATGAACACATCACGTCCAAAATATACAACTCCAAGATATTAAATTGTTGGAACACATCATGTCCATGATCTGATAAAAAACATTGGATTGGTGCACTCATCCATAGTGTTTTAGATGTCTGATTGGTTCCCTGCCAGATGCATGTGCATTAAACTCCAGCCTACGGTCCAAACACCAATAACTTGAACTCCAACACAAGGGTTTAAATTAATTATAGGGAGCATTCATTGCCCCTCTCTGCCAATCACAAGCCGGAGTCTCTGGCTGAAGCTAGTGGTGACACTTGCCATTTGACTAGAAATCTGACGTCGAGGCCAGTGTGGCCAATGCCACGTGTGCCATGCCGATCTCCTCTGCCAAATCTTTATTACTGTAATCTCTGTCTAGCTTGCCTTTATCCTTGTCTTCATGTGAGGTCCTGCTTTTTCCTTTGGCTTCAAACTCTCGAGCCAAACAAAGTGTCAAGTCACATTTATGACAACTGTGATCGTACCTCGTGGGTACCAAGGCAGATAACTGAGTACTGGTACTACCATCCTTGTCCAACTGACCTTTGCCGTTGTCCTGTAGCAAACTCCTCCATTTGCTTTTGACTTCACAATCTAAAGCCAAACAATTTTTTGGGTTCCTTGAGAACTGTGCCGATGAATAGGCTGCTAAATGCATGGTTGATGATCCATTATCCATAGCCACTTGTTGCTTTTGGTCGTTGTCGCCATTTTGGGCACTCGAGCAAGGGGAGGCCATTTTGAAGTTGCAAAATCTGGTAATCGGGTACCTTCTTGCACTCCAAAAAATGGCCGTACAAACCAAGCCATAAACTCTCCAAGCCACAAGAACTCCGATTTGTCCCTCTTTTCTGCTACTGTCAAGATGCTCCGCATTCTTTGCAATCCAATTTCCCGCCTCTTTGTTCTCCCAAGCAGTTTTTCCACTCCACAGCTATTTCGCAAGGCCAATCCTCCAGAACCTCCTTGCCGTTGCAAGACCGCTCTCAAATCCTTTCTACTTTGCCTTCCAAGGTGCTTCTTTACTCCCTCGTACAAGCCATTGAGGCATTGTAATCCACCATCCAAGGCTCTCCAATGCGAGGCTGCCAAATCCCTTCCTTAGCGGACAGTGTCCAAAGGTGCCCTCCATACTCACTTACTCTCAGAGCGTTTTAAAATGCTAGTACATGACAAGAGAGGAGAGGGCACTCGGGTTAGCAACTAGGGGGGAAGGTGGTTGTTTGGGTTGTGATAAAACCCTGCTGAGACTGAGCTTTATGTATTTTTGAAATATACTATTGACCTATATTTTGTCTTGCTTAAATGCTACTGGTTCTGAATTGGTTCTTTTAGACTATGGCTTTCGATGAATCTTAGCAGACTCTTATGATACTTATTGATCTAGCTGACATTCCTGACTTGCTTGGACTGGTGCAAATGGTATACAAAGGAATTTTGATTAGGTGAGTAAGAAAATCTATCTAGATGGTTCTTTTTGGGTGGTTTGTTCAAAATAATACACACGGACAATTATATGTTTGCAACTTGAGAACTTTTATACGGGGTTTATTGAAAAATGGGGTCGGGTTCATATAAAGTGATCTTTGAATTCAAAAATTGTCTTGATCTTTCTCAAAAAATGATGACTGCATTATTTAGGTCTTGTAATTTCTAGTACTTGACTTTGGGTCTCTTGTTGATGGCATACTGAGGCTTTTTTTTATAAACACTAGCTGATGGTGTTTTCAAGCTGGCTGGGTATATGACTTGAGCTAATAAGGTTTGACTATTTGGTTATGGGTTTCAAGAGACTGGGAGTAGTCTAGGATGTTTGCATTTCCTAGGAGTCTCGATTGGCTCTTTGGCATAAAGACCAGGTCTTTGAGTTTAAGGTCTTTTTTGCTTTGATGGGTTTGGCATTATGATAATTTTTGTTCTATACTCAATACTGAAAATATTATGCTACTTGTCCCTCCCTTTATGTTTTCTTGGCTAGCAAAACTAGGCATATTATCTGGCTTTGTTAGTCTGATGCTCTGGCTTTCTACTTCTCCGTAATAAGAGACTTGCCCCAAGGTCACATCCACATAATGAGGTTTTGATGATCTATGCTCTGCTTACTTAAACATAATTAATATAGATTGCCCCTCTATTAAACCGCTCATGTTTTTTCTGGGAGAATTGGCCTTACCTGGCTGATTGGCTAGTTTTTTTTTGGCTCTTATGCTTTGTTGATCCGGGTTACCTTCTTGATAAGGGGATGTCTTATGGTGATCGTTGGTGTTTTCCTATTATGCAGATTTTAACCAAATATAATGATTAGTAATACATTGGTAGATAGTTTGTTCATATAGGAGATTACATCTATTAAATTGTCTAAAAACATTGGGGATTCTTGATAAGGTCCTGTTGTTTATTTTGAGTAGAAATGTATACAAACATGAAATAACTTGTCCGATGGTTATAAACTGATGGATATATGCCTTTGGCTATTTAAACTTAACCTTTTGAAAAAAACCTCCACTAGCAATGAACTTTTTGGAAGTATCTTAAGTCAAACTTACTTAAAGTTTTTTTAGCATTTAAGAAAACTTTAAACTGGGGAGTATTTTTGGTACTTACATTATGGAAAATTGGCTACTCTAATTCTATTTTAAGTGTGACATGGATAACAATTGATAGCTTTGTTGACACTGTCATTCGTAGCCAGGTCTGACATGTGTTGTCTTTTCTACATGGATGCAGGTGAGAATGCTATCCTGGCTTGAAGTGGCTTAGGGTAACTGTTGTCAGACTTTGATGATTACAGGGGACTCTAATCTTTTATAACAATGATATCCTTGTATTATTTCATTGGGATGATGTTTGCATCCAGACTATATTGTACAAAGATGAATCTAATACTGAGTTATTTTTTGTGCAAATCACCTTCCAGATGTCTAGGGTCAGCTGTCCTTTGAACTTGTAGTTCTTTTGTGTATATGTATTTATCTTAATACAACACCACACACATCCGAAACACAAGGACCACCTGTTGATGCGGGTTATCTGAGATGATGGCCTTAGTACTACTTATGTCTTTAGGCATAGTTATGCCAACTATCAATAATTCCTTGAGGGGTTGATAGGTGTTAGGTGGTCTGTCTATGACTATAGACTGGGTTCTTGCACACGGCTATTATGGTTCCATGGCTTAGTGGTTCTAGGTTGCAAGTCGATCCTAATCTATTTTCCCTTACTATAGTACATACTTTACTAAAAATGTGTTTTGCTTCCACGATCATGCTACTTTTAAATGGACTGCTCGAAAGAGGGTTATACACGACCCTAAGAAACATGCTAGAATTATAGAAAACATTCATCAATATTTAAAAGATCACCCCTTACAACATTCCTCTCCCCGAAGGACAAGGCCCTTCCATGATAGGAAAGCCAAAAATAAAAATATTGTGTACTCTTATTAGTTATCTTTTTGTAACTAATCTATCACTTTTTTTGACAACAGTCTTTAGCTCTTTCCCAAGGTCTTGAGCTAGCCTCTGAACCCCTTTCAATGGATAGTTCATTGGTTTTGTGATGTATTAACAATTTGGAAGCGTCTCAGCTTATATATGACTCTTCTCTTACAATGGATAAAAAATCATCTATTCTCCACATGCTTTCTTTGAATGATTGGGTCAAAATTCTTGTTGCCATTGACAAAGATCCTAAGGATGGTTGTACAATGATCTCTGAGTTTATCTCTCAACTACCAGCTTTGGCCCTACAATATAATCAAGAATTGACCCATTTTTCTTCTTCGGGTGCTGAGATTGCTAATTTTTTAAAGAAACTTTGCGGTCTAAACCCAGCCTTTGTCTCTACCCTTGCTACCCCCATTGTCTTGCAGACTAGTGGACTATTTTTTCATGATGAAGGCATTCCAAAAAAATCTATGTACCCTTAGTGAATCCACACTTTTAAAAATGGTCCCTAAAGTTTTTAAGGTGTTTCCCTTCCTCCTTGTGAGAGAAGTGGAAATAGAGTCCTTTGGAGTGGATCACCAATTGTGGATCTTGCCCAATAAAGCATTTTTTGCACCTATCCTAATTGAGACCTGGGTCTACCTTGCTAACCTTCATATGCTACTATTGAAGACTGCCACCTCAAAGTCTTAAAAGGAGGATAGTTTTTGGATAAAGGTGAACTCATCAAGGCACCCTTGAACCTCAATTTCGTTGATCACGGTAAATGCTCTTGTAATGCTAGGCTCTATATTTGTAAAAAAGGATTCATGGAGTTTAGCAAAAGTAACCCAGATTACTACACTAAATCCGTTTGGATGTTTACATACCTTATTTAAAGCGTGCTTGTAAATTTTTGGATCCAAATGCAACATGTGAGTCTAGTATCATGTGGTTTGACCATGCTATTTGGTTTATTTTGAACCTTATTGAACTCTTCTTTCTTGAAAAACCTGTGGATTTTCATATATCCCTAATCTTCTTTTGGCTCGGTGGGCAAGCCCGATTGCTTGTTATTTCTCAAATTGCCTTCAATGCTTCAAGAAGCATGATGCTTGACATTCTCAAAGAATTAAAATCTGAAGAACGTGGCTCATATCTCACTACTTATGCCAAGTATAAAGGGGTTAAACTTGTAACTGGTTTGCTTCAACCTTGCATTGAAGATGATAACACCCCCTCTTTGAAAAGGCCAAACTCTCTCACTACACCTAATAGTTCATTCACTTAATTCCTTACCCCTAGTTCTACTTCTGGCAATTATAGAGGAAAATCAAGAAGTTTTACCAAAGGGAGAGGGAGGATTACCCCTATCAAACATCTCCTTGATATGTAATGATAATATGGTTGTAGGTGCTTTTTGGACCTTGTGGAAGGAAAGCTATTTTCAAGGTTACATCTGAAAATGATTTAATTAACATTCATTGTCTTTACCACAATGCACTTTTGGAATGCTTCTCTCCTAAATCTATCTTTTGTGAGTGTTTTGATACCTTGTTTGGTCACCATAATATGTTTCACAATGTTTTAATTGGTTCTACCTTTCACCAACCGATTAAAAATTTAATATACGACACATATTTTTTGAGGAATGAATCTTGGACGAATTGCTGTTGCTCTTAATATAATAAATACTGTAGGACCTTTGATGATTTGGGAAAACATGTTTGCACCTGTTGTGAGCGGGATGAAAACACACACAACACCTCTATAATGACCCGACACACACTCTTGAGATGACACACACACACACACACACACACACACACACACACACACACACACACACACACACACACACACACACACACACACACACACACACACACACACACACACACTCACACTATGAGGCACCCACTATGAGGCACCACTCGGCTTACACAATACACCTGGCGAGACAGGGAACACACCGATGGAGTGAGAGGAGAGAGACTAACAATTTACCCACTCCACACAGACACACACACACACAAAACTCAGCTCAATAGAGGATAATTTTTGATGTTTATATATAATTGATCTTGGGCCAACACGAATGGGGCAAATAACTCACACAGTATGGGTAAAATATGCCAGATACAATCACAAATTGGAGCAGAAGCTTCGCTCATAGCAGCAACTTACACAGCCAAAACAACAAAAAAACAGGGAGAAAGTTGGCAAAATGGACAGTGCCATTGCGTCCGGAACGGCCCAAAACCCTAGTCTACAATGTCAAAGTGCTCATGTCATAAAATCTAATATCTGACCAACCCAAATGATTTTCTCATATTAAATTCATCACTTAATGTGGGAGAATAAACGGGAACAAGTGTTCAGATATAGATATGTGCTTATAGATCTATCTCAACATGGGGCCAGTAGTAAAGGGGCCCAAATGGGAGATGGTCTATCAAGAGCAAGGCTAACCAATGAAGCATAAGACCTTAGGGTTAACTTCATTGAAGACCTCCAATAATGTGTGAAAAAGTCCTTTGACCTTAGGTAAGCTAGGGCTGAGCTTGAGGTGGGAACCCGGCCCAAGCTCGAGGTGCTTGACCTGCTTGAGGTGCTTGTCGTGCTTGAGGTGTTTGTCCTGCTTGAGGTGCTTGATTAAGGTGCTTGAGGTGCTTGACTTACTCCATGCTTGAGGTGCTTGACTTGCCGCTTGATTAAGGTGCTTGAGGTGCCTTGACATGCTTGCCTGAGATGCTTGTGGGAATACCCCCTAGTCCAAGTGCTTTGTCATGCTTGATGACTAAGGTGCTTGAGCTCCTAAAGTCAAAAAGATCCCTACAAGGGGGGGGGGATGAGAGAGAACACACTCACACACACACAAGGGAAGCCCCAGCTTGAAGAGGCAGCAAGGACACTTGTCAAGTTCCTCCTCATGTTGCCCTCATGGTGTGCCTGAAGCCTATTGGTTGGCCACCCAAGGGGTCCAATGATAATTTAGGATATTTAATTAATTGATTTTGCATTTATCAAGTCCTCTCTCTCAAAGGGGAAAGGGGGACACTTGTCCCAAGGCTACCCCTGTTGCTTGTAATGGCTCCTGCTTGTGATTGGCTAGGCCTGGAGGGGTCCAATGAGCTTCAAGCATGAGCTATAAGGGGGGGTCGACCCAAGCAAGCTAGGGGGGTGCTTAGGGGGTATACTCACCCACACACACTCACAAACACTCTCATTGTGTGCTATGCAAAGTGCAAGAGCTCCCTCTCCAAGCAAGTAGAGGTTGAGAGCCTACACCAACAATCTTGGCTATGGAGTGCAAATCCAACCAAGAGCCATGCTTCAATGCTTGTCATCTCCTTCTTCTTCATTACTATGCTATTATGTATGCTAGCTCAAGAGTTATGATAAGTGAGGAACTAGCTCTTTCTCGTATGAAATGTTTCTTCTTCCTCTTCCCTACCCTCATTCCCTGCTAGCTCTCTCCACCTTCGAAGGTGTTTGAGGTCTTGGGACTGAGGCTTGGTATAGTTAAAGCTTTCTTCAAGTTTAGGTTATGCTATGATGGTGATGCATGAAGCTTTCCATCTTCATTGCTTCACCTAGGTCACAAGGAACACAAAGAATGTATTGTAACAAGTCTCTCTTTATGGGAGAAATCATAATACAAATGCCTATTGGAGGGGGGACCGGCTCTACATAAATCCAGTCCTCAATTGTTGTCATGTTCTCTAAATTCTCTCTCTTGCAAAAGTATTGCCTATGCCAAGTTAACTAATTGCTATGATTATGTTGCTATCTTCAATTATGTTTACCCGCTATGCTCACAAAATCATTTCTTGAAAGTATTCTCATTAAATTCCGCTACTCTCAAATTGAATAGGCAAATTCCATTACATTGGTATCAGAGCATTTGGTTTCTCTTTTCCTTCTTAAGAAGAGAGGTCCTTAAGTAGCCTATAAATGGTTGATGTTGTTAATTATAATAGAGTAGGTGGAACTGGGATCTAATATCGGTTTTGTTAAGCCCACTATGTGGGGGATGGTGCACACCTCGGGAGCTTTGGACTTAATAATGGAGTCATTTTAGACTTGCCTACGGCTTTACCATTATTGAGCCATAAGAAGTCCGAAAGGAGCTAGCCCTTGGCAACTCTGCTATGTTAGACCTACTCCTCTACTCTCTATAATTAACCACTTTGAGCCGTGGGTGTAGATACTTAAGAGCCAATTTTCAAAGGCTAAGAGGAGTGGCAACTAAGGTTTTGTATTGCCAAAGCATACATTTAGTATAAACATAAATTTTGTTAACATGGCTGACAATAATCAAGAGAGTAGAATGAACATTGATAGCTTTGATTTTGCACATGAAGGTGCTAATGATGATGCTCCCATGTTTGTGAATTATCTCGTCACTAGGTTGCAACAAGCTATGGGCAACCCTGTTTTGCAAGCCGAAGTTACTCAACAACTTCGTGCTTATGGAATTTCCCTTCCTCTCCCAGAAGAAAGACAGCTTAGGAGGCCTCTTGAAGAGACCCCCAAAAGAAGACTCTCTCCCATTCGAGAGGAGGAATCCAAAGAGAAAGAAAGCAATGACAGTCTAAGTTCTTCTGAAGATGTGGCTCCACGAAGACGACAGTCTAGACGATCGCCTACTCCTCCCAAGAGGAAAAGAGCAACCTATAGTCCTCCTCATCACTCTGAAAGGCAAGAGAGGAAACAAAGGAAGAAAAGGGCTAGGAAGAGGTCACCCTCTTCTCCTTCTTCTTCACCTTCCTCCTCTTCCGATGAAAGTTATGGCTATTCTCCTAGAGAATACAAGAGGGGAGGACATCGCAAATCATTTCCTGCATGGCGAAGGTCACAAAAGCTAAAGAAGTTCAAGGAGGGAGGAAAGAGTATCTCTTTTCTCACCTACGATGGCACCTTTAGTGCTACCGACAAAGCGTTGACCTTCATCCAGCAATTTGATGCGGCCTTTAGGGACGAGGGCTTCACAGAGTCCTCCAAGCTACGCCATGTAGCTATGCACTTCCAAAAATCAGCTCGTCAATGGTGGGCTAGCCTTCGTGGCAATGGAGAAGCCCCAAAGACATGGAAAACTCTACGAGTTTCCATCATCAAGCAATTTCTTCCAAGTGATACTAAAGATAAAGTTCTTACCGAATGGCGCGGCTTGAAGCTTATCTCTCATGAGTCTATCAACAAGTATGTAGACAAGTTTTGGGATTTACATCTCAAAGCTACTGTCTTTCAAAAGATAGACTTTGCCGAACAAAGACAGCAATTCTGTGCGGGATTACCTGAAGAGATGGCCGAATACATCAACTCTCAACGGCCCGGTACTATTACCAAAGTAATCCACCACACCATGGTTGCTTCACGCATCAATTTCCATCAAGGGGCTAGACGTAATGTCAAGGCCATGGAAAACAAAGATAAAAATGATGCAAAGGGGAAATCCAATGCTCAAAATAATTCCCAAGGCACTTCCAACAACAACAACAACAACAACAACAATCGGTCCAAGGAGAAGGGAGTTTACAAAGGTAAAAACAAACTCTCTCCTGAAGAGCTTGAAGCTTTTCGCAAGGACCATAAGTGTTTCAAGTGTGGAGAGCAAGGACCAGGCTATCGTTATTGCCCCAAGAAGAATACTTGCACTGAGACTCCTAGGGCTTCCACCATCGAAGCTCCAAAAGAGGATGGTCATGGCAAAGGATCATCACTTTCCTATGCGTGGGGAAAGGTAAGAGAGCATGATGCCTTCATCTTGTTTGACCCAGGCTCTACCCTCAACTTCATATCAATAGAGTTGGCCACCAAGTTGGGCATTCAAGCTTTTGAGATGGGAGATATAGTAACAGCCGATGCAGCTTTCAAGGGACAACAAGCCTCTATTACTCCCTTGATTGGGAAGTTGAGGCTTCATGTCCAAAGCTATGTCGACAAAGAAGACTTCTTCATCTCTCCTCTCCAACATCAGGATGTTATCCTAGGGGCACCATGGTTTGATCGCATGGCTGCCAACATGAAGCTCCCTGAAAGGAGAATTTACTTCACCTACAGGGGAAAGAACATGTATATAGATGCTAGTGAGCGTGGTCACACTATTCCACTTGTAAATCCTCTTTCTTTTGATAAATCAATGAAGAGCTCAGTTTCTACGTACATGATTTATGTCAAAGAGTCTCTAAAAGCTAATAATGTTTCCTCAAATGAAAATGATAGGAATCAAGAAGAGTTAGACTTGTCTACTTTTCTAAAAGGATTCCAAGATGTGTTCATCGATGATATCCCTATGGACCTACCTCCAAAACGAGGGGATGATTACCATCGTATTGAGCTCCTTCCAGGAAGCTCACCGCCTAACAAACCTCCTTAACGAGTCTCACAAGCTCAACAAGAGGAGATTATGAGGCAAGTACAGGAATTGGTAGACAAAGGGATGGTGAGGCCTAGTTCCTCTCCCTTTTGTTCTCTAGTCCTTTTAGTGCAAAAGAAAGATGGTACATACCGTATGTGTGTGGACTATCGAGCACTAAACCATATCACTATCAAAAACAGATTTCCCGTGCCTCGGGTAGAAGATCTGTTTGATAAGCTACAAGGCTCTACCTACTTCATTAGGATTGACCTTAAGAGTGGCTATCATCAAATAAGGATAGTGGATGAAGATATCCTAAAGACCGCGTTTCGCACAACATTTGGTCTTTATGAATATCTAGTCATGCCTTTTGGCTTGACTAATGCACCAGCTACTTTCAATCGTCTCATGGAGAAAATTTTAGACCATATCGTAAATTCACTGGAGTGTTCTTTGATGATATCATCATCTACTCCAAGTCTTTGGAGGAACATAAGCAACATCGCCAAGTGATTTTTCAAGCCTTGAGGGAGAACAAACTTTTTCTCAACCAAAAGAAAAGTGAATTCTTCCTTCAAGAGATTCAATATCTAGGTCATATTATCTCTCACGATGGTATTCGTATGGATCCATCAAAGTTAGAGGTAATAAAATCATGGCCTAAACCAAGGAATCTACATGAGCTAAGAAGCTTTATTGGTATGTGTGCATACTATAGACACTTCATAGCAAAATTCTCTCAAGTAGCAGGACCACTACACGACTTAACAAAGAAGAATGTTAAGTTTGTATGGACTGCTAAGGAGCAAAATTCTTTTGAAAAACTCAAAGAGAAGCTTACTTCCCAACTAGTCCTCGTGCTTCCGGATCTCTCAAAGCCATTTGAGGTCCAATGTGATGCTTGTGGTGATTGCCTTGGAGCGGTTTTGCTTCAAGAAGGGCATGCCATAGCTTATGAGAGCCGAAGGCTCAATAGTGATGAACGAGTCTTGGGCATTTATGAGAAAGAGATTTTAGCTGTTCTACATGCCCTAGACACATGGAAGCACTACCTATTGGGGACTCCATTTATCCTACGAACCGACCACCAAAGTCTCAAGTATTTCATGACGCAAACCAAGCTTTCCGACAAAAAAATGAGGTGGGCAAATTTTCTTTCGCAATTTAATTTCCATATTGCTCACAGCTGGTAAGCACAATCAAGTTGCCGATGCACTTTCACGACGACCAAAAGTTAATGCGGTGTCTATAGCTACTCACAATGATCTATCCTCTATGATAGATGAGTATGCTACTGACCCTGACTTTAGAGACATAATGTCAGCCCTTGCTTTGGGGAAGGAAGAGGAACCATTCACCTTGTAGGATGTTTATCTTCTCCACGGCAATAGGCTATGTGTTACCCATTCCCTTCGTGAGAAGTTATGTATGAATCCCATGCTCCTCCATATGCAGGGCATAGAGGTATTCAATCTACTCTCCGAGGAGTAGAGAAGTATTTCTATTGGCCTACCATGAAAGTGGACATACAAGAGTATGTTTCAAAATGTGTAGTATGCCAAAAGACCAAGTATGATATGTTGAAGATGATGAAACAGGAAACAGAAGGAAGACAGCAACTCAGAGTAGGAAGAAGATGGAGAAGGAGAAGACACAGAGCTTGTGTACGAGATCTCTGTAGTCTGTCTCTCTGTATTGGAATAATAATATTTGTACAAACTCAGAGCTACAAAGCTTATATGAAACCCTAAGAGATAAGGTGTCCTTTCACACCGGATGTCCAGGGGGAAAAACCCAGTGGGAGAAAAGTGCCCCTGGTGAAGCGCGTATACACACTAACACTACTACATGTCTACAAATCCCCCCTGTAGTGATAGTGTGAATCCGTACAAGGTAGCAGATCATCATGTGTATGAGAGTAAGCCCAAAGCTTTTCGGAAAGCTTCAAACTTTTCTCGTGATAACGCCTTCGTAAATAGATCTGCAATGTTATCCTGTGTAGGACAGTAAGTTAGTGTGATCTCCCCTGCATGTAGCCTTTCCCTGACATAGTGGTAGTGAACCTCTATGTGCTTTGTTCTTGCATGAAATACTGGATTCCTTGCAACTGCCATAGCACTCTGACTGTCAGTGAAAATGGTAGTGGGTGCCTGTTGACACTCACAAAGATCTGCCAATAACCTGCGTATCCACACACAATCAACTGTTGCCGTGAAAGCTGCCCTGTACTCAGCTTCACAAGTTGATGTAGCCACTGTGGGTTGCTTCTTGCTTAGCCAAGATATACATGCATTTCCCAAGAAAAAACAATTGCCACTTGTGGAATGTCGTGTGTCAAAATCACCAGCCCAATCTGAATCGCTGTAACCAAGAAGCTGCATAGAACTGTGCTTTCCATACATATCCCCCCTTGGAAAGAACATGGCAAGATTAGGGGTACCTGAAAGGTAACGAAGTATGCGCTTCACAACCTGCCAATGATGCATACCTGGGCTGTGCATAAATCTGCTTGCTTGTGAAACCCCAAATTGAATGTCTGGACGAGTGTTGCCTGCCAAATATATCAAGCAACCAACCGCTGCTGCATAAGTATGTACATCAAAAGTTTCTCCAGCATCATGCATGCTCAACTTTGATCCAGTTTCTACGGGTGTAGAGATTGGCTTACAATTTTGCATACCAAACTTGTCCAAAATTTTATGCAAATATTTTGCCTGCAACATGTATATGCCATCCTCTGATTGCACAAACTGAATACCCAAGTAATAATGTAGCAAACCAAGATCAGACATCTCAAAGGTTTTTCTCAAAGCATCTTTAAATGCTTCAATTTCATCTGCACTATTGCCTGTAAGAAGCATATCATCCACATAAAGTGTTAGCATAATGAGAACTCCATCTCTCTTTTTGACATACAAAGTACTTTCTGTTGGACTATTCTGAAATCCCTGGCCAATCAAATAAGTATGTATCTTCTCATACCATGCTCTTGGAGCCTGTTTGAGACCATACAAAGCTTTACGCAATCTACATACCTTTTGCTCTTGACCTTTTACAACAAAACCACTTGGTTGACTTACATAAACTTCTTCCTGCAAATCACCATTCAAAAAAGCAGTTTTGATATCCAACTGATGCACTTTCCAACCATGATGAGCAGCAATTGCAACTAGTGATCTAACTGTGGACGCACGAGAAGTAGGAGCAAAGGTTTCATCATAATCTATGCCTTTCTGTTGCGCATAGCCTTTTGCCACAAGCCTTGCTTTGTACCTGTCAACAGTACCATCTTGTTTCCTTTTTACCTTAAAAACCCACTTTGTACCAATAGGCTTTTTACCTGTAGGCAAGTCCACTAGATCCCATGTATGATTCTTATGAATAGAATCAATTTCTTGCTGCATAGCATCTTTCCACTGAACACACTCTAAAGCTTGTTCAAATGAATCAGGCTCATCTGCATCACAAAGAGTGCTAAAGCAAGCCAAATCTACTTGCTCTTTGCCAAAAGTAGTACCAGCACGTGTTTTTCGTGGCAACGGTGCATCCAACTTGCTATCCTGCAAAGTTTTCTGAACCCATTTAGGCAAGGTTCTTTCTTCCCTAAGAACTTCTTGCTCTTCACGCACAATTTCCTCTACATCATGAGGTGTCACATGCTGATCAAAAGATTGATCAAGATTATCAACCTGTTGTGATTCTTGATTCTCCACAAAAGAAGGAAGCAAACCTTCAAATACATCATGTGTCTGCATATGAGGTACATCAAAAGCAACCATAGGTTGAGCAGTAGTTTCTGCAAAAATTACATCACGACTTTCAAAAATCTTGTTTGTAGCAGGATTGTAAAGTCTATAACCTTTACTTCCACTACTGTACCCCACAAATATACATTTGATTGCCTTATCATCAAGCTTCCCACTTAACTGCTGAGGGATGTGAGCATAAGGAAGACAACCAAAAACACGAAGATAACTGACTGAAGGTTTTTTGTCATACCAAGCTTCATATGCAGTAATGGTCTTCAAGGCACAAGTAGGACACCTGTTCAAAACATGTGCTGCACAAGCAATTGCCTCTATCCATAGCTTATGAGGCAAACTCTTAGCCTTGAGCATACATCTAGCTGTCTCCATTAAAGACCCGTTCTTCCTTTCTGCAACACCATTCTGTTGTGGTGTGTATGGCATAGTGCATTGGTGTTTAATGCCTTTCTTTCCCAAAAAATCCTTAAATGCACCTGACATGTATTCACCTCCTCGATCGGTACGAAGAGTCTGTACTTTGCAACCTGTTTCATTTTCAACCATGGCGACATAATGTTGAAAAAATGCAAACACATCTGACTTTGCTTTGAGTGGATACACCCAACAAAACCTGGAAAAGTCATCAATGAAGGTCACAAAATAAAGGCTGTTTCCTATAGATGGCGTCCTCATAGGACCACATACATCACTGTGTACAAGCTGCAACTTTCGTGTCGCTCTAACTGAACCATCCTGCGAAAATGCAAATCTGTGCATCTTTCCAAGAACGCAACCTTCACATATATGTCTTGGTGGCATCTCCAATAAAGACAAATCATGCACCATATTATGACGTTGTAAAGTCATCAAACTGCCATAACTAACATGCCCAAATCTAGCATGCCACAACTCAGCATCCTGCATGGCCTGAGTCTTTGTTTCTGCAATACATACCTGAATCTGCTTTTCATAATGATCTAGCACAAATAGTCCATTTTCCAGCGTACCTGTAGTGATAAGAGAATAACCATTCTCTCGATCTCGTACAACACATCTGTCATCCTCAAAAATGACCCGAAGACCATTTTTTGCAAGAGAGGATACAGACAACAAATTCTTCTTGATCCCTGGAACATATAAGACATCTGGCAAGCATAAATCTGAACCATCTGAAATGGTAATCAAAATCTTACCAACGCCTTTGATTGGATAAGAAGCATTATTTGCACATGTCACCTTCTTTCCTGCTGGAGCTGCATCCAATGAACAAAACAAATCCTTCCTTGAAGTAATATGCCTGGATGCACCACTATCAAAGTACCAAATCATTTGTGTCTTGTCAACACTGTAAGTAGAAAAATTTGAACATACTACAAAAGCATAAGAATCCTGCACAAAGTTTGCAGACTCTTCTTTAGCTGTAGAAGAATCACCAGAAGCTGAAACAACCAAACTTGACTCTTTCTTCTTTTCTTTAGCAATTCGCTTTTTACACTCACTAATGTAGTGACCAGGTTTCTTGCAGTAGTGACATTTACCTTTCTTCTTGGACTTGTCGGAATCACCTTTAGACTTCTCTGAAGATTGTCCTGCACTAGACTTGGAGTGATGAGCACTCTCTTTACCCCTGTTTTTGTTCTGTACAACAAGAGCATGATCCATACCATCCACCTGTAAAGACTTGTTCTTACGTGATTGATCCTCCTGCAATAGCAAAGCCACTAACTCTTCAAAATGAAGAGGGTCAGGATTAGCTCGCAAAGACAGAGTCAAAGAAGTCTGAAAAGTCAAATAAGATGGTGGTAGTGAATTGAGTGTTTTGGAAACCAAGTCCTTCTCTGGAATCACTTCATCAATGCTAAGCAATTGCTCTTTAAGATCCCTGATTTTTGTAAGATGCTCGATAATATTGTCACCTTTGTCCATCTGTATTTTGTCAAGTTGTTTCTTCAAAAACTCTATTCTGGCAGCGTTTCTTCCTCCAAACATAGCTTGCAGAGTGTTCCAAGCATCCTCAGAAGTTCTGCAAGATCTGATATGTGGTGTGATTGTCCTCTTTATGGTTAAGGCAATCACAGCCATAGCCTGTGCATCTTTAGTATCCCATCTCTTTTGCTCTGGAGTGACTTGTGAGGGTCCTGCACCAACAGCTGCACCACGACCAGGCGTGGCAGGTGCAATGCTACCTGGACGAACTTCATCTCCAGATACATAATCCCACAATCCTTTACCAACCAAAACATTTTTGGCCATAAAAGACCAAAGAGAATAGTTGGTACCATCCAATTTGTCTTCGGATGTAAACGCACCAAAAATCTCTTTCTCCGTAGATTGAGCCATACTGTAGATGCACACAAGAGAGCAAAAGAACCTCCAAGAGATTCACAAATCTCCTCTCCAATGCAAGTAAAACTCTACACAAAATCTCAGCACAAAGCTAAGACAAGCTGCTTCCCAAAAGAACTGTTTACCTGAAGAAAATCTGTCAGAAAGCACACCCTCTTGATCTAAACGCCTCGGAAAAGTAACTTCTGCTACGCTGCTCAGAACGAAATTCTGAGGGCTCGAACGGCTTCGAAAGGGGGGTAAAACCCCAGGTCGCCTGTTCAGAATACTCCCGGAACGTCGAGGATGCTCCCACGAACAAATTTTCCGAAAACTGCCTGAAAACTGCGATTGCGCGCGCGGACGCGAAAACGCAAGTAGAGGCTCTGGAAATCACCTTGCTCTGATACCAATTGTTGAAGATGATGAAACAGGAAACAGAAGGAAGACAGCAACTCAGAGTAGGAAGAAGATGGAGAAGGAGAAGACACAGAGCTTGTGTACGAGATCTCTGTAGTCTGTCTCTCTGTATTGGAATAATAATATTTGTACAAACTCAGAGCTACAAAGCTTATATGAAACCCTAAGAGATAAGGTGTCCTTTCACACCGGATGTCCAGGGGGAAAAACCCAGTGGGAGAAAAGTGCCCCTGGTGAAGCGCGTATACACACTAACACTACTACATGTCTACATGATAGAGGGAAGCAACCTGGATTACTCCAGCCATTGCCTATTCCAAATTCACCATGGGAGAGTATATCCATGGATTTCATCTTTGGATTGCCCAAGTCTATCCATGGGAATACAGGAATATGGACAATAGTCGACAGGTTTAGCAAGCAAGCACATTTTATTCCTGTCAAAAAGACTATTAAGGCACATCAAATGGCAACTCTCTTCATATCTCAGATTTTCAAGCACCATGGATTACCCACATCCATCGTGTCAGATAGAGATCCTAGAATGACCAGTAATTTCTGGAAAGGTCTCTTTGAAAATCTAGGAACAAGATTGAATTTCTCTTCGGCCTATCACCCACAAACGGATGGCCAAAGTGAGATAGCCACTCTTACGATACTCGATCTACTTAAAACTTATGTTACCGAAGTAGATCAACGCTCACAATGGGAAAAGTATTTACCGCTAGTAGAGTATGCCTACAATAATACTGTACATACTTCTATGGGGAAAGCACCTTTCCAGATCATAGAGGGAAGACCTAAAAGTCCCTTGCTACTGAAAGTACATGGGAAGATCTTCACCGCCGATGAGTATAGCCGTAACCTACAAGAATCTTTTTAAAAGATTACGGAGGCTATAGCCATCTCTCAACAAAGGCAAAAAGCTGCTGCTGATAAGCACAGAAGAGCCTTAATGTTCAAAGAAAATGATTGGGTCTTACTCAAGTTTCCTAAGGCTCGATTAAGGCAAACGACGGGCAAAAATCCTACGGGCCATCAAAAGTATTATGCTAAACTAGCAAAAAGATACTATGGTCCTTTCCAAATCTTGAAGCCTATCAATGAGACGGCTTATCAACTCAAGTTGCCCAACCATTGGCTTATACACAATGCCTTTCATGTAAGCCTACTTAAGCCCTACAAAGGAGAGCCACCAATTGAACCAATTATTGAAGACCCTCCCGAAGTCGAAGACCAAGAAGAGGTGCTACAACCCAAAGCTGTCCTTCGGCATGAAGACAAGGTACTACGACACAGTGGTAAGATAATCCGACGGTATCTTATTAAGTTCAAAAATTATCCTTTTGAAGATGCTAAATGGATACAAGGAGTACAACTTAAGGATAGTATGAACCTTGTCAATGCTTACAATGCTACATTAGAGTAAGCAAATGTACAAATTTCTTTTAAATGACTCATGTTTTTGTCTTATATGACTAGTCCTCTTTTTAAATGACTCATGTTTTTGTCTTATATGACTAGTCCTCTTTTTAAATGACTCATGTTTTTGTCTTATATGACTAGTCCTCTTTTTAATTGTGCACAAATTTAACTAGTATGCATGCTTAGAATCATGTTTGTGATGACGACGTCTCTCAAACACCAAGTAGAATTTGTCACTCTACTTTGGGAGAATGAAATGGACTAAAGAGCAGACATGCTTGTGGCAGCTATGTCTCCCAAGCACCAAATGGATTAGTCATCCATCTTGGAAAGATGTCGTAGGGTAAAAAAGGGATCCTCTACCCGCTGAGTAGCGTTAAATGGTAACCTTGCATTTGCACTACATTTCTACTTAAATGTATATATTTTTTATCAAAGTTTTAACCTAGTGTTCATTCTCTCTTTCCGTAATAGCCTTTTTCCATACAAACACCTTACCCTTCTCAGATCTTTATGCATTTACATCATATTTCTCTCTTCATGTTAAATGTAAATAGTAAACTTAATTCTACTCTCCTAGTTTTTTTACTGCACATTCTTTTAACTAATTACCTTTACTAATTTAAATAGCTATCTACATCCCATAATTTGTAAATAAATAATTTATGGGCACTTATCTTACCCATCTTCTCTCAAGGGTAGGGTTAACCTTGTAGGCCTTCCCTTCCCCACCACTATGTGACCCAAGTCTTGGATCATTTACTTGTGTTGGTCAACAAATCTTAAATATAATGTATATCCCCAATAAATCAAACTTTATTAGAGCCTACCTCATTTGTTTAAGGTGGATTCTCTTTTGAAAAAGCATGCTACACCTTGGATGCATGCTAAAGGAGCCCCTACAAGGAGACTTGGTTCAAAAGGTGTTTTGGATGCATCTTGAACGCCTTAGATCATGGGTATACTTGAGGAACACTCCAAAATCAGCTTAAACACTTTGAGAAGGTCAACTTTGCCTTTTATAGCACCCAATTCTGAGTTACAGGCTGAAAGTTATGGTGAAAACAAGGTGCTGCGGACACTGTTACTGCAGGTCAAAGTTACAATCAGGTAAACCACAAAGGTGAAAAGTTTTCTTGACTTCTCCAACATTCTAAAATACCAATGGGGAGTTAAAAACCACTTGCATGTGGAGGGGTCGGCTCAAGATGCTTCCAGAGACACAACAAACAGGATGGGGACACTCCGTAGGAGCCACTGGAGGGACATCATGGTGGGGCCCACATACATTATCAACCCTTATGGAGCCTCCACGACATAAAAGGATATTTTTAATGAAAAAATAAGTCCCTTATTTGCATAATTGAAGGAATGGTCAAAAGGGAACCTAACTATGGTTAATTACCTACCTTAGTCAAGTTTAACCTAACCCAAGGTCTTGTACAGCTATAAAAAGGCCCTTTGGCAAGCACAAAAATACACACACCTACTACATTGCTGCAAATAAGCTCCTCTAAGGTTAGGGAAGCCCTAATCTCTCTCTCCTCTTGTCTCCCTATCCATTTCCTAAGCTCGCTATCATAAGCGGCACCATAGAGAGAGCATCAATATGCTATTGCTACCATTCTCTTGCAAACATTTCTCTTATCATGCTCATCCCTAAATAAGGATTGTAGATTCTATATGAGAGCAAGGATATCAAGTTCAATGATCTATCTCATGGTTTGATCAACAAATTGTTGCAAATGGGGTGTCATTGTCACACTTTTGCTCTAAACGCATGTAAAATTGGTAAGCCTATCTTGACAGCTTCTCATATTTTGTGCTCATTGGGTTGCTTGTTTGTTGAGAAAGTTTTTGTGCACCATGGTGTCTATTTGCTTGGCTTCTCTCCTTATGTTGTGTGTAAGTAAGTCTTGGGGCTGCATAGATGGAGAAGAGCTCTCTATGCATGCCGCCTTATGTGTGTAAGTAGTCTCTTCTTTTGGGAAAGGAAAGGAGTAGTCAAGTATTTGTGCATTATGCTGTTTTGAGTTTTGAGGTTTTGTGATTGCTCTTCTTAGAAGTATATGAGCACTAATATGGTGAAGGTCAATCTTTGCATGTGAGTTTGTGCAGTGTTCAAAGGGATTGCTTAAGGAGTGTGTGTTGAATGGTTGAAGGGCGTTTTGTGTTGAAGCACATAAGGAAGGTGTGAGTGTGTGTGTGGGTGTTGCATATGGTTTGTTTTGGTTTCCTTCTTTCTCCATAAAAGAGGGTGGTGCCCCTAAGAAATATGCATGTGTAGGGTCTCACGGAGTGGTTGTCTGGTGGGAGCCTTGAGTTGAGCCCCATCTCAAAAAATCCAAAACCTTACAAAACCAAGGTGGTGCACCAAACTTTCTAAAGAAAGATAGGTTCATGGCCGGCTTGTATCCAATTTTGAAGACCAAGGTAGAGTTAAAATTCCCAGCAACATTTGAGGAAGCACGTGAGGTGGCCATGGTCAAATTCAAGAAGTTAAATTTTCAAGCACATAGAACAAGAGACCTAAATGAAGTCATTGAGAGGGATTCTTCACCAAGCATGGGAGCACAAGTTAGGGGCTCTCTTGCCCAAACTTCACAAATAGGGGAAGGATCACAACAAGAGATCTTGCAAAGATTAACTCAACAACTAGAGAGTCTCACCTTGAATCTAGTGTAGGGCCTACCCCAACAACGACAACCAAGAGAAGGGAATCGCAATCAACGACGTCAAGCACAAGAGTTGAGATGCTGGAATTGCAACGAAGTTGGTCATGGCATGTATAATTGCCCACACCCTCGAAGGCTTCCACGGGACATATACCCTCCTAGACCCCCTCCACTCATGGTGCAGCAAGAGCATGCTCAAGACCCGCAAATTCTTCGTCGACCACCACCACCTCCAGTGGCAAACATCCCTCCTGTCCCACCAGTGGAGGAAGAGAGGGGAGTAAATGTCATAAAGCTGGAAGAGGAGATAGAGGTGAGCCCTATACATTTTGATGTTATGCCAGCAGAAAAGCGCACAAGAGCACACAACAAGGATGAAGACACAAGGAATGAAGAGTCAGAACCTGCAAGGAAGGAGAGGAAGAAAAAGTCAAAGAAGGAGGAAGGAGGCAAGAAGCAGAGGTCAAGGCGAAGGGAGATCGGCATCAACGATTTTCCATTAGAAAAGAATATGGAACCCTACAACATCTTAGAAGATCTGCAAACTCAAAAGCCCAATATTTCTTGGCCTCAACTCCTACATCTATCACCCAAGGTGAGAAAGCACTGGTCCAAACTTGTAAGCACAAGACTCCCAAGAAAGAAAGAAAAGGTGACAGTAAAGGCATTGACTTCAAAGCCACAACAAGATGTGGAACCTATTGTAGATGCTTATGTAAGGGGTAGGAAGGTATCCAATGTGTATGTTGATGGTGGAGCACAAATGTGTGTGATCACGGAAAGAGCCATGAATAGACTAGGGCTTGAAATCACTAAATCCTCTAATTGTCAAGCTAGGCTGGCCAACAATGCAAGTGTAAAGTGCCTAGGGATCATCGAGAATGTAAAAGTTTCTGTATGTAATATAGATGCACGTGTGGACATGTATGTTATGCCAGCCAAGGGGGAGGGCTATCCGATCATCCTAGGGAGGCCTTGGCTCATTGCTGTAAATGCAGATCAAAAATGGGGACGAGGACAATTGATTCTCAAAAAGGGGCAACATGTAGTATACGATTGGCATGAAGGAAAGCAGCTCGACATCAACTATGAGACCACGGCTGATGAAGAAAGTGAAGAGAGTTTTGGCTCAAGCGACGAGGAAAGTTCAACCACTACATCCAATAGTGAAGAAGAATCATCTTTGGAGGTAATGGGAATCATCTTCAACACATCAAAAACTCCATCAATAGAGGTTGACCCAACAAAGGAGCAAACAAAGGATGACAAAGGTGACCACAAGCACTTTGAAGACTTTGAGAGGATGCTTGCAAAAGATCTTACCCCTAAGGAGAAGCGATCCTACATCGATATGCTCAAGAGGTATCCCAATTTGTTTATCACTGATTACTCAAAAATTAGAGGTGTGGATGTTATAGAGCATGGCATAGAATTAAAACCAGGTACTAAACCTGTGGCTCAAAAGCTAAGGCGCCTAGGAAAAATACAACAAGAGGCACTTTTGACAGAGGTTAACCGACTCCTCAAAGCTGGTTTCATTTACCCTGTGTCTAACTCTGAGTGGGTGTCCCCAATTGTAGTAACTCCTAAAAAGAACGGAAAATGGAGGGTCTGTGTTGACTACAAACCGCTCAATGCTGCAACAAAGAGGGATCATTTTCCTCTTCCTTTCCAAGATGAAATCTTAAACGAAGTAGCCAGCTATGAATGTTACACAGTGTGTGATGGGTATTCAGGGTATTTTCAAATCAGAATAGCAGAAGAAGATCAATTAAAAACCACTTTCATCACACCTTGGGGTTGCTTTGCCTATAGAGTGATGCCATTTGGGCTCACAAATGCTCCTAGTACCTTTATAAGGTTTACAACTCTTGTCTTTCAGCCCTTCTTTGGAAAGTCAATTAGGGTTTTTATGGATGACTTCTGTATCTATAGTAGCCAAAGACTTCATTGCCAAAAAGTTGAGGAGGGGCTTAGGAGGCTTCATCAATTTGGGGGACAGCTTAATCCTGAGAAGTGTCACATTGCAGAGTCACAAGTGGTATTGCTAGGTCATGTGGTTTCTTTGCAAGGAATTCAAGTGGATCCATCAAAAGTAAATGCTCTCTTGTCACTACAACCACCAACGACAACCAAGGAGCTCATGACTTTCAACCACAAAGTAAGGTACATGTCTCGTTTCATTCACCTTCTAGCGGAAGCTATTGCACCTTTGCACAAGCTAGCAAACAAACCCACATTTGAATGGAGAGAGGAACACGAATTATGCTTTACTGAAGTAAAGGGTATTCTCAACTCTCTTCCAACAATAATGCCACCAAATCCAAAGGATACATATTACATCATGCCAAGTGTAGGAATGGAGGCCATCGGTGTAGTTCTCATGCAAAAAGACCTAAAAACATGCTACATGAGGCCATTATACTTTGCAAGCAAAGTCATGACTGCTGCAAAGAAGGGCTACACTGATATGGAGAAGGTGGTATTCACAATTATGTTTACGGTAAGAAAGTTCCGATCATATCTCTTACCTACACCATTTGTCATTCTCACCATGGAAAACAATTTACCATATGTTGTGCAACACATGAGCCTCTCATCTAGGATAGCCAAGTGGGTTCTAGAACTTCAAGAGTTCGAATACACTTTTCTTGTGGAAGATAGCACAAGGGCAGGTCTTGCAGACATTCTGACATACAAAGTGAGAGAAAGGAAAGAGTCACCAAAGGCAGGAGACAACGCTACACCACAAAATAATGAGGAGGAGATGGACAATGCACACATTTTGTGCTTTGATGGAGCTTACCGACGACAACACGATCAGGCAGCAGGGGGGGTTCTTATTCTAAGTCCACAAAGGGAAGTTCTTGTTAAGAAAGGTATCACCTTGGAAAATGTTCATTCTAATAATGAGGCTGAGTATGTCACCTTAAAGTTGGGGCTTGAAGAATGCAGAAAACTTGGCATCGAAAGACTTATAATAAGAGGTGATTCCTTACTAGTTATTAGGCAAATCCAAGGGATATGGAAGTGCAAGAACCCTACTCTAGTGGAGTGGCTTAGACAGGTGAAGGCTTTGATAAAGAACTTTGAAGCTACACAAGTACAGCATGTTGTGAGAACCCTCAACAAGGAAGCAGATTATCTCGCCAATGAGAAACTTCAGATCATGGTGGGAGGTGTGAAGCTCTACAAACCAAAGTACCAAGGCCAAGAGGAATTGAAGGACATCATATTTTTCCTTCAAACTGGTGAGTGCCCTAAACACTTGGATAAAGTGCAAAGGCATAGATTCGTAAAAAAGGCAACTCCTTACCAACTCATAGGAGATGATCTGTATCATAAAGGGAAAGATTTGGTGCTAAGAAGGGTGCCCTCTGTTCAAGAAATAGAGAGAATCCTCTTTTCATGCCATGATGAGGTCTGTGGGGGTCATTTTTCTCATGATATTACAAACAGGAAGATTTTACAAGCAGGGTTTGTTTGGCCAAGTCTACACCGTGATGTCTAGCATTGGTGTAAGTCATGCAAAGGTTGTCAGATTGCTAGAAATCGACGACTCACTTACGAACCTCGAGTTCCAATAATTTCGTATGGTCCTTTTGAGAAGTGGGGTGTGGATGCAATAGGCCCCTTACCTCGCACATCTACCGGGAAGGTCTTCATCATTGTGGGAGTAGATTACATGACACGATGGGCGGAGGTAGCAAGTACAACACGAATTACAACCGAGGAGGTATCAAAATTTATCTTTGATCACATATGCAGTAGATTCGGCACACCATTAGAGATTTTGTCAGATCGTGGTCCAGGGTTTAGAGCAGAGCTCCTAGATAATCTTTTGGCAAAGTTAAAAGTCAAACATTTGCATTCTACACCTTACTACCCTCAGTGCAATGGGTTGGTTGAAAAGGTGAATGGAATGATATGTAAGATCATTTCTAAGCAGGTTGCAGATCGACCAAACAACTGGGATCGTCATTTGATCGCAGCTCTATGGGCATACAGAACATCTTTCAAGGTATCCACTCAATTCACTCCTTTTCATTTGGTATATGGACAGGAGGCACTCCTTCCTATTGAGGTGGAGATTGCAAGCCTACACATTCTCTCACGGGGAGAAAAGAGGCCAAAAGAAGCTTTGCAGGAAAGAATTTTAGATCTTCAACGACTTGAGCTTGATAGAGAAGAGTCCATCGACTATTACATTGCCCAAGCCACAAGCCAAAGAGACAAAATCAACAAGAAGCTCAAGGGGAAAGGATTGAAGGAAGGTATGTTTGTTCTTCGCTATGATAACCGACTTGATACTCGACTTGACAAAAAG
Source organism: Adiantum capillus-veneris (assembly GCF_014529385.1). NCBI lineage: Eukaryota > Viridiplantae > Streptophyta > Polypodiopsida > Polypodiales > Pteridaceae > Adiantum > Adiantum capillus-veneris. The sequence continues at coordinate 76,115,857 of NC_140941.1, read as the reverse complement.
TTTTTGCAAAGATGGGAGGGACCTTTCATGATAAAAACAAAGTTTGGGAATGGTAGTTACAGATTAGCAGATTTATCAGGAAAACTCCACAAGACCAGAGTCAATGGATGGAGATTAAAGCCCTACTTTCAACGTATCAATCCGTTGATAGGAAGTCATCTACCTACATCGTCTAAGCTCCAAATTGGCATGGCTCCCTTCGGCTTGGCAAATGCTCCTCCTATTTTTAAAGCTTTGATGTGCAAAGAAGAACCAGCCTTGGAATCTCAACACACCCAATGCAACCCTCCCATCTCCGATTTATGGGATTGAGGTAATGAAAAGCAGGTCTAATGGAGTAAAAGAGTGTATATCACTCCTCCTTTTTTTAGAAAAAAAAAAAAGAAAAAAAAAGAAAAAAAAGAAGGAAAAAAATAAAGAAAAGAAAAAAAGAAAAAAAAAAGAAGAAGAAAGAAAAAAACTCTTTTGTTTCATCTAGGAGCATGAATGATCCTAGATGAAGGGGGAGGGCTAATATGAGTAGCGTTAAATGGTAACCTTGCATTTGCACTACATTTCTACTTAAATGTACATATTTTTTATCAAAGTTTTAACCTAGTGTTCATTCTCTCTTTCCGTAATAGCCTTTTTCCATACAAACACCTTACCCTTCTCAGATCTTTATGCATTTACATCATATTTCTCTCTTCATGTTAAATGTAAATAGTAAACTTAATTCTACTCTCCTAGTTTTTTTACTGCACATTCTTTTAACTAATTACCTTTACTAATTTAAATAGCTATCTACATCCCATAATTTGTAAATAAATAATTTATGGGCACTTATCTTACCCATCTTCTCTCAAGGGTAGGGTTAACCTTGTAGGCCTTCCCTTCCCCACCACTATGTGACCCAAGTCTTGGATCATTTACTTGTGTTGGTCAAAAAATCTTAAATATAATGTATATCCCCAATAAATCAAATTTTATTGGAGCCTACCTCATTTGTTTAAGGTGGATTCTCTTTTGAAAAAGCATGCTACACCTTGGATGCATGCTAAAGGAGCCCCTACAAGGAGACTTGGTTCAAAAGGTGTTTTGGATGCATCTTGAATGCCTTATCTCGTGGGTATACTTGAGGAACACTCCAAAATCAGCTTAAACACTTTGAGAAGGTCAACTTTGCCTTTTACAGCACCCAATTCTGAGTTACAGGCTGAAAGTTATGGTGAAAACAAGGTGCTGCGGACACTGTTACTGCAGGTCAAAGTTACAATCAGGTAAACCACAAAGGTGAAAAGTTTTCTTGACTTCTCCAACATTCTAAAATACCAATGGGGAGTTAAAAACCACTTGCATGTGGAGGGGTCGGCTCAAGATGCTTCCAGAGACACAACAAACAGGATGGGGACACTCCGCAGGAGCCACTGGAGGGACATCATGGTGGGGCCCACATACATTATCAACCCTTATGGAGCCTCCACGACATAAAAGGATATTTTTAATGAAAAAATAAGTCCCTTATTTGCATAATTGAAGGAATGGTCAAAAGGGAACCTAACTATGGTTAATTACCTACCCTAGTCAAGTTTAACCTAACCCAAGGTCTTGTACAGCTATAAAAAGGCCCTTTGGCAAGCACAAAAATACACACACATACTACATTTCTGCAAATAAGATCCTCTAAGGTTAGGGAAGCCCTAATCTCTCTCTCCTCTTGTCTCCCTATCCATTTCCTAAGCTCGCTATCATAAGCGGCACCATAGAGAGAGCATCAATATGCTATTGCTACCATTCTCTTGCAAACATTTCTCTTATCATACTCATCCCTAAATAAGGATTGTAGATTCTATATGAGAGCAAGGATATCAAGTTCAATGATCTATCTCATGGTTTGATCAACAAATTGTTGCAAATGGGGTGTCGTCGTCACACTTTTGCTCTAAACGCATGTAAAATTGGTAAGCCTATCTTGACAGCTTCTCATATTTTGTGCTCATTGGGTTGCTTGTTTGTTGAGAAAGTTTTTGTGCACCATGGTGTCTATTTGCTTGGCTTCTCTCCTTATGTTGTGTGTAAGTAAGTCTTGGGGATGCATAGATGGAGAAGAGCTCTCTATGCATGTCGCCTTATGTGTGTAAGTAGTCTCTTCTTTTGGGAAAGGAAAGGAGTAGTCAAGTATTTGTGCATTATGGTGTTTTGAGTTTTGAGCTTTTGTGATTGCTTTTCTTAGAAATATATGAGCACTAATATGGTGAAGGTCAATCTTTGCATGTGAGTTTGTGCAGTGTTCAAAGGGATTGCTTAAGGAGTGTGTGTTGAATGGTTGAAGGGCATTTTGTGTTGAAGCACATAAGGAAGGTGTGAGTGTGTGTGTGTGTGTGTGTGTGTTGCATATGGTTTGTTTTGGTTTCCTTCTTTCTCCATAAAAGAGGGTGGTGCCCCTAAGAAATATGCGTGTGTAGGGTCTGACGGAATGGTTGTCTGGTGGGAGCCTTGAGTTGAGCCCCATCTCAAAAAATCCGCTCTCACCCGCTAAGTACGATTGACTAATGACTAAGCCTTTATCTCTTCTACCTCATAGTCGAGGACGACTATGATTTCAAGAGAGAGGTAATGTCATAAAATCTAATATGTAACCAACCCAAATGATTTTCTCATATTAAATTGATCACTTAATGTGGGAGAATAAACGGGAACAAGTGTTAAGATATAGATATGTGCTTATAGATCTATCTCAACACGGGGCCAGTAGTAAAGGGGCCCAAATGGGAGATGGTATATCAAGAGCAAGGCTAACCAATGAAGGATAAGACCTTAGGGTTAACTTCATTGAAGACCTCCAATAATGTGTGAAAAAGTCCTTTGACCTTAGGTAAGCTAGGGCTGAGCTTGAGGTGGGAACCCGCCGGCCCAAGCTCGAGGTGCTTGACCTGCTTGAGGTGCTTGTCGTGCTTGAGGTGTTTGTCCTGCTTGAGGTGCTTGATTAAGGTGCTTGAATTACTCCATGCTTGAGGTGCTTGACTTGCCGCTTGATTAAGGTGCTTGAGGTGCCTTGACATGCTTGCCTGAGATGCTTGTGGGAATACCCCCTAGTCCAAGTGCTTTGTCATGCTTGATGACTAAGGTGCTTGAGCTCCTAAAGTCAAAAAGATCCCTACAAGGGGGGGGGGGGGGGGATGAGAGAGAACACACTCACACACACACAAGGGAAGCCCCAGCTTGAAGAGGCAGCAAGGACACTTGTCAAGTTCCTCCTCATGTTGCCCTCATGGTGTGCCTGAAGCCTATTGGTTGGCCACCCAAGGGGTCCAATGATAATTTAGGATATTTAATTAATTGATTTTGCATTTATCAAGTCCTCTCTCTCAAAGGGGAAAGGGGGACACTTGTCCCAAGGCTACCCCTGTTGCTTGTAATGGCTCCTGCTTGTGATTGGCTAGGCCTGGAGGGGTCCAATGAGCTTCAAGCATGAGCTACAAGGGGGGGTCGACCCAAGCAAGCTAGGGGGGTGCTTAGGGGGTATACTCACCCACACACACTCACAAACACTCTCATTGTGTGCTATTGCAAAGTGCAAGAGCTCCCTCTCCAAGAAAGTAGAGGTTGAGAGCCTACACCAACACTCTTGGCTATGGAGTGCAAATCCAACCAAGAGCCATGCTTCAATGCTTGAGCTTGTCATCTCCTTCTTCTTCATTACTATGCTATTATGTATGCTAGCTCAAGAGTTATGATAAGTGAGGAACTAGCTCTTTCTTGTATGAAATGTTTCTTCTTCCTCTTCCCTACCCTCATTCCCTGCTAGCTCTCTCCACCTTCGAAGGTGTTTGAGGTCTTGGGACTGAGGCTTGGTATAGTTAAAGCTTTCTTCAAGTTTAGGTTATGCTATGATGGTGATGCATGAAGCTTTCCATCTTCATTGCTTCACCTAGGTCACAAGGAACACAAAGAATGTATTGTAACAAGTCTCTCTTTATGGGAGAAATCATAATACAAATGCCTATTGGAGGGGGGACCGGCTCCACATAAATCCGGTCCTCAACTGTTGTCATGTTCTCTAAATTCTCTCTCTTGCAAAAGTATTGTCTATGCCAAGTTAACTAATTGCTATGATTATGTTGCTATCTTCAATTATGTCTACCCGCTATGCTCACAAAATCATTTCTTGAAAGTATTCTCATTAAATTCCGTTACTCTCAAATTGAATAGGAAAATTCCATTAAAGCTCAAATCCGACCTCGGATGAGGAGTTTACGGCCAAAACAGGCTCCAAAAACAGCAAAAACACAATTGCGGCTGTTCCTCCTCTCTTCTCCACGTTTTTTCTGGTCTTCTCTCTATTTTTTCAGTTCCCACACTTAGTTTTATTACTTGCGCACCCTTGACCTTTTAGATGACCTCAAACGGACCTCGAACATGCCAAAACCTGACCTTGCAGTGCATAGTTGTCACCCTGCTGCATCCATCCGCACACCTGGCACTCAGCTTTTTCCAATAATACATCCCGCCACCACGTGAAGTGGCCCAAAAATATGGTCCTCATGATGACCTTTCTACATAATTATCACAAGAAAACATCCACATTGTGCCCGTACTTCTCCACGTGCAAGTATTGACTCCATTCGACGTCCTAACGCCACTGGATGCCATCTGACGCACCTGGTTACCTCATGTTGTCGGCCCGCGGATAGCTTCCTTGAGAATTTTGACGCACTAGAAACTCCTCATTATTGTAGAAAAAACACACTGGTACTGGTAACTATGAAAATCGATGCACTATGTACATGTTGTCCTACCTGTACACATGTGGGCCCCACGTAACCACCTGGCTCTGGAAAATGGGCAATCCTTTATTTGATGCACCATGCATGGGTATGTACATATGTGCAATCCCTTGCTCCAAAAAACTCCTGAAATAATTTGCCCATCCCCTAGTTTGCTGGATCATTCATGATCAGCAGCAGCAAAAAGCGATATGAGACTCGCAGCGTCACAAGTCTCCTCATCCCTCACAGACATTACTTGCTCCACAGACAACTCATCTTGCTCCACCATCATTAACCTGGCATGATATAATTTAAGACGCAATCCGTTTACCCTTGAATTATGTAGGATTCCATCCAGGTTAGCCAGTTGATATGTACCATTTGGAAAACACTCAACTACTTTGAAAGGGCCTTCCCACTTAACTTGAAACTTCTTTTGGAATGTGTTGTCCAACTTACTATTGTAGCACAAAACCAAGTCATGCTTCTTGATACCCTTACTTTTGACCTTTTCATTTATCTTTGCCAAAGCCTTATCCTGCATCTGCCCATAATGTTCCAATGCACTCATCCTATCCAGTTGAACCTCCTGTAACTGTAAGAGCCTCTCTTTGAATGCATCACTAGGCGGCCCAAGCAACTTCTCTATCATCTTTACTGCAGGCAAATCTACTTCCATAGGCAAAAGTGCTTCCTTTCCATATACTAAATGAAATGGAGTAAACCCTGTACCTGTCTTCACCGAAGTACGGTAAGCCCATAATGCACTAGGCAATTCCAAATCCCAATTCTTTCCTTGGTGCTCTGTCACTTTCGAAAGAATTTGTACCAACTCACCATTGAATATTTCATTTAGGCCATTACACTGCGGGTAATAAGGAGTGGTATGCTGATGCCTAATCTTCATCTCTGCACATAAAAAGTCTAGCAGTTTAGCTCTAAATCCTGGCCCCTTATCTGGAAGTAGCTCTAATGGCACCCCAAACTTGCAACATATTTCATCGTACACAAATTTTGCCACATCCTTTGCCGTGATCTATTTTACTGCTATAGCCTCTGCCCATCTAGAGAGATAGTCCACTGCAGTCAAAATATAGCTTTTGCCCCTGATTGTGATAGGTAACGGGCCTATTGCATCAATCCCCCACTTTTCAAACACATCAAACTCCATAATGGTTTTTCGTAGCTCTGGCTTCAACACTCTCTTCCCAAATGCTTGACACCTATTGCAAGACCTACACCAATGGTGAACATCCTTGTGCAAACTAGGCCATACATACCCCTCTTGCAAGATCTTATGCAAGGTGATCTTTAGAGCAAAATGGCCGCCACATGCGCCTTCATGATTCTCTTCCAACACTCTATAAAGCTCCTCCCGCCAAGGTACATGTCTTAACATGAGATCAACCCCTTTCATGTACAAGACATCACCAATCATTTGTACATGTATGCTCTATGCGCAAAACCATACTTCTTAGACTTATGAATGTCCTTTGGAATGATTCCTGTTAGCAAAAACTCCTCTTCTTGAGCCAAACTTTCCTGGCCATGATAAAGAAGTAAAGTGGTCCTCAACACAAATAGCTCCCCAATCATGCCTTGAGCTACTTCATGTGCCTCTCCATTTAGAGCATGTTCAATGTGTTTTATGCTCCATGCTTCAAACTTTTGTAACATGCCTTTAATTCTAAAACAAATTTCCTTCAAAGAGGTGTTCTTGCTCTTCCACACACCCAGCACTTGCTTCACAACTAACAAGGCATCACCTTTTATGCTCAACCTTCTAATCCCATGCTTCAAACAAATGTGTAATCCGACTTCCAAAGTAGCATATTCACCCTCATTGTTACTATGTGCATCCAATTTGAACCCTCTCTTGGATACGAGCTTCCCCTCTGGATCATAAAGTGCTATACCCCCTGAAGCTGCATCATGGCTCTTTCTGTATGAGCCATCAAAGAACAAGACATATGCATTGCTGATCTGTTGTACTTCTTCAACTACCTTTCTCACCACCTCTTCCTTAACAAGAAGGGGATTCTCCTTGTAAGTCAACAAATCAGCTAGGGTAGCCCTTGTACTGTCTTCCACTAGAAAAGAGAACTCAAACTCTTACAGCTCAATTACCCATTTCTTCACCACATTTGACATGTTAGTGCCATTAATTAATTGTGGCAAAAAGGCATAACTCGTCAAGAAAACAAAAGGTCGTGGTAGCAAGTAATGACGAAATCGTCGACAAGAAAATATTACACTGGCCATCACTAGCTCTACTTTTGAGAACTTTCTCTCTGCTACCAACTTCACTCGGCTTGCACAATACACTGGCCTCATATAATGGCTGCCCTTCCCCTTTTGCAATAGCATGGCTCCAATGGCATCATCCCCTACTGATGGATTTACATAAAACACTTGCTCCCAATCAGGAGCCTGCATGGCTGACAACCCCCCTAACTTCCTCTTTCACCTCTTGAAACACTTCTTTACACTTGTCATCCCATTGCAATGGATCATGCTTTGCCACTTGTTGTAATGGATAAAGGAGTTGTGAAGACAATGGAATAAACCATGCCATGTATTTCACTTTGTGTATAAAGGTTGCCAATTGCTTTGTACTCATAGGTGATGGAAGAAGAATAATAGACTTAACCTTGTCTGGATCAACCTCAATGCCATTTTCTGACACCATGTGGCCCAATAACTTCACCCTTGGCTGTGCTAGATGACATTTCTTTGGATTTAGTTGTCCTCCACATTCATCATATCGAGCCAATATCATCTACAGCTTCTCATGGTGTTCAGCCCTACTGCTGTAGACACAAAAGTCGTCCATAAAAGCTTTAACACAACTAACAATGAATGGTTCCAATAGCCAATTTTCTCTCTCTTGATAGAAAGATGGTCCATTTGACAACCCAAATGGAAATATGGTGTAGCAATAGTAGCCCCATGGCGTAATAAAAGTTGTGTTTGTGCGGTCTTTAAGAGCAATCTTTAATTGAAAATATCCTGAAAAACCATCACACACACTGTACCTCTCATAACCTGCCACTGAATCCAAGAGTTGATCAATGAATGGAAGAGGATATGGGTTCTTCTTAGTGGATGCATTTAAGGGTTTAAAATCTACACAAATCCTCCACTTCCCATCCTTCTTTGGACTGACTACTACTGGACTCACCCATTCTATGGTCTCCACAGGGACTATGAACCCCGCCTTCAATAACTTGTCCACCTCTTCCCACAAGGCTTCCATTTGCTCTTGACCCATCCTTCTTAGCCTTTGCCGCACTGGTTTAGCACCTTCCTTCAGCTCTATATGCATCTCTTCTCCTTTGAACCCTCTGATCTCTTCATATGAGGTAATGAACAAATCAGGAAAACTAGCTAGCATGTGCAAATATATCTCCTTCTCCATAGCTGAGAGGTCTCCACTGATCATTTCTGTCATCAATTCTTGCTTCTTTGACAATTCGACTTTGGTTTGCATCAGCCCTTCAATCACTTCATGAGGCCCTTCACTTTCATCTTCGACCTCATTTGCAAATGCGACTAAACCAGACTCCTGGATTTCTTTGTCCATCAAAAGAAATGCAACATCAGCATCCTCATCACTGCTAGTAGTACTATCACTGTCCTCATCAGTCACTAGGGAATAGTCTTCATCACTAGACTCATCCTCATCTTCATAAAGCTCCTCCAATCATTTCCTTGTGTCCATATTATAAAGCTTCTTGGCACCTGTCTTTCCATAGAGGCTAATCGTACCACGTCTCCAATCTTGAACAGCTCCCACTGCACGTAACCATGGTCTACCCAGTATAATAGGATATGCTCCCAACCCCGTTGGCATCACATGAAAATCAACCACTGCCTTTGCATCATACGCCTCCACTTCTAAGCTCTTTACAACACCCAAACATTTTACTTTTTGATGGTTTGCCAATATGATCTGAAAGCCTGACACCCCAGTCACTGTAAGACCCATCTTCACAATGCATGAGTGTGTTATGACACATATTTGGGCTCCGCCATCAACATAACTTTGTCCTATATTTTTTCTTTATTGCCACACATCTATTATTGGGAAAATTTCTGGTAGCTCATCCATCGCCAACACCTTCACTAAACCTCTCTCTGGCTCTTTCTCCATTGGGTTAACCATCATCTTCCACTGTCGCTTTAACTTAGACACCATCTCTATAAGCTGCCTAAAAGTAACATCTGCTTTCCTGCTTGTCAGATCCTCCTTCAAGTCATAACTTAATTGCCCATCCCCTAGTGGAAAATCTGAAACATGAAACTTGCGACAAGCCCTTCTTTTCCTCTTGGCCTTGACATCCTCACCTTCATGGCTCTTTCCCTTCTTCTTACTAGGACCTGGGGCACTTCTTCCTTCCTTGTCCTCTGTGGTCCTCTTCCCAATAGGCATCACTAATGCATCCTCTAGCTTTGATGCCTTCTCCAAGGTGACTACACTTAGCACTTTTGTCTTTCCCTTTTCCTCCTGGGTTAATCCACTAGTTCCTTCTTCCCCCTTAATTTCAATGCCATAATCATTTGACCTAGTAAGAACCTATCTTGGCAACGGATGCATGTCTCCCCCCATCCTTGGTGGCTTATCACATTGCGGGCTGATGTGGCCCAATTCTTTGCAATTATAACATGTGGGCGTCTGCCTCCAGAACCTACCATTGCTTTGTCCAACACCATTCCTAGGTCTTTCTTCATCTCCTGGCTGATTTGCAAACCTCCCTCGACCTCGATTATTTCCCACTTGACCTAGCATGTTTAGGTTGAGATTATTCATTAAATCTACCACTTGCCTCATGTCTTGCCTTATCCCATCATCTTGGACTGCTGTAGTGACCACTCCTGGCATAACTTGAGGAGTAAATGAAACCACTGGTTCATGAGGAACACTTGGCATGCGACCTTGCAAAGAATCCATAGGCTGAAATTCAGACCTCATGGACAAAGATTCCACCTCTAGCTGGCTCATTTTTCCCAGCTTCCACTCTTTGTTCCTTGCCACCTCTAGTGCATCTTCATATGTCCTAGGCTTCTTTAGCTCCACTCTCCAACGTATATTCTCCCAAAGACCAGCCAAGAACCTATCCTTCTTCATCATGTCAGGTGGAGGTACCTGTGGTGATAAGGCCTTGCACATCCGCTCCCATGTCAATGAAAACTTACGTATGCACACATCTATTGGCTCACCTTCCTTTTGCACCAAAGCCTGTACTTCTTGCCACACTTTATCAGGATCTTCTATCTTCACAAACTCCACTTCCAATCCATGCTTTAGATTGTCCCAACTCAATCTTATAGGTGGATCAGCCCCACGCAACTCCTCTTCAAATGCTTTGGACCAAACTCGTGCATCACTCTTCAAACAAATTTGGAGAAGACATAACATCTACGCTGGGTCATGAATCTGGTTGTTAATGCAGGCAATCTCCGTCTTTTCCAAAAAGTCTTCCACATCTTCATCACTTCTTCCATGAAGCTCCCGATAAGAGAAAGCCATGGCTACCCAAGCTACGATGCTTTGAGAACCCCTTTGAACACACGTGCAAGAACCCAACTTTTTACTGACCCCAATCCCCAGAAACTTCAATGGATCTCAACTTTAGATAAGGACAAACACATGCACATCAAATTAGTCTTCATAGTTAATCATCGGAATTATAATAGGCAAAGGACATTCTAGGACATAAAGACTATGCGCTGCTGGAAAAAAATCTTCCTGGACACATGAACATTCATCTGGATTCTTTGAGTTAAATGAAAAGGAGTGAATTGAGGTCCATTTTGATCATCCATTAAAATCAACCATGCAGCTCCCAAGAAAGCACACCTGTCTTATCCTCTGATTTTGCCAAAATTTCAGCAGCATAACATCATAAATGGATCAAAAGACCAAAACACCAGCCATCATATCTTGGAAAATTTTTGGTAGAGTTTCTCCAGAAGTAGAGCAGTAAGAACCCAAAATATAGACTGTATATGTATGCATAAACAACCAACAATAGAACCCGAGCATCAAGTAGAAATCACTAGTACATAGCCTATGGCAAGGTCACGAAAAGGGTGCTCCAGCTAACTGTATCACCGAAAGGATCTCCACATTTGAGAATCGCCCAGCTCAATAAAACCTCACGCTATCGACCCTCTCACGAAGGCTAATGCAAATCGCGTATAGTCAAGTCTCAGAAATGATTATCTTCCAGACCAAGTCTCAGAAATGGCTGGAGTTGGCAAATAAAACCAAATATGGCTCCACAAAGGCGTACAATGGTAGTTTCCACAAGTAACGTACAATACCAGTAGACAATGCGCTCAAACAGGCGCCCAATGATGCATACCCACAACAACTGCAAGTGACACCACTACTAGTATATCATTGTACTCCAGCTACATGTACCTGTGTGAATCACCTATACCTGTATCTATCCCTGTAACCTATAACCTGTAGTGTGCAACCTGTAATCCCGAATCTCAAAGCTTGAAGCTCGAAGCAGAAGGTACTCGAAGAAGATCCTCCGTGGGGGTGCCAAAAGAATGTGAGCGGGATGAAAACACACACAATGCCTCTATAATGACCCGACACACACTCTTGGGATGATACACACACACACACTATGGGGTACCACTCGGCTTACACAATACATCTGGCCAAGACAGGGAACACACCGATGGAGTGAGAGGAGAGAGACTAACAATTTACCCACTCCACACAGAGAGAGACACACACACACACCCAAAAACCTCAGCTCAAAAGAGAAGAATTTCTGGTGTTTATATACGATTGAGCTTGGGCCAACACGAATGGGGAAAATAGCTCACACAGTATGGGTAAAATATGCCAGATACAATCACAAATTGGAGCAGAAGCTTCGCTCATAGGAGAAACTTACACAACCAAAATAGTAGAAAAATAGTGAGAAATTTGGCAAAATGGACAGCGCCATCGCATCCGGAATGGCCCAAAACCCCACTCTACAATGTCAAAGTGCTCAAATCCGACCTTGGATGAGCAGTTTACGGCCAAAACAGGCTCCAAAAATTGTAAAAACACAGTTGCGGCTGTTCCTCCTCTCTTCTCCACGTTTTCTTTGGTCTTCTCTTTGTTTTTTCAGTTCCCACACTTAGCCTTATTACTTGGGCACCCTTGGCCTTTTAGATGACCTCAAACGGACCCCGAAAAGGCCAAAAACTGACCTCGTAGTGCATAGTTGTCACCCTCCTGCATCTATCCGCACACCTGGCACTCAGCTTTTTCAATAATGCATCTCACCACCATGTGAAGTGGCCCCAAAATATGGTCCTCATGATGACCTTTCTGCATAATTATCACAAGAAAACATCCACGTTGTGCCCGTACTTCTCCATGTATAAATATTGACCCCATTCAATGTCCTCACGCCACTAGATGCCATCTGACGTGCTTACCTCATGTCATCGGCCTGTGGATAGCTTCCTCAAGAAGTTTTACGCGCTAGAAACTCCTAATTATTGTAGAAAAAACACAATGGTACTGGTAACGATGAAAATTGATGCACTATGTACATGCTGTCCTACCTGTACACATATGGGCCCCACGTAACCACCTGGCTCTGGAAAATGGGCAATCCTTTATTTAATGCACCATGCATGGGTATGTACATATGTGCAATCCCTTGCTCCAAAAAACTCCTGACACCGTGATTTGAAGATTATTGAAAATATAAAGGTTCGAAAGATTTTAGCCAAAGGACTCAAACACATTCCTGTTTTTTTGAAAAACCCTTATGTAGCTCTATAAGCTTTACTTAGCTACTTGATTGATTTGGTAAACACACTCCGACTGGAGTTGACAGTCCAATTGGACTTAGAAAATTTGGTTTAAAAAATTTCTTTTTACGCAGAGTTGCTATACTACCACAGAATTGGCTTTCTTCTTTAAATTTATGGATAACCCTTGAAATTGGAAGCTGTTTACATAGAAATGGTTTATTGTTGGTCTTGATAAAGCCAACAATAGCCCTACTATTATGTGCAAAAAGTTATCTTGGGTGGCTGCTCATAATTGCCTAACAGGATCTGAATTTGTTCCTTGTTCTTTTCCACTAATGATATCTCTAATATAGTCCTGGATCATTACCACACTATTAAATACCTAGATGAATTGAGCAAACTTCATGTTCTTTTTCCTACATACAAAACTCACAAGCACAAGTTTAGATGGATTTCAGATGCCTCCAATAGTATTTCTACAAATATTACTAAAGACAGAATGACAAGATTATGGACCTTGTGTATCAAGGAGGAGGGGGCGGGTTGGTAGGAGTGGCTGCCCTGATAGCCGATGTAAGTATGGTCCCTGGATGATGTCATGGCTTAACAAGAGCATGACAAGACCTTATAATTTTTTGGGCTATTCAATATAATTCACTCACAATTGTGAGTTTTGCTTTATATATATATATATATAAAAACATTATCAGACTTGAGTTTGAGCTTATTTGTGCAAAAAAACAAAAAGTTTGCTTAAAATTCCTTAAAACCCGGTACAACCCCTTTTGGCTTATAAAAAAATTCACTAAAGTTACTCTAAATCTACCTGAACATATCTTTTTTGTGTTCTCTGTTGATATCCCTCAGTGTTGTGAAGATATTCCTCTCCTTGGAGAGTTTGGGCTTACTAATCTTTTACATTAAGATGGCATTTGATAATGATTTAGAATGAGGCTATTCAAAAATCTCGATTTCTCATAAACCTAAATGGGTTAAAAAATCAAATATAAAACCACCGGTTCATTTTGACAGACATGAACATTGTAAGTGTATCTCTTATGTGGCTATGAATTATTTTGTACAATTTGGTGGACATTGCTTCAAACAATGTCAATGTATTTCAATGGGATTCTTCTGTTCTCCTATTATGTGTAATCTTTACCTTGCTTTTTAAATATAGATGGTTTCAAAAAATTATAGCAGACAAAGATTATCTGTACAAACTAAAATATTTTTCACAAAACTACAAATAAATGGATGATCTCCTTAGTATTAACAACAGATTCTTTTCGTTGGAATTTTGTCGATCTACCCTAACTTTCTAAATATTGAACCTATGATGGGCTCAGGTTTTGAAACTGCCTCTGGCTTTTTTTCTACCACTATACGATTTTTCAACATAGCCATCTCCTTGCGTAGTCCCTTTATTGGTAATTTTCACTATAGATTTGTCTGGAAAAGGGACAACTCCACATGGCTTGGTCTTTATTCATTCTATAGACTAATTCTAGTCAGTGTTTGGGAAAGTTTCTTTTATTGAGCTATTGTCGATCGAGTTTTCTCCTCAAAAAGAGGCAAACCATTTTTCTTCCCTTTACCATGGTTTGCAAGCGGCTAGTCACCATTTTCAACCGGCTTAAGGCTATGCTGAGGCAATCCTTTCTCGAATATTGATTCCAATTAAACTCAACCTAATGATTTTATCACTTTTATTATTTTAGAAATCCATCGTGATCCTTTCACTTGTTTCTTTTTCAATATGCCAATTTCCAAACAAATGAATGGAGCTTTGGAAAATAGCATTTGAAAGGACATAAGAGAAAGACTTTTAAGCTTTTTAGAGGGAGACATGTCAAACAACCAAAATTGAACGACCTTCACCCATATGGATACTAAGGCCTTCAGCATGCCAAAAGCCCACTTCCCTTTCCACTATGGAAAAAATGTGGCAATGTACACTTATGCTTTAATGGGATGCTACCTTGTTGGATTTATACTCTACATTCCCATATCTTTTATTGTGCATTTTACAGCATGTCGTTTGTAATCTCTCTCTCTCTCTCTCTCACACACACACACACACACACACACACACACACACACACACACACACACACACACACACACACACACACACACACACACACTTACTCTTGGTTGACTTATGGCCATACATCACCTCACTAAAAGGATGCACTTCACTTAATGCTATCCCTAGCATGGTTTACCAAGGCGGTTTGGTCCCTCACTTAAACTATTCTAGTTAGAATTTGTTGTGAAAATATTGTCTCTATTGGATTGAGCTTTTCAATAGGAAACAACTGGCTATGATAGTATTTGGGCTGCTTACTTCTTTGGGTGTTTTTTGGGATGCCTTTTAAATTGGACCGGCCTTTGCACATTAAGCTACTTTTTGTGGCCAGCCTCTACACTCTTAATTGGTACTCAGGTTGGTATCCTATCTTAAAAGTTAATAGGCTTGCAAGTGGCATCCTTAGGCTTGGAACACTTGGTAGATCTTCTTCTCACTCTGCTTATCTAAAGGGAATCGGCTCTTGGTTTTTTAAAGTGTGGTAATTATCTTGGGTTGGGGTTAAGGTGCTCCTTACCTACCCACCTCTAAATGATCGTGTCCACTACCGCCTTTGGAATTCGAGCATGACTGGCTTCCCTCTTTGTTGTTTCTGACTCTTGCTCTACCCACCTATGAATGCGGTGTGTATCTATACAAACAATCGCGTGGTCTCATTTGGGAGGTGAATGGATGTTATGGTGATTATATCTAAGCCGTAGGAGATTTGCTTCCTCATTTAAGATCTCTATTCTATGCTTCTATTGGGATGCACAACTAGTTTGCAGGGGGTACATCGGATTCTGATCCGTGTGTCTTTCACCTTAATGCGAGCAGTACATACCTCTCCTTGTTGCTTCAAACTTAGTATAAAAAGGTGAGGGTGTTCTACTCGTCTCACTTAGAGTTGGCTTAACTTTTTGGGAGTGTTTTAAAAGGAAAGGCAGTGTGTTCAAGAAGTGTTTCACTTGGACTGGCTGGAGTAATGGAGTTAGTGGAAAAAACCTTGAAATCACAGGTTGTTTGAAATTTCATTTTTTTGATTTATTATACTAAGGCGGTCCGGGGCGGGCAACAAGAAGAGCAACCTCTAGACACCCTTCAAGGCTCCCATGCTGCTCAATAAGACTGGGGCACAACACAACACAAACCAAAACAACAAACCCCCATCCAAATCCCAACTACACAAGGGGCACCACCTAGTTTAAGAGCGAACTAGGACGCAAAAGAGGAGAATCGTTAGAGCAACCCACAAACAAGCAAGGAATTTACACTAACCCTAACACTAATGGAACACTCTCACACACTAAAACACGAGAGAGAGAGAGAGAGAGAGAGAGAGAGAGAGAGAGAGAGAGAGAGAGAGAGAGAGAGAGAGAGAGAGAGAGAGAGAGAGAGAGAGAGGGGAAGGGGGTGCTTGTTGCAGTAATGCCTTCTTACAAATCTGTCATGACAAATCAAAGTGAGATTAATATTTGTTCAACATAGCTTGCGTAAATTTCACCACAACACATCACAAGAAAAGCCACCCCAATCACTGTCTTAAGGCCAGGGGAGTCCTCTCCACCCTGTCGCCCTCTTACAGTATGTGGGATTTATGGCTAGATTGATGACAACACCAGAGACAAGCTATCAATAACTTAACAAAAAAACACCAAGACACTTACGCATCATTGTTGTCCATTACTTCACGTTGGAAGGGAGACAAAGTATCCAAGCTTAGTCCAAATCCACCCTCCTTGATTCAACAAATGTTGGGCTTACACTAGTAGGAGAAATGATAGATTTCCTACTCTCAATTGAATGATCACTCTCTCTCTTACAATGGCATAGATTTCCCTTGCTAATCCCCTATTACAACACATGCACATGCATAAGACAATGAGATTTCACTCAAGAGCTCCTTCTAGAGAGGTTGAGCTTGGCTTCTCAAGCTATAGCATAGTGCTCTTGCTTATGGCTCCCCCTTTTGTGCTAGCCACACCCTCCTTTTATAGCAATTTTGAAGGCTAGGGTTACTCCTCTAACCATGGTTGGGTTAGATTTTCAGCCATTTATCTAATTTCTTTTGCTTGGAATTATCAAGAAGTTGGTGGGGAAAGAGAGAGGAGAGAAATGGAGGTGATAGGACTTTTCATAGTGGGTTAGTGTTAGTAGAGTTAGTATTAATTTACAAATGGAATTGGATATTTACAATGGGAGTATCCATGTAGGATACAAATAAGGAAGAAAAACTCTTAAGAGGTAAGAAAAGGTGGATTTCTTACAAGGTTGATGCTCCAAGTGTCTTGAGTAGGGCCAATTTTGACGCTTGTTGACGGTCCACTAGCTTTGACGGTACATTTTTTCTCCACTCTTGACCTTCCTTGAGAGACAAGGTAATTGAAGCTGAGTAATCAACCACCATGATGCTGTCTTTTAAGAGAAGAGGCTGAATTTTGTGGTTTTTTTGATAGATATGGGTAAATTGGAGGAGGAAAAATGAGACTAGGTGGTCAATTTTGGAATGGAATTGTGTGTGGGAGGTATGAGTTCACCATGGTTTCTCTTATTCTTCAAGGTTGAGGAGAAGGTGAGTAGGGTGCAGAGAGGAGTGGTGAGAGAGGTGGGGATGATGAGTGGAGAAGTGTGTGTGAAAGAGGAAAATGATAAAGTGGAAGAGAGAGTGTGGCTGCATAGCATGGGAAAACTGGGGTCCACTAATAAAATCATAGCTCACAGCTCGTAGCTCAAAAAAATATAAAAAAATTTGAGGCAAAAGTTCAGCCCACGAGCTACAACGTTTGTTTGTATCACCTTTTCAAATTCGGAGAGCAAGTGAACTTTAAAAATTCAGCAAAACCGACCATTTGTTTCCACTGCACAAGGTCCTTGTGGGGTCCTTCTTTGGATGATTCTTTTGAATACCTCCAAGAGTGAGCCCTCCATAGTGCATGTATGCATGCCACCTACCCTTGACCTTATTTGGTAGGTCTATAATTGAAGATATTGTTGAGATTATGATATAAGTGAATAGTACAACTAAGAAAATCAAATATTGAGGGGTCTAAAAAATATGTACATGTCAAATATAAATAATATAAATGGAAAAAAATATAAAGGGGTCAAAAGAAATCTCTCTCATTATGAGGCTACCATAAAAAGATAAATATTTTTGGTGTTCTAATTTTTTAGAAAAAAAAACAAAATAGATGTAGGAAGGGAAAAATCACAATAGTGAAAAAATATACACATAAATAAAACTAGTTTTTTTGGATTTTTGTTGGGGTGGAGTTACACCAAATATAAGAGAAGCTTACATGAAAATATTTCTATATGGAATAAAGAGTATGAAAAATGGTAAGGAAAAATTGTGGTAATGGTGAGGCAATGTACAGAGCATAAATAACACACACTTAGGTAGAAATATTTAAATAAATACCAAAATAATTATGAAAAAATATTTTATTTAGTCCCTATATACAAAGAAATATTTACATACGCATGGGCCATAATATACTTATATTTTTTATATTTTTTATTTTTTTTGGCTCAACTAGCCCAATGACTAGCTAATTGAGGGTTTTTAAAGAAGATATGGGAAAAGTCCCGTGACTCACGCACGCCTATGTACAGTGAAATGGTAGGGATAGCCACAGTGTTTGGGTGATTTTGGTAGGGTGAGGTAACTCACTGTGGCAATTACAAAGAGCCGAAAAACGGCTATCATTAGCCCTCCCCCTGGATGATGGTATATTCATGTACCATCATAGAGGATCTTTTCCAAAGAGAGTGCTTCAGAGTCCTTGACGAGATTTTTATTGTTTGGCCCCTTAGAATTTTGGCTAGAGTTACACTCATGCTTCATGTAACAATACTTACATGAGACAGTGGCCTTTTGACAGATCTTTGGTAGATCCTTTGGTAGAAGGCGACTCAAATAGGGCTTCAAGCGATACCCGTTTACTTTCCTGGAGTGCTCTTTACCATTCAAGTCCATAAGCTGATAGTAACTTGAAGTGAAAGCCTTCTTGACTATGTATGGCCCTTGCCATCTTGTTTCAAATTTGGCATCAAAACGATTATCGAGTCGATTGTCATACCTTAGCACAAGATCTCCTTCATTGATGCCTTTGTCCTTCAGTTTCTTGTCAAGCTTCTCCTTTGTCTGTGTGGCTTTCCTCTTATAGCACTCGTATGCTGCTTCTCTTTTCCACTCAAGCTCAGCTAAGGTAAGAAGTCGATCCATCCATGCTTCTTGATCATCTTGTGCTGATTTGCCATGAAGTCGCATTGTTGGAATGTTTAGCTCAATTGGCTGTAAAGCCTCTTGACCATAGACCAAGTGAAATGGTGTGAACTCCGTGGCTTCCCTATATGTGGTTCGATACGCCCACAAGGCACCATCCAAGAAGTCATCCCACAACTTTGTCTTGTTTTTCACCATCTTTCTAATGATGCCTGCAATGACACCATTAGCTTTTTCTACCAAACCATTTGATTGGGGATAGTAGGGTGTACTGTGACGATGTAGAATGTGAAGTTCTTCACAGACTTCTGTGAGAAATCCCTTTCTAAACCCTGGACCATTATCAGAAACAGTCTCCAAAGGTGTGCCAAATCTACAACAAATGTGAGTGTAGACGAATTTGCTCACTGTCCTCTCATTTACCTTTGCCACACTTTGTGCTTCCACCCACCTAGTCATATAGTCTATAGCCACTAGAATGTAGAGTTTACCATTTTTTGTCCTAGGCAGAGGACCCATAGCATCAATGCCCCACTTTTCAAAGGGTCCATTTGCAAGCACGATTTGCCTTGGACCATAAACCAATCTTCTATTCCCATTTACCTGACAATTGTGACAACTTTTACACCAATGTTGGACATCCACATGCAGACTTGGCCAAACATACCCCGCAAGCAAAATCTTCTTCACAGTTAATTCTTGGGCAAAATGACCACCACATGCTTCTTCATGCAAACCTTTTAGAATGGCTGGAATTTCCTCAATAGTTGGTACTCTTTTGCACACTTGATCCTTCCCTCTTTCATAGAGGGAGCCTTCTAGGAAGAGATAGAAACTTGCCTTCTTCATGAGTCTCCTCTTCTGAGCCTTCGTGAAGTCTTGTGGAAACTCACCCTCCAAAATGTAGCCAATAATGGGAGCCAATGACTCCAATCCCTGGTATCTCGGTTGCTTGACAGCTGCTGCCACCAAGATGACCTGCACTTCTCTCTCAACACTTGTAACTGCTTGTTGTGCAAGTAAATTGGCATCTTCATTTTGTTTCTTCGGAATATGATATAGTTGCACTTCTTCAAACTGATTAAACATCCTACGAATGGCATGAACTTTTGTCCTTAAGCTTTCATTCTTGCATGCCCAAATGCCTAAAATCTGTTTAACAATGAGAAGTGCATTTCCATTTACCATGAGGCGTTGTATCCCTTGGCCAATGCACATCTTCAAACCATGAATTAGTGTGTCGTATTCTGCTTCATTGTTGCTAGCTGAACTTGGTAGATTGAACTTCTCTTTCATGACCACCTCTCCACTTGGGTTGAGCAACACTAGCCCTCCCCCTGCTTTTCCTGTGGCTCGACGAAAAGCTCCATCAAAGAACAAGGTAAAAGCATTAGGAATACTTTTTGGTGGTGGTAATGGTAGGGTCTTTACTTCAGGCACCTTAATCTCCTTTTCATGCACCCTATAAGTGAGAATCCCTGCCAATTGTGCACGCACACTATCTTCTACCTTGAAAGAGTATTGGAACTCTTGCAACTCCATAATCCACTTTGAGATCCTAGTACTAAGATTCATTTGAGATGACACCCAAGGGAATAAATTTTCTGCAGTGAGAATTACAAAAGGTTTTGGTAGCAGGTAGGATCTAAACTTTCTCACCGCAAACATGAGAGAAAGCATCATGAGTTCTGCTTCTGTGTAGTCTCTCTCCAAAGCATTCATGACCCTACTAGCAAAGTAGATGGGTCGCATCCTTGTAATGTGGGGATCTTGTTGTAGCAACACAACACCAATTGTTTCCCTTCCAACACTAGAGCTAACAAAGAATGTGTACTCCCAACAAGGAGGCATGAGTGTTGGTAGCTCTGACAAAATGACTTTAATGTTACAAAAATACTCTTCAAGCTCATCAGACCATGCAAATTCTACTTGTTGTGTCAACTTTTGCAAAGGATGAAGCAACTCTGAGGCTAAGTGAATGAAGCGTGACATATACTTCTCCTTCTGAATGAAAGAGATGACCTCCTTAAGACTCTTCGGTGATGGGAGCTCAATAAGAGCCTTTGCCTTTGAAGGATCCACCTCAATGCCTTTATAGGAAACGTTGTGACCGAGCAAGATCACTTCATCTTCACCTATGTGGCACTTGTCGGGGTTGAGTTGACCTCCCATGTCGTAGAGCTTCTTTAAACCTTCTTCTACCCTTTGTAGATGCAATGATTTTGAGCTATAAATGCAGAAATCATCAATGAACACCCTAATTGACTTTCCAAAGAATGCTTGAAACACCATGTTCATGAAACGTTGGAATGTTGCAGGAGCATTTGTCAGACCAAATGGCATGACTCTAAAAGCATAACAACCCCAAGGAGTGATAAAGGTTGTTTTCAATTGATCTTCCAATGCGATACCTATTTGAAAGTAACCCGAGTAGCCATCACACACAGTGTACTTCTCATGACCAGCTACTTCATTTAGTATCTCATCCTGAAATGGGAGGGGAAAGTGATCTCTTTTTGTTGCCCCATTAAGTGGACGATAATCCACACACACCCTCCACTTGCCGTTTTTCTTAGGAGTGACAACAACGGGAGAGACCCACTCTGAATTCTCCACTGGATAAATGAAACCTGCTGCTAGAAGCTTTCTTACCTCCTTGAGTAGAGCCAGCTCCTTAACGACTCCTAGCCTTCGTAGCTTTTGAGCCTTAGGTGTGGCCTCTGGCTTCAACTCAATCTTGTGTTGAACAACATCTACTCCACGCACATCGGTGTAGTCTTTAGCAAAAAGCCTCGGAAATTTCCTTAGCACACATTTGAACTCCTCTCTTTCATCCTTTGTAAGTGTTGTTGATATCATACCTTCCAGCATCCCTTCATCTTGAACACCTTCGTTCTCTTGAGGACCTACCTCCTCCAAGCCTTGACAAGAGGTCTCTTGGTTGCTTGGCTTAAACCTTACCCCCATGACTTCGATGGAAGACTCCTCTTCAGTAATGCTGCCGCTACTTTCTTCTTCTGAAGTGCTATCGGTCCAACCTTCTTCCGTCTCACTTTGAGATGATTCTTCATGGAGCTCCTCTTGGCGTTGCTCCTTCATGTCAAAGACAACCTTCTTATGATTTTCGTTCCTGCAAATTAGCTTTCCAATCTCCCAATCCTGCAAAGCTCGCATTTTCATTAGCCATGGTCTCCCTAGGATAAATGGGTAACCATTTCCTTTGGTAGACATGACATAGAAATCCACTGCCTTCTTAATGCCAAAGGCCTCCACAAAAACATTTTTACAAATGCCTACGCACCTAGCCTTGCTATTGTTTGCCATCTTGACCTTAATTTCAGGTGTCTCATGGATGTGCATGCCTAGTTTTTGCATGAGTCCCTCTGTCATGATGCAAATTTGTGCACCCCCATCCACTAGACCTTTCCTAACCAATCTCCCTTTTATGTAACAATCTAGCACAGGTGTAATGTCCTCATTCATTTCAGCTTGTGCAATTTTTACAACAGGCACACTCTCTTTTACCTTTCTCCTAGTGCTAACTGTCCTTGTTAAATCCCTCTTAACTTGTGGACATAATGCAAGAAATTGAGGCCATGAGATATCAGGACCCTTACCTCTCATGTCTTCCAACAAGTTATACGGAGCCATACCATGTCCAAGAGGGAAGTCTTGGAGGTTGATACGACGTCGAGTCCTGTTAGCTTCCTTGGTCTCCTTTGCCTTCTTTTCTCGTCCATGGTCACTTTGTGATGTAACTCCTTCTTTCTCCTTACCTTTCCCTCGGCCACGCTTAATGCCATTGGCTTCCATGTCAACCTCATTTGAATTTGTCACCTCTACCACATGCACATTTGGATCTGGCAAAGGTGGAACTCCTTCTACCCCTTGTGGAGGTGGTCTTGGTCCATTTGGTCTTTGTAGAAGCCTTGGTTGTTGACCAGTTCCTTCACCTGCATTCATCACTGGGTAATTCAAGTTAGGTCTCCCTGGCTCCCCACGGGGCCAAGGACAATTATACATCCCATGTCCAGACTCTCCGCAATTCCAACATTGCAAGACTCTCCTAGGTCGTGGATCTCGCTCTGCAGACTTCTTTGCTTGTCCCTTTGGACCTACAACTTGTGCAAGGTGAATTGACAGGCTGCTTAAAGATTCGTTTAACTTCTCAATTACTTCCGCGGTTACCTCAGGAAGCTCCCTCGATGTTGATGCTTGTGACTTACCTTTGGGTCTAAGACCTTCTATTGGAACCTCTCCCCTTAAGCACTTGAGTTTCCTATATTTCTCAGCAGCCCTAGTTTCAGCTGCATCAAAGGTAGCAGGTGCACCCGCCTCAACTTTTACCTTAAGGTCAGGAAAGAGTCCGGCTATGAACCTCTCCTTCTTTAGAAATTCTGCACCATCACCAGGGTTAGCAACATTTCGTATCCATAGAGCCCAAAGACGTAGAAACTCTTGCTTGTACAAGTAGTAGTCATCTAAGTCTTTTTGCTTATGAGAAACAATGTCTTGCCATAATTTTTGAGTGTTTTGGGGATCAAAGAAGTATTTCTTGAAACGATTCAAAACTTCTGTGTAATTCCCCTTAACTTCCTCAGGCAAAGAGTCAAACCAAGTGCTAGCATCTTTCCTAAGGACCACCTCAAACATTTCTACACGTTCTTGATCATTTATTATCCTCTTGATACGGCAAGACATCTTGAAATTCGCTAAAAATAATTCTGCATCCTCTCCAGGCTCTCCAAAGAAAAGAGGATACCCAGACATTTGGCGTTGGCTTTCCATTGAACTGATTTCAAAGTGACACCCGTTTTTGTTTTTCTTTCTTAAAAAGATTTACACAATAATGTTTTCTAGCTTGCAATCTATTCTACAACAAAATAAAGATATTCACATCAAACGACCTATGATAATCAATAAGAGGTAGGATTACAGGGTTTGGTGATGCGAGAATTTCTTCTACTCTTTGGGCACCAAACATGAACACCATACGTTGTTGAAAATGGATTTTCCTACTAATTGCAATGTTTATTCTAATGTGTGGAGTGAAATGGAAGGGGAAAACCTCTATTCCTGGGCCATTATCCATGGTCTATGCATGACCTAATGCTTAAAACAAAACAAAAATATAGACGTCCAAACTAAGGTCGTACCTAATGAGAGGCAAAATAAAAGGATTTACTGAGGCGTTTATCTCGGCCAACCTAAGAGGACCTAAAATTCTACGAATGAAACGTTGAAATTGCAACTTAGTACTAACAATTATGTGTACCTTTTGCCTTGCAATGGGAATGAAGGGATCATACAAATTTTCGTGATTCATGCAAACTACTTGACTATGCTAAAGGTTGATTCTACACAAAAATACACAAGCCGTCCTCCATGGGGGCACCAATTTGAGGCGGTCCGGGGCAGGCAACAAGAAGAGCAACCTCTAGACACCCTTCAAGGCTCCCGTGCTGCTCAATGAGACTGGGGCACAACACAACACAAACCAAAACAACAAACCCCCAGCCAAATCCCAACTACACAAGGGGCACCACCTAGTTTAAGAGCGAACTAGGACGCAAAAGAGGAGAATCGTTAGAGCAACCCACAAACAAGCAAGGAATTTACACTAACCCTAACACTAATGGAACACTCTCACACACTAAAACACGAGAGAGAGAGAGAGAGAGAGAGAGAGAGAGAGAGAGAGAGAGGGGAAGGGGGTGCTTGTTGCAGTAATGCCTTCTTACAAATCTGTCATGACAAATCAAAGTGAGATTAATATTTGTTCAACATAGCTTGCGTAAATTTCACCACAACACATCACAAGAAAAGCCACCCCAATCACTGTCTTAAGGCCAGGGGAGTCCTCTCCACCCTGTCGCCCTCTTACAGTATGTGGGATTTATGGCTAGATTGATGACAACACCAGAGACAAGCTATCAAGAACTTAACAAAAAAACACCAAGACACTTACGCATCATTGTTGTCCATTACTTCACGTTGGAAGGGAGACAAAGTATCCAAGCTTAGTCCAAATCCACCCTCCTTGATTCAACAAATGTTGGGCTTACACTAGTAGGAGAAATGATAGATTTCCTACTCTCAATTGAATGATCACTCTCTCTCTTACAATGGCATAGAGTTCCCTTGCTAATCCCCTATTACAACACATGCACATGCATAAGACAATGAGATTTCACTCAAGAGCTCCTTCTAGAGAGGTTGAGCTTGGCTTCTCAAGCTATAGCATAGTGCTCTTGCTTATGGCTCCCCCTTTTGTGCTAGCCACACCCTCCTTTTATAGCAATTTTGAAGGCTAGGGTTACTCCTATAACCATGGTTGGGTTAGATTTTCAGCCATTTATCTAATTTCTTTTGCTTGGAATTATCAAGAAGTTGGTGGGGAAAGAGAGAGGAGAGAAATGGAGGTGATAGGACTTTTCATAGTGGGTTAGTGTTAGTAGAGTTAGTATTAATTTACAAATGGAATTGGATATTTACAATGGGAGTATCTATGTAGGATACAAATAAGGAAGAAAAACTCTTAAGAGGTAAGAAAAGGTGGATTTCTTACAAGGTTGATGCTCCAAGTGTCTTGAGTAGGGCCAATTTTGACGCTTGTTGACGGTCCACTAGCTTTGACGGTACATTTTTTCTCCACTCTTGACCTTCCTTGAGAGACAAGGTAATTGAAGCTGAGTAATCAACCACCATGATGCTGTCTTTTAAGAGAAGAGGCTGAATTTTGTGGTTTTTTTGATAGATATGGGTAAATTGGAGGAGGAAAAATGAGACTAGGTGGTCAATTTTGGAATGGAATTGTGTGTGGGAGGTATGAGTTCACCATGGTTTCTCTTATTCTTCAAGGTTGAGGAGAAGGTGAGTAGGGTGCAGAGAGGAGTGGTGAGAGAGGTGGGGATGATGAGTGGAGAAGTGTGTGTGAAAGAGGAAAATGATAAAGTGGAAGAGAGAGTGTGGCTGCATAGCATGGGAAAACTGGGGTCCACTAATAAAATCATAGCTCACAGCTCGTAGCTCAAAAAAATATAAAAAAATTTGAGGCAAAAGTTCAGTCCACGAGCTACAACTTTTGTTTGTATCATCTTTTCAAATTCGGAGAGCAAGTGAACTTTAAAAATTCAGCAAAACCGACCGTTTTTTTCCACTGCACAAGGTCCTTGTGGGGTCCTTCTTTGGATGATTCTTTTGAATACCTCCAAGAGTGAGACCTCCATAGTGCATGTATGCATGCCACCTACCCTTGACCTTATTTGGTAGGTCTATAATTGAAGATATTGTTGAGATTATGATATAAGTGAATAGTACAACTAAGAAAATCAAATATTGAGGGGTCTAAAAAATATGTACATGTCAAATATAAATAATATAAGGGGAAAAAAATATAAAGGGGTGAAAAGAAATCTCTCTCATTATGAGGCTACCATAAAAAGATAAATATTTTTGGTGTTCTAATTTTTTAGAAAAAAAAACAAAATAGATGTAGGAAGGGAAAAATCACAATAGTGAAAAAATATACACATAAATAAAACTAGTTTTTTTGGATTTTTGTTGGGGTGGAGTTACACCAAATATAAGAGAAGCTTACATGAAAATATTTCTATATGGAATAAAGAGTATGAAAAATGGTAAGGAAAAATTGTGGTAATGGTGAGGCAATGTACAGAGCATAAATAACACACACCTAGGTAGAAATATTAAGATAAATACCAAAATAATTATGAAAAAATATTTTATTTAGGCCCTATATACAAAGAAATATTTACATACGCATGGGCCATAATATACTTATATTTTTTATATTTTTTATTTTTTTTGGCTCAACTAGCCCAATGACTAGCTAATTGAGGGTTTTTTAAGAAGATATGGGAAAAGTCCCGTGACTCACGCACGCCTATGTACAGTGAAATGGTAGGGATAGCCACAGTGTTTGGGTGATTTTGGTAGGGTGAGGTAACTCACTGTGGCAATTACAAAGAGCCGAAAAACGGCTATCAATACTAAGATTTTTGTCTGCCTAAGTCACTTAATTGAAATAGCTTGAAGGGTTGTGACTCCTCCCCGAGTTTAGAAAATTGCGTTAGGTTCTTTTTAAATCTTACAAAGGGGTATATGTGGAGCTTCTGTGGAAGTGTTGGGTTGTGATAAAACCCCGCTGAGATTGAGACTTTATGGACTTCTAAAATATACTGTTGACCTATATGTTGACTTGCTTAAATGCTACTGATTTTGAGTTGGTTCTTTTAGACTATGGCTTTTGATGAATCTTAACAGACTCTTATGATACTTATTGATCTAACTGGCATTCTTGACTTGCTCAGATTGGTGCAAATGGGATAAAAAGGAATCTTGATTAAGCCCTTCCTGCCTATGTACTCACGCTCGTACGGTGTGGGGTCACGTCCTGTCATCAACCACTGTCAAAACATACAAAGAATCCATTATGTTAGAATTTTAAAAACACTAAACCCTAAACTATCAAACCTAAAGAGAAATGTGAAAACACTTACAAAATCGGCCTCAAAAGATTTCCACCCGCCGCTCCCCAAGTGGTGCCAGTGAGTGGCATAAAATGGTAACCATCTTTTTGCAACATTTCTCAGCCTACTCAACGTCCTCTTTCTCATATGTGTATATATTTTTCTATGCTATTAAGTTATCTAGAGTAAATTCCCCCTCTTCGTTTAACCTTTGTGGCGACACATACATTGTACTCTTCCCAAAAATGTCACCTTAGTCATATATTTATATTACCACCCTTTTCTGTTTCCTTTGTAAATAAAAGTAAGCATACAATAACCAACTATCTACCCCAAACTTTCTTACCTCTTGTGAATTAGTAGTAGAAAAATAATATATCCATCTTCCATCCCATATAGATAAATTACCATGGAAATCAACTCTCCACTTGTCTTTACCAAAGATTATGGTCCCTCTCTACAAGTCTTCTATGTCCCCTACATAGGTGGCCCAATATCTCTTAAGAATATACATATAGTTTCTCTCCTTTCAAAAAGACTCCAATTGTATATTCTTTTCACAAGAAAATAATATTGGGCCCTCCTCTATTTGTTTAAGCATCATAGCCTTTTGAAAAAGCATGATTCCCCTTGGATGCATACAAGCAAAGGGCCCATACAAGAAGACTTGGAAGCAAAAGGTTCCCTAGCCTAGTGTGGACCTTCCAAACCGAATTCCTTGGTGCATGGGTGTGAAGAATAGTCCAAATTCATATCAAACATGTTGAGAAGGTCAATTTTGCCTTTTGAAGCATGTCATTCCGAGCTACAGGTAAAAAGTTATGGTCAAAATAGTGTAAATCTGTCAGATTCGCAGCAAAAGGGAACTGTAAATCAAGTAAATCAAGAGGGTGAGATCTTATTTTTCCCCTACTCATCTTCTAAAAGAGCAATGAGTGTTCAAGGTCACTTGCATGTGATGGGACCAACCTAAAGATGCTTTCTAAATGCCAAGACAGACAAGTTGAGATACCCCGCAGCACCCGTAGGGCCTCATGGTGGGGCCCACCTACATTATGCACCCCTATGGAGCCTTCACGGTCTAAAATGATATTTTTGGTGAATAAATAGTCCCTTTTATGTCCAATATTCAATGAGTGGTCAAAGGACACTTAATTAGGTCTAATCGCTTACTCTAATTAAGTGTAGCATAATCCCACTCCTACACAACTATAAATAGCCCTCCTTGGAGAGACACACACACACACACCTATATTTTCAACTTCATGTTGTTTCTTGATCAATAGTAGAGAAAACCCCAACTCTCCCTCTTTCACATCCTCCCTCCTAACCCTCCTCTTTGGAGGTAGTGCAACTCTATTCTCCACTCTTTCCATTCTACAATCTCTTACTCCATCAACCCAATAAATCATTTGTAACACCTCAATAACTTGTAAATACATCATGATCTCTCTCATGGTTATGTTAATGATCATGAAATCATCTTCAAAAACTTTCAAGTGTCGCAATTCGTGATGGTTAGCCAGCGTCTGTCCTCCCCTTAAAAGGTGTGCGAGAAATCAAGTAAGTGTTCTATTCTCAATTCACCATTGGTTTTTTTCTCCACACTTATTCAATTGGTCTAAAGAAATTTCTCACTCCAACTCTCTTTTGCTTCATTACATATGCATGTGGCTACCTCTCATGGTGATTTTATTTGTGTCACGGCATTGCATAGATGGAGATGAGCTCTCTATGCAAAGTGTGTTAGTTTGATGTAAGTGATTCTCTTGTGTGTTTGAGAGGAAAGTCTTGTGCGCATGATTTTTTGATGAGTGCTTGAGAGAGGAAGAGTTTGGATGTATTATGGGTATTCTTATGGGGAGAAGGTGAATGCTATTCCACAAATTGCATATTTCATTTTGATGCACGACATTGGGTTGCATAATCGTTGATGGTGTTCAAGTGTGGAAAGTGTATATAGAGTAAGGGGGTTTTCAAAGTGTGTTGCTTGAGTGGGTGAGTGCAAGTGTTATTTTGATTGGTTTCCTTCTCCACTCCCAAAAGAAGGTGGTGCCCCAAGTAGTGTGCGTACCTCTTTACAAACATTTTGTGAGGGTAGGCCCATTGGTTTGGGTTTAGAGGCCCCATTTCAAAAAGCTCGCCCTCATAATGTGGTGCCCCCACTGAGGAACATATTTCCAAGTTACCTTCAAATTTTTTAGTGATGAACAATGGAGTTCCCATCTATCCATTTCATTTTGCACAACACATTAGAGTAAATGTTCACATAGATAGAAAAGTCTTTTTCCAACAACGCATTGTTTTTATGTTTGGTGCAGAAAGACTTAGAGAAATACTGGCATCACCCAATCCAATTATACTTCCAACCATCAATTATGAAACTTCTTTTGATGTGCACGTTTTCATTTTGTTTTAAAGGCAGGAACAAAGAGTGGTGAAGGGGTGCTCAAGGGCCATATGAAGAAACGAGGTCTTCAAACCAACAACGAGGAGTAGCACATGAATCACGATCAAAACAATGAACCTTTTAGGCCTATTGCTCGGCAATCCATTCATATAATCATTGCAACTAAGTTTAGGTTTTAGTCTATCATAAGGAGGATATTTGGATCCACTCGCCTCAATGAAATCAATGCTTCAATTAATCCATTTATTCTACCTATGATAAAGTACGAATTAACAATGGATGTGTACATCTTCATTTTAATGTAATCAGATTTATAGTGTCAATAATCTTGTGCGGCCCGTAAGAGAAAAGTTTCTTTAAAAAATGAGATTTCAAAAAGTTTAAACAAAATGTCAAGTTCTTTTCCCACGTTCTATGCAAGAAGTGGGGAAGATGCGCAAGAGTTTCTTGACAACTTGGAGATGGCACATCTCATATCCGGGAGAGATGAAGAGGAAGTAAAGCTACGAGCCTTCCCGTTGGTTCTAAAAGCAGAAGCTAAAGCATGGTATGAGACCTTGCAACCCCAAATCAAGTCCAATTGGGAGAGACTGCGAGCAAGCTTCCTCTCCAAGTTCGGGCAAGGTGATACTTCTGAAGGACTATGGAAATGTCTTATTGGGCATAAGCAAGTATCACTTGAAGACTATCCCTCTTATGAAGCAACCTTTGTCAATCTATGGGGTAGGTGGGAGGCTACATTAGAAAATCATGGTGGTGCACCTAACTTTCTAAACAAAGAGAGATTCATGGTTGGCTTGTATCCACTTTTAAAGACTAAAGTAGAGCTAAAATTCCCGTCCACCTTCAAAGAAGCACGTGAGGTAGCCATCATCAAGTTTAGAAAACTACACTTCCAAGCACATAGAGCAAGGGGTTTGAATGAAGTAAGTGAGAGGGAGTATTCACAAACCATGGAAGCACCAATTAGGGCCCCTCTTGCACAATCTTCACAAATAGGAGATAACTCTCAACAAGAGGTTTTACAAAGGCTAACTCAACAGCTTGAGAACCTCACTCTGAATCTAGTACAAGGCCTACCTCAACAACGACAACCAAGAGAAGGGAATCGCAATCAACGAAGACAAGCTCAAGAGTTGCAATGTTGGAATTGCAATGAAATGGGCCATGGCATGTACAATTGTCCACATCCAAGGCGACTTCCGGGAGACATATATCCCCCCAGACCGCCTCCTCTCACTGTGCAACAAGAACAAGCTCAAGGCCCACAAATCCTTCGACGACCACCTCCACCAGCAAATATACCTCCCATCCCACATGAGGAAGAAAGAGGAGTCAACATCATCAAGCTAGAGGAGGTAATAGATGAGCATACTCTAAACTTTGATGTTATGCCGGCAGAAAAACTTACAAGAGCACATTATAAGGATGAAGACATGAGAAGTGAAGGAACAAATTCAGCCAGAAGGGACAAGAAGAAGAAGTCAAAGATGGAAGAAGCTGAAAGTAGCAGGAAGAAAAGATCAAGGCGAAGGGAAATTGGTATCAACAACTTCCCATTGGGAAAGGAGCTAGAGCTAGAGCTGGAGGATTTACAAACCCAAAAGCCAAACATTTCATGGCCTCAACTTCTACACCTATCAGCCAAAGTAAGAAGGCAATGGCCAAAGTTGGTAAGTACAAGAATTCCAAAAAAGAAAGAAAATCTTTCCATTAAGGTTGTGGCCTCAAAGCTACAAAAAGATGTGGAACCCATTGTGGATGCTTACATAAGGGGTAAAAAGGTGTCTAATGTATATGTTGATGGTGGAGCTCAAATGTGTGTGATCACGGAAAAATCAATGAACAGGTTAGGGCTTGAAATTACAAAGTCCTCTAATTGTCAAGCTAGGCTAGCCAACAACTCAAGTGTGAAGTGTTTGGGGATCATTGAAAATGTAAAAGTCTCCGTATGTAACATAGATGCACGAGTGGATATGTATGTCATGCCAGCTAAGGGGGAGGGCTATCCCATCATCCTAGGGAGGCCTTGGCTCATTGCTGTGAATGCAGATCAAAAATGGGGAAGTGGTCGTTTGATTCTTAAGAAGGGTCAACCGGTGGTGTATGATTGGCAAGAAGGAAAGCAACTAGATATCAACTATGAAACCACGGTAGATGAAGAGAGCGAGGAGGAGAGTCCTTACTCAAGTGATGAGGAAGCATCAACCAGTGAAGAGGAATCTTCTTTGGAGGTAATGGGAATTGTATTCAACGCCAACACTCAAGATGTTCCAGTAGAAGAAAAGCCAACAAACAGTCACACACGAGGGGATGAAAGATGCCACCACCTTGAAGAAGGATTTGAGAAGATGCTTGCAAAAGATCTTACTTGTGAGGAGCAGAGGTCCTACATCAATATGTTAAGGAGGTATCCCAATTTTTTTATCACTGACTACTCACAAATAAGAGGTGTAGATGTAATAGAGCATCGCATTGAATTGAAACCAGGGACCAAACCCGTGGCTCAAAAGTTAAGGCGACTAGGATCTGTGCAACAAAAGGCTCTCCTACAGGAAGTGAATCGACTCTTGAAGGCTGGCTTCATCTATCCAGTATCCAACTCCGAATGGGTATCACCTATTGTAGTCACTCCCAAGAAGAATGGTAAGTGGAGGGTCTGCGTGGATTACAAACCCCTCAACGCTGCGACAAAGAGGGACCACTTCCCTCTCCCTTTCCAAGATGAAATTTTGAATGAAGTAGCAGGTCACGAATGCTACACGGTGTGTGATGGGTATTCAGGATATTTTCAAATTAGAATAGCAGAAGAAGATCAACAAAAAACCACCTTCATCACACCTTGGGGATGTTTTGCATTCAGAGTAATGCCTTTTGGGCTCACCAATGCTCCTAGCACCTTCATGAGATTCACAATATTTGTATTTCAGCCATTCTTTGGAAAATCTATAAGAGTCTTTATGGATGATTTCTGTATTTATAGTTGTAGATCACTTCATTTCCAAAAGGTTGAAGAGGGGCTTAAGAGGCTCCATCAATTTGGGGGACAACTCAACCCAGAGAAGTGTCATATCGGTGAATCTCAAATGGTTTTGCTAGGCCATGTGGTTTCTTCACAAGGAATTCAAGTGGATCCCTCTAAAGTAGAGGCCCTTTTGTCATTATCTCCACCAACAACAACAAAGGAGCTAATGACCTTCAACCACAAAGTGAGGTACATGTCTCGCTTCATCCATCTCCTAGAAGAAGCCATCGCCCCTTTGCATAGGTTGGCAAGCCAATCTACATTTGAATGGGGGAGGGAACATGCAAAATGTTTTGAGGAAGTGAAGGGCATTCTTAGCTCTCTCCCAATCCTAATGCCACCACATCCAAAGGAGACCTACTATGTCACTCCAAGTGTAGGTTTCGAAGCAATTGGTGTTGTTTTGATGCAAAAAGATCCTAAAACATCATACATAAGGCCGATCTATTTTGCAAGCAAGGTGATGACTCCAGCCGAGAAGGGATACACTGAAATGGAGAAAGTGGTCTTTGCAATTTTGTTTGTAGTAAGGAAGTTTCGATCGTATCTTCTCCCTGTGCCATTTGTTTTTCTCACCTTAGAGCACAATCTACCATATGTAGTACAACACATGAGCCTCTCATCTAGAATAGCAAAGTGGGTGCTTGAACTCCAACAATTTGAATACACTTTCCTTGTAGAAGATAGCACAAGAGCAGGACTTGCAGACATTCTCACCTACAAAGTGAGAGAAAGGGAAGGATCATGACTACAAAGAGAGGAAGGCTCAAAACAGTTCAAAGTGAAGGAGATTGATAATGCCCATACTTTATGCTTTGACGGAGCTTATCAACGCCAACAAGACAAAGCAGCAAGGGGGGATCATCATTTTAAACCCACAAAAGGAGGTAATGGTTAGAAAAGGTATCACTCTACCCAATGTTCACTCTAACAATGAGGCTGAGTATGCTGCTCTAACCCTTGGGTTAGAAGAATGCAAAGAATTAGGCATACAAAGACTTATTATAAAAGGTGATTCTTTGCTAGTGGTCAGGCAAATCCAAAGGACTTGGAGGTTCAAGAATCGTACATTGTTTGAGTGGCTTAGTAGTGTAAGAGCTTTGATGAAGGGTTTTAAAGAAACACAGGTACAACACATTGTGAGAACTCATAACAAGGAAGCAGACTTACTCGCAAATGAAAAGCTTCAAATGGCGGTAGGAGGTGTGAAACTATATGAACCCAAATATCAAGGTCAAGAGGAGCTAAAAGACATTATCTTCTTTCTACAAACAGGTGAGTGTCCCAAACACTTAGACAAGGTGCAAAGACATAGACTAGTTAAGAAGGCCACACCTTACCAGTTGATCGGGGATGATTTATATCACAAAGGGAAAGATTTGGTCTTGAGGAGAGTACCAGGTGTGCAAGAGATAGAGAAAATTCTTCTTTCATGTCATGATGATGTCTGTGGTGGTCACTTTTCTCAAGATATTACAAGTAGGAAGATTTTACAAGCAGGGTTTATTTGGCCAAGCTTACATCGTGATGTCCAATATTGGTGTAAGGCATGTAAGCCATGCCAAATTGCTGGGGATAGACGACTAACATATGAGCCTCGAGTCCCAATAATATCTTATGGAACTTTTGAAAAGTGGGGTGTGGATGCAATAGGTCCCCTACCTCGTACTTCTACAGGGAAGGTTTTCATCATCATGGGTGTTGACTACATGACACGATGGGCGGAAGCAACAAGCACAACCCGAATCACAGCGGAAGAGGTATCAAAGTTTATTTTTGATCATATTTGTAGTAGGTTTGGAACACCCCTTGAAATCATATCAGATCAAGGCCCGGGTTTTAGGGCTGACCTTCTGAATGATCTCTTGAGGAGGTTAAAAGTGAAACACCTGCATTCCACACCCTACTATCCTCAATGCAATGGATTGGTGGAAAAAGTGAATGGAATGATATATAAGATCATTTCTAAGCAGGTTGTGGACCGGCCTAATGATTGGGATCGCCATTTGACGGCTGCTCTTTGGGAGTATAGGACATCTTTCAAGGTATCTACCCAATTCACCCCTTTTCATCTAGTTTATGGACAGGAGGCACTTCTCCCCATTGAGGTAGAGCTCTCAAGCTTGCGCGTTCTTGCAAGAGTGGCAAAAAAACCAAAAGAGGTTCTACATGAAAGGATCTTAGATCTCCAACGACTTGAGCTAGATAGAGAAGAGTCCATTGATCACTACATCACCAAAGCGACACGCCAAAGGGATAAAATCAACAAGAAGCTCAAGGGGAAAGGATTGAAGGAAGGTATGTTGGTTCTTCTCTATGATTAGCGACTTGATACTCGACTTGACAAAAAGTTTTTGCAAAGATGGGAGGGACCTTTCATGATAAAAACAAAGTTTGGGAATGGTAGTTACAGATTAGCAGATTTATCAGGAAAACTCCACAAGACCAGAGTCAATGGATGGAGATTAAAGCCCTACTTTCAACGTATAAATCCATTGATAGGCAGTCATCTGCCTACATCGTCTAAGCTCCAAATTGGCATGGCTCCCTTCGGCTTGGCAAATGCTCCACCTATTTTTAAAGCTTTGATGTGCAAAGAAGAACCAACCTTGGAATCTGAACATACCCAAGGCAACCCTCCCATCTCCGATTTATGGGATTGAGGTAATGAAAAGCACGTCTAATGGAGTAAAAGAGTGCATGACACTCCTCCTATTGAAAAAAAAAAGAAAAGGAAAAATAACCAAAAAAAGAGAAAAAAAAGAAAGAAAAAAAAAGCAACACCATCCTCCTAAAGATATGAATATCTTTAGGCTTGGGGGAGGGCTAATATGAGTGGCATAAAATGGTAACCATCTTTTTGCAACATTTCTCAGCCTACTCAACGTCCTCTTCCTCACATGTGTATATATTTTTCTATGCTATTAAGTTATCTAGAGTAAATTCCCCCTCTTCGTTTAACCTTTGTGGCGACACATACATTGTACTCTTCCCAAAAATGTCACCTTAGTCATATATTTATATTACCACCCTTTTCTTTTTGCTTTGTAAATAAAAGTAAGCATACAATAACCAACTATCTACCCCAAACTTTCTTACCTCTTGTGAATTAGTAGTAGAAAAATAATATATCCATATTCCATCCCATATAGATAAATTACCATGGAAATCAGCTCTCCACTTGTCTTTACCAAAGATTATGGTCCCTCTCTACAAGTCTTCTATGCCCCCTACATAGGTGGCCCAATATCTCTTAAGAATATACATATAGTTTCTCTCCTTTCAAAAAGACTCCAATTGTATATTCTTTTCACACGAAAATAATATTGGGCCCTCCTCTATTTGTTTAAGGATCATAGCCTTTTGAAAAAGCATGATTCCCCTTGGATGCATACAAGCAAAGGGCCCATACAAGAAGACTTGGAAGCAAAAGGTTCCCTAGCCTAGTGTGGACCTTCCAAACCGAATTCCTTGGTGCATGGGCATGAAGAATAGTCCACATTCATATCAAACATGTTGAGAAGGTCAATTGTTTTGAAGCATGTCATTCCGAGCTACAGGTAAAAAGTTATGGTCAAAATAGTGTAAATCTGTCAGATTCGCAGCAAAAAGGAACTGTAAATCAAGTAAATCAAGAGGGTGAGATCTTATTTTTCCCCTACTCATCTTCTAGAAGAGAAATGAGTGTTCAAGGTCACTTGCATGTGATGGGACCAACCTAATAATGCTTTCTAAATGCCAAGACAGACAAGTTGAGATACCCCGCAGGAGCCACCCGTAGGGCCTCATGGTGGGGCCCACCTACATTATGCACCCCTATGGAGCCTTCACGGTCTAAAATGATATTTTTGGTGAATAAATAGTCCCTTTTATGTCCAATATTCAATGAGTGGTCAAAGGACACTTAATTAGGTCTAATCACTTACAATCACTTACTCTAATTAAGTGTAGCATAATCCCACTCCTACACAACTATAAATAGCCCCCCTTGGAGAGACTGAAGGACACACACCTATATTCTCAACTTCATGTTGTTTCTTGATCAATAGTAGAAAAAACCCCAACTCTCCCTCTTTCACATTCTCCCTCCTAACCCTCCTCTTTGGAGGAAGTGCAACTCTATTCTCCACTCTTTCCATTCTACAATCTCTTACTCCATCAAAACAATAAATCATTTGTAGCACCTCAATAACTTGTAAATACATCATGATCTCTCTCATGGTTATGTTAATGATCATGAAATCATCTTCAAAAACTTTCAAGTGTCGCAATTCGTGATGGTTAGCCAGCGTCTGTCCTCCCCTTAAAAGGTGTGCGAGAAATCAAGTAAGTGTTCTATTCTCAATTTACCATTGGTTTGTTTCTCCACACTTATTCAATTGGTCTAAAGAAATTTCTCACTCCAAATCTC
This sequence comes from Adiantum capillus-veneris, assembly GCF_014529385.1. Lineage (NCBI taxonomy): Eukaryota > Viridiplantae > Streptophyta > Polypodiopsida > Polypodiales > Pteridaceae > Adiantum > Adiantum capillus-veneris. Next base: position 76,078,693 of record NC_140941.1, on the reverse strand, counting down.
TTTTGCTTCATTACATATGCATGTGGCTACCTCTCATGGTGATTTTATTTGTGTCACGGCATTGCATAGATGGAGATGAGCTCTCTATGCAAAGTGTGTTAGTTTGATGTAAGTGATTCTCTTGTGTGTTTGAGAGGCAAATCTTGTGCGCATGATTTTTTTGATGAGTGCTTGAGAGAGGAAGAGTTTGGATGTATTATGGATATTCTTATGGGGAGAAGGTGAATGCTATTCCACAAATTGCATATTTCATTTTGATGCACGACATTGGGTTGCATAATCGTTGATGGTGTTCAAGTGTCCAAAGTGTATATAGAGTAAGGGGGTTTTCAAAGTGTGTTGCTTGAGTGGGTGAGTGCAAGTGTTATTTTGATTGGTTTCCTTCTCCACTCCCAAAAGAAGGTGGTGCCCCAAGTAGTGTGCGTACCTCTTTACGAACATTTTGTGAGGGTAGGCCCATTGGTTTGGGTTTAGAGGCCCCATTTCAAAAAGCTCACCCTCACCAGCTCCCTGCCTCTACTCGCGCTCTGGCTGCCTCCTTTTGTTGCTTCCACTTGTTAGGATTCTCGCGCGCTGCTTTCTTTGCATTCTTCCAATCTTCTTTGGCCAGCCAATCTGTTCTGTTCCACTCATGCTTAATTGCTTTTTGCATTTCGGAACGCTTGTGCTTGCAGTATTCGCGCATTTGAACCTTCATCAGGTCTTCATTGAAGCGGTCATCCCGTGTTGGAACGAGAAACTCGTCATGAAGCATGCTAATGACTCTGTCTTTTAAATCACTTGGTACTTCACTCCAAGTGTTTAGTATGTAGTGTCTAAACACCTGAGAGCAAAGACCGCGCATGCGCAAGATCACCTTCTTGCCTTCATCATCCAAGATGATGCCGCCGCTGAAGTCGACAGAGTAAGGCAAGTCTTCTCGCCGGTGACGCGTGAACCTGGGTGTCCTGGAAGGGGTCTCTAGCGGTGTGTCGACGGGGGTACGGACATTAGGTGTCTCCACTGGAGTCTGGGCTCCGAAGCGAGGAGTGTCGACTGGAGTGACTCTTGGAGGAGTAGCTAGTGGTGTGTAGCCACTAGGAACGATCGTCAGGCGTTCAAAACCTGGTGTCGATGGTGATCCCGTGGCTGGTGTCGGGGCGGGCAAAGAAGGAGAGGGTAAAGAGCCTTGTCGAACACGAGGCGGTGTCAAGGCATCGGCGGCGGGATCCCCACAAAAACCGCCGCCGCTACCACTAGAGTGCCGGCGACGAGACGAGTGTAAAGATTGTCTCATCGACACCGAAGCTTTGGAGCACGTTGAATGCTCTGAAACAGAGGGGGACACGGCTAGAGTAGGAACCCGTGATGGTGCACCAGAGTGATGACGCTCCACATACCACTCTATCTGCTGGGGTGACAAAGAAGAAAGAAAATCCTCATCATCCATACCTGCATTAAACACATGAACATTTAAACTTAATATTGAATGAATGGAGAAGAAAACATAGACAAGTAAAGGGAGAGAGAGAGAGAGAGAGAGAGAGAGAGAGAGAGAGAGAGAGAGAGAGAGAGAGAGAGAGAGAGAGAGAGAGGACTCATAAAGGGGGAGGGATTCCTGTGTAGACAATGACAAAACGATGCATATAGACAAAATGGACAAAAAGCTACATGAATACAATATACATTATAAAATGTAGCTAGATTGTTCAAATAAAATATTTATGGCTTTAAGAGGTCTCTCTCTCATCCTCGCAAAGCTCAACATAACTTCCTATATCTATGTAGATCTCTCCGTTTAAACAAATGTCCTCCATTTCATTTTGTAGATCCTCTACATGCACGCCATAGAGAGTAGCAGCTTGATGCTCGTCTGGCACCACCTCGGTGGCTTCTGACTAAACATCTTCTCCAATCTTCTCCATTGATGTCGCTGTGATTGGCACATGGTAGCCTTCATACTGATAGCTAGCTTTCGAAAAATCAAAGAAAAAAAAAGAAAAACTCATTTCACATTCACCCCCCCCCCCCCCCCCCCCCGCCCCCCCCCCCCCTCAATACCCCCCCACCGTAACTCATCTTCTCCCTTTCCCCGCCCCATGGGCATCAGATAAAAAACTCTCAAACTCTCTCCCCCCTTTTCTTCTACCATCCTCCCCACTCTCCCCCCCCCCCCCCCCCCCCCCAATTTCGTTTACCCCGGCAAC